>NW_028270151.1:35912287-36519035 GCF_037043375.1 Chiloscyllium plagiosum | reverse complement strand
TGCCTTGTAGACATTGTCACAGACAACACCATTGCCAATTCTGGGTATGTTCTTCTCAACTGGTAGGACCAACCTAGCATATGCTGCGGCACAGGGTACACAATTGGGAGGGAGTTACCTGGGAGTTGTCAACATTGATTCCAGACCTCATGAAGACCCATGGCATCAGGTCAAACATAGGCAAGGAAATTTCCGGCTGATTACCATGATCTACCTTAGCTAATGAATCTGTATTCCTCCAAGTTGAACACTACTTGAAGGAAGAACTTAAGGTGCCAAGGCAACAGAGTGTAATTGATGGGGAACTTCAATGCCCATTCCTATAAGTGGCTTGGCAGTGCCACCACTGATAGAGCTGGTTGAGTCCTAAAGATCATAGTTGCTAGATTAGGTCTATGGCAGACAAGAGGAAGAAACATACTTGACCTCACCAATGTGCCTGCTGTTGGTGAATCTATCCATGACAGTTAAAGTTACAGTGGAGTTACACCTTCCAGTCCTTGTGGAGATGAAGCCCTGTCTTCACACTGAAGATATTCTCCAATGTGTTGTGTGACATATGCTGTAAGAAAGATGGTGTGAAATTTGAAAGGATTCAGAAAAGATTTTAAAGAATATTGCCAGGTTTCGACGGTTTGAGCTTTTGGGAGAAGCTGATTAGGCTGAGGCTATTTTCTCTGGAGCGTCAGAGACTAAGGGATAGCCTTGTAGAAGTTTATAAAATTATGAGGAACATGGAGACAGTGACTAGCCAAGCTCCTTTCACCAAGGCTGGAGAGTCCAAAATGAGAGAGTATAAGTTTAAGGGGAGAGGGGAAAGATTTAAAAGAAACCTAAGGGGCAATGTCTTCATGCACTGGGTGGTGCGTGTCTGGAATAAGTTGCCAGAGGGAGTGGTGGAGGTTGGTACTCTTAAAAGGCACCTGGATGATATATGAATAGGAAGGGTTTGGAGGGATATAGGCCAAATACTGACAAATGGGAGTAGATGAATTTTGGATATCTCATAAGCATGGACAAACTGGATCAAAGGGTCCATGTCTGTGCTGTACATCTCTCTGACTCTATGACTCAGTGCTAAATGGGATAGATTTCAGATAAATGTGGTAACTGAAGACTGAGCATTGATGCGGCACTGTGAGCCATCAGCAGCAGTAGAATAATACTCAAACACCATCTACAATCTGGTGACCCAATATAAACCATACCCCCCCCATTTTGTTACCTTCAAGCTTGGTGATCAACTCTGCACTAATGAAGAGTGCAGATGGACATGCCAGTAGCAGCACCAGGCATTCCTAAAAATGAGCTAGAGAAAGTAATCAGGAAGAGTTAGTATGATTTTGTCAAAGTGAAATCATATTTAGGAGACAGTAAGGACTGCAGATGCTGGAGAGTCAGGGTCAAAAAGTGTGGGGCTGGAAAAGTATAGCAGGTCAGGCAGCATCCGAGGAGCAGAAGAGACGATGTTTCGGGCATTAGCCCTTCATCAGGAAGAGATCTGAAATCATATTTAACCAATTTATTGGAGTTCTTTGAAGGAGTAACATGTGCTGTGGATAAAGAGAAGCCTGTAGATGGACTATATCAGAATTTCAGAAGGCATTGATAAGATGCACATCAAAGGTTATTGTGGAAAAGTAAATGTTCATTTTGTCGGGAATAATGTATTAACAGATTGAAGACTGGCTAACTGGTAGAAATCAGAGAGTATGAACAAATAGTCATGACTGATTAGCAGGATGTAACGTGTAGAGACCTTCAGCGGTCAGAGCTACAGCCTCAACCTTTTACAATTTATATCAATTCCTTAGATGAGGGAAGCAAGGGCATGGTAGCTAAGTTCATACATAACACTAAGATAGGTAGAAAAATATGTTGTGAAAAAGACATAAAGAACTTTCAGACAGATATAGATAGGTTGAGTGAGTGGACAAAAATCTGGCAGATGAAGTTTAATGTGGGAAAATTTGAAGATGTTCACTTTGGCAGAAAAAAATAAAGTGTTGCTTAATCTTCAGTGATGCAGCAGTTAGAGGTGCGGAGAGATTTAGCTGTTCTCATGTGATTGACAAAAAAGGTTAGTATATAGGATAGTATATGAGAAGGCTAATGGAATGATGTCCTTTAATATCAGAGGAATGTAAAAGTAAAAGATGTTATGCTTCAGTTAAACAAGGTGCTTGCAAAACTACAGTTCAAATGCCAGTTTTGATCTCCTTATTTAAGGAGGTGTGTAAATACATTGAAGATAGTGCAGAGGAAGTTTAATAGCTTGATACCTAAGTTTTCTGTGTTTTTTACAGAATAGGTCAGGCAGGCTGGGTTTGTTTCCAATGGAGTTTAGAAGAGTGAGAAGGGATTTGTAAAAACTATATAACATCCTGAATGGTTTTGACAAGATGGATGTCGAAATGATGTTTCATCTTATTGGCAATCCAAATCCAAATCCAATTCCCATTTTTAAAATTAGAATCACCCTTTAAGGATAAGAAGAAATTATTTCTGTCAGAGAGTTGTGCAACCTTGGAAATTTCTTCCTCAAAAGGCAATGAAGGCAGAAACATTGGATTATTTTAAAATTGAATTTGATACATTCTTGTTAGGTTTGAGGGTTATCAGGGATAAATGAGAATTTGTAATTCAAAATGCATCATAATTTTATTGAGTGATGGAGCAGACTCTAGAATCTTAATTATTTTCTTCTGCTCCTATTGCTTTTGTTTCTGTGTGACAACATGGTGAAGCTACAACACAATACTATCTATGTGCCAAACTGCATAAGCAGCAATGATAGACGAGCAACCAATCGATCAGATCTAAGCTCTTCAGTCTTGCCACACCTAGTTCAGAGCTAAAAAATGTTAAGTGGATGATACATCTTAGCCTCTTGCGGAGGTCCCTTGTGTCCCCATGCTCGTCTTAGCCAATGTTTTCGCTCTATGTGACACCAAAAAGCAACGCAAAGCCCTGAATACTGCAGAGGCTATGAGCACTGATAGCATTCCAGCATTAATACTGAAGACTTGTAGAATTATAGATTTGTAGCATGGAAAAAGACCCTTCGGCTCATCAAGTATGTGCCAATCAGAAACAATCTCCAAACTCGCTAATCCCAATTTGCCCATACCCTTGAATATCTTGCCAACGCAAGTGCATATCTAAATACTTATTAAATGCTATGAGGATTTCTGTCTCTACCGTCCTTACAGTTCTGTCCCATTGTGCAGCAGAACTTAATGTATCCCTAATCAAATTGTTACAGTACAGCTACAACATTTGCACAGGAATGTACAGAATTACAGGAAAATACAGCTATGCTGTACACACTAAAGCAGGACAAATCTAATCTGACCAGTTACTGCCCTATCAGGCTACTTTTGAAAGTCAGCAATATGATAGAAAGAATAATCAATCCTGCTATTAGGCAGAACTTGCTCAGCATAAACTGCGCATTAACATTCAGTTTGGGTTCGCCAGGGCAACTCATTACCTGACCTAGTTACAGTCTTCACTCAAACATGAACAAAAGAGCTAAAGTTAGAGGTGAGGTTAGAATGTCTGCCCTTGATATCAAGTGTGCATTTGACCAGGTCTCGCATCAAGCACCTTAATAAAACTGCAGTCAATTGAAATCAGAGGGAAAACTCTCTGCTGTTTTGAGTTATACCAAGTGCAAAGAAAGATAGTGATTTTTGAAAGTCAGTTATTTCAACTCCAGGACATGTCTTTAGGTTTTTTCAGGGTAATGTGCTGGGCTCAACCATCTTCAACTGCTTCATCAATGACCTTTCCTTCATCATAAGGTCAGAAGTAGAGATATTTGCTGATGATTATACAATGTTAGTCACCATTTGTGTTGACCTGTACCATATAGAGTATAGACAGTTTCAGGAAGTCAGGAGGTGAGTTACACGCTGCAGGATTCCTAATCGATAACCTGCTCTTGTAGTCACTGATGGCTCTGGTCCAGTTCAGCTTTTAGTCATGCTAACTCTCAGGATGTTGATAGTGGAGGAATCAATCATGGAAATGCCACTGAATAACAAGGCATGATGGTTAGATTTTCTCTTGTTGGAGAGATTCATTGCCTGTGCTTTGGTGCCTCAAAGCATGGTACAAGTCAAGAGTCTGATGGAATACTCTCCACTTGCCTGGTTGAATGCAGCTCCAAACACACTCAAGCAGCTTGCCAGGATCCAGGACAAAAATCTACATGAGGCATTACAGAAATTTATAAGCCTCCTTTGACAGCACCTTTCAATCTTACAACTAGTACCAGCTAGAAGGACAAGGGTAGCACACTGCTCTTTTTTTTATCACTGCCATCTGATAGTTCCTCTCTAAACCATTCATCGTCCTGGCATGGAAATATATCGCAGTGACTGCAATGTCGCTGGGTCAAATTCCTGCAACTCCATTCCTAGCAACATTGTAGGTGTATCTGCACCAAATAAATTACAGTGCTTCAATAAAGCTCACCATCATCTTCTAAAGGATAATTGGGGATGGGCAATAAATGCCAGTCAGCCAGCAAGGCCAAAACCTCAACCGAATTTTACAGCAAGTATGCCAGAGCAGGAGAAGACAGTGGATTTTCCTAACTGATATTAGTGAATCCGATTTTTTTACAATGGCGGTTACATGCTTGCAATTAGACTAGCTTCTTCTTAATTCCAGATTTTTCTTAGTGAATTCAGATTTCACCATCTCTCATCCTGGATGCGAACCTACATCCCCCAAATATTAGCCTGAGAGTCTGGACTGCTGGTCCAATGACATTACCACTACACTACCTGCTTTATTTGTATTAAGGTTTGCTGTTCACCTTTTATAAGTTTGCATTGCTAATTCTATAAAGATCATACTCATTTGGAACTATAGCTGTACATATGTAGCTTCCTTACAATGGAAAATAGGGCAGAAGTAACTCTGCAAAATTGCACTTGCCAAGAAATTGCTTTCATCATGATCTGTTTCCAGAGCTTAAACTATCCCTTTTCTCACATCGAAATGGTTGCTGAACCATCCCATGCTTTAGGAAGTTTTATGGAGGATTTCCCTCCATGAGTTCTGGGGACCTTTCTCATGCATTTCTTCACCTCATTAGTTATGCATCAAGGTTCTATGCAGGAGATGACTGTGAACACTCATGTGGTGTTGTTGAAACTTCGATGTCTTGGCAACCAAATAGGCTTCATTGTCTTGTGCTGTGCTGCTGTGCAACTGCCATAAATGTGAGCACATTCTGAATGTATTCAATCAGGAACAAATTTACAATCATTGAATGATGACTGCAATCAACTCATTTCAACGTCCTCATCTTTTTCCACTTCTGAAAAGCATGAAAGATGATATAAGTTGCTCCTAACGCCAAGATAATCCTCACCACTCTTGTCACTCAATTCTGCCACACTTCTCACCATAGCCCATGTCACTCAAACCCTTATAGCATTCCATCCATTGTCAAATTTTGTGAAAGTTTGCCTAAGATGTCTTTCCTCAGCTTAGTTACTCACAGGAGTACTTCAATTTGATGTCACTAATTGAGGTTGCCCTTCATGGTGATGAAGTTATTTCTCTGCAGCTTTCGTGGTATAACCTCTTTCCTTTGTAACCCATGACTAAACTTGACTCAATGCTGAACATTAAAATTGGCACTTCACAGTATCCCACTGGCATTATGACTCTTAATTGGCCAGCTTCCTCGTCTGTTAGGTTTTATTGGCTCTTCCTCAGAAAGTCCCTGAGGAAATCACACACCTGTCCTGCTCCATCTTGTCCATGCACATTGCCAAGTTGAATATCTACTCTCTTTTTGTCAGGCTGTTTGGTGAATCAGAAATTCAGTAAATCTGTTTCTCTCCACAGATTTGGAGATGCAGATGTTGGACTGGGGTGTACAAAGTTAAAAATCACACAATACCAGGTTATAGTCCAACAGATTTATTTAGAAGCACTAGCTTTTAGAGCGCTGCTCCTTCATCAGGTGAATGACCTGATGAATTACCTGATGAAGGAGCAGTGCTCCGAAAGCTCGCGCTTCCAAATAAACTTGTTGGACTATAACCTGGTGTTGTGTGATTTTTTTAACTCTCTCCACAGATGCTGCCAGAATGCCTTAGTGTATATAACATCTCCTGTATTACATGAGATGTTACCAGAGGTCTATTTAAATATAAACAATGAAATAAGTTTAATATTCCCAACATGTTGGAATGTTAGTATCATTCACTCAGTCCTTTAGCACGTTAACTGTGTTTTTCTTACTATGAAGCAGACAAAATTATTGAAACAGTATTATTAATTTTTCTTTAAGTCTCTGCAAAAGGCACGAGAGAAAGAATTTGAAAGTGAACAGCAGTTCAAGCATCTTGCAGAGCGGGAGATGGAACGTCTTAAACAAGAGATTCGGCGGCTTGAAAATGACATTACTTTATTGAGAGAGAGGAAAAATGTTATGGAGGTAAGTGCCAATAAGGCCATCGAATCACTGTGTGATTATTCAAATTATGTTATTTCTTCTTTTTCTTTTTTTTCTTCTCTTTTTCTTTTCTGTTTTTTTGTTTACATCCAGAAGTTTTATCACACACAACCAAACGTCTTTTCCCACCACCAAATCGCCTGTGGCAATTTTCACCTATTAGTCCTCAACATTAAGTCATTTGTGTTTTCCAATTTACATGCACTGAGGGCAAAGCAAACCGTTTAAAAAGCTTCCCTCGGGAGTCTGCGGTCTCCCTTTTAATTTCATTGAGGGCAGCGAGAGCGAGGATCGGGGGTTGCCAGGAAGGTAAGCAAAATGGTTTAAAAAGCTGATATATTTGGGCAGTGGCTGAACCCGAGACACTACCTATGTAGTGTTTCCAACCCGTCCCCCGTCCCCTCTCGAAACCAAGAATAAAGGAGTGTGTGGTGTGTTGATAAGACAATGATTGTGGTAAGTTAAGGTAAGTTGGTTAAAAAAAACTTCTCTTTCCTTTTACGTAACTTTAGTCTCAATTTAGGTAAAGTTTAAGGTTAAAAGTGGCAGGAGATTTTAGACCCATGTTATGCTCCACTTACTTCATGTGGGATCTCAGGGACACAGCTAGTGTCCCTGGCTCCTTCACGTGCATAAAGTGTGTCCAGTTGCAGCGCTTGTTAGACCGCATAATGGCTCTGGAGCTGCGGATGGACTCAGTTTGGAGCATATGCGATGCCGAGGGGGTCGTGGATAGCATGTTTAGTGAATTGGTGACACCGCAGATTAGGATTGCTGAGGCACAAAGAGTATGGGTGACTAAAAGGCAGAGAAAGAGCAGGAAGGCAATGCAGGTGTTCCCTGAGTCATTTCCCTCCAAAACAGGTATACAGTTTTGGATACTGCTGGGGGAGATGGTTCACGAGGGGAAGGCAGCAGTAGCCAGGTTTACGGCATCGTGGCTGGCTCTGCTGCACAGAAGGGCGGAAAAAAGAATGGAAGTGCTATAGTCACAGGGGATTCAATTGTAAGGGGAGTAAATAGGCGTTTCTGTGGTCAAAAACGAAACATACCCGAATGGTATGTTGCCTCCCAGGTGCATGGGTCATGGATGTCTCGGATCAACTGCAGAAAATTCTCAAGGGGGAGGATGAACAGCCAGTTGTCATGGTGCATATAGGCACCAGTGATATAGGTAAAAACTGGGATGAGGTCCTACACAAAGAACTTAGAGAGTTAGGAACCAAGTTTAAAAAGTAGGACCTCAGAGGTAGTAATCTCAGGATTGCTACCAGTGCCATGTGTGAGTCAGAGTAGGAATGATAAAATATTAAGAATGTATGTGTGGCTTGAGAGATAGTGCAGGAGGGAGGGGTTCAGATTTTTGGGACATTGGGACCGGTTCTGGGGGAGGTGGGACTATTACAAATTGGACGGTCTCCACCTGGGCCGAACTGGAACCAATGTCCTTGGGGGTGTTGTTGTGGAGGGTTTAAACTAATGTGGTCGCGGGATTGGAATGAAATGAGGACATTGGTGGACAGGAAGTTGGTAGTCATTAAAGCCTGTAAGGAACTAGATAATGAAGTCAGTGTGACTAAGGGGAAGAGTAGGCAGTAAGCAGCGGATGAACGCAGAGGGACTGGGGGTTTGAGGTGTATTTGTTTTAATGCAAGAAGTATAGTAGGTAAGGCAGATGAATTTAGGGCTTGGATTAGTACCTGGGAGTATGATGTTATTGCTATTACTGAGACTTGGTTGAGGGAAGCAACTAAATGTCCCAGGATATTGATGCTTTAGGCAGGATAGAGAGGGAGATAAAAGGGGTGGAGGAGTTGCAATACTGGTCAAAGAAAATATCACAGCTGTGCTGAAGGAGGGCACTATGGAGGCCTTGAGCAGTGAGGCAACATGGGCAGAGCTCAGAAATAGGAAGGGTGCGGTAACAATGTTGGGGCTGTATTACAGGCCTCCAAACAGCGAACATGAGATAGAGGTACAAATATAGAGATAGAGATCATAGAAAGATGTAGGAGCAACAGGGTGGTGGTGATAGGAGATTTTAATTTTCCCAACATTGACTGGGATTCACTTAGTGTTAGAGGATTGGATGGAGCAGAATTTGTAAGGAGCATCCAGGAGGGTTTTCTGGAGCAGTATGTAAGTAGTCTAACTCGTGTAGGGGCCGTACTGGACCCGGTGTTAGGAAATGAGCCCGGCCAGGTGGTTGAAGTTTCAGTGGACAAAGATGAGCGTGGTCCAAAAGGAATAGTGCTGAATTGGGGGAAGGCCAACTGTACAAAAACTCAGCAGGAGTTGGGAATGTAGATTGGGAGCAGCTGTTTGAAGAGAAATCCACATTCAATATGTGGGAGACTTTTAAAGAGAGGTTGATTAGAATTCAGGAGAGGTTTGTTCCTGTGAAAATAAGGGATCAAAATGGCAAGATTAGGGAACGAACCATGGATGACAGGTGAAATTGTGGGACCATTTAAGAGGAAAAAGGATGCATACATAAGATCTAAGCTACTGAAGTCAGACGAAGCTTTGGAAGAATATCGGGAATATAGGATCAATCCGAAATGAGGAATTAGGAGGGCTAAAAGAGGTCATGAGATATTCTTAGCGAGCAGGGTTAAAAACCCCAAAATCTTTTATTCATATATAAGGGGCAAGAAGGTAATGAGGGAAAGAGTTGACCCACTCAAGGACAAAGGAGGAAAGATATGTGTGGAGTCAGAGAAAATGGGTGAGGTTCTTAATGAGTACTTTACATCGGTATTCACCGAGGAGAGGGACATGATGGATGTTGAGGTTAGGGATAGATCTTTTATTACTCTAGGTCAAGGTGGCATAAGGAGGGAGGAAGTGTTGTGTATTCTAAAAGGTACTAAGGTGGACAAGTCCCCAGGACTGGATGGAATCTATCCCAGGTTACTGAGGGAAGTGAGTGAAGAAACAGCTGGGGCTTTAATAGATATCTTTGCATTACTGTGAGCGCAAAGTCAACATTAGCATGAAACTGAAGAAAATACGTATAATTGTATTTGTTTTTATAGAATAGCATCTATAGGTACACACAGAAAATTGAGGATTTGAAATGCCAATTGAACTGGGACAGGCAAGCTTTGGAGGCCTGGCTGGAAGAGTCAACTAAAACAGATGAAGATGCAATCATCATCCAAAAATATGCACAAGAAGATGAAGGAAAAATCAGGGTATGCTTTGTTTTGTTTCTGTTTATTTACTCGACAATATACTTTCTCATAGCAGTTTTCATGAACCTTAGGAAGTAACGTAATTGTGAACTAAAATAAACACATGAGCAATTTACAGATTGTAAAGACTGTATTTTAAAATATTTTCTTTATTTTTAATTATGAATTGAAATGGGAAAAGCTTTGTTTAAACCAAGGACATTGGAAGGAATTGCTGCACTTTTGAAAACAAGTTGCTGGAACTCAGGGTAAATTTTGTTTACACTGTTGGTTTACAAGCAGTGGGGTAAGTAAGATATGATAGAGCAGTGCCAAGTTCATTGTGTGGAATGAAATTTGGCTAGCAACAGAGTGCTGATTGATTTGTGCAGTTGGGGATGCAAGAGAACACCAGCTTGCTCCCAACTCTGATTGGTTTCTAGGCAACTCAACAGCTGTTGTGTGTGAACGATTCAGAGGGAGAGAAGATGAAGAAGCAGACTATGTCTCTGTATCTGTACAGTAGAAGTAACCAAAGTCTGAAGAAAGCCAGTTATTTTCTCCCATCAATTACATGTATACTGCGACTTTTCACTCATAACTAGAAGACTTTATAATTAGTATAGCTATCCCCATATACATCTAGCTAAAAAGTGAAAGATTCTAGAGGAGATTGTAGAACAAAACATTTTGAGAAGAAAAAGGAACATCTCATCAAATGCTGTGGTTTGATGCTACTGAACTTGGTTTCTCCAGTGTTTTGTTTTCCTCTAACCATAACACCAATTTTGGTCCATTTGGTCTGTGTCTCTGTGTGGTTGGCTGTTTAAAATGAGGGTTAGAGTTTTAATTAATTAATATATGTTATATATTGATAGTTCTTTGTTTTGTTTACTTGTAGCTAAAATTTATTTATTTGTTCTAAATAATCATTGTTATTTAGTACAGGAATCTGATCAGTGTTTTCTATTAACCTGATTCCGTTAAACAGGTAAATTGGGGACTTTGCAACTTTGATTAAATCTGTAACTTTTGTGGCCACCTCAGAAGTAGTGAGACTTGGGAGTTAACATATCCTGCCAAGTGGGTCATGATATGATGAGTGTGACAGGAGGTGAGAGTGTTACAACTAGTTTTACTGAGTCAAAAATAGAAAGGGGGAGGAATCAGCTAATTCCCCCTTCAGTTATAACTTCTGTAACATGGTGAAATTGCCATCTTCTGGCATCCACACGTGAAGTTAATTGTTGAAATCTGGACATTACTACCAATAGTTTCCTGCTCCTCAATAGCACTCTTTTGTCAAAGTCATACAACCAGCCAAATTAGGAGCCGGAGACTGAAATCTTCATAGATTACTTGAACGGTCATGATCTTCTACTTTTACACTCTTATTCTCAATGTAAAAATCTTCCTAAAAGTTACACCTTGTTGAAAGAGTTCTAACTCGTTTCTTGACAGCATACTATGACATTACTAATATTGAACACCTTCTCTGGCTATGAAAAAAATAGGGGTGAATTTTACCAGAAATCAGACAAGTCTCAATTTTGGAGAATTTCATGGAGGGTTTCTCTTGATTAACTCCATCATGTCTATGAACTGCAAAGACTCTCATAAGGAAGAAGGAATCCATCAATTCCTTCTTCAATCTGTCTTTGGTATGGTCAGTCATGGAACATAGAACATTACAGCGCAGTACAGGCCCTTCGGCCCTCGATGTTGCGCCGCCCTGTCATACTAATCTGAAGCCCATCCCACCTACACTCTTCCATGTACGTCCATTTGCCTGTCCAATGACGACTTAAATGCACTTAAACTTGGCGAATCTACTACCGTTGCAGGCAAAGCATTCCATACCATTACTACTCTCTGAGTAAAGAAACTACCTCTGACATCTGTCTTATACCTATCTCCCCTCACTTTAAAGTTGTGTCCCGTCATGTTTGCCGTCCCCATACTTGGAAAAAGGCTCTCCCTGTCCACCCTATCTAACCCTCTGATTATCTTGTATGTCTCTATTAAGTCACCTCTCAACCTTCTTCTCTCTAACGAGAACAGCCTCAAGGCCCTCAGCCTTTCCATGTAAGACATTCCTTCTATACCAGGCAACATCCTAGTAAATCTCCTCTGCACCCTTTCCAAAGCTTCCACATCCTTCTAATAATGCGGTGACCAGAACTGTACACAATACTCCAAGTGTAGCCGTACCAGAGCTTTGTACAGCTGCAGCATAACCTCCTAGTTCCAGAACTCAATCCCTCTATTAATAAAGGCCAAAACACTATGCCTTCTTAACAACCCTGTCAATCTGGGTGGCAACTTTCAGAGATCTGTGTACATGGACACCGAGATCTCTCTGCTCATCTGCACTCCCAAGAATCTTACCATTACCCCAGTACTTTGCATTCCGATTATTCCGGCCAAAGTGTATCACCTCACACTTGTCCACATTAAACTCCATTTGCCACTTCTCAGCCCAGCTCTGCATCCTATCTATGTGTCTCTGCAACCTACTACATCCTTCGTCACTATCCACAACTCCACCGACCTTAGTGTCGTCCGCAAATTTACTAACCCACCCTTCTAAGCCCTCATCCAGGTCATTTATAAAAATGACGAACAGCAGTGGACCTAACACCGACCCTTGCGGTACGCCGTTAGTAACTGGACACCAAGATGAACATGTTCCATCAACTACAACCCTCTATTTTCTTTCAGCAAGCCAATTACTGATCTAAACTGCTATGTCACCCACAATCCCATTCCTCCGCATTTTGTATAATAGCCTACTGAAGGGAACCTTATCGAATGCCTTGCTGAAATCCATGTACACCACATCAACCAGTTTACTCTCATCTACCTGTTTGGTCACTTTGTCAAAAAACTCAATAAGATTTGTTAGGCACGACCTACCCTTCACAAAACCGTGCTGACTGTCCCTGATCAGATTATTCTTTTCTACATGGTTATAAATCCTATCTCTTATAACCTTTTCCAACACTTTACCAACAACTGAAGTGAGACTCACTGGTCTGTATTTACCAGGGTTGTCTCGACTACCCTTTTTGAACAAGGGAACCACATTTATCCTCCTGTCCTCAGGCACTATTCCTGTAGACAATGATGATTTGAAAATCAATGCCAAAGGCCTGGCAATCTCTTCCCTTGCTTCCCAGAGGATCCTAGGATAGATCCCATCCGGCCCAGGGGACGTGTCTATTTTCACACTCTGCAGTATTTCTAATACCTCTTCCTTGTGAACCTCAATCTCTTCTAGTCAAGATGCAAGTATCTCTGTATCTTCCTCGCCAACATTTTCATTTTCTATAGTGAACACTATCGAAAAATATTTATTTAGTGCTTCTCCTATCTCCTCTGACTCCACACACAACTTCCCACTATTATCCTTGATTGGCGGGAGAAAGTGAGGTCTGCAGATGCTGGAGATCAGAGCTGAAAATGTGTTGCTGGAAAAGCGCAGCAGGTCAGGCAGCATCCAGGGAACAGGAGAATCAACGTTTTGGGCATAAGCCCTTCTTCCTTGATTGGCCCTAATTTAACTCTCGTCATTCTTTTATTCCTGACATACCTATGGAAAGCCTTAGGGTTAACCCTGATCCTATCTGCCAACAACCTCTCATGTCTCCTCCTGGCTCTTCTGAGCTCTCTTTTTAGGTCTTTCCTGACTTCCTTGTAACTCTCAAGTGCCCTAAGTTTTCACCTTTTGTCCTAACATAAGCCTTCTTCTTCTTCTTGACCAGGGATTCCACTCCCTTAGTAAACCACGGCTCATATCAGCCTTGATCACGTCTTTTGCAATTTTAGTTATTTGGTTTCACTGTTACCTATCTCATCATAGCTAACACACCAGCAGAAATAGCTTTGTAGTCAAAGAGTGTGGCACTGGAAAAGCACAGCCAATCATCAGGCAGCATCCACTCCGAAAGCTCATGATTTCTGTATGACTTCTGACTCTGTTCACCCAAGTCCAACATTAGCACCAGCACATCATGTTCCAATATAAGTTAGTGATTCCAGAGCAGAAGGGAAAAAAATATTGCATTTAAAACAAATTTACTTGGTACTATTTCTGTTTATTACAGGATATTACAGTACGGATGGAGAGGATGACTATTGAAGCAAATAAAAAGCGTAAATTACTTGACAATGAAATGACTGAAACAATGGCAGCTCAGGTTAGAGACCCTACATAGAACTGTATTACAAGTTCTGTTCTTATTCCTTGTGCAGTATATTTGCTGTTAAGAGTATGCTAAATACAATGTTACATTACATTTATGTTAAGTTGAATCATTCACATTAATGTATAATAGCAACTTAAACATTGCAGATTTTTGTAGAAAGCAAATTTTAAAACTTGTTTCTTTCAATTAGATGGAACTGGACAAAATAGCACATGACTTTCGTAGATCCCACAGTGAGAGGCAAGAACTAATCCACCAATGGCAGGATACTATTGAACAGATGCAGAAAAGAGATCAGGAGATGGACCAGTGTGCTTTGGTAAGGAACTTCATTTCCACATTTGTAATTTGATTTTTTAGTACAGTTCAGTATTCCCTCAATTTTTAAGATGATTTATAAATGACTGCAGCCTCGGGGTTGTCATATTAGTTTGGCAAGCTCCCCGGTCTTTGCTGTAGAGAAACATGGAAAATAGACAGAGACTGGCTGTGGCATGTACCAGACTCTTTGCTAATAGCATCAATGCTGTCAGTAAAAATGATCATCATGTTTAAATATTTAAATTTGCTGCCTTAGCCAATGTAGTCAATTGTCTTGGTTTTGCAGATTATTAAATTTAAATATATTCCCTGCTTATTGAAGCAGTGGACAGTCTCTTGAACCAATATTGTCTTGGTTCAAATGACAAAATAGTTGTCTAATGTCACTTTTCTGTATTTATAGATCACTTTTAAACTTCTGTTTGGAATTCCTTAAGAGCTGTTAGCTTTTACCATTTTCACAAGGATCAAATGCATAAATACAGCTTATAACATATTTAGTATGCTGAATATTTCAGCAGTTTAACACATGCTTACTTGGTACTGACCCATTTAAAAAGCTGGCCTTGTTTCAGCGAGTCATGTACAGCTGTTTTAGTTAGCCATTTACACAAAGTGAGTCTGCCTCAGAGATGATCTTTGAGGAGAAAGTGAGGTCTGCAGATGCTGGAGATCAGAGATGGAAATGTGTTGCTGGAAAAGCGCAGCAGGTCAGGCAGCATCTAGGGAACAGGAGAATCGACGTTTCGGGCATTAGCCCTTCTTCAGGAAGAAGGGCTGAAGAAGGGCTAATGCCCGAAACGTCGATTCTCCTGTTCCCTAGATGCTGCCTGACCTGCTGCGCTTTTCCAGCAACACATTTCCATCTCAGAGATGATCTTCCAGATGCATCTCTTAAAAATGACAACAGACAATAAGTAAGATGTCCTGTTTTTCAAAATTATGCAGGTAATATGCTTTTTTCCTTTGTTATCCACCCTATACTGGGAAAATCATTATACCAACACGCTTGCTATAAGTAGTTCAACATGTTTATCTAACAAGGTCCAATGCAATATACCTTTTAGCCACATGATGGTGTCAAGTTCTCCATTTGTTTTAAATTAATAACAGCAAGTTTGAAGAATGCACTTAACTTTTTAAACATTATAAAAGTTTATTTTTCATTTTAAGAAATATTTTAAAAGCTGAGCCCATAGTCAACATGAGGATTTTTATCCTGTAGAGAATCATGGCATACTTCCAGTTTGGAGGTATTGTACCATTCCATAGAAGAATGAACCAGATTGTCTCATAGTTATACTTATCTTCATTGTAATTTTTTATGAGTACTAAGAGCTGATTTTCAAGAAACTATCCTATGCAACACTAAATTATAATCATTGAAATAATATACAGTGGAAACTCGATTATCCGAACGAGATGGGCAGGCACTATTTCGTTCGGATAATCAATTATTCGGAAAATCGATTAAATGCCTTTCCTCTGGGGCTTGGAGTTTTAAAGTCTGCTCCCCGTTCAGGACACTAGCAGCAGCACACAGTGTGCGAAACCCTCCCCCAACACCAGCACCCTCATCTAGTACTGCACCCCCAACGTGGTCCAACCCTGCCCCCCACCCCCAACATGATCCACCCCTGCCCCCAAACCGGTCCAACCCTGCGCCCCCCCCGCCCGCAACACTGTCCAACACCGCCCTCTGCACCATTCAACCCCATCCAACACCACCCACCCCGCCCCCAAACCCCATCCAACACCACCCCCAACACTGTCCAACACCGCCTGCCCTGCCCCCAAACCCCGTCCAACACCGCCACCCCCAACCCCGCCCAACGCTGTCCAACACCGCCCACCCCCAAACCGGTCCAACCTCGCCCCTGCCCCAACCCATTCCAATCCCGCTGCCCGCCCCCAACCCAATCCATCCCAGGCCCCCAGCACAAAGCACGCAAGCCCGCCATCCCCAACACAGACCCCCGCCACCCCACCCCCTCTCCGGTGCAACCGGACTGCACACCGACAATAAGACTGCTGCAGTTGCTTTTGTGGGGTAAGTCTCCAAATAGCACACAGACACAGCCACATACACAAGTTTTTACTGCAAAGTTTTGACAGGTTCCACGTTTGCCCTGCACAGGACATTGTTGGAGAGATTATTCCTGGGAAGTGGGGGGGAAGGTGTGGGGGGGAGGTTAGGTTACACCCCTCTGTAGAACTCCAGGGAAAGTGTGGGGAGAGAGAGAGAGGGTGGGAGGTCAGTCATTTGGAGACGGTGCCTATTTAATCACTAACAGAAGACGCAATCACTGTTGGAAACATGTCTTTGATGTAATATTTCTATCGGGACCTTGATATCTCCTTGGGATAATCCGATTTTCTGATAATTGGTATTCAGATAATCGAGGTTCCCCTATTTATTGTTCTTTTTTTTTTCATTTCATCCTGTGAAATAAATGCAGCAATATGTCTATAAAGCCATTGATAACTGATGCATTTGCAATTCTATCTAAAGTTCATAAAGCAAATCTTTGTTCATTATATTTTTCCAATGGCGAGTATCATATTGATGTACTTATCTCCTTTAAAATGTGAATCAAAAAGATCTGTTCTTTTACAATTATGTAAAATTATGTTTTTACTTTTAACTTTCATTATGAGCTTCCTCAAAAAAACACTTTTTGTCACTTTCAGCTGAACCTTCATTATAGTCAAAGGAATAGTTCAGCCCACTCTCAGTAAGATAAAACAGTCTCAACTCTCTAGTTAGTTCCTCTGACTGTAATTTCATTTAATTGCATGAGCATAAAAAATATCAGAAACAAATCTCTGCATAATACTGATTTGAACTTAGTTAGAAAATATATTGATGATTGCATAACACTAAACAAAATTATCTTTAACAGTCGTTAGCAGAGGTGAAGCAAGAAATACGAGATAAAGAAGCAGCTATCAATGAGAAAATCCAATTTCTCAAGAACGAAACCGAAAACAATAAAGAATTTGAAAAAAAAATTTCTATAAATGAACGTCTCTCGGCTAAACTTCGATTAGAGTATCAAGGGCATGAAACAAATCGGCTTCAACTACAAAATGAGGTAATTACATAATATTTTACAATTACAAGCGAAAAACCTCAGACCAAGATGTGAATTTAATATAAAAAGCTGCATTTTCAAAGTTTCTATTTATGGAATGAGCAAACTTCTTCATTCTGGCTAAAAGGAGCTGTCTGATTAGTTAAAATATATCTTGTTTGTACAAAAGAGGTATGTTGAGAAAATTATGATGCTAAAAGTCTTGTATGCTTCTGATGCCATACTACAGTAACTGTGGCAGAAGAGTTAGAAATTATACTGAGCACATATATGGCAAGTCCAGCTGATTTTTGGAGTTTCTATAGAACAATTTTGCATAGGCCATCCACCAACTCCTTTAATGGCAGAGGGCAACAGAATGGGCCAGACTGGTGCTTGGATCTTCTCTGACTTAGCATTACGTTAGGGCAGGTGGATACATCTACTTAAGTGGGCAGAAAGCATATAATGTAAAAGTGCATTTGTGCTGTCAAAATAATAGAGGGCCAAATCTTTATTTTTATGGCCAGGTGTCAATTTCATCAAATTTCTCTCCCTGTGGTCTCCTGAGGTCTCTCTCCACATCTGGCCAAACCCACCTCATAAACTATCTACCCTTCCCCAATGGTACCTCTCTCGCCTGATTCTAACCCCATTCTACTAATCGCCATGCTCTTAACAACTTACCACTGTTGCGATATTCTGGCGGTGGCAGCATCTTTAGAAGACTATTGTTCTGCCAGATAAAAACTTATCAGTCTGTCCTACATGGTTCCTAATATCATAGACAAGGGGAAATTGGCACCCTACTTTCTGGTCGGGGACCTGGAGGTCCTGATGAATATCCTCATCTCCCAGGACTGGCAGTAAAGAATATTATGCCAGTCTGATTCGAGGTTGCCATCCAGGTCAGTGAAGTCTCAGCGATCTGGAAGATTGCACAACAATATAGGATGAAGGTCAATGACCTCCCTCATTCTGCCAGTGAAAGTGTCACCATCTTCTCTCTGACACTTCACGCTCAGTCTATTTCTGTTACTGCCTCCACCTCTCAACAAGGTTCATGCTCTACTACTCTCACTTTTGCCTGAGACAGTGAAACATCAATATGAACAACAACAACACATGGTACTTTGAAAATGTCAGAAGTGTTGCATGTACCTGCAGCTTACATGGCCGACACAGTGCAAATACATGAAGATGATGCCAATATGTGAGGAGGGGATGCCAATATGTGAGGAGGAAAGGGGAGATGGGGATAATGGGGTTAGTATGGACACTATTCGACCAGGAATACTGCCACTGTCTGTTCAGCAGCTGGGCCATTTCTTGTCTGGGGGGGTTGGCCATGGTCTGTTGGGTGGTTTGTCCAGCACAAGTCCAGGAATCAATTCCTTTTCACTCTAGAAATTAGGCTGCAGTCAGCCACATTGTGACTTGATTGATATCTTTCTTTGTCCCAATTAACAAGAGTCAATGGAGCAAGTCACATGCACCGAAAACCTGACTTCCCCACTGGCCAAGGCACACAGTGTTTGGACTACAAGCCATCAAATTGAGTATGATGAATTCTCTCACTCAAGGTGAAGGGTACCAAGAGAGGATTTCTGTGTTGGGGGCTGACGTATTACTTCCAGCATCCGTCCCTGCTAGTCTTGGCCCTCTTCACATGCTTAAGCATCAGCTTTTCCTGCATTGAGATAAAGGTAAGTGAGTGGGATGCGAATGGGCACATAAGTAGTTGCGGGCATTTTTAACAGTGCAGTAGATAGGAAGGGTGAGTAATTTTAGAGATGAGGTGGGTTTGAGCTTGAGTGAATATCATGCATATGATGTTGAGGCTCGCAGGATAAGACCCTTTGTGAGACGCATGTGCAGTGACAGAATTAGACTGAGTGATTCCCACCATGAGTCTACAGAAGAATATAGATAGACTGGAGAGACAGGCAGAGAAGTGGCAGATGGAGTTCAATCCAGGCAAATGTGAGGTGATGCATTTTGGGAAGTCTAATTCTAGAGCCAGATATACTGTAAACGGAAGAGCCTTAGGTAAAGTTGATAAGCAGAGAGGTCTGGGAGTTCAGGTCCATTGTACCCTGAAGGTGGCTGCACAGGTGGATAGATTGGGTAAGAAAGCATTTGGTATGCTTGCCTTCATCGGAAAGGGTATTGAGTATAAGAGCTGGCAGGTCATGGTAAAATTGTACAAGGCTTTGGTTCAGATGCATTTAGGATACCAAAAGGATGTGGATGCTTTGGAGAGGGTGCAGAGAAGGTTTACGAGGATGTTGCCTGGTATGGAAGGTGCTAGTTATGAAAAGAGGTTGAGTAGGTTAGGATTGTTTTCATTAGATAAAAGGAGATTGAGGGAGGACCTGATTGAGGTCTACAAAATCATGAATGGTCTAGACAGGGTAGGTAGAGATAAGCTTTTTCCCAGGGTGAGGGATCAATAGCGAGTGGTCACGTATTCAAGGTAAGAGATGAAAAATTTAAGAGAGATACACGTAGAAAGTACTTTGCACAGAGGGCGGTAGGTGCCTGGAACACATTGCCAGCAGAAGTAGTAGAGGCAGGCATTGTAGATTCATGTAAGATGCATCTGAATAGATGCATGAGTAGGTGGGGAGCAGAGGGATACAGATACTTAGGAATTGGGCAACAGGTTTAGACAGTAGATTTGGATTGGCTCAGGCTTGGAGGGCCAAAGGGCCTGTTCCTGGGTTGTAAATTTTCTTTGTTCTTTGTTCTTTGAGAACGATGTAGCATAGGGAAGATGGTGCCATTTATCGTTGTGAACAACTGAAGATCATAAATGTTCTTGTGGCGTTTGCTTGGCAAACCTTTTTTTGGACAAGTGGTACTGACCTGGACTGTGATGTCCCAGGCTTGACAGATCTGATGGAATAGCATCCGAGTGCTATCTGTGTAAGGGACAGGATATACTTTATCTTGCTGATTTCGTTCAACAGTATCTGCAAAGCAGCATCAGTAATCCTGAGAGACAGATTCTCCTAATTGAAGCCATTTCTGTACTTCTGGGGGATGACCACTACAGGCTTCTTGGAATTTTCAGGCTTGCAGCAAATCAAGTACCATCCAGGTGGCCTTTAAGCATGGCACCAGAATCTTCCATCCCAGAAGGTTCTGTCAGTGATAAGAACCTCTAACTAACTCTCCAAATGTGATTTGCTGACTAATTTCTGCAAACGTCACTTGTGTAGTTAATCAACTTAGAAGCATGTGATTAAACAAGGATGCGCTCAAACTTAGCTGATACGGCATTAAGATGCTCGCAACTTAAAGCGAGGATGATTCAAGAGAAGAGTGAAAGTAATAGGGTGGTTGTTATGGGGGATTTTAACTTTCCTGATATTGATTGGGGAAGCTATAGCTCAAATTCGTTAGATGGGTCAGTGTTTGTCCAATGTGTACAGGAGGGTTTCCTGACACAACATGTAGATAGGCCAACAAGAGGTGAGGCCATACTGGATTTGGTTCTGGGTAATGAACCAGGCCAGGTGTTAGAATTAGAGGTAGGTGAGCACTTTGAGGACAGTGACCACAATTCGGTGACTTTCACTCTAGTGATGGAGAGGGATAAGTGTGCACTACAGGGCAAGAGTTATAGCTGGGGGCAGGGAAATTATGATGCGGTGAGGCATGACTTGGGATGTGTGGCTTGGAAAAGTAAGCTTCAAGGCAAGGGCGTAATTGATATGTGGAGCTTGTTCAAGGAGCAACTATTGAGTGTCCTTGATAAGTATGTACCCGTCAGGCAGGGAGGAAAGGGTCGTGTGAGGGAGCCGTGGTTTAATAAGGAATTGGAATCCCTTGTTAAATGGAAGAGGGCGGCCTATGTAAAGATGAGGCGTGAAGGTTCAATTGGGGCGATTGAGAGTTATAAGGTAGCCAGGAAGGACCTGAAGAGAGAGCTAAGAGCAGCAAGGAGAGGACATGAAAGGTCCTTAGTTGGTAGGATTAGGGAAAACCCTAAGGCTTTCTATAGGTATGTCAGGAATAAAAGAATGACTAGGGTAGGAATAGGTCCAGTCAAGGATAGTAGTGGGAAGTTGCGTGTGGAGGCTGAAGAGATTGGGGAGACACTGAATGAATACTTTTCGTCAGTATTCAATCAGGAACAGGACATTGTTGTCAATGTGAATACTGAGTCAGAATTAAGTAGAATGGATGGCTTTGAGGTATGTAGAGAAGAGGTGTTGGAAATTCTGGAAAGGGTGAAAATAGATAAGTCCCCTGGGCCTGATGGCATTTATCCAAGGATTCTCTGGGAAGCAAGGGAGGAGATTGCAGAGCCATTGGCCTTGATTTTTATGTCCTCGTTGTCTACAGGAGTAGTGCCAGAAGATTGGAGGCTAGCAAATGTGGTTCCCTTGTTCAAGAAGGGGAGTAGGGATAACCCTAGTAACTATAGGCCGGTGAGTCTCACTTCTGTTGTGGGCAAAATCTTAGAGAGAATTGTAAGGGAAAGGATTTATGAACATTGTAAGGGATAGGATTTATGAACATCTGGATAGGAATAATATGATCAAGGATAGTCAGCATGGTTTTGTGAAGGGCAAGTCGTGCCTCACAAACCTTATTAAATTCTTTGAGAAGGTGACTAAGGAGGTGGACGAGGGGAAAGCGGTAGATGTGGTGTATATGGATTTTAGTAAGGCGTTTGATAAGGTTCCCCATGGTAGACTACTGCAAAAAATACGGAGGTATGGCATTGAGGGTGAGTTGGAGGTTTGGATTAGGAGTTGGCTGGCTGGAAGAAGACAGAGGGTAGTAGTTGATGGCAAAGGTTCATCTTGGAGTGCCGTCACTAGCGGTGTTCCGCAAGGATCTGTTTTGGGACCATTGCTGTTTGTCATTTTTATAAATGACCTGGAGGAGGGGTTAGAAGGTTGGGTGAGCAAGTTTGCAGATGATACGAAAGTCGGAGGAGTTGTTGACAGTGAGGAAGGATGTGGCAGGTTACAGCGGGATATAGATAAGCTGCAGAACTGGGCAGAAAGGTGGCAAATGGAGTTCAATGTAGCTAAGTGTGAGGTGATTCACTTTGGTAAGAGTAACAAAAAGATGGGGTTCTGGGCTAATGGTCGGATACTTGGTAGTGTGGATGAGCAGAGGGATCTTGGTGTCCATGTACACAGGTCTTTGAAAGTTGCCACCCAGGTAAATAGTGCGGTGAAGAAGGCATATGGCGTACTGGCTTTTATTGGTAGAGGAATTGAGTTCCGGAGTACTGAGGTCATGTTGCAGTTGTATAAGACTCTGGTGCGGCCGCATCTGGAGTATGGTGTGCAGTTTTGGTCGCCATACTATAGGAAGGATGTGGAAGCACTGGAACGGGTGCAGAGGAGGTTTACCAGGATGTTGCCTGGTATGGTAGAAAGATCGTATGAGGAAAGGCTGAGGCACTTGGGTTGTTTTCATTGGAGAAAAGAAGGTTTAGGGGTGACTTGATAGAGGTGTACAAGATGATTAGGGGTTTAGATAGGGTCGACAGTGAGAATCTTTTTCCACGTATGGAGTCAGCTATTACAAGGGGGCATAGCTTTAAATTAAGGGGAGGTAGGTATAGGACAGATGTTAGGGGTAGTTTCTTTACTCAGCGAGTCGTGAGTTCATGGAATGCCCTGCCAGTAGCAGTGGTGGACTCTCCCTCTTTATGGGCATTTAAGCGGGCATTGGATAGGCATATGGAGGATAGTGGGCTAGTGTAGGTTAGGTGGGCTTGGATCGGCGCAACATCGAGGGCCGAAGGGCCTGTACTGCGCTGTATTCTTCTATGTTCTATGTTCTAACCATACTTCGATTTCAAAACCGAAAGTCTAGGCCTCTCTTTCTCACATGCTCTCCTCTGTCTTTCTTTCAGTCCGTCTCTTACACAAACTAAACTAACTTGTCTGTGAGATTTGGACAAATTTTTAGGAAAACCTAGGGCCCAATCCCATGTAGTTTCCTGTAAACTCTTCTCCTCTCAAAGCACATTACTGTGAATATCATGGATCTTGTATCTAGATAGTAATGCTAATTAGCTTTCATCTAGAATCCCTAACATTCCATTCTATCTTAGAATTAAATAGACAAATCAAAATATCATTGAAACAAGATATTCTAACACCTCCTAATGACATGGAGACTATTAGCAGAACCATTTTGGTCAGTTTGTAGGTCCACTCAGTCTTGATGTCAACCGAATTCCCACATTTTACCCTACATTAAAGCTGCAGTTCCAAAACATAACGTTTTTATAAAACTTACATTTGTAACACCTATATTACAACAGTTTAAAGACTGTTAGATGAGAAAAGTCTAAGCCTCATCTTGTTTCCCTTCTACTATTGTAGTAATCAATTTTCAACAGTTTAAAACAGATCTATACCCAAAAGAAATCGTGTATGATGGAGACCTTTAGGGACCATAGGTCCAAAGTCACCTTTCTCCTTTTTAAATATTCTACTTTCTTCATGTTATATCACAAATTTCTCATATATTGTGTTCCAAATATTTTGGAAGAAATTTATCTGGTTTGCAATTGAGCATCAAAATATCTTTTTTATTCAAAGTTTGTGCGAAGATTTGTAGCTCGGGTGCTCGTTGCTGTGGTTCTGTTCGCCGAGCTGGAAGTTTTTGTTGCAAACGTTTCGTCCCCTGTCTAGGTGACATCCTCAGTGCTTGGGAGCCTCCTGTGAAGCGCTTCTGTGGTGTTTCCTCTGGCATTTATAGTGGCCTGTCCCTGCCGCTTCCGGTTGTCAGTTTCAGCTGTCCGCTTTAGTGGCCAGTATATTGGGTCCAGGTCTATGTGTTTGTTGATGGAGTTTGTGGATGAGTGCCAAGCTTCTAGGAATTCCCTGGCTGTTCTTTGTTTCGCTTGCCCTATGATAGTAGTGTTGTCCCAGTCAAGTTCAATCTTTTTTATTTGGAAAATTATTGCCTTTAGAAACAAACAGACATTTGGATTATGAAACTGGCATCAAAGTACAGTCACAACAAATAGCAAGAAACTATAGGAACAATTCACTGTCTACTAGAATGATACTGTATAGCTTCAACAGTTTCTTTAGGAGCATCCAACTTTCAATATCTTAACAGCGCCATAAATTGCATCATTCATAGGGCTTTCTATGAGAGCCCTAAGCAACAGGAATAATTTGTAACAACAGCATAAATTTAGTAATATAACAATTCAATAATATTATGTTACATAATAATGATATAATTATAATTCAATAGTGAAAATCACAATGTGAAATTTTTTATTGGCTTTGATAATGCTAATGACGGAGCAGATGAGATTGCACAGTACTTGGAAGTGTATGGTAAAATAGTGTTGAGTCATCATGGTTTTGTCAAGGGAGCATTATGCCTGACAAGTCTATTCGAATTCTTTGAGGAGGTAATGAGCAAGATAGACAAAGGAAAGGCAGTGAATGTGATCTATATGGATTTCCAGAAGGCCTTTGACAAGGTCCCACATAGGAGGCTGCTAAATAACAACAGCCAATGGTGTTAGGGATAAGGTACTGGCATGGATATAGCATTGGCTGAATGGCAAAAGGCAGGAAGTGGGTACTAAGAGATCCTTTTCAGTATGGCAGCCAGTGACGAGTGGAGTTCCTTAGGAGTCAGTATTGGGATCACAACTATTGACATTATACACTGACGATTTGGATGAAGAAATTGAGGGTATTGTAGAGGCTTACAATATGGAAACAGACCCTTCGGTCCAACTTGCCGACCAAGTTTCCCAACCAAACTAATCCCATTTGCCTGTGTTTGATCCATATCCCTCTAAACCTTTCCTATTCATGTACCTGTTCAAATGTCTGCAAATGACACAAAGATTGGTAAAGATATGAGGGACTGGTGGTGTTGAGGAAGCAGAGAGGGCGCAGAATAACTTGGAGATTGGGCAAACAAGTGGAAAATGGAATACAATGTGGGAAATTGTGAGGTTGTGCACTATGGTCAGCAGGATAGAAGCATAGATTATTTTCTAAATGGGGAAAGGCTTTGGAAATCTGAAACACAAAATGACTTATGATTCCTAGTTCAGGATTCCCTTAAGGGTAACATGCAGGTTCAGTTGGTAATTAGCAATGTAAATGCAATGTTGACATTCATTTTGACGGGACTAGAATACTGCAACAGAAATGTACCACTAGAGGCTTTGATCAGGCTACATTTATATTGTGAGCAGTTTTAGGCCCTATATCTAAGGAAGGATGTGCTGGCCTTGGAAAGGTTCCAGAAGAAATTCACAAGAATGATTCCAGGAATGAAGGGCTTGTCACGTGAGGAGAGGTTGAGAATCCGAGGCCTGTACTCGGTGAAATTCAAATGGATGAGGAGGGATGTGGAGAATTCTGAGAGGCCTGATAGAGTGGATGTGGAAATGTTTCCACTGGTAGGAGTGACTAGAACCCAGGGACATATCATCAGAATTGAGATGAGGATGAATTTCCTCAGCCAGAGGGTGGTGAATCTCTGAAAGTCATTGCTGCAGAAGGTGATGGAGGCCATGTCATTGAGTGTATTTAAGACAGTGATAGATAGGTTCTTGATTAGTAAGGGGATCAAAAGTTATGGGGAGAGGGCAGGATATTGGGATTGAGAAATATATCAACCATGATTGAATGGCGGAGCAGACTCAATAGGCCAGGTGGCTAATTCTATTCCAATGTTTTATGACAAAGGATACAGAAAAAAATTGCCGAGCTGACTTAAGAAATGAGTTTTAGGTCATGAGGCAAGATGAAGGATTTTGTTTTCACCAGAACATAGAAATGAATGCAGAGGTATTCCCCAGGAATTAGTTTCATGACCACTAAGGCATATAACTCATATTTATAATGTTTCTTTAACATAATAAAATGTCTCAGTGTATGGGAGCATTGTAAAACAAAGTATGATACTGAACCACCTAAAGAGGTATTGGATCAGATGTTAGCAAGCATAGTTATACAGGTATGTTTGAAGGAATGTCTTAAAGGAGAAAAGTGGGGTAGGGAGGCACAGAGGTGTAGGAAGAGAATTCTAAATCTTGGGACCCAGGCAACTAAAGTCATGACCACTGATGGTGGATCAATTATAATTTGGAATGTACAAAAGGCAAGAATTAGAGGAGTGCAGCTATCTCAGGGAAAGTACCAAGACAGGGATGAACAAAGTCATAGAACAATTTGAAAACTTGGATGAGAATTTTAAACTCAACTCTCTTGACTAAGAGATAATGTTGGTCAGTAAGCAAAGCGATAATATTGGAATGTGACTTGCTGCAATTTAACACAGATGGCAAGGTTTTGGATGATATTAAATTTACAGAGGATTGTGAGAGGTATTCAAGGAGTGCATTGGAATAATCGAGTTGAGAAGCAATAAAGATGTGAATGAGGTTTCAGCAGGTATTTCATAGTAATAGAAGCAGGAGTAGGCCATTTGGCCTGTCGAGCCTGCTGTGCCATTCATGAAGATAATGGCTGATCTATCCATTGTCTCAGCTCCTCCTACTTCCATTATCCCCATAACTCTTAATTCCCCTACCATACAAAAACCCATTCAACCGTGGCTTGAATGTATTCAATGAAGCTGTCTCTACTGCATCTTTGGGCAGAGAATTCCGTAGATTCACTACCCTCTGGGAAAAACAGTTCCTCCTCATCTGTCCTAAACCTACTCCCCCTAATCCTGAGGCCATGTCCCCTAGTCGGGTCCGAAACGTCGATTCTCCTGCTCCAGTGGAAACAACTTGCTTGCCTCTATCTTAGCTATCCCTTTCATAATTTTATATGTTTCTCTCAGATCCCCTCTCCGGGTACAGGCCCAGGTGGCTCAACCTCTCCTCATAGGATAACCCGCTCATCTCAGAATCAACTGGTGAACCTCCTCTTCACCGCCTCCAAAGCCAGTAGATCCTTCCTCAAGTAAGGAGACCAGAACTGCGCACAATACTCTAGGTTCAGCTTCATTAACACCTTGTACAATTGCAGTAGAACCTCTCCCCTGCTCTTAACTTCAATCCCTCGAGCAATGAAAACCAATATTCCGTTTTCCTTCTTGATTACCTGTAGCACCTGCAAATCAACTTTTAATGATCCATGTGCGAGCACTCCTAAATCCTTTTGCACAACAGAATGCTGCAATCTTTCACCATTTAAATAATACTCTGACCTACTGTTTTTACTTCCAAAGTGGATAACCTTACATTTACCAACATTGTATTTCACTGCCCACTCACTTAACCAATCCAAATATCTCTGCAGACCTGCACATCCTCTGCATAGGTTGCCTTTCCACTCAGTTTAGTGTCATCAACAAACTTGGATACATTACACTCGGTCTCCCCTTTCAAATCATTTATATATATATTGTGAACAGTTGAGGGCCCAACGCCGACCACTGATCTCCAATCAGATGAACAACCATTTATTCCAACACTCTGCTTTCTATGGTTAACCAGTCCTCTGTCTATGCTAGTACATTCCCCGCAACTCCATGCATTCTTATCTTATAAATGAGTGTTTTATGCAGCACCTTATCAAACGCCTTCTGGAAATCCAAGCAAACAACATCCATCTGTTCCCCTCCATCCACCACACTTATTACTTTCTCAAAGAACTTCAGTAGGTTTGCCAAAAACGACCTTCCCATTCTGAATCCATGCTGTGTCTGCCTGATGGAACCCTTTTCATCCAGATGTCTCACTATTTCTTCATGAAGGATAGCCTCCAGCATTTTCCTGACTATACATGTTAAGCTAACTGAGCTATAGTTATCTGCATTTTGCCTACACCCTTTTTTAAACAGTGGTGTGACAATTCGCTGTCTTCCGGTCCACCGGGATCTGCCAAGAATCCAGTGAATTTTGGTAAATTACCACTAATGCATCTACTATAATTTCTGCCATTTCTTTCAGCACCCTGGGATGCATTCCATCAAGACAAGGGGACTTATCTACATTTAGACCCTCAAATTTGCTCAATACTACCCGCATCGTGATAACAATTAAATTAAGGTTCACAACCCATCATATCCTTAACATCATTCTTTGGCATGTGAGACACATCTTCTATTGTGAAGACTGACACAAAATAGTTATTCAAGGCCTCGGTCGTTTCAGCATTACCCAATATCAATTCCCCTTTCTCATCTTGAAAAGGACCTACATCCACTTTAGCCACCTATATTTATAAAAATGTTTTTTTTCTGTTTTTATATTCTGTGCTAGTTTACATTCATAATCCATCTTTCCTTTCTTTATTGTTTGCTTTGTGGTTCTTTGTTGCTTTTTGAAGTTTTCCCAATTTTCCTGTTTCCCACTACTCTTGGCTACATTTACAGCCTAACCTTTAAATAGATGCCTTCCTTTATTTCCTTGGTTATCTAAGGCTGGCTCTTCCTACCCTTGCTATCCTTGTTTTTGACCAGAATATACTCTCCTTGAGCACTGTGAAAAATCTAATTGAAAGTCCTCCACTATTCTTCAATTGCCTCTCGACTTCTCTCACAAATGACTTCTTCCCTCTACTATTCCTGATTTCCACCCAAATGGATTCAGCAATTTGCTTCTTAGATCCTATATTGTCTCTCACTATCGCCCTGATCTCATCCTTAATTAAGAGTGCAACCACACCTTCCTTACCTTCCTGCCTACCCTTCCTGATTAACTGATACCCTTGGATATTTAATTTTCAGTCATCACCATCCTGCAACCATGCTTCTGTACTGGTAACTTAATCATACCAATTTTTACTGATCTGCACAACAAGTTCATTGACTTTGTTTTGAATACTATGACATTCAGATAAAATGTCCTTATGCTCATTGTCTCTTTAGAATCCAGCAATCTCCCTGTCTTTTACAAATTATTCTGTTGCCCAATTTTACTTTTCTCTTTTGTAACCTATGTTCTGGTCTCTGCATTGCTTCCTTCTGCTTTTCTGCCTGGACTCCCATTCTCTTGCCATTTTAGTCTACCCTTCCTCACAGTCTCTCTGCTTGTTGTTTCTACCTTTACACCGACTGCTGCATCTTCTGACCTGAACGGAGGTAAACTGAGGTAGGAATATATGAGCATGGAAATAGCCAATCTTAGTGATGGTGTTAATTTAAGACCAGAAACTCATCACAGGATCAAAAATTACAAATGTTGCGAGCATACTGGCATAATCTCAGACTGTTGTAAATGTTATGATCTCAGTTGATATCATTAACAATGTTTAATATTGAGCATTGCATTTTAGGAAGGATGTGAAGATTTTAGAGCAGGTGCAAGCAAAACTTATGACAATGATTCCAGGAATGAGGGTCATCAGTTACATGGAGAAAGTGAGGTCTGCAGATGCTGGAGATCAAAGTTGAAACTTTATTGCTGGAACAGCACAGCAGGTCAGGCAACATCCAGGGAACAGGAGATTCGACGTTTCGGGCACAGGCCCTTCTTCAGGAATGAAGAAGGGCCTGTGCCCGAAACGTCGAATCTCCTGTTCCCTGGATGCTGCCTGACCTGCTGTGCTGTTCCAGCAATAAAGTTTCAACTCATCAGTTACATGGATAGACTAGAGAAAATAGGTTGTTTTTCTTATGAAGAAATGTTGGTGATTTGACAGAGGCATTCGAAATCATGAGAGATCTAGACAGAGTAGATACAGAGAAACTATCCCTACTGGCTGAAGGGTAGACAGCCAGAGAATATAGTTTTAATATGATTGATAAAAAAAACAAAAGCAACATAAGGAAAAGCTTATTTTTATGTTATGATATGGCGTGCATGAAAGGTTGGTGGAGACAGATTCAATATTAGCTTTCAAAAGGGAATTAAAAAAGCACCATAAGGCAAAATGTTGCAGAGCCACAGAATGAGGTGAGTGTGGCTAGCTAGGTTGCTCTTCCACAGAACTAACACAGGTTCAAAGAATGTTTAATCATTCAATGATTCTATGATAAGGTTAAAAAGAGATTAGATAGTTGTGTGCAAAATCATGACTTTTGATATAATAAGTAGTAAATAGGGAGAAAATATTACCATCGGTGAGTCAATATGGAAGATAATAAATTTAAGATTAGCTAAGGAATAAAGACAGAACTCGACATTTATTTCACATTATTGGTTGGAGTAGAACCAAATGAATCCCCCTTTCAGATAACTAATACTGGTGTGATTCTCTATGTTGGCCCCTTCTATATTTTATTGCAGATATCTGTCCAACATTTTCAGTGTGTGCTGCAAATCAGAAGTTGTTGTGGTTCTGTTCGCCGAGCTGGAAGTTTTTGTTGCAAACGTTTCATCCCCTGGCTAGGCGACATCATCAGTGCTTGGGAGCCTCCTGCGAAGCGCTTCTTTGATGTTTCCTCCGGTGTTTATAGTGGTCTGTCCCTGCCGCTTCCGGTTGTCAGTTTCAGCTGTCCGCTGTAGTGGTTGCTATATTGGGTCCAGGTCGATGTGTTTGTTGATGGAGTTTGTGGATGAATGCCATGCCTCTAGGAATTCCCTGGCTGTTCTCTGTCTGGCTTGCCCTATGATAGTAGTGTTGTCCCAGTCGAATTCATGTTGCTTGTTGTCTGCGTGTGTGGCTACTTAGTAAAATGCTGAGGTAGAGAATGATCTCAGCATTGTGATAAATGAGTGAAAAAAAATCAATATTCAGGTACAATAAGTGATTCAGAAGACTATTTGAAAGCTATCCTTTATGACAAGAAGAACTGAACATAAAGGTAAGGATGTTATGCTTCAGTTACACAGGGCATAGTGAGACCACATATCAAAAACTATGTGCAATTTTGATCACCTTCTTTAAGAAAGAATGTAAATGCATTGGAAGTAGTTCAGATGTGGTTTAACAGATTAAAACCTGGAATAAATGGTTTGTTTAAGAGGAAATTCAAACAAATTAGCCATGGTCATATTGAATGGTAGAGCAGTCTAGAAGAACTGGATGGCCCAATTCTGCTGCTTATTTGCATGTGCATATGCTAGCAAAAATTGCAATTTAAACTCTGAGAAAACCTAACCAGGTTTTATTAAAATAATAAATAAAATACTGGAAATATTCAGCAATTCAGGCATCACAGGAGAGAAAAAACAGAGTTAACGTCGATGATAGACTATCAGAATGTCAATCTGAAAAATTAACTGTACTCCTTCTCCATATATGTTCTTTTATGAGAATTTCCATCATTTTCTGTTCATATTTCAGATTTGCAATGCCTATAGTTTAAATTTTGGTCTTTTGCCTTAAAGAGAGACCCCCAATTTTAAAACAATGTCTCCTAATTCTGAACTCATCCACAACAGGAAATGTCCATCTTGTCAAGACCATTCAGAAGCTTATAATCTATAATCACATCACCCCATACTCTTCTAAACTGCAGTGGAATCAAGCCCACATCATCCAAGTTTTGAAGAGTACATGAATAATTTTTTCACGTTTTCAGTATCTATTCTCCATTGTAATCTTAATGGCAATTTTTAAAATGTCTATTGTGATGCTGATCTTCTGACTGAAGTTTATTTTGATGATATGTACAGCTTGAAACCTTAAAAAGCAGAGTGGACAGGACTGCAACTGATCTGGAAACTGTCAGAAGCCATATAGCAGATCTGAAGCGACAAAACGCGGACAAATCCAACAAGTAAGTGTTTAACTTAGTGTAATTATCTATTTACTTCTTCATTCAAAAATGTTGTTTATTGCATTTTTAAATTATTTATCACATTTTCTGACTTAAATGGAAGTGTCAGTGATCCTTGAGGGACAAATGAATATAGAATTATTCATCCTAATAAATGTGTAAATACCATCAATCATATATTTGTACACTCAGTGGTTTTAACTTTTGCCCAGCTCAAAAACCTTGATTTAAAGATTTAGATGTTTTTCAGCTCCAGACTTGACTAATTTAAGGCTTTCTTACATGTCCCATCTTCCATCCCCTCTCAACTCCAGAATGTCCAAAACTATGTATGTATGTTTTCCTGGACGAGGGTCTGATCTGGCTATCCACCAATCCTCACTCATTGACTTTGTACTCTTAAAATTAATGGGCATATTTAATTGAAATTCCTCATTCATTACCTGTAACTGAGCACACAGCTTCTGAAATCTGTGCCAGCTTTATAATCCTCCAATTCATTTTTTTCAATCTTGATTTTTTTGTATGCTTTTGGCCTTTGTTCCACCACTGGTGATAACAGTTAGTCATCTTGGACCTATTCTTGAAGCCCTGTCACTGAGTCACTTCACCATTGTCAATGTAGCTACAGCTTCAAACACTTGGAGTCATCGAGTCATAGAGCTGTACAGCATGAAAACAGACCCTTCAGTCAACTTGTCCATGCCGACCAGTTATCCTTACTTAATCTCGTTCCATTTGAATTGATTTGATTTATTTATTGTCATGTGTACAGAGTACAATGGAAAGTTTTTTTTTGCGAGCAGTCCTGGCAGATCATAGTAGGCAAGGACTCACAGATCATAGGGTGAAATAAAAATTTCGAGGCATACAAGTTGTCACACAGGGCATAGTGCTGGCTAAGATCAACATTAGCAAGCTCACCAAGAAGCTGTTCCTGAACCTGCTGGTGTGTGTGTTCAAGTTTCTGAATCTTCTACCTGACAGAAGAGGTTTTAGAACAGCAGTACCAGGATGCGATGGCTCTTTGATGATATTGGTAGTCTTTCCACGGCAACAAGCCATGTAAATGGAATCCATGGATGGAAGATTGGCTTCCATAATGATCTGAGCTGTGCACACAACCTTTTGTAGTTTTGGGCAGAGCAATTCCCATTACAGGCCGGTATGCAGCTGGACAATATGCTTTCAATGGTGCATCTGTAAAAGTTGGCAAAGGTCCTTATGGACATGCCAAATTTTCTGAGTAAGAAGAGGTGTTGTTGTGTCTTCTTGACCATCGCATCCATGTGCGAAGTCCAGTCCAGTCCAGGTCCAGGTTATTGGTCCTGCTAGAAACCTGTTGTTCTCCATCCTCTCAACATCAGCTCCATTGATATAGATGGAGGTGTGTTCTCCTCCTTTCTTTCTGAAGCCATGGAGGAAGTGCAGTTGTCTATCTTCACTGATTGCAATGTGTGGGTCAGAAAGCTGGGGATCCAGTTGCAGAAGGCAGAGCTGAGATCAAGGTCTCGGAGTTTTGACATCAGGCTGGAGGGGATAATGGTGTTGAAGGCGGAACTGTAGTCAATGAGCAGGAGTCTGATATAGGTGTTCTTGTCCAGATGTTCCAGGGATGAGTGCAGAGCTAGGGAATTAGCGTCCTCTGTGCATCTGTTGTGTCAGTAGGCAAATTGTAGGGGATCAAGGCAGCCTGTGAAACGAGAGTTGATTTGTCAGCACCCAGCCCATATTCCTCTAAACCCTTCCTGTTCATATACCGATCCAGATGCCTTTTAAATGTTGTAATTGTACCAGCCGTTACCAGTTCCTCTGGCAGCTAATTCCATACATGCAACACCCTCTGCATGAAAGAGATGCTCCTTAGGTCCCTTTTAAAATCTTTCATCTCTCAACTTCAACCTATGCCCTTTAGTTTTGGACTCTGCTGAAAGATCTTGGCTATTCACCCTATCTATGCCCCTCATAATTTTATAAACTTCTACAAGTTCAAAGAAACTTTCAGTTACTTTTCCTAATCTCTCACTTTGTGGTCATATATGATTGAACACATCGATATATAAAGCACATTCTGTATGTTAAAACTACTATATAAATGCAGGTTTTAAAAAAAAAATCATGAAATGTAAGCCTTGGCAAAATGCAAATATCTTTACCATCCCTAACAGGCTACCCTGATAGCCCTTGAGAAGGCAGTAACGACTTGCCTTCTTGAACCATTGCAGTCTCGTGTTGGTATACCAGTCCCGAAGGTATAGGGACACCTCTAGTACTGTTAGGAAGAGAGTTCCAGGATTTAAACATAGTGAAGAAATAGTATATTTCCAAGTGAGAGTGGTGTGTATCTTAAAGGAGAATTGCAGGGCATATTGTTCCTACTCATCTACCGCCTTTGTCCTTTAGAATGATGAAGGTTCTGAGTTTGGAAGGTGGTGTCAAAGGAACCCTGGTGGGATGCTGTGTTGCATCTTGTCAATGGTACAAATTATTGACTTTGTGTGTTGGCAGTGAAGGAAGTAAACTTTGAGGCAAGAATTAGTGCTTGGCCTGAGGTGATCTTTCTTGGCAGTTATGCAGGCAAATGAAGCATATTCAATCACACTCCTGATTTTTGCCATTGTAAATAATGGATAGTTTTTGGGGAGGTGAGCATTGAGTTGTTGTCATACTATACATATGGGTGGTAAGGTTTTGGTCAATGGTAATTCCCAGGATGTTGGTAGTGGGGTTTCAGAAATTGTTACTGGATGTCAAGGAGAGTTGGTTACATTCTCTTTTGTGGCTTTATGATGGAGGGAAGGTTGTAGTGGAGGGAAGTCATGATTGGGCCGAGGACTCTAATCTGAAGAAATCCATTAGTAATGACACGCATCAACCATCTACATTTGTGCTAGGCATAACTTGAACCAATGGAGAGTTATACTAATTCCCATTGATTTTAATTTTGCTATTCTCCTTGATGCCACACAGTAAAATGATGCCTTGATGTCAGCAGCAGTCATTCTTACTTTACGCCTTGAATTAAGCTCTTTCATCCATGTTTGAGCCAAGGCAATAATAAGGTAAGAAACCAAGTGGCCTTGAAGGAATCCAAACTGAGCATCAGTGACCAGGTTACTTCTGTGTAAGTGCCAACTAATAGACTGTTGACCACACCTTCCATCAGTTTACTGATGATCAAAAGCAGACAAATGGGACAGTAATTAGCTGGTTTAGATTTGCCCTGCTTCTTGTGAACAGGGTATGCCATCACAATTTTCCACATCTAGGTAGATTTCTGTGCTGTAGCTATACTAGGACTAAAAAAAGTAAGAAAATAGGATAATGAATAGCCTAGCTGGTCCCTCAAGCATACTCAGTCACTCGATGAGATCATGGCTAATCATTGTACATGTAACTCCAGTTTCCAACCTACTCCACATAACTTTTCATTCTGTTGTAGAGAATGTTACCAACTCTCCTTGACATCCAAAAACAGTTTCTGAAACCCCACTACCAAAAAACACGTTTAACTTAAACTTGAATATTAAACAACCAAAACTCCATTGCCCTCTCAGATAGTTATTACAAAGATTAAGGATCAATGGGAGAAGAAATTTCTTCTCAACTTCATCTTAAATGGGCGACATCCTATTTTGAAACTAGCTACAAGTTCTAAATTATACAATGAGGGGAAACATTCTTTCAGCATCTATGTTACCAAATTCCCTCAGAATCTTGTATTTTTCAGTAAGATTACCTCTCATTCTTCCAACGTCCAAAGAATATACACTTAACATGCCTATATTTCCTCATAACACAACCCCTCCACCTTAGGAGGTAACTTAGTAAATTCTGCCTTAACTGCATTCATAAGCAAGGTAACAAAAACTGTACACAATACCTTAGATGTGGTCTCACCAACGGTTCAGCAATTGCCTATTCTAATGTTCTATTCCCCTTACAATAATGACTAACACTCCAATTGCCTTCCTGATTACTGCATGCTGTGTGATTCATGTACAAAGAGCAGCATAGCTTGGTTTCAGCTCGTTCTGCAGTAAAAGGCTTTCGTACTACAGGGGTTAGGATATTGTCAGAGCTATAGATTTTGCTACATTCTGTGCCATCAGAGTTTCTTAATATCACACAGGTTAACAAGACGAATGATGCAATTTCAATTTATATCCATGACCACTGTTAACTGAGTAGAATAACTGCAAAAAAGTTAACTCTTAAAAAAAGAGGCAAAATTATCACAAAGCTAATTGCTTCAACAAAGAAAGAGACATTTCTTTCATATTTTTGTATTATACAGTATGGAAGAATATTATAGAAACATAGACAATAGGAGTAGGAGTTAGCCATTCAGAGCCTGCTCCACCTTTCTTTACGATTACAGCTGATCATCCAACTTTGTAATCTGTTCTAAATTTTCTCCCATATCCTTCGATCCCTTTAGCCTCAAGTGCTATATCCAACTCTTTCTGTAGTAGCAAATTCCACAGGCTTACCACTCTCTAAGTGAAGATATTTCTCTACATTTCATTCCCAGATGGTTTACTCCATGTCCTTAGACTGTGATCCCTGGTTCTGGACTCCTCCACATCCCTTCTGCATCTACCCTGTCTACTCCTACTGGAATGTTATAAGTTTCTATAAGATCCTCCCTCATTCTTTTGAACTCCAGCAAATATAATCCTAACTGATTCAACCTCTCCTCATATGTCAGCCCCAGTATCCCATGATCAGTCTTGCAAACTTTTGCTGCACTCCTATAGCTACAACATCCTTTCTCGATAAGGAGACCAAAACTGCACATGGTATTTCAGGTATGGCCTCACCAAGGCCCCTTATAATTACAGCAAGACATCCCAGCTGCTGAACTCAAATCCTCACTGTGAAGGCCAGAATACCATTTGCCTTCTTCACTGCTTGTAGCAACTGCATGTTTACCTGCAGGTACTGGTCTATCAGGACACCAGGGTTACACTGAACATTCCATTTTTTCAATTAGCTAATGGTCTTCCTTCCTGTTGTTGCTACCAAAAAGTGGATAACTTTACACTTATCCACATTATACTGTATCTGCCAAGCATTTTCCTTCTGACTCAGCTTCTCTAAATGAAGCATCTTTGCATCCTCCTCATGGCTCAACCTCCCAGCTAGTGTGTTATATCACCCCCAGATATATAATGTCACCAGAGGAAATGATATCACCACAGGAAATGACATCACCAACTCAAGGAAACCCAAACACATAGCTAGAAAGATAGCTACATCACCAGTGCTTCATCTGGAGGCTCACTGAAGATATTGCGTAATGTGGTGACGAAACATCTGAAAACAATCCTTCCAGCTCAGCTCACCTAGATGGTGTAATCTGTAGGTTTGGAGTTAAAAATCACATAATATAGTCCAACAGGTTTAATTGGAAGCACTAACTTTCGGAGTGCCACTCCTTCATCAGGTGGTTGTCAGGTTTGGAGATACTATATTTAGTTTCCTCATCCAAATCATCAATATGTATTGTCAATAGCTGGGGTCCTGGAACTGATTGCTACGGCACCCCAATATTCACTGCTTGCCATTTGAAAAATGACCCATTTATTCTTATTCTTGTCTGCCAACAGGTTTTCTACCCATCTCATGGTGTTACTACCCCCATTTCCATATGCTTCCATGTGGCACTTTGTTGAAAACCTTCTAAATGTCCAAATGAACCACATTCACTGGCTCTTCCTCAACACTACTAGTTACATCCTTAAAGAATTCCAGTTGATTTGTCAAACATAATTATCCTTTCCTAAATCCATATGCACTGTCTATATCCAACCTTGTCCCTGGTTTCCAAATGCTCAGCTATTAAATCTTTTTTAATGAACTGTAGCATCTCCCCACCACCAAAACCCCCCACCCCCCCATGGTTTCTGGTTTTCTCTCTGCCTCCCTTCATAAATAGATGTATTGCATTAGTGGTCCTCCAATCTGGAGGAATTATCCAGAGTCTATAGAAGGTGACCACCAATACATCGACTATTTCTAGGACCACTTCCTTAAATACTCTGGGATGTAGGTTGTCGGGCCCTGGGATTTATCAATCTTCAATCCCCATCAATTTGCCAATACCATTTCCCTAAATTTCATTTCCTTCAGTTCCTCCACGTCATGAAACCCTTTGTTCCCCAACATTTCTGGTATATTATTTGTGTCCTCCTTTGTGAACACAGAACCAAAGTACTTGGTTGGTCAGCCATTTCTATGCTTCCCGATATAAATTCCCTTATTTCTGATTGTATGTATTGAAATTGTTCACTGTTCATTTTGCCTTTTCTTTAAAATCTTAACAAAACTCCAAGCCAGTCTCAATATACAGATAGAATACTATCCTACCAATTCTTTCACACTACATTTAATTGTTGAGGTGATGACTTCATTTGGAAGCAAAAAACAGATTTTATCCTTAGACAGTAATAACAGCCTGACATCAGGACACACTCTATTTTACAACTTTAGTCTGTACAATGAATATTTTTCTTGAAGTCAGCAACAAAGGTCATTCCTTTATTCTCAATTCTTTACACGCTAACAACTAGAAATTAAATTCCAGGCAGCCATAGTGAATCCTGTGTCAAAAAGAATGCTTTTGTGAGTACACTTTGTCCTATTGTATGGACCATATTTTGCTTTACAATTGCTTGACTTTGGAAGATGAATAATAAACATGCTTGAGCTATAAAATACTTTCAAGATTTATAGAACCTAGAACAAACAAGTTAACAGCTTTAAGAAAAAAAATAATGAATTATCTATTAAATACAATATATAAAATATGCAACATTATTTTTCTTGTGATAACACCATACAATAAAGTTGAATCTGAAATAACAGTGTTAAGAATTTTCAGTTTTATTCCTCGGTAAAAGAAAGAGCGCCTTGAACTTAGGAAGTCCATTGCCTGTTTTTTGTACACGAGGCAACACCAGATGAGTGGTAAAAATTGTTTATGTAGGTCACATTTCATAAATGTTTGATATAACTTGTAGGTTAATGAATTGTAAAGAAGTAAACAAAGCTCTTCAGGAAAAGCTCAAGACTGCAACTGAAACAATGTTGAGTGCTGAGGAACAAGTGACTAGGTTGGAGAAAACATTGAAAAATGAAGAAAACAACGTAAAGGTGAGGAAATTCTGGGCAATTTTAAGGTTTTTAGTGTATGATTTAGACTTTTTAATAAATGCTATCATATTTAATTTCAATATTTTTCTTGTATATCCATCTACTGATATAAAAACTCCGAGACAGTTGTCACAAACCTACTGATACATTTTGTATTGTGCTACCAACAAATCATATTGAATAACTGTAACAAAACTGAACAAAAAGCAAGAAATGTAATTATAGAGTCATAGAGATGTACAGCATGTCTCTGCTGATTATTCTGATCTTGATAAAACCTGGAGACACTATTAAGACAACATAGGAAAGACTGCTGTAGGAATAGGCTGCGGCTGTTTTCCCTGGAGCGTTGAGGGCTGAGGGGTGACCTTACAGAGGTTTATAAAATCATGAGGGTCATGGGTAGGGGTAAATAGACAAAGTCTTTTTCCTGGGGTGGGGGTGCAGGGTCCAAAACTAGAGGAATAGCTTTAGGTTGAGAGGGAAAAGATTTAAAAGGGACCGAAGAGGCAACCTTTTCACACAAAGTGTGCTGTGTGTCTGGAATGAACTGCCAGACCATTTAAAAGGCATATGGATGGTTATATGAATAAGAAGGGAATAGAGGGATATGAGCCAAATGCCAATTAATTTCGGGTATCTGGTCAGCGTGGACGAGTTGGACCGAAGGGTCTGTTTTCATGCTGTACATCTCTATGATTCCATGACTATGACCCAAGCAGCTGTCCCAACCAGTCCCTATTTGATTCAGGGTCCGTTTCCATGCTGTATATCTCTATGACTCTATGACTATGACCCAAGCAACTGTGTTAACCAGTCCCTATTTAATTAAGGCTAAAATGCTATTTGCTTTTACAATTGCTTGTTGTACTTGCATGTTAACTTTGTGCAAAAGTAATTTCCTAAGGAAGAGGAATTTGAGTGCAGGAATGGAGTGGTAAGTTGAAAACTTTAATAGTGAATGTAGATGGTTGATTTTGTGAAACAAATAACTCTTGAATGGCCAAGGTAAGGGGAATAAATATATCATCTGAATATTATAATTCATGTTCAAATTAATAATGTAAGGAAGAAATCAGAAGCTCGGTAGAATAAGCATTATAGGAACAACCAGATGAGGTAGGTAAATATTTCAGTAGGGAAAGGTTTTCACAAGGTACATCTGAACAGAGCTGAAGCCAATATTCTCAGGGAGATTAATTGCAACAGAGAAGAGGGTTTAACTGACGGGATATAGCCTAAAGAACACCAAGGGACCTGTGCAGCCTGTTTCAAAGCCCTTCAGTAGTGGAACTGTATTCAAAACTGTGCCAGTGAAAGGAAAAACATCACAGACTGTGATGGATCTGCTAAATTTTTATGGATATTCCTTCAAACCTCGAAATGGTTTTAGCTGTTTCAAATGCGATCTTATTATAAGAAACCTGGTATCTATTTTTACTCTTGACCACTTTCACTATATCCACATTCACAAGTGTACAGACCAATGAGTCCCAAGTATTTTGTCACAGCATAAACCTGGTCCTCAAATTGATCTGTGGTCATGCCCAGGAGGGTTTGACTGAGGGGAACAGGTATTAGAATATAGAATTTAGCTTTAAAAGAATACCTGCCATTGCCAGTGTTGAAGAGGTCACAAACTTGAAGAGAGGATGCACAGACCCACCAAAAGCACCACAGTTCTGAGTGGCATTTCAAGTGGGGGGAGAAAAGAGAAATGTAGTTGGGAATGGCATCATTAGAGTGAGAGATTCTGTTCTTTTCAGCAATGGTAGAGTGTCCTGAAGGCAGAGTTGCATACCTAGTGCCAAGGATCAGGGCATGTCTTCTGGGCTGGGCAGGAACTTGGAGTGAGAGAGAAGGATCCAGTTATTGTGGTCCATGTGGGTATCAATGACATAGGTAGGAAAAGGAAAGAGGTTTTGTTGAGGGATCATGAGCAGCTTGGCATAGTGTTCTCAACACTGGAGAACACTATAAATATCGCAAAGGTAATAGATAAGGTGCTATCTAGAGCAAAGTCTCTATGACAAGGGATAAAGTACTTACTGAACTAATGGGACTGAAGTTAGACACATTGCAGGACCTGATAGCGAGTGTCCAAGAGTTTTAAAGGAAGTGGCTGCCAAGACACTGAAGCATTGGTTGAAATGTTCCAGAACTCAGTGGAATCCAGGAGGGTTCCAGCAATTGAAAAACTGCTCACATGACACTCCTGTTCAAGAAGTAAGGGAGACAGAAAGCAGGAAATCATAGGTCAGTTAGCCTAAAATAAGAGAGACTCCAATGAAGTGCACAGAGAAATTCTTGTACATGAATTATAAAAAGTTAGCATGCACATGCAACAAGTAATTAAGGTAATGAATGAAATTTTAAACTTTGTTTAATAGGGGGTTGGATTTTAATAGCAGGGAAGCCTTCTTATGACTGTATAGGGTATTAGTGAGGCCGCACCTGGAGAGCAGTAAACAGTTTTGGTCCCCACTGTTTTAGGAAGGACATATTCACATTAGAGGCAGTTCAAAAGAGATCCAGTAGGCTGATTCTTGGGATGAAGTGATGGATTTATCAAGACAGGCTAAAAGGTTTGAGCCTTTATTCATTGGAGTTTACAAGATTTAGTGGTGATCTTATTGAAACATACAAGATTCTGAAGGGGTTTGACAGAGTAGCTGTTACAAAGATGTTTTCACTAGTGGGGGAATCTCCAACTATGGGACATAGTTATAGAAGAAGGTGACACTCAATTAAAGTTGAGTAGCAACTTATCCTGAAGAGTACTGAATTTCTGGGATTTTCTTCCCAAAAGAACTGTGGATCTAAATCATTGGAAGAATTTAGACGAGGATTAGACAAGAGGTGCAATACGGCTCACCACAAAGTCAAGATCATTTTCCTCCCATCTTTTTTGTATGGCACAATTTTCACGAAGTAACAGTGAGATACCAGTCAACGGGAATTAACACTTGGTCATTGCCTCAACTTATTTTATTAATGTCAGCCCACCTTTTTACCAATCTTAGCGAACAAGCTAGACATTGGGAAAACATACCTGCTCCATTCACCAGTTGCACAGCAAACACACTGCCCGTGCAGCAATCAAGCAGCCAATCTTAATGGAGTTAAAAATGACACAACACCAGATTATACTCCAACAGGTTTATTTGGAAGTACTCGATTTCGTAGCACTGCTCCTTCATCAGGTGGTTGTGGAGTATAAGATCGTAAGACACAGAAGTTTACAGTGTGATGTAACTGAAATTATATGTTGAAAAAGACCTGGATTGTTTGTTATGTCTCTCATCTTTTAGAATGGCCATGTTGTTTCAGTTCTTTCTATGTAAATCCCAGAACCTTTTTTAAAGTTGCATTCTCAAGTGAACTTTAACAATAGAGTCATAGTCATAGAGTCATAAAGATGTACAGCATTGAAACAGACCCTTCGGTTTAACCCGTCCATGCCGACCAGATAGCCCAACCCAATCTAGTCCCACCTGCCAGCACCTGGCCCATATCCCTCCAAACTCGTCGTATTCATATATCCATCCAAATGCCTCTTAAATGTTGCAATTGTACCAGCCTCCACCACATCCTTTGGCAGCTCATTCCATACACGTACCATCCTCTGCGTGAAAAAGTTGCCCCTGAGGTCTCTTTTATATCTTTGCCCTCTCACCCTAAACCTATGCCCTCTCGTTCTGGACTCCCTGACCCCAGGGAAAAGACTTTGTCTATTTATCCTATCCATGCCCTTCATAATATTGTAAACCTCTATAAGGTCACCCCTCAGCCTCCGATGCTGCAGGGAAAACAGCCCCAGCCGGTTCAGCCTCTCCCTGTAGCTCAGATCCACCAACCCTGGCAACATCCTTGTAAATCTTTTCTGAACCCTTTCAAGTTTCACAACATCTTTCTGATAGGAAGGAGACCAGAATTGTACGCAATATTCCAACAGTGGCCTAACCAATGTCCTGTACAGGCGCAACATGACCTCCCAACTCCTGTACTCAATACTCTGATCAATAAAGGAAAGCATACCAAATGCCTTCTTCACTAACATATCTACCTGCAACTCCACTTTCAAGGAGCTATGAACCTGCACTCAAGGTCTCTTTGTTCAGCAACACTCCCGAGGACCTTACCATTAAGTTTATAAGTCCTGCTAAGATTTGCTTTCCCAAAATGCAGCACCTCGCATTTATCTGAATTAAACTCCATCTGCCACTTCTCAGCCCATTGGCCCATCTGGTCCAGATCCTGTTGTAATCTGAGGTAACCCTCTTCGCTGTCCACTACACCTCCAATTTTGGTGTCATCTGCAAACTTACTAACTGTACCTCTTATGCTCGCATCCAAATCATTTATGTAAATGACAAAAAGTAGAGGGCCCAGCACTGATCCTTGTGGCACTCCACTGGTCACAGGCATCCAGTCTGAAAAACAACCCTCCACCACCACCCTCTGTCTTCTACCTTTGAGCCAGTTCTGTATCCAAAAGGCTAGTTCTCCTTGTATTCCATGAGATCTAACCTTGCTAATCAGTTTCCCATGGGGAACCTTGTCGAACGCCTTACTGAAGTCCATATAGATCACATCTACTACTCTGCCCTCATCAATCTTCTTTGTTACTTCTTCAAAAAACTCAATCAAGTTTGTGAGACATGATTTCCCACGCACAAAACCATGTTGACTATCCCAAATCAGTCCTTGCCTTTACAAATACATGTACATCCTGTCCCTTATGATTCCCTCCAACAACTTGTCCACCACAGAGGTCAGGCTCACCGGTCTATAGATTAGATTACATTACAGTGTGGAAACAGGCCCTTCGGCCCAACAAGTCCACACCAACCCGCCAAAACGCAACCCACCCATACCCCTACATTTACCCCTTACCTAACACTACGGGCAATTTAGCATGGCCAATTCACCTTACCTGCACATCTTTGGACTGTGGGTGGAAACCGGAGCACTCGGAGGAAACCCACACAGACACGGGGAGAACGTGCAAACTCCACACAGTCAGTCGCCTGAGGCAGGAATTGAACCCGGGTCTCTGGCGCTGTGAGGCAGCAGTGCTAACCACTGTGCCACCGTGCCGCCCACAAAGTTCCCTGGCTTGTTTTTACCGCCCTTCTTAAACAGTGGCACCATGTTTGCCAACCTGCAGTCTTCCGGCACCTCACCTGTGACTATCGATGATACAAATATCTCAGCAAGAGGCCCAGCAATCACTTCTCTAGCCCCCCAGAGTTCTCGGGTACACCTGATCAGGTCCTGCGGATTTATCCACCTTTAACCGTTTCAAGACATCCAGCACTTCCTCCTCTGTAATCTGGACATTTTGCAAGATGTCACCATCTATTTCCCTACAGTCTATATCTTCCATATCCTTTTCCACAGTAAATACTGATGCAAAATATTCATTTAGTATCTCCCCTATTTTCTGAGGCTCCACACAAAGGCCTCCTTGCTGATCTTTGAGGGGCCCTATTCTCTCCCTAGCTACCCTTTTGTCCTTAATATATTTGTAAAAACCCTTTGGATTCTCCTTAATTCTATTTGCCAAAGCGAGCTCATGTCCCCATTTTGCCCTCCTGATTTCCCGCTTAAGTATATTCCTACTTTCTTTATACTCTTCTAAGGATTCACTCGATCTATCCTGTCTATGCCTGATGTATCCTTCTTTTTCTGAACCAAACCCTCAATTTCTTTAATCATCCAGCATTCCCTATACCTACCAGCCTTCCCGTTCACCCTGACAGGAATATACTTTCTCTGGATTCTTGTTATCTCATTTCTGAAGGCTTCCCATTTTCCAGCCGTCCCTTTACCTGCGAACATCTGCCTCCAATCAGCTTTCGAAAGTTCTTGCCTAATACCGTCAAAATTGGCCTTTCTCCAATTTAGAATTTCAACTTTTCGATCTGGTCTATCCTTTTCCATCACTGTTTTAAAACGAATAGAATTATGGTCACTAGCCCCAAAGTGCTTCCCCACTGACACCTCAGTCACCTGCGCTGCCTTATTTCTCAAGAGTAGGTAGGTTTTGCACCTTTTCTAGTAGGTACATCCACATACTGAATCAGAAAATTGTTTTGTACACATTTAAGAAATTCCTCTCCATCTAAACCTTTAACACTATGGCAGTCCCAGTCGATGTTTGGAAAGTTAAAATCCCCTACCATAACTACCCTATTATCCTTACAGCTAGCTGAGATCTCCTTACAAGTTTGTTTCTCAATTTCCCTCTGACTATTGGGGGGGTCTATAATACAATCCCAATAAAGTGATCATCCCTTTCTTATTTCTCAGTTCCACCCAAATACCGTCCCTGGATGTATTTCCGGTAATATCCTTCCTCAGCACAGCTGTAATGCTATCCCTTATCAAAAATGCCACTCCCCTTCCTCTCTTGCCTCCCTTTCTATCCTTCCTGTAGCATTTGTATCCTGGAACATTAAGCTGCCAGTCCTGCCCATCCCTGAGCTATGTTTCTGTGAATACGATGATATCTCAGTCCCATGTTGCTAACCATGCCCTGAGTTCATCTGCCTTCCCTGTTAGGCCCCTTGCATTGAAATAAATGCAGTTTAATTTATTAGTCCTACCTTGTCCCTGCCTGCCCTGACTGTTTGACTCACTTCTGTTCTCAGCTGTACCCGTCTCAGATCGATCTCTTTCCTCACTATCTCCCTGGGTCCTCCCCCACCCCCCCTCCCCCACCTTACTCGTTTAAATCCTCCCAAGCAGTTCTAGCAAATTTCCCTGCCAGTCACCTCAGGTGTCAGTGCAGCCTGCAACACATTATCAATGAGGATGAGCATCTCGCCAAGACCATCCCCACGATTCACTTTAAACAACCACCAAATCTCAAACAGATCATTGTTCGCAGCAAACTGCCCGGCTTTCAGGACAATGCCTTGCAACCCTGTCATGGCGGACACTGCAAGACGTGTCAGTGTGTCGACACGGATTACCCCCATTACAGATGGGGACACCACCCACCATGTATACTCATTTGACTTGGCCAACGTTATCTATCTCATACACAGCAGGAAAGAATGCCCTGAGGCATGGTACATTGGCGAGACCAAACAGAGGCTACAGCAACGGATGAATAGACACCACACAACAATCAATAGACAGGAGTGTTCCCACCCAGTTGGAGAACACTTTAACGGTCCAGTACATTCGACCTTGGACCTTCTGGTGACTATCCTCCAATGCAGACTTCGGGACAGGCAACAACACAAAGTGGCTGAGCAGAGGCTGATAGCCAAGTTTGGTACCCATGCGAATGGCCTCAACCGGCACCCTGGGTTCATGTCACACTACAGGTGACCCCACTGCATTAGACACACTCTCTCTCTCCTCTCTTTCTCACACACACGCACACTCCCGCTCTCTCGTATACAAGCTCTTTTTCATACACACTTACACATGCACCCTCTCATGGACTTGTACCCCTTTACGCTTGCACTCGCACACATACACACTCTCTCACAGACACTCATGCACCCCACAAACAAACACACACACACACACACACATATAAGTTTGTGGGGTGAATTTTTACTTGCAGAATTACATTTTACTTTGCTCAAAAACTGCATGAATCCATGTAAGATTCTGTAAATCCCTTTTTGAGAAATAAAATCAGTCTGAACATTGGGGCACAAACAACCCCACATAGGGCACCTCACACCTTCAATGCATTATCTGAGCTGACATGGCACCTATTGTTAAATTCATTTGAGAATGAAACTTTAAAAAAAGGTTCTGGGATTTACATATGAAAGAACTGAAACCAACATGGTCATTCTAAAAGATGAGAGACTTAACAAACAATCCAGGTCTTTTTCAATATATAATTTCAGTTGCATCACACTGTAAACTTTGGTTATAAATTCTGTGTTTTACGATCTTATACTCCACAACCACCTGATGAAGGAGCAATGCTCCGAAGCTAGTGCTTCCAAATAAACCCGTTGGACTATAACCTGTTGTTGTGTGATTTTTAACTTTGTGCATCCCACTCCAACACCGGCACCTCCAAATTATATCTTATATAGTAGTCCGCATTGAAGTTCTTCGGGGCACCCATCAGTCAAGGGATCCCAGCCCAATAAGTCAAGTTGTTGCTTTTCATTCCTGGGGTCAAGGGAATTAGCCACAATCATGCATCCAGTCAGGCTGTTCTCGATCAGGAAGTCTCTGCCTTTGGGGTCCAGGCAGTGAGTGATGGTCAGTCTGTTGGCTCAGTAGTGACAAATCCAGGAAATAGGGCTAACATGATGGAAGAGATGTATAGGCATCAATCAGGAGTCTGATCTCTGATCACATCTTGCCAGGGCTATTTTGTCATACCAGTTGAGAGAGTAGGCCATAATTGTTCTCTTGGGTCCAGCTAAATAAACTTGGAAAGGGGTATACAAATACAGCCATTGCCATGTGATTTTGTCTCGCTAGATTAGCCTTCAGGACTGGGGTCCACAGTGTCTGGGTAAGGGCGCAGTACAATTGTGATTTAGGAGAGATATGGTAAAGCATGACTGGGAAGAGTGTAATGTGGGAGGGGTGTGTTCTCCATGGTCAGGTGTACCTCTGCTTCAAAGGCGGGTATTGAAAGACCACATCAGGCACCTTCACCTCATATACCAAAGGCTGGGATGGGAAGGTAGCAGGTTTATATACATGTTGATGGGTTGGGTGGAGATATGAAGAAGAATGAAGCCTATGGAATTAATGAGATGATAATATTTGAGACTGTTTATATTACATTCTTGCAGTGAGTCATCTTACAAATGTTAACAAATAATTTCTGTTGTGTTATATTAATTGTTCCAGTTTTGATTAATAGGAGCTTGAAGATCAGATGAAGTACCTGAAAGACCAGAAATTTAAGAAGAGTGAGGAGTTGAACTCCTTGAATGGTACAGTGAGAACAGTTGCAAACCAAATATCAGGAAATAAGACAACACTCCGAAACCTCAAAAGTCAAATTGACAAACTTGACCATGAAAGCATCAAGCAGCAGGAAGTAATTTACAGTCAGGTAAACAGAAATACTACAATCTATATTACTTTGATGTACTACTTTAGTGATGCCAAATATTACAGCTATTTTCACAAGATACTCTATTTACTGTTTTAGATTAATAATCCTACATAATTCATTTGTAATTAGAAAACAGTTCTGTCGTAGTTGGAAATATTTGCAATTGAAATTCTATTTGATGCCCTAACTAATCAGAATTGAAAAATAAAATACATGCATCATGTGATTTGTGTGCAGTCTAACGAGCTTAAGAAGTACAAGGCAGATGAAAATAATTGGAAAGAAAATATGGATCAAAAGAATGCTACAATTTATGTTACAATGAAATATATTTATAATAGTTCTTTCCAAACATCGACTGGGACTGCCATAGTGTTAAAGGTTTAGATGGAGAGGAATTTCTTAAGACAAATTTCTGATTCAGTATGTGGATGTACCTACTAGAAAAGGTGCAAAACCTGACCTACTCTTGGGAAATAAGGCAGCGCAGGTGACTGAGGTGTCAGTGGGGGAGCACTTTGGGGCTAGTGACCATAATTCTATTCGTTTTTAAAATAGTGATGGAAAAGGATAGACCAGATCTAAAAGTTGAAATTCTAAATTGGAGAAAGGCCAATTTTGACAGTATTAAGCAAGAACTTTCGAAAGCTGATTGGAGGCAGATGTTCGCAGGTAAAGGGACAGCTGGAAAATGGGAAGCCTTCAGAAATGAGATAACAAGAATCCAGAGAAAGTATATTCGTGTCAGGGTGAAAGGGAAGGCTGGTAGGTATAGGGAATGCTGGATGACTAAAGAAATTGAGGGTTTGGTTAAGAAAAAGAAGGAAGCATATGTCAGGTACAGATAGGATAGATCAAGTGAATCCTTAGAAGAGTATAAAGAAAGTAGAAGTATACTTAAGAGGGAAAAACGGGGACACGAGATAGCATTGGCAAATAGAATTAAGGAGAATCCAAAGGGTTTTTACAAATATATTAAGGACAAAAGGGTAACTAGGGAGAGAATAGGGCCTCTCAAAGATCAGCAAGACGGTCTTTGTGTGGACCCTCAGAAAATGGGGGAGATACTAAATGAATATTTTGCATCAGTATTTACTGTGTAAAAGGATATGGAAGATATAGACTGTAGAGAAATAGATGGTGACATCTTGCAAAATGTCCAGATTACAGAGGAGGAAGTGCTGGATGTCTTGAAACGGTTAAAGGTGGATAAATCCCCAGGACCTGATCAGGTGTACCCGAGACCTCTGGGAAGCTGGAGAAGTGATTGCTGGGTCTCTTGCTGAGATATTTGTATCATCAATAGTCACAGGTGAAGTGCCGGAAGACTGCAGGTTGGCAAACGGTGGTGCCACTGTTTAAGAAGGGCGGTAAAGACAAGCCAGGGAACTATAGACCGGTGAGCCTGACCTCGGTGGTGGGCAAGTTGTTGGAGGGAATCCTGAGGGACAGGATGTACATCTATTTGTAAAGGCAAGGACTGATTTGGGATAGTCAACATGGCTTTGTGCGTGGGAAATCATGTCTCATAAACTTGATTGAGTTTTTTGAAGAAATAACAAAGAAGATTGATGAGCGCAGAGCAGTAGATGTGATCTATATGGACTTCAGTAAGGCGTTCGACAAGGTTCCCCATGGGAGACTGATTAGCAAGGTTAGATCTCATGGAATACAGGGAGAACTAGCCACTTGGATACAGAACTGGCTCAAAGGTAGAAGACAGAGGGTGGTGGAGGGTTGTTTTTCAGACTGGAGGCCTGTGACCAGTGGAGTGCTACAAGGATCGGTGCTGGACCCTCTACTTTTTGTCATTTACATAAATGATTTGGATGCAAGCATAGGAGGTACATTTAGTAAGTTTGCAGATGACACCAAAATTGGAGGTATAGTGGACAGCGAAGAGGGTTACCTCAGATTACAACAGGATCTGGACCAGATGGGCCAATGGACTGAGAAGTGGCAGATGGAGTTTAATTCAGATAAATGTGAGGTGCTGCATTTTGGGAAAGCAAATATTAGCAGGACTTATACACTTAATGGTAAGGTCCTCGGGAGTGTTGCTGAACAAAGAGACCTTGAGTGCAGGTTCATAGCTCCTTGAAAGTGGAGTTGCAGGTAGATATGTTAGTGAAGAAGGCATTTGGTATGCTTTCCTTTATTGGTCAGAGTATTGTGTACAGGAGTTGGGAGGTCATGTTGTGGCTGTACAGGACATTGGTTAGGCCACTGTTGGAATATTGTGTGCAATTCTGGTCTCCTTCCTGTCAGAAAGATGTTGTGAAACTTGAAAGGGTTCAGAAAAGATTTACAAGGATGTTGCCAGGGTTGGAGGATCTGAGCTACAGAGAGTGGCTGAACAGGCTGGGGCTGTTTTCCCTGGAGCGACGGAGGCTGAGAGGTGACCTTATAGAGGTTTACAAAATTATGAGGAGCATAGATAGGATAAATAGACAAAGTCTTTTCCCTGGGGTCGGGGAGTCCAGAACTAGAGGGCATAGGTTTAGGGTGAGAGGGCAAAGATATAAAAGAGACCTCAGGGGCAACTTTTTCACGCAGATGTGGTCCATGTATGGAATGAGCTGCCAGAGGATGTGGTGGAAGCTGGTACAATTGGAACATTTAAGAGGCATTTGGATGGGTATATGAATAGGAAGGGTTTGGAGGGATATGGGCCCGGTGCTGGCACATGGTACTAGATTGGGTTGGGATATCTGGTCAGCACGGACGAGTTGGACCGAAGGGTCTGTTTCTATCTGTACGTCTCTATAACTTTATGGCTCTGTGTAATAACATCCAGCAAAGTATGGCTGAACCCATGTTATCACAATCTAAGAATCTATCTCCTCATTACTTTAATCAATTTATCTTTGAAAAAGTATTAAAATTTGTTCCAAAATACTGTTTTTTGTTGTAAGAGCTGAGTTTCAAAACTAAAATATTGTTACATACTAGCTCGACTTAACTTGCACCTTAAATTTTCATCAGTTCCATTAAGTTTATAAAATTGCATGTCACATTTTGTGCCCATAATCATGAAATAGTCAGGAATTGAAAATAGAATGCATTCCTCTGTGGGTCATCCAGTGCCTGTGTCAAATATTGTTCATTGAGTTATGATATGGTTAAAATGTAGAACAAAACTCCCAGCAACATGCAAATCTCCAACTTTGGAATACTCTCCCACTATGCTATTATGACATTTCTATCCATATCGTACAACAAAACCATGTTCAGTTAACTAAAGTCAAACAGTTTTGTAGTGTATTAATAGCAATGGGCATTAATATTCACACTTAACATTGTAAAGTGTCCCAAGATGCTGAGCAAAAGCAATATCAATCAGAATATTTGACCCTGAGTCACTGAAGGAGATATAAAGACATAGGACCAAACAGCTTGATCAAACAGGTAGACTTCAAGCAGCAGCTTAAAACAAGAGAGGAAATGAGATGTAGTGAACACATTCCAGATCCCACGGCCAAGTCAGTTGAACGCTCAGTTGACAATGTTGGAGTAGGAAGTTGATTGTTAGAGGTCACTCACCTCAGCTGTAAATTATATCACGATAGTAAATAGATATTTTCTATTCAACCTGTAGTGAGATGTTATGACACAGCTCCAGAACTGGTGGGACTTGAACTTAGGCCTCTTGGTCCAGAGGTAGAGACACTACCAATACACCAAAAGAGCCCTCGTTCCTCAGGGTAGAAAGTTTTAACTAATCTGCCCCGACATGTTACTACACATCTCTGGAGCAGGTAGGTCTGAACCCAGATCAATTAGTCCAGAGGGAGGCACACTACCACTGTACCACAAGAGCCCGAGTTTATCAGGATGCTGTTTATAGGCCCAACCGTCTTCAGCTGCTTCAATGACCTTACCTCCTAAAGATCAGAAGTAAGGATATTCACTGTTGATTGCACAATGTTCAGCATCATTTGCAACACCTCAGACGCTGAAGCAGTCTGTGTCCACTTTGTCCAGGCTTGAGATGACAAGTGCCAAGAAACAGTTGGCGTCACAAATGGCAGGCAGAGACAATCTCCAACAAGTGAGAATTTAACCTAAACAATTACCTGATCAATGCTAAATCTCCCACTATTAACATTTTGGGGGTTACCATGACCAGAAACTGCACCGGACTTGTTATACAAGTATTGTGCCTACAAGAACAGGGAAGAATGGATGTACGTATGCTCATTGAGCTGCAAGATTTATTTCCAGACATTTCATCACCATACTGTGCAACATCATCAGTGAGCCTCCAGTGAAGCATTGGTGGTATGGCCTACTTTTTATCGATGTGTTTGGGTTTCCTTGGGTTCGTGATGTCATTTCCTGTGGTGGTCATTTTCTGTCATGTCATTTCCTGTTTTTTTCGCAGGGGGTTGGTAAATGGGATCCAAGTCGATATATTTGTTGATAGCGTTCTGGTTGGAATGCCATTCTTCTAAGAATTCTAGTGCATGTCTCTGTTTGTCTTGTCCTCGGATGGAATGTGATATCCCAATCAAAGTGGTATCCTTCCTCATCTGTGTGTATAGATACTAGTGAGAGTGGGTCATGTATTTTTGTGGCTAGTTGATGTTCATGTGTCCTGGTGGCTAGTTTTCTGCCTGTTTGTCTGCCTAGTAGGAATCTAGGAATCCTGCAGCAAATAACTCATCTCCTGACTCTGAAAAGCACATCCATTATCTACAAGGCACAAGTCAGGAGTGCTTTAGAATACACCCCACTTGCCTGGAGGAGTGCAGCGCCAACAACATATTAGAAACCTGACATTCTTCAAGTCAAAGCTGTCTGCTTGACTGGCACCACAATCACAAACATTCATTTCCTCCACCTCCAATGCACAACAGGAGATACATTTTGAAAATTCACCACGGCTTCAAACTGCACCTTCAAAATCTACAATCATGACCATCTAGAAGGACAAGGACGGCAGATCCATAGGAAGACTGTCACCTGCAAGTTCCTCTCCAAGTGACTCACCATCCAGAGTGGAATTATACCATCATATTCCTTCATTGTCACTGGGTCAAAGTCTTGGAACACTTTCCTTAACAGCATTGTGGATCGACCATACCACATGGATTGAATTGAATTGAATTAAATTTATTGTCACATGTACCGAGGCACAGTGAAAAGCTTTGTCTTGGAGCAATACAGGCAGATCACAGAGTTAAGCAGCATAGATGAGTTAGACCATTTTTCCAGGTCTTCCACCTCTCATCTGTAGTCTGTTTCGTCACCATCTGAGATTCGACCAACTATGGTGGTGTCATTAGCAAACTTGTAAACGGCATTCGTATTTGGCGACGCAGTCATGGGTATACAGTGAGTACAGTAGGGGGCTGAGTACGCATCACTGGGGGTGCTCCAGTGTTGAGTGTTAGTGAGGATGAAATATTGTCCACAGTCTTCACTGATTGTGGCCTGTGGGTCAGGAAACTGAGGATCCAGTTGCAGAGAGTGAGGCTGAGTCCGAGATCACTAAGTTTAGTAATCAGTCTCGAGGGGATAATAGTGTTGCAGGCTGAACTGTAGTCAATGAGTTGGATTCTTAACATAGCTATTCTTGATGTCAAGATGTTTTAGGGAGGACTGAAGGGCAAGTGATATGGCAGTTGACATGGATCTGTTGGTCCAATAGGCAAATTGGAATGGGTCAAGAGTAGTGGGGAGGCTGGAGTTGATTAATGCCATAGCCAGCCTTTCAAAGCACTTCATGACCACCGAAGTTAGGGCCACTGAGCGTAGTCATTGAGACATGCTGCATGAGCCTTCTTAGGCACAGAGATGATGTTAGCCCTCTTGAAACAGGCAGGGACAGTGCCCTGCTGCAGAGAGAGTTTGAAGATGTCCAGGAAGACCTCTGCCAGTTGAGCTATGCATGCCCTGAGTGCACAGTCTGGTACTCCGTCTGGTCCCATTACTTTCCTTGGATTCACACAAAGGAAAGCCGACCTGACCTCTGGTGCAGTAACTGTTGGGATAAGTTCATCAGGACTTGTCGGAATAGGTGTTAACTCTCCTCCTCCATCTTGCACTGTCTCTTCTTAGAACCTGTGATGTCATTCAGTCCTTGCCATAGTCCTAGGTGTCTGTCTGGGTCTCTAGTTTGGATCGGTATTGGTCCTTGGTTATCTTAAAGACTCTGCGAAAGTGATAATTGGATTCCTTATATTTGAGTGGGTCTCCTGATCTGAAGGCCTCATGCCTGGTTTTTAGCAAGTTCTGTATGTCCTGATTCATCCAGGGTTTCCTGTTGGGGTACACCTGGATTGACTTCCTCGGTATGCAGTCCTCCATACGCTTGCTGATACAATCTGTGACAACAGTGGTGTACTCGTCGAAGGTACCTGTGAACTGTTTGAACATGGCCCAGTCAGCCGATTTCAGACAGCACCAGAATTGATCCTATGCCTCCTCCAACCAGCAGTGGACCTGTTTCCACAAGGGAGTCTCCTGCTTGAGCTTTTGCCTGTAAACCAGGAGAAGAAACACGGCATTATGGTCGATGTTCCTGAAATGATTCAATCTTGAAAGGATCGCAATGATTCAAAAGGCAACTCAAAGGACAGAGATTGTGTACACATTGATACCAATGGTATAGGGAGAATCTTGTTCCAGATCCCTGAGGGTGGGAGGACAGGTTAATAGGGTAGTTGAGGCATGAAATAACTGTCACTAAGTCACCCTTTACTTATATGTGGCCAGACAGCTCAGAGTCCGTCCATGAATTGAGGAGATTCTGAATCCCTTGTTTATTTTGGTCAGTCAGGATGACCTGATTGGCCCAGATGAATAACCCAAATCAAGGATCTCATAGTTAACGGGATCCACCTGGTTCCAATCACTACAAGGCGGCACACAGGACATTTGCCTTCATTCAGTTGAGGCATAGATTGTAAGAGCAGGAAGGTCATGTTAGCACTGTAGGCCACAGGTGTAGTATTGTGTACAGTTCTGGTCACCAGCCAATAGGATGAATGTGATTTCACTGGAGCAGGTGTAGAGTAGATTCACCAGGATGTTGGTAAAGGAGAAGTGAGAGAGAAGGAGCTCAGAGAGAGAATTTTGAAACGGATTGATAAATGAGGGGATTACGGGTGGCAAGTCAGGAAAGAAATAAAGCTGAATAAGTGATAATGAAAGCTGAGGGTAGCAGAGAATGAGTAGTCTAGTAGACTTGAACTTGAGATGGGGACTTAATTTTTAATGTAGCTTACTTTTACACTCTGTTAAAATGTTGAGTAAATTATAGGCATGCTTACCAAGATAAAATCAGTTTTATATTCATTGCACAGCTTACTTGAGTTGTTCAGAACCACAGATCCTTTTTTGTGAATGATTGGACATCTGATTAATAAATCAGATAGTACAGTGATTTGGAAAGTTGTCTTTTGATCTGTGATTAGAGTTTAAATTCAGGCCTGCAGATAACATCAAAGTACACTTTGCTCTTCTTTATAGAAGAGTGGTGAAAGGTGCGCCTTGCTTGCAATCTGCCTTGTTTGAGATAGTATTTGCTTGATGCTAATACAAAAAGCACAGGCATGTTTTATTTTACATCAGTGACATTCTCATCCAGCTGTCCTTGCTCCATTTCACATATAAAATATTGAATTGGATCAGGTATGAATCAGACCAATGAATCATCATATCTCTTTGGCTGACACATCATCTTGCAATTAATTGAAAGGCTGCTCCAAATTTTAGGAATATTTAAGCTTTAAAACAGAATGTCTACTTAGTGGAGAAAAATACTTAACATTTGACTGATTGCTGAAATATCTTTTCTATTCATAGGATTTTCAAATCCAGCAGCTGGAGCGAAGGTTAGCTAAATTAGAAGGTAATATGAGTAGTAATGAAAATGAGTTGCTTGGAGAAAAGGCAGCAGAACTCTCAAAAAATCTGGAAGAAAAGAAAAGCACAGTGAACCTATTGAATATACAGCTGAAGAAACTCCAAGTAATTAATCTATGTTTGTCAAATTTAACTTGAATAAGATTTTTTTAATGCTTTATCTTTCAAATTTTTATCTCATTCCCTTTTTCCTTAAGTGTCTAATTTTGTGCTGCTATTTGAATAAATCATGCTTTGATTATGTTTTTCATTAGAATGGATTGGTAAACATAGATAAATAATGCTATACAGTAAAATTTGGATTTCAGAATGGCAGTAGGCCATTTATGCTGCCATTTAATGCAATCATGGCTGATCAAACATTTCACTGCCTTTTACTCACACTATTTTCAATATGTCATTGGAAATCAGAAATCTCTAAAAGTACTCAGACTGAGCTGCCAAAGTTGTTTGGAGTGAAAAATTCCAAAGATTCAAAACTCTGATGAAGACAGCCTCTCCTCATCTCAGTCCTAAATGGCATCACCTTTATTTTAAAAATTGTTCCCCCCAGTTCTGGGTTTCCCACTGAGGGGAAACATCTTATGTGCATCTACCCTTTCTATCCCTTTACATATATTGTAGGTTTCAATGAGATCACCTCTCATTCTCCTAAAATTTTGTTTATACAAGCCCAGTTTACCCCAGATCTATTCATAGGCATTGCTACTATCCCAGGAACAACTCTGATGAACCTTCATTGATCTTCATTTTCAACACTAATCCTAACCCTCCGTTAATAATATCCTTGAGGTAAGGAGACCAAAACTGAACACAGTATTCCAAATGCAACCTAACCACATCTATATATAATTGAAGCAAAACTTCACTATTTTTGTAACCAAATCCTCTTGCAACAGAGACTAACATTCCAAAAGCTTTCATTTTAGATTACTGCACCTGCATCAGTGACTTATTGACAAGGACACCTTGATCCCTTTGGAAATCACACTTTCCAACCTTTGTTCCTTCTACAAAGGTGGATAACCTCACATTTTCCACATTTTACTCTATCTGCCCTGCTCTTGCCCACTCACTAAGCCCTGTCCAAATCATTCTGAATCTGCTTTATGTTTTCCTCACAACATACATTCCTGTTTAGCCTTGTATCATCTGCAAATTTGGAAACATTAATTTGGTCTCCACAGCGAAATCATTGATATTTCTTGTGAACAGCTGGGGCTGCAAGTGCTAATCTTAGTGGTACCCCAGTGGTCACAGCATGCCAATGTGAGAATGACCTGTTCATTATATCAATCTGTTTCCTGTCTGTTAGCCAATTCTTAATCCATGCTAGTACATTACTTACCATCCCATGTACTTTTGATTTTACTAAACAATCTCCTGTGAGGAACTTTATCTAAAGGTTTCTGAGAATTGAAGTATGCAGGACCCATCAACTCCCCTTTATCATTTTGATAGTAACATCCTCAAAAAACTCAAGTTCATAAGACACCATTTTTTATTTGGAAATCCATGCTGACTCTGCCCAACCAGATCATTACTAAGTTTCCATTTATCATATCCTTTAACTGTACCATTTTCACTGTTGCTGATAGAAGGCTAAACAGACCACCCACTCACTTCTTCAATAGTTCAGTCACATTTGCTAGCTTCAATCTGCAGGAATTCAGAATCTATAGAATTTTGAAATCTCATCACTGCATCAGCATTTTTTTTGAGCGGCACGGTGGCACAGTGGTTAGGACTGCTGCCTCACAGCGCCAGAGACCTGGGTTCAATTCCCGACTCAGGCGACTGACTGTGTGGAGTTTGCACATTCTCCCCGTGTCTGCGTGGGTTTCTTCCAGGTGCTCCGGTTTCCTCCCACAGTCCAAAAATGGTTAGGTGAATTGGCCACGCTAAATTGCCCGTAGTGTTAGGTGTAGGGGAATGGGTCTGGGTGGGTGCGCTTCGGCGGGTCGGTGTGGACTTGTTGGGCCGAAGGGCCTGTTTCCACACTGTAAGTAATCTAATCTGCATCCTTTAACATTTTGGAATGTGGCTATCAGGTCCCTGGGACTTAGCAACTTTCAGCCCTATTAATTTCTCTAGTACAACCAAATGCTGTTTTTCAGCTTAAAAGGATCAAAGCATATAGGGCAAAAGCAAGAATAGGGTACTGAGTTGGATAATCAGCAATGATCATATTGAATGGCAAACCATACTTGAAGGGCTAAATGGCCTCTTCCTGTTCCTATAGTTATTCTAATTTCCTTCAGCTCCTCATTCTCTTGAGATACTTGCATCTCTAATTCTGGGAGATTTTCATGTCTTCTTCAGGGGAATATACAAATTAATCATTTAGCTTCTCTGCCATTTCCCTATTCCCCATTATAAATTTTCACTGGTTGTAATGGACCCCCATTTGTCATAGTCAAACATTTCCTTTATACACATGAAATGTGACTTAAGACTATGCTGAATACCTTATCAATATTCTTTGAATAATTGGTAAGAACAAAATAAATCAAACCCCAGAAGGACCAAATTACTGTAGATTACTGGGATTGTATTTATTGGAGTTTAGAAGATTAAGGGGAGATCTAATAGAAACTTACAAGATAATACATGGCTTGGAGAGGGTGGACGCTAGGAAATTGTTTCCGTTAGGCGAGGAGACTAGGACACGTGAACATAGCCTTAGAATTAGAGGGGGTAAATTCAGAACAGAAATGCGGAGACATTTCTTCAGCCAGAGAGTGGTGGGCCTGTGGAATTCATTGCCGCAGAGTGCAGTGGAGGCTGGGACGCTAAATGTCTTCAAGGCAGAAATTGATAAATTCTTGATGTCACAAGGAATTAAGGGCTACAGGGAGAATGCAGGTAAGTGGAGTTGAAATGCCCATCAGCCATGATTGAATGGCGGAGTGGACTCGATGGGCTGAATGGCCTTACTTCCGCTCCTATGTCTTATGCTGGAATCTGTACTGAAAACAAATGTTGGTAATCACAATGGGTCAGACAGCATCCATGGAGACCAGGCAAGCTAATGTTTTGAGTCTAGACCATTCTTTACCAGAGCCATCTAGAGTCGAAACATTAACTTGCTCTCTCTCTTCATGAATTCTGTCTGACCTGTTGCGATCGCCAGCATTTGTTGTTTTCAGTCATTTAAATCCCGACTTCTGATTGTTCTAAAGCAGTCTTCAGGATGGTGCTGTTACTGAATGAACAGTAACAGGTGAAGTTGCAAGAAATAAAATCAATATAATATCTTTATTCATCCAATATGGTGGATTTGCTCATAAGGGCAGCATCTCTAATTGCTCTAAAGAAAGTGGTGGTGAGTCACTTACTTGAATCACTACTATGTGAAGAAGAAACTCCTGCAGTGCTGTTACAGAGGGAGTTCCAGGATATTGGATAACTAATGATGAAGGAACCAACTCGGAAGAGAATTTATGGTGGGAATCAAAGACCTCTCCTCTTCTTTCTGTTGATGGAGTTCCAAATGATGTCATTATGAACTCATACTTTTCCAGTATGCACCAGGAAAATAATCTAAAAATCCCGGATGTCAAATTATGGATCAGAGAGAGAATCAAAACACAATGTCCACTGCTTGCATTCATACCAAATTTTTCATATTATTAAATACAATTAAGGAGAACATAACCACTACAGAAAGGACAATTGCATCTGAACCAATATAGAGTACGAGACAACTGAATCGTCTCTTACCTTTTAAAGGACAAATCCCTCTGATTAGTCACCATATCAAAAACATATTTAAATCAAATATGATTACATTATGACTCTGTTACCTAGCTGTCAAATCCAGATTTCTCCCCAAATGTTGAACCAAACTGTTTGCAACCTCAGTTCCATATTTAATTCAAGATAATTTTACATGAAATATCCTCCTCATCATTACCCATCTCCACCTCCATAACATTTCTTGACTTCACCCCATCTCAGCTGATCTGCTGTTGAAATCTTCATTTGTGTCTTTGTTATCTCAAGACTTGATTAGACAAGGTTAAAAATCACAACACCAGGTTATAGTCCAACAGGTTTAATCGGAAGCACTAGTTTTCGGAACGCCGCTCCTTCACTGATGACAACCACCTGATGAAGGAGCGACGCACCGAAAGCTAGTGCTTCCAATTAAACCTGTTGTGTTTTTAGTTATTAACTGTAGCAAATTTTAAAAGTCATTTTCCAGTTTAATGATTGTTTTTGAAAGACTAAAAATTTTAAAAGTTGTAGATTGGCCCAACACTTTCCATTACATGCACATATTTCTCTCAGTTTACAATTGTTTCCCACCCTGCAGAATGACACACATCATTTGAGAAGACAGCTGGACAAATGCAGAGAAGAGAAAACGGATTTGACCAGTAAAATCGAAGACATCCATCTCCACATTGACACTGGAGAAAAGGAGCTAAAAAAGAACAAACTTGCTGAACAAGTAAGATATAGTCATTCCTCCATATCTATGAGAGTTCCATTCCTGAGAACCCCCGTGAATGATAAAATTTGCAAGTGTGGAACTTGTTTAAAAGTAAGTTAAAATAGGTTAAAAATCATGGATATGCAACCTTTGCCCACAGACGTTGATTTTTGTTGTAACTTGTTTTTTGGCATGGATAGGCAGATTCATGATTTCATGGATACAAAGGATTCAATGTAAGTAGGCAAAAATATTGCTTCACATTGTTAAATTATTTGATTTGATCTGATTTACTATTGTCACCTGTACCAAAATACAGTGAAAAGTTTTGTTTTACATGCAGTACAGCAGATCATAAGATACAAAGACACAAAGTTCACAGGGTGATTGAACAGTGCGAGGAATACAAAGAAGGTGTACAAAAAACAAGATCAGTATCAGATCTGAAATTTGAGAGGTCCATCAGAAGTCTAATAACAGCAGGGTAGAAGCTGTTCTTGATCCTCTTGGTACCTATGTTTAAGCTTTTGTATCTTCTGCCTGATGGAAGAGGTTGAAAGAGATTATGACCAGGGTGGGAGGAGTCTTTGATGATGTTGGCTGTCTTTCCGAAGCAATGACAAGTGTAGTTGGAGTCAATGGCTGCATGGTTAGTTTGCGCAATGGTCTGGCCTGTGTTCAGAACTTTCTGTAGTTTCTTACAGACCTGAGCACAGCAGTTGCCATACTGAGCTGTGATGCACCCAGATAGAATGCTTTCTATGGTGCACCTGTAAAAGATGGTGACGGTCCTTCCAGATATGCTGAATTTCCTTCTGAGAAAGAAGATGCATTGTGCCTTCTTGACCATTGCATCAATGTGGGTGGTTCAGGTCAGATTGTTGGTTATTGTCACTCCTAGGAATTAGATCCCTTTCGACCACCTCCACCTCAGCTCCATCTATGTAGATAGGGTTGTGTCCTCCTCTTTTCTTTCTGAAGTTGATGATCAGCTCTTCAGTTTTTCTGGCATTAAGGAAGAGATTATTATCTATGTACCTTGTAACCAAGCATTTTCTCTCTTTCCTGTATTGCACTTTGTATTTTTTTAATATCCAGCCGATAATGGTGGTGTCGTCAGATAGAGTTCGGACGGAATTTGGCCACCCAATCACGAGTGTACTGACAGTAAAGTAGGTGGCCGAGTATGCATCCAGGCCTTGGTGTTAAGGATTGTCAAAGAGGAGATGTTGTCTACCTTCACTGATTGCGGTCTGTGGGTCAGGAAGTCAATGATCCAATTGCAGAGGTCTAGGTCTCGCAGTTTGGAAATTAGTTTGGTTGGGAATATGGTGTTGAAGGCAGAGCTGTAGTCAATAAGTAGAAGCTTTATGTAGATATCTTTATTGTCCAGATGTTCCAGGGATAAGTGTAAGGCTAGGGCAATGGCGTCTGCCATGGACCTGTTGCACTGGTAGCCAAATTGCAAGGAATTGAAGCAGGCTGGGAGGCCATGACTAACCTCTCAAAGCACTTTATAATTATGGAGGTCAGATTCATTGGGCAGTAGTTATTGAGCCAAGTTACATGTGTTTTCTTTGGAAACGGGATGATGCGAGTCTTCTTGAAGCAGCTGGGGGCTTCAGATTGTAGCAAGGAGAGGTTAAAGATATCAGCACACACACCTGCCGGCAGGTCTGCAAAGGATTTGAGTGCACAGCCGGTGTCTCCATCTGGGCCAGTCCCCTTCCATGAGTTCACTCTCCATATGTAAATCTGATGTCTGCAGCAGTGACTGAAGGAACAGGTCTACCCGGGGCTATCGGGGCAAGTGACATTGTTTCATTAACCTTCTGCTTGACGGATGTATTTTCACCTGCTATTCTGTTTTGCTTCATTTTGTAGCCCGTTATGTCATGTAGGCCTTACTACAGACGTCGGATGTCCTTGTGGTTAGTTTGGGTCTCTAACTCAGTTCGGTATTGCCTCTTGGCATCTCTAATTGACTTGAAGAGGTTGTATCTGGATTTCTTGTCAAGGTCCAAGTCATCTGACTTTAATACTGCACGTCTTGTCTGCAATAGGCAATGGATTTCCTAGTTTATCCACAGTTTCTGGTTGGGGAACATACGGATGGCCTTCGTTGGCACACAGTCCTCTACATACTTGCTCATTAAGTCCATGTTGATGGTAGCATACCCGTCCTGGTTGACCACTGAATTCTTCTTTGTGGATTAGTCCACCAATTCCAAGCAGAAGCTCTTCCGCTGCCTCAGACCAGCACTGCACTATTTTCCATACTGAGCCCTCATATTTCAACTTCTGCTTGTAGGCTGGGAGGGGGAACATCGTGCTGCGATCTGATTTTCCAAAGTGTAGACAGGATATGGAGCGGTAGACATCTTTGATGGTTGTGTAGGAATGGTCAAGGATGTTCAGCCCCCGTGGTGGGACAGGAGACATGTTGATGGTATTTTTGTGTGAGCAGATCAGGTGCACGATTTAACAGTCCTCAGAAATATAACAGGTTGATAGTTCATCATAGAGCAATAAGGAGAAATTTATCTCTCCCAGCATATATTGTAATTTTATTTACATTTTAAATACTATAGCATGGTACAATTGTATAACAAGACGTCACTGATGTACTTGTGACTTGGCATCATTGAGAATTTCTAATTTTATTTGAAGAAAGTAATTACAAAAATCTTGAGTTACTCAGGTTACTTTTATACCTTAGAACAACCAACTCAATGTCAAGCATTAATGCAGGCTTGAGATGACACTGACATTATTCCATGTGATTCAAGAGTGCTACAAGGCAAAAAGGAAATTTATAGCTTGGCATCCTGTTTTGCTGTCATATAAACCCATATCTTTTCCAAAATCATTGCAACTTCAGTAAAATAATAGAAAAGGCTTCCAAAAGTGCAATTTAATTAATACATTATGATAGGCTGCTAATAATTATAGTCCTTTCAGTCTTGTCAAATAGTGAAGAGCTAATTGACTTTTATAAATGTTAGTCATTATGGTAATACTATGAAGAATGCAGCCAATGCAGAAAATGCCTATGCCTGGAGGGAAATGTTGCTTAGACATTAAGGCCTGCAACTGCTGATAAAACACAGTAATTTGAGAAGGCCATAGAACAAAGGTAACATGTGCATCTTCATGGGATGACTCCCATGGGGTGAAAGAAGCACAGCTACTGTGCATGCCTATGTATGAACCCTTGTATTTTTTTTTAAATTCAGAAGGATGAGATATTCTCAATACCAAGACATGAAAGCTTACCACAATAATTTTTTTAACTATATGTTTCTATTGTCAGGATTAGATGTTTCGCATAGCTTTTGATTCCAACATGTAGCAGTCATGTGAATCCAAAACTTCAAAATAAAGTATTAACTTAAACAAGGTATAACTTATAATACAATAATAGAAAGGAGGCTTGACATAATGTGAAACAAATGAAAATTCCAAAACATGATGCATGACATGACAAGAAAGTGAAATACTATGGCAGGAATTTTCGATAGATGTAATCATTCATGGAACGCAAGCCATATGAAGATGTAATGGTTCTTTTAATCAAGAAAGGGATTGGAAGGCAGTGAACATTCGGCACTTGGAAAAGGGAATAGTAATGTATGCATAAAACTGTAAATTGTGATCCTAGTACCCAAATAGCTACATTGACTTATAAAATAGAAAATGTTCTCAGAGCAAGGAAGCAAAGAGCCAAGACACTCATGTGGTTCTCACTGTTGTTTGGTCTGACAGGAGGGGTGCGTTGGGTAATTATGCCCTACTACTCCATGAGTTGTTACAAAAGTATAAATATTCAATCACAAAAATTAATAACGGCCTTCTCTTTATTATTGTTACCCGGAACAAAAGAAAATTTCACTAGAAAATAAAATCAGAAAATAATTTATTTAAAATAAAATTTAGACAATATGCAAAATTTTTTATCAACTAAGCTGCTATACAGAATTAAACTATATCTACTAAACACACATACACACAAATAGGCTAAGACAGGTCTGCAGAAGTATAATGGTTGGGGAAAAAGGAAAAGATCTAGAGTCCAAATTAAAAGGGTAGAATGAGTTTATTTCAGTTCATTTGGTTCCCTGTCAATGAGATCAAGTTCCTATCAGATACAGAATGAACAGAGTCTTTAATTAAGGAGGAAGATCTTTTCGACTCAGGTCTTTAGATTGACTAACAGTTCAGCTTTCAGAGTTTGAGGATATCAAAGATAATGATTTTTGTAATTTTCCGTGATTTCCAGAAAATACTTTACAAAGGTATCTCTTCACATGATTTCTTTCAGAGCTAGCTTTTACTCAGAGGGAGAGTGGGAAGAAGTTTTCCATCCTGTTAGTTTTCTTCTAACCGGCAATAGTTCCCAAGTCTGTGGCCAAATAGAAAACAATACTCCGGAGGCTGTTGCAAGTTGGCAGTCACACAGACCTTAGGATTATTCTTTGAATTTGTTTATCAAGCCAATATGTCCATAAAGACAAATCTCTTGTCTATTTTTGAAAGCTTCAGATTATCTCTTTTTCTAAAATTTGCTTTTCCAGTGACAACAAATAGCCCATAGTTCTTCAACATGCATGACTTTTTCCAAGAAATCACATGATAAATGCCTTCTCAATCCAGTAATGTACACTCAGTTCCACTGTCCAATATTCATAATCCATAAGTATATATGTATTTCTAAAATACTGTGTGTCACCACACAAATGGAAAGCAAGCACCTGCACAAATAGAAAGTGCACACTGAATTGTAATATGCAAATGCAGTTTGGCATTTACAAATCGATCATTGTTTGCATGGTTTCCAAGAACATTCTCCTGACAGACAGTGGGGTTTTCTTGCAGAAAATAATGAATCAGAAGAACTGCAATGCTGGAAATCAGAAACAAAAACAGAAATTGCTGGAAAATCTTAGGAGGTTTGGCAGCATCTGTGGAGAGAAATCAGAGTTAACATTTTAGGTCCAGTGATCCTTGTTTTAGAACCCAATAGCTTCATGATCCCATATGTCTGCAGAGAATGTTAGTTATGTTCATTTTGGATCAACTATTTAAATTGAAATTTTCCTTTTTATGTGAACAGTCCGTTATTTCATGTAAAACACAAATCAGAATCAATGCAAAGTAAAGGTACATAAAGTCAAAACTTGACTTACATAAGAACATAAGAAATGGGAGCAGGCCTTCATGATTGATTCTCTGAGCTCATCGTCTCAGGTTTTTTGCTTAAGTAGTGCAAGTTCCTCATTAAATCACTGCACATATCAATGACTTTTTTTTTATAAGCTATTGTTCGATAACTCTTTCTTCCCATCTGTGGTTGTGCATGCTTGGAGTGAGTTGCTTTTACTTTTAAAACAAAGAACAGTTCTGTTTCCATGTTGTACAACTCCATGCTCTCTAATGAAAAAAAAGGCAAAATACTGCAGATGCTGGAAATCTGAAACAAGCACAGAATGCTAGAAAATGCAGTGGATCTGACAGCATCTATGGAAAGAGAAACAGAGTTAATGTTTCAAGTCTGGTCTGTCTTCTTCAGAACCAAGTGGAAAGGTTGCATATTATCTTAAAACTAAATAACACTACTACAAAAAAATCCCTAGATACTAATACAGACAAATTACAAAATCGACCATTTAAAAGTGAAGCAGTGTATGTGTGCATAATAAACAGTGTCGAAAAGGTCAAGTAGTGAGATATTCTGACACATTCAATCACCTATTCAAATAGTCTTAAGTAATAAAATTCTAAAGGAATATACAGTTGCAAATGTAAACACTTACCATGTTAACTCTGTTATAAAAATTACATTTAGTCAAATGTAATTGTTTTTCTTCTAAGACACTTGAATTTTATAAAAACCAATATAGGATACAGCTGCTCTTTTCTATTACCCTCTCTTTCTACAATAAATCTCCTCCTAGCTTTCTTTTATTGTATACACCATTGCTTTGAAAAGGTTTAATAAGTTTAGAGTGAACACATTTAACCCTTTAAAGTCAAAAGTTCTCACAATATGGTAAAGCACACCTAAACCAATTAGAATAGAAAGATCGCTGAGAGTTTTATGCCCCTCAGAGATACAATCGCCTATGTGCAGGACCGAGAAGTGATACCTGCCTCATCAGCCTGGATCAGGAGAAAGCCTTTGACAGGATATCATACACATACATGAGAGAGGTTCTCGCCAAAATGGGCTTCAGGGAGGGAATCTCCAACTGGATCTGACTGCTTTACACCAACATGGTTAGTGCAGTTTCAGTTAACAGGTGGGAATCAGGAAGCTTTCCAATCAGATATGGAGTCAGGCAGGGCTGCCCATTCTCGCCTCCTTTGTTTGCATGCTGTGCAGAGCCATTTGCCAAGTCCATCAGGAAGGATGTCAGCCTGAGAAGGGTGACTATTCCTGGCAGTGGGGCCTTACAGGTTAAGGCCTCCCTGTATATGGATAACATCGCTATTCTCTATTCTGATCCACTGTCAGTGCACAGACTCATGTGCATCTGTGACCAGTGCGAAAGGGCTTTGGGGGCCAAAATAAATCGAGGTAAGAGGCCATGCTGTTTGGAAACCGGGCCGATCAATCCTCTATCCCCTTCACTGTCAGGACAGACCACCTGAAGGTGCTGGGTATTTGGTTCAGAGGGACTGGGACTTGCACCAAGACTTGGGAAGAGTGTGTTACTAAGGTGAGGCAGAAATTGGGCAGATGGGAGCACTAGTCTCTCTCCATGGTGGGTAAAAACCTGGTCATCAGGTGTGAGGTATTCTCAGTGTTGTACATGGCACAGGTCTGGCCAGTTCCCCGAAGCAGTCACCCGGGCCATCTTTCACTTCATGTGGAGATCGAAGATGGACCGTGTCTGATGGGACACCATATACGGACAAAGGGAGTAAAAAAAACATCCAACGCTACCCTCACCCTGATGGCCACTTTTGTGTGTGTGACTGCATCAAGCTGTGCATGGATCCCCGTTACACAAACACCAAGTGTCACTATGCACTGCGGTTCTACCTGTCCCCGCTGTTGCAACGGATGGGCCTGGCATCGCTATCACGGAACACTCCAAGTAGTTGGACCGTTTCATATCACCTGTCCTTGGTGGAGAAATTTGTGAAGGAAAACACCTTTGACTACACATCCATCAAGAGGTGGTCAGCACGTAGCATCCTTGAGCCCCAGCGGGAAGTGAGGGCAGATCCTGTCGAGTGGCTCCCCGAGAAGACTGTCAAAGCAATTTGGCAGAATGCCTCATCACCAGAACTTTTAAACAAGCACCAAGAAGTTACTTGGCTGGTGGTGAGAAGGGCACTGCCTGTGAGATCCTTTATACATGCCTGGACTCTCTGCGCCACCGTATGCTGCCCTCAAAGCAGCAATGCCTCATCACCAGAACTTTCAAACAAGCACCAAGAAGTTACTTAGCTGGTGGTGAGAAGGGCACTGCCTGTGAGATCCTTTATGCATGCCTGGACTCTCTGCACCACCGTATGCTGCCCTCAAAGCGGATGTGGAAGGGATGAGACTGTCTCACACTTCCTTCTGGAATGTGCCTATGCAAAGAAAGTCTGGAGAGGAATGAAGTGGCGTATGTCGAGATTCGTCCCGAGCAGCTCCGTGACATGTGACGCCGTGTTCTATGGTCTGTTCCCCTGGACGCACACCAAGACGAACATCAACTGCACCTGGAGGACCATCAACTCGGTGAAGTTGCTCTTTGGTCTGCCCAAAACTTGTTGGTCTTCTATTTGAAGGAGTTAACCCTGACTGAGTATTGCAGATTGGCATTTTCTATGGTCCAGGACAATGTGCTTAGGGACTTCCTGAAGCTTGGGGCAGCTTTTCAGCTGAGGCTGATGCCCCAGCTAAATGCCAAGAGGTTGACTGCAAATATAGAGAATGGTGAACATCAAAGTCTTAATTTGTTCTCTGTAAGTTAAGAGAGTATAGATATGAATGGCTCTAGTAACTGTACAGGTACCAAAGATTTCTTTCTATGAATAAGGTGTATTTTTGCAATTAAAAAAAATTAGAAATTAACTTCCTAGCTGCTGACAGTTCTTATGAAGATTCATCAACTTGAAGTGTTAACTGCTTTTTTCTCCACAGATGCTGCTAGACCTGCTGAGTTTCTCTAGCAATTTTCTTTTTGTTTTAAAAACATCATTGAGCATACTGTGGGTTGTGACTTGGAGTTAAGGAGCAGCAGCTTGTAGTGAGCAAGGTGTATGCAAAGTTTTAAACTGAAATTAATAGAGTCACATTAGTTCAGTTGGAAGCAGATGACTCAGAGGTGTTGGAGAGAGAAACTGAGTTTTGACCTTGTGCCCGAACCTGAACTGTAAAGTAAGAACCACAGTACTTTCACAAAGTTGCTGCCCTGGTTTGACAAGAATTACTTCAACTTCTGTGAAGTTTTACAATATGAAATGAAAATAAGCAAAAAAGGAACTTCTCGGCATTTGTCCTATAATTAACTCATTTGTGTGTTATGTTCATTTTGTTCAAAATCCCATGGTGCATTTCTTCGTCAAGTAGGGCAAAGCAGAGTCACATCACATTAAACTAATAAGATCTACACAGGTTACAGTTCAGCAGAATAATAGAATATTAGGTTAATTGATGAATATATTTTGAGGGATTATAATTAAACTAATTGTGAAATTTCAATCTCCCTACTGCTCTTACATGGCTAAGTAGCAGAAGTGATATTAGCATGAGATATGGACTTGTCAAACATTTATCAAAAAGAGTACTGTCCAAATAACAACCTATGGAGAACATCACTGCATAACTTCCCTTGAGTCAGAAACTTAATTGTTCAACCACTACTCTCTATTTAACATTCTTCTGACATTGGTAATTTTTAAACTTAACAGCACAATTCTGAAAAACAAGACCGCTTTGAAATATTGTAAAGATTTTCTTAAAAATTATTTTTTCAGTATTTTTGATTGTAGACTGAGATGGGAAAGTAACTATTTTAAAAATCAAGCATTGTTGAGGACCTATTGCACCATTTTTAAAAAAATGCATGTTACTTGACCCTCATAAATGCTGTTTCCACAGCTGTTGGTTCAAGCAGTGGGGAAAGCCTAGCTGCAGCCAGGCGGCAGTATACAAATAGATATTAGTCTAGCAACAAGTAACTGTTTCATCTGTGAAATGGTGACCAGTTTTCAATGACAAAGGCCTCCTGCCTGTGTATGGCTCCCAAGTAATTAAACAGCTTGTGAATTTGAATGTTTAAAAGAGAAGCTACATAAGTGCTATTTTCCATTAACAGGATGCTGACAATAGTACAAAAAATGTTCGACCTACCAATGAGCAATATTGCATAAGAATGAGTTCTGGAAAGTGTGAAAATAGATAAATCCCCTGGGCCAGATGTGATTTATCTGAGGATTCTCCGGGAAGCCAAAGAGGAGATTATTGAGCCTTTGCCTTTGATCTTTATGTTATCATTGTCTACAGGAATAGTACCAGAAGACTGGAGGATAGCAAATGTTGTTCCCTTATTCAAGGAGGGGAGTAGAGACAACCCTGGTAATTATAGACTAGTATGCCTTACTTTGGTTGTGGGTAAAGTGTTGGAGAGGATTATAAGAGATCGGATATATAATCATCTCGATAGGAATAATTTGATTGGGGATAGTCAACACGGGTTTGTGCAGGATAAGTTGTGCCTCAAAAACCTTATTGAGTTCAGGAGGATGAGGGTAAAGCAGTTGATGTGGTGTATTAGATTTCAGTAAGGCATTTAATGAGGTTCCCCATGGTAAGCTACTGCACAAAATACAGAGGCATGAGATTGGGGCAATTTAGTGGTTTGGATCAGAAATTGGCTAGCTGAAAGAAGACAGAGAGTAGTGGTTGATGGGAAATGTTCATCCTGGATTTCAGTTACTAGTGGTGTACTGCAAGGATCTGTTTTGGGTCCACTGTTGTTTGTCATTTTTATAAACAACCTGGATGAGGCGTAGAAGGATGGTTAGTAAATTTGCGGACGACATTAAGGTCAGTACAGTTGTGGATAGTGCTGAAGGATGTTTTAGGTTACAGAGGGACATAGATAAGCTGCAGAGCGGGGCTGAGAGGTGTAAATGGAGATTAATGTTGAAAAGCGTGAGGTGATTCACTTTGGAAAGAGTAACAGGAATGCAGAGTAATGGGCGAATGGTAGGTTTCTTGGTAGTGTAGATGAGCAGAGAGATCTTGGACAGCACAGTGGTTAGCACTGCTGCCTTACAATGCCAGAGACCCGGGTTCAGTTCCCGCCTCAGGCGACTCTCTGTGTGGAGTTTACACATTCTCCCCGTGTCTGCGTGGGTTTCCTCCAGGTGCTTCGGTTTCCTCCCACAATCCAAAAATGTGAAGGTTCGGTGAATTGGCTATGCTAAATTGCCCATAGTGTTAGGTGAAAGGGTAAATGTAGGGGAATGGGTTTGGGTGGGTTGCGCTTTGGCGGGTCGGTGTGGACTTGTTGGGCCGAAGGGCCTGTTTCCACACTGTAAGTAATCTAATCTAAATCTCTGTGTCCATGTACATAGATCCCTCAAAGTTGCCACCCAGATTGATAGGGCTGTAAAGAAGCCATACAGTGTGTTAGCTTTTAGTAGTAGAGGGATCGTGTTTCGGAACCATGAGATCATGCTGCAGCTGTACAAAACTCTGGTGCGGCCGCACTTGGGAGTATTGCGTGCAGTTCTGGTCACCGCATTATAGGAAGGATGTGGAAGCTTTGGAAAGGGTTCAGAGGAGATTTACTAGGATGTTGTCTGGTAGGGAGGGAAGGTCTTACGAGGAAAGGCTGAGGAACTTAGACTGTTTTCATTTGAGAGAAGAAGATTGAGAGGTGACTTAATTGAGACATATATGATAATCAGAGGGTTAGATCGGGTGGACAGAGAAAGCCTTTTTCCTTGGATGGTGATGGCTAGGACAATGGGGCATTGCTTCAAATTGAGGGGTGATAGATATTGGGCAGATGTCAGAGGTATTTCTTTATTCAGAGAGTAGTAGGACGTAGAACACACTGCCTGCAACAGTTGTAGACTCACCAACTTTATGGGCATTTAAATGGTCATTAGATAGGCATATGAACAAGAAAGGAATAGTGTAGGTTAAATGGGCTTCAGATTGGTTTCACAGGGCAACGCAACATCGACGGCCAAAGGGCCTGTACTGCACTGTAATGTTCTATGTCCTATAATTGTCAGGTATGTAGGTCATACACCCCAGCAATAGGAACATAGGAATTACAAACAGGAATAGGCAATTCAGGAGAGGTAATGGCCAAGTAGCATTATTGCTGGATGGTTAAGCTGGACACCTGAGTAATGTTCTGGGGACCCAGGATCAAATCTCACCATAGCAGAAGGTGGAATTTGAAGGTAATAAAAATCTGGAATTAAGAGTCTAATGATGACCATGAATCCATTGACGATTATTAGGAAAATCCTATCTGGTTCACTAATGTCCTTGCCTGGTCTGGCCGACATGTGACTCCAGACTTAGTGATGTGATTGACTCTTATCTGTCCTCTTAGAAATTAGGGATAGACAATAAATGCTGGCCCAGCCAAGAATACCTTCATCCTGTGAATGAATTTTTAAAAATCAGCCCTTTGAGCCTGCTGTGCCATTTAACATGATCATGCCTGATTTTATCATCTCATCCCTGATTCTCCATAGCCCTTTTTCCCACTTTTCATCAGAAACGTGTCTATTTCTTTCTTGAATCTGTTGGTTGATTCTGCCTCCAGTGCACGTGGGGCAGTGAGATCCACAGATTGACAATCCTCCGAGAGAAGTAGTTTCTCCTCATTTCAGTCTTGAACCTACCTCCTCTCACTTGATATCTATGACCTCTTTTTTGAGACTGTCCCACAAGGGCGAACATCTGTTCATTGTCCACCTTATTGATCCCATTAGCATTTTATATATCTCAATAGGATTCCCCCTCCTTGTGAATCACTGCTCTTATGACACCCTTTTCATCCCTGGGATCAATGTGGTGGACCTCCTCTGAACTGCCTCCAGTGCCACCATATCCTTCCACAAGACGGAAGAAATTAGATGAAAGATCAAAAGGTTTCTTGCTTCAGTTGTTTACAATGCAGAGTATGAACCACAATCAACTAGCCTGAGGTTGAAAAATGCAAAACATATCATGCTGTTGTTAGATGTGATCCTGTGATTGGGGCGGACCTGCTTGACAATCATGATCATATTAATAGCTCCACGAACAACCAATTTAAAATAATTAGTCAAAATTGTAACATGGCTCATTTATGCTTGCCAGAAGCAATCACATACATTCATACACAGAATGAATGTATGTGATTGAAATATGTTTAAGTCTTGCACCTTTCTTAAATTAGCAAAAATTTGTACAAGCTATGGTTTCCCTTTGTCAGTTCAAATAACTTGTCAAATTGTCTGTTCCCGTATCTCCTGTCACATAAATTACTGTGATTGTTTGAAATTTGGTATTCCTGCATTTGACCTGATCCTTGCAAAGTAGAAAACTTTAAAAATATATCTTTTTGTCAATACTTAGAGCATTTGTAAAAACTTCTACTATTAGACTTTATAATACTTTTTGTATTTATTTTTGTGGCTCGAGTTGAAGTTATTAGTATGTTTTATATATTATTGATCAAAAACAAATTGCTGTCATAAAATACTCAATTTTAAATCATGGGACAACAAGTATTTTGTATGGGTTGATTTGGCTATGCTTGTTATGCTCATGAACAATGAAATAGTTTTCACAGCAATGATGACTTTTCTACTTGTTCTTTAGGATTTAATGATTGAAGATAACCTTTTAAAGTTAGAAGTTGAGCGTCTGCACGATATGCTGCATAACAAAGCAGATGATGTATTATCTTTAGAGAAGCGAAAAATTCAACTTGAAACAGCAATGAAAGAGAGGACTGAAGAAATCAAAATTCACATGGATGTACTTCAAGTGCAGATCAAGCACATTGAGCAAGAACAGCAAGGTATTAGGTATGTAGTCTTTGAAATTTTCATGCTCCATTCAATTTTCTGAAGTGTTTACTTTCACAATACGAAGATAAATAACAACTATCTGTCTATTTATATCCAAAAGTAGTTTAAAACATGGAAGAATTTGTGTTGGATTCCTGGTTTCAAAAAGAGTGCATCCACTTGACTCCTGTGATTTGTACAAATTTGGTTATTACTACTTGCTGGAGCTGCTCGGGAAGATTTAAACTAGTAAGTTGGGGGGGGGGGGGGGGAATGGTGTGGCAGGGAGATAGTGAGGGAAGTGACCAATCTGAGACTGGTACAATTGAGAAAAGAAGCCAGTCAAACAGTCAGGGCAGGCCGGGACAAAGCAGAGAACAAGGTAAAGCTGATAAATTAAACTGCATTTATTTCAATGCTAGAAGGCCTGGCAGGGAAGGCAGATGAACTCAGGGCATGGTTAGGAACATGGGACTGGGATGTCACTAACCTACACGCCCACAACGCCGCATGTGTCTCCGCCCCCACACCGATCTCCACGCCTAACCCCGTCCCCCCGGCGAGTTCCGTCACCTCGCCTAACCCTGCCCCTTCGCCAATCTCCGAATGTATGCCTAACCCCGCCCCCACGCCTATTTCCGTCACCACGTCTAACCCCGCCCCCACGCCGATCCCCGTCCCCGCCCCCAGACCTAACCCCGCCCCCACACCCACCTCCAGCCCCACACCAGGTCCGAGCTCCCAGCCCTGCCGTGTTTTCACTATCCCTCCAGACCTACCCCTCTCTGAGGATGAAAGATCAGTCCTCAGCAGAGGCCTCACCTTCATTCCCCTACGCTCCCGGATTAATGAATTCAACACGCGACGTGACATCGAACAATTCTTCCGCCGCCTTCGCCTCCGTGCCCACTTCTTTAACCAAGACTCCCGCCCACCCTCTGACGACCCCTTCTCCCGCCTCCAACACACCCCATCCACCTGGACACCCCGTGCTGGCCTCCTACCTGCCCTCGACCTCTTCATAGCCAACTGCCGCCGCGATATTAACCGCCACCTGAACTCCCCCACCCCACTCACCCACTCCAACCTCTCACCCTCGGAACGCGCAGCCCTCCACTCACTCCGTTGCAACCCCAACCTCACTATCAAACCAGCAGACAAGGGAGGCGCGGTAGTAGGTTGGCGCACCGACCTCTACACCGCTGAGGCCAAACGCCAGCTCGCAGATACCTCCTCCTACTGCCCCCTTGACCATGACCCCACCCCCCACCACCAAACCATCATCTCCCAGACCGTCCATAACCTCATCACCTCGGGGGATCTCCCATCCACCGCCTCCAACCTCATAGTCCTACAACCCCGCACCTCCCGCTTCTACCTCCTGCCCAAAATCCACAAACCTGACTGCCCCGGCCGACCCATTGTCTCCGCCTGCTCCTGCCCCACCGAACTCATCTCTGCGTACCTTGACACCGTCCTGTCCCCCTTAGTCCAAGAACTCCCCACCTACGTTCGGGACACCACCCATGCCCTCCACCTGCTCCATGATTTTCGCTTCCCCGGTCCCCAACGCCTTATTTTCACCATGGACATCCAGTCCCTGTACACCTCCATCCCCCATCACGAAGGACTTAAAGCCCTCCGCTTCTTTCTTTCCCGCCGTACCGACCAGTACCCTTCCACTGACACCCTCCTTCGACTGACTGAACTGGTCCTCACCCTGAACAACTTCTCTTTCCAATCCTCCCAGTTCCTCCAAACGAAAGGAGTAGCCATGGGCACCCGCATGGGCCCCAGCTATGCCTGCCTCTTCGTAGGATATGTGGAACAATCCATCTTCCACAACTACACTGGCCCCACCCCCCACCTTTTCCTCCGCTACATCGATGACTGTATCGGCGCTGCCTCGTGCTCCCACGAGGAAGTTGAACAGTTCATCCACTTCACCAACACCTTCCACCCCGACCTCAAATTCACCTGGACAGTCTCAGATTCCTCCCTCCCCTTCCTCGACCTTTCTATTTCTATCTCAGGCGACCGAATCAACACGGACATCTACTACAAACCGACTGACTCCCACAGCTACCTGGACTACACCTCCTCCCATCCTGCCCCCTGTAAAAACGCCATCCCATTCTCCCAATTACTTCGACTCCGCCGCATCTGCTCCCAGGAGGACCAGTTCCAAAAACGCACAACCCAGATGGCCTCCTTCTTCAAGGACCGCAATTTCCCCCCCGACGTGGTCGACGATGCCCTCCACCGCATCTCTTCCACTTCCCGCTCCTCCGCCCTTGAACCCTGCCCCTCCAACCGCCACCAGGACAGAACCCCACTGGTCCTCACCTACCACCCCACCAATCTCCATGTACAGCGCATCATCCGCCGTCATTTCCGCTACCTCCAAACGGACCCCACCACCAAGGATATATTTCCCTCCCCTCCCCTATCAGCATTCCGTAAAGACCACTCCCTCCGTGACTCCCTCGTCAGATCCACACCCCCCACCAACCCAATCTCCACTCCCGGCACCTTCCCCTGCAACCGCAGGAGGTGCAAGACTTGCGCCCACACCTCCCCCCTCACCTCCCTCCAAGGCCCCAAAGGAAACTTCCATATCCGCCACAGATTCACCTGCACCTCCACACATATCATCCATTGCATTCTCTGCACCCGATGTGGCCTCCTCTATATTGGGGAGACAGGCCGGCTACTTGCGGAGCGTTTCAAAGAACATCTCTGGGACACCCGGACCAACCAACCCAACCACTCTGTAGCTCAACATTTCAATTCCCCCTCCCACTCCACCAAGGATATGCAGGTCTTTGGACTCCTCCATCGTCAGACCACAACAAAACGACGGTTGGAGGAAGAACGCCTCATCTTCCGGCTAGGAACCCTCCAACCACAAGGGATGAACTCGGATTTCACCAGTTTCCTCATTTCCCCTCCCCCCACCCTGTCTCAGTCAAATCCATCAAATTCAGCACCGCCTTCCTAACCTGAGATCTTCTTCCCGACCTCTCCGCCCCCACCCCAGTCTGACCTATCACCCTCACCTTGACCTCTTTCCACCTATCACATTTCCGACGCCCCTCCCCCAAGTCCCTCCTCCCTACCTTTTATCTTAGCCTGCTGGACAAACTTTCCTCATTCCTGAAGAAGGGCTTATGCCCGAAACGTCGATTCTCCTGTTCCCTGGATGCTGCCTGACCTGCTGCGCTTTTCAAGCAACACATTTCCAGCTCTGATCTCCAGCATCTGCAGACCTCACTTTCTCCACTGGGATATCATAGCAATTACAGAAGCATGGTTCAGGGATTGTCAGGTCTGACAGTTTAATGTTCCTGGATACAAATACTACAGGAAAGATAGAAAGGAGAGCACGAGAGGAGGGGCAGTGGTGTTTTGATCATGGATAGCGTTACAGCTGTACTTAGGGAGAATATTGCTGGAAATACATCCAGGGAAGTTATTTGGGTGGAACTGAGAAATAAGAAGGGATAATCACCTCACTGGGATTGTATTATAGACCCCCTAATAGTCAGAGGGAAATTGAGAAACAAATTTGTAAGGAGATTTTAGTTATCTGTAAGAATAATACGGTGGTTATGGTGGGGGATTTTAACTTTCCAAACATAGACTGGGAGTGCCATAGTGTTAAGGGTTCAAATGAACAGGAATTTGTTAAGTGTGTACAAAAAAAATTCTTATTCAGTATGTGGATGTACCTACTAGAGAAGATGCAATACTTGACCTACCCTTGGGAAATAAAGCAGGGCAGGTGACTGAAGTATTAGTGGAGAAGCACTTTGGGGCCAGCGACCATAATTCTATTAGTTTTAAAATAGTGTTGAAAAGAATAAACCAGAGCTAAAAAGGTAAAGTTCTAAATTGGAGGAGGGCTAATTTGATGTTATTAGACAAGAACTTTCAAAAGCTGATTGGGGCCAGATGTTCTCAGGTAAAGGGATGGCTGGGAAATGGGAAGCTTCAGAAATGAGATAACGAGAGTCCAAAGACAGTATAGTCCTGTCAGGGTGAAAGGAAAGGTTGCTAGGTGTAGGGAATGCTGGATGACGAGAGAAATTGAGTATTTGGTTAAGTAAAAGAAGGAAGCATATGTCAGGTATAGGTAAAAACAAGGACTACAGATGCTGGAAACCAGAGTCTAGATTAGAATGGTGCTGGAAAAGCACAGCAGGTCAGGTAGCATCCGAGGAGCAGGAAAATCAACATTTCGGGCAATAGCCCTTCATCAGGAAAAGAGGCCGGGTGCCTGCAGAATGGATAGATAAATGAGAGTGGGTGGGGGTGGGGAGAAAGTAGCATAGAGTACAATAGGTGAATGGGGGGTGGGGATGAAGGTGATAGGTCAGAGAGGAGGGTGGAGTGGATAGGTGGGAAGCAAGATAGGCAGTTAGGACAGGTCAGGAGGGTGGTGCTGAGCTGGAAGGTTGGAACTGGGATGAGGTGGGGGAAGGGGAAATGAGGAAACTGGTGAAGTCCACATTGATGCGCTGGGGTTGAAGTGTTCCGAGGCGGAAGATTAGGCATTCTTCCTCCAGGCGTCGAGTGGTGAGGGAGCGGCAGTGGAGGAGGCCCAGGACCTGCATGTCCTCAGCAGAGTGGGAGGGGGAGTTGAAATGTTGGGCCACAGGGCCGTGGGGTTGATTGGTGCGGGTGTCCCGGAGATGTTCCCTAAAGCGCTCTGCTAGGAGGCATCCAGTCTCCCCAATGTAGAGGAGACTGCATCGGGAGCAACGGATACAATAAATGATATTGTTGGATGTGCAGGTAAAACTTTGATGGATGTGGAAGGCTTCTTTGGGACCTTGGATGGAGGTGAGGGAGGAGGTGTGGATGCAGGTTTTGCCATTCCTGCATGGCAGGGGAGGGTGGGTTATTGGGGATGTGGACCTGACCAGGTAGTCACAGGCAGAACGGTCTTTGCGGAAAGCCCATATGTCAGGTATAGACAGGAGAGATCGAGTGAATCCTTAGAAAAGTATAAAGGCAGGAGTATACAAGAGGAAAATCAGGAAGGCAAAAAGGGGACATGAGATAGCTTTGGCAAATTGGGTTAAGGAGAATCCAGGGTTTTTAGAAACACATTAAGGACAAAAGGGTAACTAGGGAGAGAATAGGGCCCCTCAAAGATCAGCAAAGCTGCCTTTATATGGAGCTGCAGGAGATGGGAGAGATACAAAACGAGTAAGATATAGAATGTAGGTAAACAGATGGTGACATCTTGAAAAATGACCATATTACAGAGGAGGATGTGCTGGATGTCTTGAAGTGCAAAAAGGTGGATACGTCCCCAGGACCTGATCAGGGGTACCCTGGAACTCTGTGGGAAGCTAGGGAGTGATTGCTGGGCCTCTTGCTGAGATATTTGTGTCATCGATAGTCTTAGGTGAGGTGCCAGAAGACAAGAGGTTGGCTAACATGGTACCACTATTTAAGAAAGGTCATGTCTCATGAACTTGATTGAATTTTTTGAAGAAGTAACAAAGAGGATTGATGAGGGCAGAGCAGTGGATGTGATCTATATGGACTTCAGTAAGGCGTTCGACAAGGTTCCCCATGGGAGACGTCTTTGCAAGGTTAGATCTCATGGAATACAGGAAGAACTAGCCATTTGGATACAGAACTGTTTCGAAGGTAGCAGACAGAGGGTGGTGGTAAAGGGTTGTTTTTCGGACTAGAGGCCGGGATCAGTGGAGTACCACAAGGATCGGTGCTGCGTCCACTATTTTTTGTCATTTATATAAATGATTTGGTTGTGAGCATAAGAGGTATAGTTAGTAAGTTTGCAGATGACACCAAAATTGGAGTTGTAGTGGACAGCGAAGAAGGTTACCTGAGATTACAACAGGATTTTGATCAGATGGGCCAATGGGCTGAGGGGTGGCAGATGGAGTTTAATTTAGATAAATGCAAGGTGCTGTATTTTGGGAAAGCAAATCTTAGCAGGACTTATACACTTAAATGGTAAAGTCCTAGGGAGTGTTGCTAAACAAAGAGACCTTGAAGTGCAGGTTCTTGAAAGTAGAGTTGTAGGTGGATAGGATATTGAAGAAGGGGTTTGATATGCTTTTCTTTATTGGTCAGAGTATTAAATATAGGAGTTAGGAGGTCATGTTGAGGCTGTACAGGATGTTGGTTAGGCCACTTTTGGACTATCGCGTGCAATTCTGGTCTCCTTACTATCGGAAGGATGTTGTGAAACTTGGAAGGGTTCAGAAAAGATTTACAAGAATGTTGCCAGGGTTGGAGAATTTGAGCTGTACAGAGAGGTTGAATAGGCTGACGCTGTTTTCCTTGGAGTATCGGAGGCTAAGGGATGACCTCATAGAGGTTTATAAAATCATAAGGGGCATGGATATGATAAATAGACAAAGTCTTTTCCCTGGGGTGAGGGAGTCCAGAACTGGAGGACATAGGTTTAGGGTGAGAGGAGAAAGATATAAAAGGGACCTAACGGGCAACATTTTCACTTCGAGGGTAGTGCGTGGAGGCTGGTACAATTGCAACATCTGGATGGGTATATGAATAGGAAGGGTTTAGAGGGATATGGGCCAAGTACTGGCAAATATCTGGTCGGCCTGGACAAGTTGGACCGAAGGGTCGGTTTCTGTGCTTTACATCTCTATGACTCTACTTAATATATAATCCAGATATGATACAGCACTTGGCTTAATTATTTTCTTTGCATTCTCAGCTGATTGTTAACATCTGATTTGTTTTGATCTAATATTCAGGAAGTTTGCTCGTTCTGCCAAATCTTTGGAAATTAATTATTTAACACTACATTCTATTTGTTGAAAGCCATAAGTTATCAGCCCTTCATTGATTATCTCCTTCTCCCACCTGATCCTCAATTCATTTCATGAGAGATATTGACACTTTAATAAGTTGAGCTGCACACCAAATTTTCAACTTGTAATAATTTGGCTTGATGTACCAATATTCAGAAAATAAATAGCATTAAAGATATTACACACTTAAAAAATAAACACATCCACTGTGTACAGTTATCATTTTTAAAACCAGCAAAGGTGAAGTCGAGGTTCAAAGCTGGGACTACAAAGATACTGTGCAGAAGCAGGCCATTCAACCACCTGGAGAAAGTGAGGTCTGCAGACGCTGGAGATCAAAGCTGAAACTTTATTGCTGGAACAGCACAGCAGGTCAGGCAGCATCTAGGGAACAGAAGATTCGACGTTTCGGGCACATGCCCTTCTTCAGGAACCTTCCTGAAGAAGGGCATGTGCCCGAAACGTCGAATCTTCTGTTCCCTAGATGCTGCCTGACCTGCTGTGCTGTTCCAGCAATAAAGTTTCAGCATTCAACCACCTGGTCTGTTTTGGGTGCTTAGACTCCACATGACCTTCCCACCTTACTTCATTTCACCTTTTCACTTAGAGGGTGGTGCGTGGAGGCCACTAATTTTTCCCTGTGTTTGTCTACCTTCCTCTTAAATGGATTCACTCTTGTTGTCTCAACTACTGCATGTGGTCGCATGTAATACATTCTAAATACTCTCTAGTTAAGAATTTTCTCCGGATATTTGGATTTGTTGTGGTTATCTCCATTTTTCTCTTCCTTTGCTTATTTTTATGGTTTTGTTAATGTCTTGTGTTTTTCTCTTTCTGTCTTTTATGATTATTTTTCTGATCAAATCTTCAGAATATCTGAAGGGAAGTTAGTTTGTAGGACTACTGAGAAAAGGTGGTGTGTCTTGCTGAGTTGCTGTTGTTGTGAGTCAGCATGGCTTATGTTTGCATTTTCAGTTAGTATTTTTTCAAGTGAGGCACCCCACCCAGCATGACTCAAAGCAATTTTTCATAGAGTCACAGAGGTCTACGGCATGGAAACAGGTCCTTTGGCCCAACTTGTCCATGCCACCCAGTTTTTTACAATTAAACTAGTCCCATTTGCCTGCGTTTGGTCCAAATCCCTCCTTACCTATCTCATTTGTGCATCTGTCTAATTGTTTAATGAGGAAATTGTACTTGCTTCCACCACTACCTCTGGATGCCAGTTCTAGACACTCATCATACTGTGTATGAAAAAAAATTGCCCACGGACCCTTCTGTATCTTTCCCCTCTCGCCGTAAATCTCTGTCCTGTAGTTTTAGACTCCCCGACCACGGGGAAAAGATGTTGGCTATCTCCCTTATTTATGCCTGTCATGATTTTATAGACCTCTATAATCCCCCAGTCTTCTTCACTCAGGAGAAAAAAGTCTCAACATATTCTGTCGCTCCTTATTCTCTGTTTATAAATCAACAGCTACAGGTGAAGTGCCAGAAGATTGGAGGATAGCTAATGTTGTGCCATTATTTCAGAAAGGCTACAGGAAAATGCCTGGGAACTGTAGGCGGTGAGCCTGACATCTGTGGTGGGTACGATGTCAGAGGAGATTCTGGGAGACAGGTTCTGTAGGCATATGGAGAGACAAGGACTCATTTGGGATAATCAGCATGGCTTTTTCTGTGGAAAATTGTCTCACAAATTTGAGCAAGTGTTTTGAAGGGATGAGCAAGAAAATAGATGAGGGCAGTGGGGTAATGTTTCTACAGGATTTTAGCAAGGTTTTTGACAAGGTATTGCATGGTAGGTTCTCAAGTAAGGTTAAATCTCATGGGATCTAGGGAGAGCTGGCCAATTGGATTCAAAATTCGCTTGACAGTCAAAGACAGAGTTTGGTGGTGAAGGGTTGTTTTCAGACTGGAGGCCTGTGACCAGCGGTGTGCCACAGGGATTGCTGCTGGGTTCACTGTTATTTGTCATTTATGTAAATGATTTGGATGAGAATTTAGGAGATATGTTTAATAAGTTTGCAGATGACACCAAGATTGGTGGTATAATGGACAGTGAATGTAGTTATCTGGAAATGCAGCGCGATCTTGCTCAACTGGACCAATGGGCTACGCAATCTTTTGCTATTCATCTAATTAATTGTGCAACTGGGTTCAAAAGCCTTTCTTGAAAGGAGAAGTTGACATGCTCACCTTTGCTGGAACCTTCAGCAATCATGCCAATGGCTCTGTAATTAAAAGCCAGTTGCACATCAGTTCATTTATGACTGTGAAATAGTCCTCACACTGTACTCTGTGGTGCATGACCATTATTACTGAGGGCATGGTCCAGAGAAAAGTAAAGCTTGCTCCCCACTTCGCAGATAGAAACCTGGAGATGCTGGTATACAGGTTGGTTTCGAGGAGAGCACTCCTATTTGCTGTTGACCAATACAGAATGCCATGCCACTAAATCAGGCCAGCCTGGGCCTAAGTTGCAGCTGCACTTACTACTTGTGTCCCAGGTGAAGTGGGATATCCAGCAGTTCAGGAAAAAGGTCAATGATCTTCAGTCCATAAGGGTAAGTGCCACCAACTTCTTTCTGTTGCTTTTGCACTAATAGAGCCCCTACTTGCAAAATCTCTGCCACTGCACATTCATCTCACCAAGGCTCATGGATTACAACTTTCATTGTTGCATGCATCTTTTCCACTCAATGACTCTCAACCTATTAACTTTTCCTGCCCTTTGTGTTTCCTTACTTCATTCACTGGAGACACCTCATTCCTAGTCCAGCTCCTGCATTACCACTAATTTGCTCTTCCATCCATTGGTAATCTTGGGGGCAGGGGTTAATCAGGCTCCTCATACAAAGCAAGGTGAAGATATATGATCTAACCAGCAAAGAACATAACAGCTAATGTGTGGACATGGAAACCTTCATGGCCATCAACCTAACACATATCATTGTGCCCTGCTCCGGTGCTCACTCATTTCTACTCTGCTCACCCATTCCTCACTCATTCTTATTCTGCCCAAGCTTTTATCCATCTTAGACAACTAATTCTCTTCTCTTATCCTGGCACTAGAGGCACCCCAACAAACTTCCATGAGGAAGAAACTAGCTTTACTTCTGGAGGAAGAAGCCTCTGAACTGTCAAGAGAATACACTGGCAAGGGTTTCACCTGCACCTCCAAACGCTGTTATGCTTTCTAAACTAGACTCAAGTGCACAATCTGGTGAACATGTCACTGACATGTCTTTGCAGCTGGTCAAGAACTGCTAAAGACTCAATATTTGCTTAGTCATAGACAGAAGATAATCTCATGTTCTGAGTCATTAATTGCTTTGTCAAAATTCACAAACAGGTACAAAACGATAAATTTGTCAGAGGTACTCGGCAAGTTGAATCGAAGGACAGAGGAGACCACTAATGTTATCTGTACCAAGCTGGCTCCGACTTGCATGCATCTAGCGGCCTCTACAGACAGATTGGTGACTCACACGGCTCCAACAGTATCTGCTGGATATGCAGTCAGACCTGTACTCCATACCTCTACCCATAGTTGCTCAGCATCAGTGACAAGGCAAAAAAAAAGGGACGAAGAACTTTTACCTCGCTTTTAGTACCTCCGCTCCATCATTCCAGCTGTCAATGCTTAGCATCAATGGCAAGGTGAAAAGGGGATAAGGGACCTTGATTTCACTGCAAATGGCCCTCTTAGGGTGACAGGGAGGTGCAGGCAGGCATCTTTAGGGAGGAGGAGCCACACACGTGACCCCCAGAATCATCTTCTCTGGACCTTCCAGAAGTGTCTGACCTCGCTACCTCTCCCTGCCTGTGATCCCAAACCCTGAACAGGGATGATGAGCTGGCAGGAAACTTTCAGCAGACCTAGGTCCTCTCGACCCAAAGACACTTGGGATGACTGCCCAAGTCTTCCAAGCAAAGAAGGCTGACCAAAGAGCAAGCTCTTTCCATCTCACTGTGGATGTCTGGACTGCACTTAGATGTAATGGGAAGCAGTGGACAAAGAACACTCATTGAGGGCACATGGATGGCACAGGTGAAACATCATTGATTGTATATAATATTACAATTTTGCAAATACATCTTCACTTGCACTGATAAAATGTCTACTGTAGTGTACTTTATGTTGTCAGACCTGATCAAAACATACCAATGTGAAAAATGAGCAAACACCTCAGACATCCAAAGGATAAAGGAAGTTGTCATGATAAAGTATTGCTGATATTTCACAAGCAACTGACTCCTTGATTGCAGATAGCCTCAGATATCAGGATCCTTAAATTGTGACACTGAGGATTGCAGTCAATGTGTTATACTTTAAGATGCACAACACTGAAGCTAAACGCAATGTGGAGGGATTATGCTTCAGCCTAGCCTGCCTTGTGAATGAGGATACAGAGTCATAAGTAAATGTATACATCTCATGAGGGTAATGTTCATTCTGTGTATCAGCTTTTCAAGGGAGCATAATGCTATCAAAGCATGGGAGATGTACAAATGAGCAGCTCACATTTACTCTGCCTCATTGCATATAGGTCTGCCAAGTTAGTTAAACAGAGCATTGGTGCTTGAGCTTTCAATGCTGTCCTAGAAGATGAATGAGCATTCCAGGGCAACTCAGCAGTTTACATGTATTCTTAAAGATTGAAATGTTACTAATAATGGAACGGTCAAATGTTAATTGTGTCAGCCTGCTGGCTATCTTGAGAAAAATTATTGTACAACACTCAGATATAATATCTTCACACAAGCCGTAAGAGCTACCTGAGTGTAGCATTATGTGATGTTGGTTCCTCCTCTCGCTGCTACATTTCCCTACCGGTCAATAAGACAAGTGATGTGTAGATATTTGCAACTGGGATCACCTGAACATATCAAGTGTATATTCAGACGGATAATGAGACATATTCAACAACACTAAAGATCAGTGACTGCAGAATTTGAAATGGCTCCATGTTCTTTGTACTAAGCAAGAGCTGCTTGCATACAACAAACAAAATCTTAAACATTTCAACAAAGTCCAAGCCTAGCTCAAGACTGGAGAATTCCAGGCAGTGAAACCTCATTGTAAGGAAATCTATGGTCTGTTCCATGGCCCTGGTGGATGCATGAACAGTATTGTACCTTCATTTTGCATCAGTTTGAGGGTTTTGTAAAGGTGCCCTAAACCATGTTTGGAAGTGGTGTGCTATTGCCTCCCAGCAGTTATCCGTGCAGAAGCTGAGGACCTTGGAAGGAGGCAGGAAAAATCACTTAGTTTTCTAGCGTGTGAGAATCATGACAACTCCCAGAATATCTGGTTCAGACTTCCAAAATCAACAATAATATGAACATTAATGGCATGGAAGCCTTTTTTGTTTGTGAACTCTGCAGTTTGGTAATAGGGCACTCTCAGTGCAACACGGAAGCTGTCAACAGTGCTTTGTACCTCGGGGAAGTCCTGCTACTTGAACTGCTTAACTTTCCTCATAATGGTGGAAGGAAATGAAGAACTGTGATTGGGACAAAATGGCATCAACTTCATCCTTTTTGTGTTTATGTGTTAAAGTTTGGGAGATGCTATACATGTCCCAAGTTGTTCCTGGAAATATGCCTCAGGCATAAAGTTTCAGAGCAACTGTGGCAGAGATGGGATGCCACCCACTCCTTGGAAGCACAAGTCCTTCTCCCACAAATAGTTTAATAAATGACAGCTTGGAACATCCTGAATCAATGCCTGCAACACCTTTCAGAGATTTCAAGAAAATGACTAGGATGCTGGGTCTCATCATTCTCCTATGTTTCTTTGGTGGATCTACACTTTCTGTTTTCTGTTTTGTAGGCTGTATGGCAACCTTTGGAGGTTGTTGTTCTTTCTGGGCTTGTTGGTGTAGTAGTATTTACTGTCTTTTACATTGTATTCATAGTTGTACCAAGGACTCCAGTCATGCCAATCTCCTTATGAAATGCATTAGCATATAACTTGCAGTCAGGAAAACTTTATTGAAGGAATGACTTGCCGCTCACATTCATCATAGTGAACTTTCGTGTTATGCCATGACACAGTATGGCTTGGAAGTTTCACAAGGAGGTCATTAATATGCTTCAATAAGGAGATCTGAAGGATGTCTCCTTATCCAAATGTATGTCATACAATTACCACATTCATGTTACACTGGTGTGTTAGAATTATTCCAGTGAGTCATTATGAGATTTGCCCTTCTGCCCAGAAAAATCCTCTCTCCCACATCATTTATCCTCACATACTAATAGTTCAAGTGGAGGAATCATCAAGCCAATCCAGTTTGCAGAATGGCAGTACCAGTCGTACCAATTGTGAAGCCGAATGAGTCAGTTCATCTTCGTGGGGATCTTAAACAAATGGTAAATTGCTTTTTGCAGCTGGATAAATCGCTCACAGAGAGGATTTATACACAAAGCTGGCAGGTGGACTGTCCTTCACAAAGCTAGACATGAGCCATGCATACTTGCAATGTGGTTAGATGAGGATTTCCAGAAGTATGCTACAATTAACACCCACAAGGATTTGTACCAATATAAGATACTGTCATTTGGGGTATCATCAGCTTGTGCAATTTTTCAGCGGTAATTTTACAATGTCTACCCCAGGTTGCCTTTTATCTAGATAACATGCTGACAGCAGGGAAGACCAGTAAGGAGCACTTAGAGAACTTGGACATAGTCCTGAGACATTTCTCCTAGTTGGGCATACTACTTAGAAGGGTAGTAGTTCCAGGCAACCCTAGTGACCTTCTTGGGCTTGAAAATAAAGTTGTTGGAAGATAAAGTGAGGGCAATCAAAGGTGTCCTGGCTCCCATATCTCAGATTTTTCCTTGGGCTGGTGAAATATTATGGAAAGCTTATACATAATCTGGTCTTCATATTGGCACCTTTGCTGACACTCTTAAGAATTAGCCTTGGAAATAGTCATGTAGCCAAGCTGAAGATTTCAGGGAAGTGAAGGAACAGCAATCACCCTCCAAGGTGTACAATCCCAAAATGAGATCTGATGTTGACATGTAACGTACGGCATCGTATTAGTGTTCGCTCCTAAATGGCCCAATGGAGAGGAATGCCTGATAACTTATGCACACAGGACTTTGGCTAATGCAGAAAGTAAATACGCCCAGTTAGAGAAAGAAGGTTTGGTGGTCATAGTTGGAGTCAGGAAGTTCCACTAATATCTTTACAGACATAAATTTATAATAATAATGGACTGTAAACCCTTGCGAGGTTTACGTAATGAGAACAAGGCAGTGCTGCTCATAACTTCAGGCTGAATTCAGCAGTGGGCTCTAAAATTACAATTTGGAACACCATCAGGGAAGCCAAGTACCAAATGCAGATGCATTGAGCCATCAACTGCTGGCAGATATGCCACCAGATGTTTGGTGGTATCGTCACTGGAAAAGTCCATTATGGTTTTGAATTTTCTGGACACACTTCCAGTCACAGCTGACAATATCAGACTATAGACACAGAAAAATCCAGTCCTGCCAAAATTGGTGGTAATGGGGGAAACCAAAGAGCCGTCACAACCAGAATTTAAATCTTTTTGGACCTGAAGAGACCATATCTCAGTAGAGGAGAGCAAATTATTATGGGAAATGATTGTCCCAAGTAAGTGTCTTTGTCAAATACTGGCTGAACTCTACCAGGGTCAGCGAGAGTTTCCAAACCCTTAGGCTGAAGTCAAATGAGTCCCTTGACTAATTGTCACAATACCTCCCGACTGACCATAAAACTCCTTGAAGAAAGTGAGGACTACGGATACTGGAGATAAGAGTCAAAATGTGTTGGACTGGAAAAGCTTTGCAAAGTCAGGCAGCATCCGAGGAGCAGGAGAGTCGATGTTTCGGGCATAAGCCCTTCATGAGGCATGTGTTGTGGGGGACCAAGGGGGCTGAGAGATAAATGGGAGGGGGTGGGGCTTGGAAGGTGATAGGCAAATGAAGTGGGTGATAATAATCATTATATTCCTTGATTCCATTAAGAAATGATCTCTGTACTGTCATGCCTTGCTGTGGTAGCATGCCAGAATCCAAGCCCTGCTATTCCTAGTGTCATCAAAGGTAAATAAATTATGCAAATATTCTTCAATTTACATGACTTTCAGAATGAGGTGGACAGAATGTATAAACTAGGTTTCTGAAATTAATAAAATTACAATTTATTACAAGTAATTAGATTTTACAATTAAACAATTATGAATCACTAGTAAGTAATTCTACTAATTAAAACTAATTTAGTTATAAATACCCCCTCACATACAGACAGAAATTGAAAAGAAAACTGGGAGTTAAGAACAGACAGAATGACTGGTAAGGCAGTTAATTGGTTCCTGAAATGATTATTATACTGGTCAGAATATGGCTTGTGTAGCTATCCTTACCTGGATGCTTCCACTGGTTTGAGAGGCACATGGTGGGTGGTTCACTTATAAAAGGTGCTTGACATATCAATGTAAAGTCACAGCATATACCAACTGCTGAAGGAAAGATACTCTGGTTTTCTTCAACCTTAAAAGTGACTTTTACTACAAAGAACAGAGAGAGCTGGTGAAGGTCGGATGGATTCTTCCTATCTTGTTCATTGGCCCAAGCTGTTCAGCTTCCTTAGTACCAATCTCATAGCTACCAGCAAGCAGAAGACCTTTATCATCAATAGCTAGTCACTAATCCAAAGAGAAATTAGCTTCTTGTTGCCAACTCCATTGTAACCAATCTTCAGCCTCAGCTCATCACTCAGTTCCACTTTAAATGGTACTTGAACAAGCAGCTGTGTAAACAATGCTTGCAATGAGTGTCCGGTTACTTGCTTTCAATACATGCAGCAATCCTTTGTTTTAGGATGGTTTGGTTCTCATTTCAGTCTACAATTCAAAATACAAAGAATGAAAATATAGATTCTTTATAACTTTCTAATTTGACCTATTTTCTGATCCACCTGTTCAGAGATGTAATTACACACTTCCGGAGCAGGTGGGACTTGAGCACAGGCCTCTCGATCCAGGGGTAGGAACACTACAACTATGCCACAAGATGGCCCCTAATATGTTCTTTATACCATGTGGTTATTTAGTTGAAACATATACAGTATGTTTGTTATGTAAACTGCTGACAACCCTGTACGCTAAGAAAGCAATGTGAGCCATAGTTATTGCGCACTAAAAATGCAGAGTGATATATAGATGCTGGCAACCTTCAAATAAAAAGCAAACTAACAGCCATAAGATGCTTAAGACATGTCTCTGCATGTAAAGCAATATTGCAGAAGCATGCAAGTCATGGATGTCCCTGAGTTCCAAAGGATGAGGTTCTGAAGTTGCCATTTAAAGCTTCAGGAGAAAATTTCACAATGTTTTTTTCAATATCCAGAGTCTGAATTTTTTCATCCACATCCCAAAAATAATTTTTAAAAATTATTCTAGATACCTGTTTTTCTATTTTATTCCTATAGTCATTCATCTGTTTTAGATACTTTGTGAACTTGGAAAATTAGTCACTTCAGAAACAGTAAACTTTCTAAATGTACTGACAAACTAAATGGTTAAATACATAGTTGCAATAAAAAAATGTTAAAGTGGTCAAATGTATTTGTCACATATTGCTTCATACTTTATGTATTTTTCAGTGCTGAATTACATGAAAGATTATCAAAAATTGATAAAATGAAGAAAAGATATGAACTTCTTATGGTTACAATGAAACCTGCCGAGGGTGAAGAAGAACGATCTCAAGCTTATTATGTCATTAAGGTAATTTAATATGTTTCAGCTACAGCAGATGGAAAAATTAAAAATATTAATATTATTGCTGTTAAGAAATCATACATGCTTCTCTAATTTCTGAATGGATCTTGCCATAGTTACCCATTTTAGCATTTCATTGGAGTGAGAAAATAAACACTTTCAAAGGAAGAACATTTATTTATGATAAACAATATAAACAATTCCGATGAATTTACTTTCTTTGCTGTGTTTGTAAAGTTATTTCTCTTTCCTGAAGTTTTTGACTCCTTGTTCAAGTTCAATTCCATGGCCTCTATAATACTTTCAGATAATTGAATCATAAGCCCTGAAGACTATTTGTGCCTATAAAGTACCAATTATCATCCCTACAGAAATTGGAATTTACCCTCTTTATTTAAGGGAACAAGGCTAACTGATCACAATTCTAGTTGAAATGAGCTTAATTGCACATACTGAGATTCAAAGGCGAGTGAGTTCTTGTAGATGTTATATCATACTTTTAATCGCAAGAATTAATTAATGAAACCTCCCCAACATTTGCCTACCAACTGCAAGCCTGATGCACCATAGCAACCCCATTGAGTGAGAGAGAGAGAGAGAGAGATAGTCAGCGAGAAAAGGCATTGCAGACCCCCAGAGAATATCCATCAAGCAATCACCATGATGTAGCTAGGAACATCAGGTGATCCAAATCTCAACAAGCAAATGTTCCCTGTAGTGCAGGCACAAGCAGCCATTGCACTGACTCCACTGATAGAGGGTCCATTAGAAAAGGGTCAAAAGTATGGTGCTGGAAAAGCAAAGCAGGTCAAGCAGCATCTGAGGGGCAGGAGAATCGATGTTTCGGGCAAAAGCCCTTCATCAGGATGGGCTTATGCCAGATACGTCAATTCTCCTGCTCGTCGGATGCTGCCTGACCTGCTGTGCTTTTCCAGCACCACAGTCTCGACTCTGATCTCCATCATCTGCAGTCCTCACTTCCTCCATTAGAAAAGGCTCCAGCTGTTAGTAATGAGGACTTTGCAGGCTTGCATTTGCTGGTGTCATTTCTGATGACTTAATTGTGCCAGGTGGTCGTTTTAACTTTTCTTTTTTGTGGTTACAAGAACGGAGAGCTTGCTAGACCATTTTAGAGGACACTTATGAGTCAACTGCAGTTCTGTGGATGTGGGCTGCCCCAAGTAAGGAGGGTAGTTTAAAGGACATTAGAGAACCAAATGTTTTTTTAAAACAATAATCAACAATGCTCATCAATGGTTTCATAGTAATCATTAGAGTTTGAAGTCAAGACTATTTATTGGATTCAAATTCCACAACCTGCTGGGGTGGGATTCAAACCTAGGTCCCTAAAACATTATCTGGATCACTAGTCCAGTAACAATATCACTCTGCCATCATCTCCCCCATGACTACTATCCTTGCCCTTCTAGGAAGAGAACTTAAGAGCAGGCATAGGCCGTTTTTCCCCTCACGCCTACTCCACAATAAGATCATGGCTGATCTGCTTGTGGTCCTATCTCCACTTTCCTACCCACAACCCTGTCTGTCAAAATCAGCCTTAAATAAATTTGTGGACCTGTCCTCCACTACCTTCTGGGGAACATAATGAGCCTCAAATGAAAATTCTCATATCAACTTCAAATGTTGATTTTTAACCTACTGTGATTCCTCTTGCAAGGATGCCTTCCTTAAAGAAGCTCTCTCCTTCCTTCCACAAGTATTTCAGTGAGTCCCTCTCTCACTACACCCCCATTCCTGAAGAAGGGCTTATGCCCGAAACGTCGATTCTCCTGCTCCTTGGATGCTGCCTGACCTGCTGCGCTTTTCCAGCAACACATTTTGCAGTGCTATTACCAAGCCACTCTTAGTAGTGGACATTGAAATCTTCCACCCAGAATACATTTTGTGCCCTTGCCATTCTCAGTTCTGCCTCTAAGTGTTGTTCAGAGTACCTGTTCATTAGCCAAGAGAAAACAGTATGTGGTACAGGGGAAGGCGATGGCCTAGTGATATTATTGCTGTACTGTTAATCTAAAGACCCAAGTATTGTTCCAGGACCACTGTAGATTGCTGAATTCAAATTACACAAAAATCTAGAATTGAGTCTAACGATGACCATGAATGTATTGTTGGAAAAACCCATCTGGTTCATTAATGTCCTTTAGAGAAGGAAACTGCCATCCTTACCGGGTCTGGCTTACATAGCCATGTGGTTGACTCTTAACTGCCCTCTGGAAAATTAGGGATAGGAATAAATGCTGGCCTAGCCAGCGCCACCCTCATCCCATTAATGAAGTTTTAAAAATCAGGTGGTGATTTCCTTGCCATGTTTACTCTGAAGCCATAAGACTTCATGAGGATTATAAACAATGTTGAGGATACTCAGGGCAATTCCAGCTTGGCTGTCACCACTGTCCCACCTCCTCTGTTGGATCTGGTCCTGCTAGTGGGCTGGTGGTGGTAGAGTATGGGAAATTGCTTGTAAAAGGTTATCATTCCATGTGTATGATTATGTCAGACCATTGCTTGACAATTATGAGACAGTTCTCCCAATTTTGGCACTATCCCCCAAATATTAGTGAGGACAACATTGTGGGTCAACAGGATTATTTCTGCTATTGTGTTTTCCAGTGTCTATGTCGATGCCATCCAGGTTCATTTATTGAATATCCTTCTCTCCCCTGCAATAAATGACAAGAATCCATTCGCTTCCTAAGCACTTGCTGTGCCTGCCTACTAACTTCATATAATTCATGTACAAATCCCTCTGTATCATCAAGTTCTGCAATGTCTCTCCATTTAAATCATATGCTGCTTAATTGTTCTTCCTGCCAAAAAGGGCAAGTTCACATTTTCCCATGTTATACCAAACATTAACATTTATAGTCCTTGAAAGACTCTCCACCTCCGCTTGACAACTTATGCTCTTATCTTGGTATTATCAGCAAATTTAGCTGCCATTTATTTGGTGACCTCATCGAAATCACTGATAGAGATTTGAAGTGGTTGAGGATCTAGCCCTGGTCCCTTTATAACAAATAAGCATGCAATCTGCTTTTCTAATTTCTTGGTCTGTGTGTTAACTTACTGTGACTCGTGTTCAAATACATCTAGATCACTCTTGAATATTGCTATGGACCAGATCAACCCCCATCAAAATATAAGAAGAAATTAGCCTAGTCCCCCATGTTTTCTAATTTTTAAAGGCAAGCGTAACGCATTGTGTTCTGGATACAAAACAAAAATCCAAGGCATCACAAGCTGTTTATTTTATTGGTATCTCTGTCTCAACCTCTCATCACAAAAAAAACCAGGACAAAATACACCTCAAAGCCATAGTACTGTCACAATATAAACATGTCAATCACTTACAAACAAACAAACATTGTTTGTTTTAATCTTTCCTCCCAAGGTGGATAACTTCACACTTCATCACACTGTATTCTATCTACCATATTCCTATTCATCCAAATCTATACTTATCCTTGCACAGCCTCTTTGCATCCTCCTCACTGGTTATCCACACCACACTTTGTATCAGCAAATCTGGATACATAACTCTGACCACTCATTTAAGTTATTACTATAGATTATAAAGAACTGAGGCCCAAATCTGATTTTTGCAGTATGCTGCTCAACATAAGTTGCCATTCTGTTCGAGTTTATTCTTACTCCATCCCTTACCCAGTTCTCAATCCATGCTAATATACACTACAATCCCATAAGTCTTAATTTTATCTCATGATCCATATGTGTGAGATCTTAACTGTTTTTTGAAAATCCAAATACACTATATCCAGTTTTATTCAATTGGTTGGATGGCTGGTTTAAAATGCAGTGATGCCAACAGCACAGGTTCAATTCCTGTTGCAGTTGTAATGTTATTGTCTTGGTCACACTTTCTCAACCTCACCCTTTGCCTGAGGTATTGAGACACTCCGGTTAAGCTCATTACCAGTCATCTTTTTCAGGACAATGGAGACTTTACCTTTACCTATTCTATTGTTAGTTTCGGTGATTGTGGAATATCGTAGTTTCCAATCCCTATTCTGACATTTGGAGATTGACAGTTTCATGTAGTTCTGAGAATGAGCAGCATAAGAAATACCAGCCATAAAGCAATAAGGTGAGGTCTCTATCTGCCACTTCCAGTGTTTCAGGATAATATCCAATACTACTTCAATACCAAAATTTTCTAAAATCTTTGTCAACACTCATTCCCCAACAAATATCACCAAGCAAAATAAATGGTCAAACCTTCTTGACAAATGACACCCATGGTAACATTCAAGTCATTTTAGAGATTTAATAATGTGATATTGTCAGTTTATTTTTCATTCCTTTTTACCTTCATGCATTTAGGCTGCACAAGAGAAAGAGGAACTTCAAAGTCAGGGGGATGAGCTTGATGCTAAAATTTCCAAAAGTGAAAAAGAACTAAGAGCCCTGGAGAATACATTGCAGCTGCTCAACAATCAAAATGCGACATACCAAAAATCTTTCAACAGGGTGTCAGAAACAAGTATGTTTCTTCTCCCCATAGCTGAAGACAGTGGCGATTGTTATCTTTAAACTAAATTATTGTAGTATTGATGCAAAATTTTCACTTTCTTTTGCAAATATTGTATCTCATGAAAATAATTGCAAGAAGTTGGAAAACATCGTTAAGATAATGTTATTTTGTAACTACTTTCCCAGGCAGCAATTCCCTGAAAATAGGGTGAAAAGTTAAGTCCTACTTTGTCCAATTCTAGAACACAGAAAGGAGACAAAAACACTAAATTTTAAGTGGTGTCTCCAGTGCCTAAAATCTAAGTCTCCAAGGATGCCTAAATAGTTCTGACCTTAATTTAGTTCAAGTGATTTTTCAGGTACAGCAAACTTTGTTTTAACCAGCGCCTTATCAACCAGCACTCTTAATAAACAGGCAAAAAACGTATATCTCGAATACCGCAATCCACTACCATATATAACAGTGATGACTATATCCCTTGCATTATGAATATCCCTGAGCCACTTCATCCAGTCTGGTGAAATAATATGCAATAGTTTGCTTAGGTTTTCCTACGCCCGTCTCCTATGTAAGTACTACGGCAACATAAACTTCTTATCTGCTGGACATGTAAAAGGTGGAAAAGCTTTTCATAATTAGGCAAGGCTATCGCTGGAGCCGACTGCAGTGCTTACTTAAGGGTGTTGAAAGCTGTTGCAGCTTCCTCATTCCGCTGCAAAACATTCAAGTTAGAATGTCCGGCCTCCTTCACTGTTTTCCTCAGGAGAGCCATAATTTTGACATATTCCCCAATCCAGTCTGAACTAAATCTTGCCATTGGCAAAAACGCATCATTTGTCCTACTATCTCAGGTCTGGGGCTTTAGTAATTGCCTCAGTCTGATCTGGTGCAATCAGCTTAGTTCCTTTAGAAATTAGTCTGCCCAAGTATTTGAAGTACTGTTTGTAAAAGTGTAGCTTCTTCCTGGACACCTTATGACCTCCACATGCTATTTTTTCTAGAAGGAAACTAGTGTCTCGCTCACCTAGTTCCTGACTTTCTGAGCAGACTAACAGATCATCAACATACTGAATTAGTGTACTCTCCAACAGTATACTCTCTAGATCTGATTTCAAAACTTGGTTAAATATATGTGGCAAATGCTTAAACCCCTGCGGCATTCTAATATGTATACTGCTGATCTCTGTATGTAAAAGTAAACAAGTACCAGCAATGCTTTGCCAGTGGAATACTGAAAAAAGCAAAACACAAATCAACACCCGAAAACCAAACCTGCCTGTTGACGCACGTTAATCAATAGTGTACGTGGGTTTGGGACTACTATCAGCCAAATTTTCCACCACCTCATTTACTGCTCTCAAATCATGCACAAGTCTCCATCTGGACCTTTCTGCTTTTAGGACTAGCAACAGCGGAGTATTACATGGGCTGCTCATTTCCCTCAGCACTCCTGCTTCCAGCAGTACCTGTATCGTTGCTGCAATTCCCTCCTCTGCTTCTGGTTTTAAGGGATATTATGGTCTTCTAGTGGAATTGCTTTTTGTTTTAATCTTATTTCTTCTGGATTTTCCGACTTCATTCTCCCCACATTTGTATCATGTCGTGACCATAAAATAATTGGCAATGCATTCAACCGTTTATCCTTTTGGTGGTCATCCTGTCCAACTATCATTGGCATACTCCACTAGGGAGTCACCTCAGCCTCCTTTGGGTTTCTCACCAAGTCTACACAAACTGCAACTCTAACATAGTTACTATTTCCAGAATTCCAGACCACTGGTGCCGCCATTCGCCAATCACTAATCATTTCTGCTTGCTTTACCATGGGTTCCAAGTCCATGGATTGATGTCCCTCATTTACTGGCAGCGTCACATGGGAGCAGCTCCTGGCATACTGTACCATTTCCCCAGAAATCTGTTCTTTCTAATCTGCAACGGCACTCCCTGCTTTCCTATTATTATAGCTTCGCTCTTTAAATGCTGCTGGGTGAAAACTTCACAGTGCTATCACAGTCCTTTCCCTCCCTTTTATGAGCAATGGCATCATTCTTTTTTCATACAGGAGTTTGTTTTCCCTGCTATCATTCCCATATACGGAGTTCTCTTCAGATTCTGACTCTGATTCAAACTCCAATTTTTCCCATCCATCCTCTGCTGGTCCCATTTGGGCCTCCTCTTTGCCTGCTTTTCTACTCCCCTTTGTTCCTTCCATGGGTCATTCTTCTTCTCACCCCTTTTGACATTCCTTTTTGAGTTCAGAAATTCCTCGTACTCTTCCTGTTCTCATACTGTCCGCAGTAATCAAAGTTCCTCCTCCACACCCTCTCTTCGTATTTTTGTTTTTCCCATTTCCTCCATCTCTGGTCCTGTCTTTCATTGATTAACCCCTTCACTTCCTCCCTTCTCTGGTTCAATTTATTTTTCTCATTCTCGTCCTCAACCCATTCAATTTCTCCTTCTATTTCTACCGTTCCCTTTATCAAGGGACACTCCTGGAGAAGGAGCACACTGTGTCCACCAACATCCTTGAGATTTTCAGGGAGAGATGGGCACTGCAGGGAGCGGACTATTTTATTTCCCCCTCTAACTCTTGATTTAATCCTTGTCCTCCCCTTCACTTTTTGATCATGCAGATTTGCCCTCTCTTGAGGACACTGCTTGTCACCAACCGCTCAGGTATTGGAGTTCTTCCTAGTGGTGGAATATAAATAAAGATTTACGCACTTGTTGTTCTTCACTTTATCTGACACCTGCACGCACACGATACGGCTGCTGGAGAAAAATAAGCACTACCACTGTTGGGCGATAGTGTGGGGGAAATTTTTAAGAAAAAAAAGAAATAAACAGGAGTGTTGGAAGTTCTGTTCACTCTAAGAGCTGGCTGTGAAGGAACTGGATCAGTGTGTGAAGGACTCTGCATTTTTGTGTTAAGGAGGGGGAACTGACCTCTGAACTGCCTGGACCACACAGTCAGTGTGTTTATTACTGCTGTTGATGTTTCCTACTGAGGAGGAGAGTTTTTTCTCTCCCTCTTGCTTCAGGGAGACCTTTTTGATTTTTTTGTTTTCTTAAAAACAATCACAACAAACAATAGAGATCAAGAGACACTGCTTTGACTTGTATTTGGGTAGGGAGGGGGTCTGTGTAACTCCTTATATTCATATTCCTGACCACCTGTTTCCACAGGCAGTTTATCTTGTTCTTTGGCAGCTTGCCTGGTCACTACTAGGGCCTGGTATGTTTTTCTCAGTTTTTCTCCCTCCTCTCTGAAAAAAAATTAGTATTTCTGCCTCCTGTTCTCTCTTCTGGTTTCTGTTTTTAGATTCATCTTTTGGTTTTGATACTGGAAATTTTTTACTCAATATTTCAACTACAGTTCCTTTATTCATCATGATATTTATTCTCGACCGATTAACTTATTGTCTCCTTCCTCACAGTTCACTCCCCCTCATCTTACTAGTCTCATGACACTTCGTCAATTGTTATTTATTTTCCTCTGCTGTTCCTATTTCTAGTCTCAACTTTTATTTGACTCATCAATCTGTCAGCCGTTGGTTTCAAATAATTAATAAAGACGATGTAACTTCACTTGTTCTGCCCATGCAGACACCTACCTAGGGTAGTATCCGCAGAACTTGCTATCCTGCCCAAGCAGACCCCTACTTGTCCTCGGGCAGTATCTGCAGGATTTGCTCTCTTACCTTGTTTGATCAGAGACAGTATTTACGAGGATTTTTTTCCTGCCTTGTCTGTTCAGACCCTAGTTATCTGTGAGGCAATATCCAGAAGGACTTACCAACGCCACATCTGAATTTTATTTCAGACAATTTATATTTTCTATTCCTACCTATGCCACTGCACAGTTTTCTCGATCAATCCTCCGAGTCTCCTCAAATTTCAATTTATTATTGGATTCTTTGGATCAGAGAGACCTCTCAGCAGCTTTTCTGCTGAGAGGACCTCCCTCATTCTACAGAATTTAATCCAGATGTAAGTTTACTGGCTAAGCTGGCAGGATCATTTTCAAACCTTTTGTCATCATACTAGGTATCATCATCAGTGAGCCTCTGATAAAGCACTAGTGGTATAGCCCACTTATTATTTGTGTTTAGGTTTCCTTGGGTTGGTGATGTCATTTCCTGTGGTGATGTGGTGGACAAGGAAACCTAAACACACAAATAAAAAATGGGCCATACCACCAGTGCTTCACCGGATGCTCACAGATGATGATACCTAGTATGGTGATGAAAAGTCTGAAAACGAACCTTCCAGCTCAGCGAGCAGACTTACATCCAGACCTCAACCTGAGCTACAAATCTTCCCAAAACTCGCTAGAATTTAATCCAAATTATCAGCAACACACTTATCTCTTTTTGTGGGTGGCCAATCCTTATTCTGTCAGGCTCGGGAGGGTCCCCAGCGGACTGCGAAATGCCCTGTGACTAACGCCTCTTTTCAGGTAGGGCTCTTTCCAAACCTGCTTGCAGCGCCAAATTTGTTGTGGAGAGGTCGTACCCAATACTTTGTGAGAATCACCAGGAGACATAGAGAATTCCTCAAGAAGTTAAACTTTTATTTGCAAACAAAAGCTGTAACAATCAGAAAATGGCTTCCTAATTGCCCCAGATTCTTGATGCTCACTATTTTTATACTTTTTCTAGTTGTTGTACGTATCTCGAGTCATTAGCATAACCGATCATATTAGCTTATATTGTCTTTCTAAACCGATCATCTTCTGCCACAATGGTCTTCTACTTTACACTTAACCTATCACATTATGCCACTATTGTCTTTAACATTTGCTCCTTTATCACATGATTTGACTAACCTATCATATTGTGCTACCATTATTTTCAGCCTGTGCTCATCTGTCACAAGATTCTATGCATTGCTCCATTAATTTAATTATACAGCTGTCATATTAATTTCCATAGTATATCCCTGCATTATGTTTCTATTACTTACTGTGTGTTTTAACAGATTTTAGTAGGTGTGTTGATTTTTTCACATAGACGTTTTGAGGAATGTTGATGTCACGAAACTTCGCTTAGTCAGGGTTCACTGCAGTTATGCATCGCTTTGATTATACAGAATATTTGATCAACCAACACACTCCTGGTCCCGTAAGTGGTGGTTAATAAAATGTTTGCTGTATTTCTGGCAACCACAAACTGGATTGGTTAATTTAGATATGTAAATGAGTGATCTTATTCCTGTTTTAGAATCCATTTAAGAAATTGGCTGCCTTGAGCTGAGCAGGTGTGGAAAACTAACACTGAAATAGAAGTTAAAACATTTCTAAAGCTTGACATGTAGTTAGAAGATTTGTTCCTTTCAGATCCATAGCATGTGCAAGTATTGCTACCAGGCTGGGATAGTCTTCCACACCTATGACATACCAGAGGGTCTTAACTTGTGATCCAGAGTTAGGAACTGGAAATGTGTGCTCTGCCACTGGAGAGCAATAGATATCAGCAGCTCATCTGAATTAATTAAATAAGATTCAAGGCCTGGTTTGGTAAGTCTCAGACCTCCCAATGGGACATCTGTTTCATGACACAACTGTGGGCATAACCAGTATATCCACACACAATCTACAGTGATTTCTATCTTGCAATTGTGTTTTTTTAAATTTCTTCAGTACAGGTAATTTTCCTATAACACCTCAGTTGCATTCCAGCGAAACCTCACCTTCTAGAAATAATAAGGCCTATGGAAAAAGTGGGGTTAGGGGCAGACTAGCAAAAAATATCACTCATGATCGCTCAAAAATCACCCAAACGTTTAATGCAAAGTATAGCACACCCTGAATGAAGGTTGAAATCATATTTGTTAACAAAATAGGTGCAAATTTAACACAGTACATTTTAAAAATGCAAGAAAACTGCTCTCTGTACAATACCTCTCACAGAAAGCTGCTCTGTCGGCAGCTGACATTGGCGCATGCGCAGAATGACATGAAGATGGGCGCTGACACCGCGTATATGCACGAAGACCAGCACTGATGTCACAAGCACAGAATGGCACAGAGAGTTCAGCACATGCAGAACGAAGCATGTAAACCTATCCCCACTGAAATCGTGCTGTTGTCAACAGAGGTCAGCGCCCCAGAAAATACCATTCCCTAATCCTTCAGCGATGTTATAGCCAAATTGTCCTGCTGGAACACACATTATCCCAGAACTACCCCGTAGTTATTGAAAGTACTTGAGCTTCATTGTGTGTATTCTATCAGTAATTCTGGAATACTACTTCATTTATACTTCAAAATGATCTGGTGCGTAAATTCAACTTCCAGTAATGGCAACCAGTTAGCCTGTTGAGAAGGATGAGTTGTGCCATCTATTTCACACTAAAATAGAAAATGTATAAGTTTTTGTCATGGCATGACAGCAACAAAATTAATGTTATCCATTTTGATGAGAAATATTTGGTATAATAACATGACTTGGAAAAAGCACGTGCATTTTAGCTTTATACGAAAAACAAATATTCCACAGACAATTTTAAAAACTGCCTTTCTCCATGACAGAATTATCAAAGCTGCTGTTCTTTGTGGGAAGAGTCATATTTCAAATACTAAAAATAGGATAAAAGCCCCAGAGCTGTCATCGGATTTAATTTATATATAAAGCAATTATCATCTTAGTACTAAAGTACAGGTGGTTCTCCTATAATGCACATTTATTAAATGCGATTTGTCTGTAACACAAACTTTATAAAGTGAACTATCATTTGCTGTTACGTGATTCTCATCACCGGCACTAGGTGTCGCGATGCACAGAAGACTGAATTCAGCATCGGCATCACGTGATCAGTCAGCTTCTGTACTTTTCCATGAAAGGTAGTGCAAAATATTTGTGCTGGTGGACTTGGAAAAGCATCATGAAAATGTCTACAGCCTGAGGACAAGAAGCTGGGAGCAATCTGTTAATTTGCAAACTTAAAAGAGTTGAGTCAAGAGTGAAATTTCACTGGAATTGACTAACAGTAAAAGGACAGCGTTGAGGAGCAGTTTGAAACTTGGCTTTGTTGTTTGTATTGAGCTTTTTTTAAAAATCTATTTTTGTTTAAAAATATGTCCAGATGTTAAAGAATATCTGCAGACTCAAGTGAATCTGTTTCAGTGACTAATCACTATGGTCACTAACCACAAAAAAAAACAATACAGGAGCTGGGATATGGTCAGTCAGCTGCACAGGGTGGTCAGTGTCAGGATGAGGGAGAGAAAAGTGGGTAGCACATTGTTACTTTAGGTGCATGTGCGGATATGTCCAGAGGGGCTGGGTAGGCTGTGCAGAAGAGATTCAGGGTTAGTCAGGGTCAACTGTTAGCAAGGTCGAGAGAGGGGGAAGATGTTGCAGGAAATGTAGGTACAGTAGCAGAGATGGCGTATGAGGTGTCAACGAGAAGATGGTGGCACTTTCACTGATAGAATGAAGCTTCCTACATTCTGTGCATTCCTTCAGATAGTTGAGACTGCACTGGTCTGAATGGTAACCTTGGTCCAGGTTCCAGGAGAACGGCATCCTCTGGTAGCCTGGGAGAAAAGGATGTCCTGCTTCTGCATCACCCCATCCTGATCAGCAGCATCTCCATGGCCCTGGCCACAAACAGAGGCACAAATTTTCCATTGTTTGCCAGGTCCAGGGCCAATGTCAGGAATCATGCATAGCAGCTCCAGATGACAGGTCGTCTGGGTGTGCAATATCTTTTTAAAGATGGTGCTACACCACGGAGATTGGTCAATTTTGGGATATCCAGCAATGGGGAGTTGTTTTGGAAATGGCACATATGATGGTGCTAGAATGTGTAAAAGGTGCACCAAAGGGTGGGGTAGGTAAAAAAAAAAATCAGACTGATTTTGTGAGATAAGGTGACAGACATCCCCAAGCATCACAATGTGAAACCCTCTGAAATAAACGACAAAACTGACAGCAAAAGAAATGAAGAATCAGCCGTTGATCTATTAAGGCAAGTTTCATTATAGGATTTGACTTGTTACCATTGGATGGGATTAGAAAACTGGCTGGAATGTAGTGCAGCCAGCAGGTATAGATGCCAATTGAGAATTATCAGTTGAAGATTCTCATGAATTGCTCTATACAGGTCCATACAACAGGTCAAAATGTACTTAGACTGTGCTATCGTTTGTGTTAGGCTAACTACTATTTTTGTTTCGAATTTTACTGGTTCGCCCCAATCCTGTTTTTCCCATAGGCCCCATTATTCCTATTGTATGATTTTCTATAACACAGAGTCACACAGGAATGCAACTACAGTGTTATAGGAGAGCCAATTAAGTAATTTTGAAGTGTAGTCATTGACCAGATTTTTCACTTACGAAGGAAAAAAGTTTGCTATTCCTTGTGCGATAAGTTTGGAAAAAAGCTTTGACTGGGCCTTAAGTGCAGATTTCCTTTCGTCCAATGTCTGTTCCAGTGGGGCACCTTCTACCAAGCATTCATGGCATCTGTGACCAACCAAACCAGCTATGCTCACTGAAACATGCAGAGCCCAAGAAAGGAAATATGAAGCAGCAACTGAAAATTAAATAGAAAAGAAAATAAAGAATATACATTGTTTTGATCGAGAAAGAAAAAAAGAGACAGACATAACAAGTTAAAAACTTAATTATTCAAATATCTAACACTACTCTTCTTGAAGAATACATTATTTATCAAAGTTAAAAAATTAATTGCTCCCGAGTGCATCAGTCCTAACCTTTCCAGCCATTTTTACTGGTAAACAAGTAAATTAGTACCATAAGGTCATGCTGTTATGTCTTTTACGGAGAATTGAGCAAATTCTTCTATCTACTGTGTTATAACACAGAAAATTCAAAGTTCAAAATCTACTGAATTCAACACTTTAAAATAATTTAAATGTACTCTTATCTACAACTTGATAGGTGAAGAATTTGAGAATAAATTAAAGTTGGAGGAACAAAAAAGGGCCATTCATGACAAGTACAGATACAAGCGCAGGCAAATACGAGAGCTTCAAGAGGATATTCAGGTAAATATTTACAATAATTATATTCCAAACATTAGAAAGCAGATTAAACTGTGCTGTTCTATAATTCAGATAAATTGTTTTCATAACAACACTGGACAGGTAAATGATTCCTTATTAAAATTTGTAAAATATTCCAATTTATTATTAAAACCGATCACATTCATGGTCTCCCTACTGGAGGATGTCGTTGATTAAACAGATCATTTAAAAAATGAGTAATATTAACATCCAGAACTATTATTTCCATGAATGTTAAGGAAACAGATTTAAAATTTCAACATGAAATCAATTGTTTGAGAGTTGTTTCTGGTATTGACCATAACAACAGAAAAGTGGCATTATTATTCTTAAACTTAAAATTCTAAGTATTTGGACATTCATTTCAATATGCTGAATTTTTATTTTAGGTTTGATTATTAAATGAAAAATTGTGCAAATGAGTTACTAATAAACAACATGAATGTTTCATGCTGACCTCCAAACAGTAGATATGCACTTTTGGTTTTGTACACTAGTTTATGATCCCAATGTCCCTCTTAATATGGTGAAACACGTGTTAGTTGAAGGAAAACTTAAGTTTTAAGACTCAACAACAAAATGGAAATTGCTGGTGAAACAGGAGTTCTGGCAGTATCTGTGGGGAGAAAGCAGAATTAATATTTCAAGTCAGATGACTCTTAGTCAGAACTGATAGCAGCTAGGAAAAAAATAGATCACTGCAGCAGGCCAACACAGAAATGTTGGCCAGGAAACACAATGGAATTGGCAGACAACCAGAAGCTTGGGGTCATTTTTTTAGTATGTATTCTGCAAAGTGGTCACCCTGTCTGTATTTTGTCTCCCCAATGTAGAGGGTTAAGGGTGGCATCGTGGCAAAGTAGTTAGCACCTGCTGCCTCACAGTACCAGGGACCTGGTTCAATTCCAGCCTCAGACTACCGTCCGCATGTAGTTTGCATGGTCTCCCCATTTCTGCCTGGGTTTCGTGTGTGTTCTCATCCCACAGTCTAAAAGATGTGCATGTTAAGTGAAATGGCCATGGTTAATCGCCCTGTAATGTGCAGGCTAGATTTTTAACTATGGTAAATATGGGATTATGGGGATAGGTTGGAACGTTTTTCAGTGGGTTGTGCAAATTGGATAGGCTGAATGGCCTCCACATGCACTGTAGGGTTTCTGTGATTCTATGCAACAATATTATGAGCAGCAAATACACTAGACTAGATGTAATGAAGTGCAAGTAAATTGCTGCATGTCTGGGGCCTTGGATATTAGGAGGGAGGAGGAAGACAGACAGGTGCTACACCCTCTGCAATTGCATGTGAAGGTGCCGTGTGGGTGGTGCTGGGAGTGTTGTGGACCAGGGTGGCTGGAAGGAACAGTCCCTGCAGAATGCTGATAAATAAGCGAAAACTGTGTCTGTTCACAGCATCCCACTGGAGGTGACGGAAATAGCAGCTAAAATTCCAAGGATGTGGGGGACCAGGTGAACCCTATCATTGTTGTGGGAGGGAAGAGAAGAGGTCAGGGCAGAATTGCAGAAGGTAAATTGGACTAAGAGCCTGTCAACCATGGTCCTGGAGATTCCTTGGTTTAGGAAGATGGACATTGAGGTGCCCCTGCAGAAGGTGGCATGATCAGAACAAATGAGATGGAGAAACTGGAAGAATGGAATGGAGTCCTTACAAGAATAAAAGTGTGAGAAATGTATAGTCCAGGTAACTGTGGTAATTGGCAGAGTTATAATGGATATCAGTCACCAGCCTATTCCCAGAAATAGAAACTGAGATGTCAAGGAACAGAAGAGTCAAAGATGGTGAGATCAGGGTGGAAATTGGAAGCAAAATGATAATTTCTTCCATTTCCAAACTAGAGGGGCAAGCAGCTCCAATGATCGCATTAATGTACTGGAAAAAGAGTTGTGGGGAGGGATTGAGTAGCATTGGGTTTCCAGCATCTGCAGTTCTTGTTTTAGAATCATAGAGATGTACAGGACAGAAACAGACCCTTTTGGTCTAACTCATTCATGCCGACCAGGTATTTTCCAGTACTTGGCCCATATCCCTTGAAACCATGCCTATTCATATACTCATCCAGATGTCTTTTAGAACATAGAAAGGTACATCACAGAACAGGCCTTTTGGCTCACAATTTTGTGCCAAGGTTTAATCCTAATGTAAAATATAATAATTTAACCTACACACCCCTCAACTCACTGCTATCAATGTGCATGTCCAGCAGTTGCTTAAATGTCCCTAATGACTCTGCTTCCACCACCACTGCTGGCAACGCATTCCATGCTTTCACAACTCTCTGCGTACAGAACCGATCTCTGATGTCTCCTCTATACTTTTCTCCTAATATCTTAAAACTATGACCCCTCATACCAGTCAATCCTGCCCTGGGGAAAAATCTCTGGCTATTGACTCTATCTATTCCTCTCATTACCTTGTACACCTCTATCAGGACTCTTCTCTTCCTCCTCCTCTCCAGAGAGAAAAGTCCGAGTTTATTCAACCTTTCTTCATAAGGCAAGCCCTCCAGTCCAGGCAGCATCCTGGTAAACCTACTTTGCACCCTCTCCAAAGCCTCTGTATCTTTCCTACAGTAGGGAGACCAGAACTGGACACAGTATTCCAAGTGTGGTCTCACCAGGGACTTGTAGAGCTGTAGCAAAACCTCGCGGCTCATAAACTTGATCCCCCTGTTAATGAAAGCCAAAACACCATATGCTTTCTTCACAAACCTATCCACTTGGGTGGCAACTTTGAGGGACCTATGTACTTGCACACCCAGATCCTCTGTTCCTCCACACTGCCAAGAATCCTGTCTTTAATCCTATATTCAGCATTCAAGTTTGACCTTCCAAAATGCATCACTTCGCATTTATCCAGGTTGAACTCAATCTGACATTTCTCAGCCCAACTCGGCATCCTGTCTATGTCGCGCTGCAGCCTGCAATAGTCCTCGATACTATTGACGGCACCGCTGACCTTTGAGTCATCTGCAAATTTACTAGCCCACCCCTCAACCTCCTCATCCAAGTCATTTATAAAGAGCAGAGGCCCAAGAACAGAGCCCTGCGGGACCCCACTCAACACTGACCTCCAGGCAGAATACTTTCCATCTACAACCACTCTCTGCCTTCTGTCACCGAACCAATTCTGAATCCTGACAGCCAAATCTCCCTGTATCCCACACTTCCTGACTTTATGAATGAGCCTACCATGGGGAACCTTATCAAATGCCTTGCTGAAGTCCACATACATCACATCCACTGCTCGACCTTCGTCGACCTGTCTTGTCACCTCCTCAAAGAAGTCAATAAGATTCGTGAGGCATGACCTGCCCCTCACAAAGCCATGCTGATTGCCTTTAATCACACTGTGCTTTGCCAAATAGTCATAAATCCTCTCCCCCAGAATTCTTTCTAAAACTTGGCTGACCACAGACCCAAGACTGACTGGTCTGTAATTGCTAGGGATTTCTCTATTACCCTTCTTGAAAAGAGGAACAACATTCAGCTCCTTCCAATCCTCTGGTACGACTCCCGTGGAGAGTGAGGAGGCCAAGATCCTCACCAGCGGCTGAGCAACCAACTTTCTCGCTTCCCGGAGCAGTCTAGGATAAATCTGGTCTGGCCCTGGGGACTTATCAATCTTAATGTTTTCCAAAATTTCCAGCACATCAACTTCATCAATCTTGATCTGGTCAAGCCTGCATCCCAGCTCCTCAAAGTTTTCATTCACAACAAGGTCCCTTTCCTTAATGAAAACCGAAGCTAAAAACTCATTTAGGGCTTCCCCTATCTGCTCAGGCTCCACGCACAAGTTCCCTTCGCTATCCCTGATCGGCCCTACCTTCTCCCCGATCATTTTCTTATTAGAATGTAGAACAATACAGCGCAGAACAGGCCCTTCGGCCCTCGATGTTGCACCGACCTGTGAACTATTCTCAGCTCATCCCCCTACACTATCCCATCATCATCCACGTGCTTATCCAAGGATTGTTTAAATCTCCCTAATGTGGCTGAGTTGACTACATTGGCAGGTAGGGCATTCCACGCCCTTACCAATCTCTGAGTAAAGAATCTGCCTCTGACATCTGTCTTAAATCTATCACCCCTCAATTTATAGTTATGTCCCCTCGTACAAGCTGATGTCATCATCCTAGGAAAAGATTTTCACTGTCTACCCTATCTAATCCTCTGATCACCTTGTATGTCTCTATTAAATCCCCTCAGCCTTCTTCTTTCCAATGAGAACAGACCCAAGTCTCTCAGCCTTTCCTCATATGACCTTCCCTCCAGACCAGACAACTTCCTGGTAAATCTCCTCTGCACCTTTTCCAATGCTTCCACATCCTTCCTGTAATGGGACAACCAGAACTCAATATTCCAAGTGAGGCCACACTAGTGTTTTATACAATTGCAGCATGTCCTGGCTCATTGACGAGCACCAAATCTAAAATGGCCTTTCCTCTCATCGGTCTGTCTACATACTGAGTAAGGAAACCCTCCTGAACACACCTGACAAAAACGGTTCCATCCAAACCATCTGCACTTAGGAGGTTCCTGTCGATATTGGGAAAGTTGAAATCACCCATAACAACAACCCTGCTACATCTGCATTTTTCCAGAATCTGCCCGCCTATGAGTTCTCCAATCTCTCTACTGCTATTAGGTGGTCTGTAGAAAACCCCTTGCTGTTCCTAACTTCCATCCATACTGATTCTGTAGACAAACCTTCCTCAACAACCTTTGTTTCTGTAGCTGTGATACACTCTCCGATTAGCAATGCTACACTCCCTCCTCTTTTTCCACCCTCCCTGTTCTTTTTAAACGTTCTAAACCCTCGAACATCAAGCAAGCAACCATTCCTGCCCCTGTAAAACCCACATCTCCGTTATGGCCACAACATCATAGTACCAAGTACTGATCCATGCTGTAAGTTCGTCACTCTTATTTCTGACACTCCTTGCGTTAAAGCAGACACACTTTAACCGATCCCTTTGTTTCGAGTGAGAAACCTTGCCGATAGATTCACTACATCCTGTCACTGCCCCATCTCCAACTGTCCCCCTCTCAGATATGTGGCTCTGATTCCCACCTCCCTGCTAAACTAGTTTAAACCCTCCCGAACCACATGAGCAAATCTCCCACCCAGGACATTTGTGCCCCTCCAGTTCAGGTGCAACCCATCCTTCATGTACAGGTTCCACCTTTTAAATGCTGCAATTGTACTAGTCTCCACCACTTCCTCTGGCAGCTAATTCCATACATGCACTACCCTCTACGTGAAAATGTCCCTTAGGTGCCTTTTATATCCTTCCCCTCTCACCCTAAACCTATGCCCTCTCATTTTGACTTAGTAAGTACAGACTATTCTTTTCTAGGCAATACTGTTATTGAACAACATCAATTAAGAAATATGAAAATTTGCATTCAACCTTTTTACCTCTTCAGGACCTCAAACTTTTGATCACCAACTATTCATGTTTGCTGTATTTGCAAATGTCTCAGATTCAAGAATGAGACAACCATGAATTAAAATCCTACTATGGCAACTGGCGAATTTAAATTTAAATACACCTGGAATTTTAAAAAAAACAAACTGGTATCAGTAATGTGATTGTGGAATTGAGAAATTCAAAACACATGTGGTTTGCTCACATCTGTTTGGGAAGGAAATCTGCCATCCTCATCTAGTCTGACCGATGTGAGATTCCAGACCCATACCAATGTTAATTGTGCTCTGAAGTGGCAAAGAAAATCACTCACTTGTATTCAAAATGGCATGGTGTCGCATCCCAAGGAAAACGAGAGACAGTCAATAAATGGTAGCTTTGCCAATCATGCTCAAGTCATCAATGAATAAAAATCACAACGCATAATCCCCTTATCACTCTAAGAAAGCTATAAACATTTTGGATATATAGAGAAGATTTTCTGTAAATTGTCCTCCACTCCCCCAAAATTAAAAGATTAATTTTTAACTTCTCTATCAGTGCATGATGAACACCTTCGACAATCTATTAAGAGATCAATCAGCACTTCATGCAATGGCTGAAGAGCAACATGACAAAACCAAGCATCTCATTAAGGAGCTGGATGATCAGAAACTCAAGTTGGAAAGAGTGACAAAACACGTATGTATATCTAAGTTTTACTGTTTTAGCATAGTATTATTAATACCACATTCCTTTAAATTGCTTCCATGCTCTGAACCAATTATATTTGACAATTAGTAGTTCTTTGGGCTCTTTAAACCTTGCTACTTATTAATAGTACTTTACAACAGATGATCAGATTTATCTAGTAGCAACGTTGGAGACTGACGAAATGAAAATAGATTACATATTTAAATTTCAAGTAAATTAATAACTAGCTCAACTAATATTTTATAGGTGATCTTTTATTGGAAAATGCAGTGCTTCTAGACACTAAACAGAAAAGCAAAGCAAGAGAATTCTAGCTGTTTATCAAATTGAAAAATAAGGCAACTGTCAAAACCTTTTTAAAATTCCCATCTTTGTTCATTTCATTGTGACATTTCATATGACAAAGGTTTGTCCTACAATTCTTTGTTTCTCTAATTTTCTCTCAACTTTTTCCTGATAAAATAATTAATTCACTACAGGGAAGTTTTGCTTTTTGTCATTTATATAAATGATTTGGATGTGAATATAGGAGGTATGGTTAGTAAGTTTGCAGTGACACCAAAAAGGGTGGTGTAGTGAACACCAAAGGAGTACAACGGAACCTTGATCAGATGGACAAAGCGGCCAAGAAGTGGCAGATGAAGTTCAATTTAGATAAATGTGAGGTGCTACATTTTGATGGGGCAAATCTGGACAGGACTTGTACACTGAATGGTAAGGTCCTGGGGAGTGTTCCTGAACTAAGAGACCTTGAGGAATAGGAACCTTCCATAGTTCCTTGGAAGTGGAGTCGCAGTAGACAGGGGAGTGAAGGTGGCATTTGGCATGCTTGCCTTTATTGGTCAGTACACTGAGTATCAGAATTGGAAGGTCAAGTTGCAGCTTTACAGGAGATTGGTTAGGCCACTTCTGGAAGACTGCATTCAGTTCTGGTCTCCCTGCAGTGAAATTTGAAAAAGTTCAGAAAGGATTTACAAGAATGTTGCCAGGGTTGGAAGGTTTGAGCCATAGGGAGAGGCTGAATAGACTATGGCTATTTTCCCTGGAACATCAGAGGCTGAGGGGTGACCTAATATAAGTTAATGGAATCATGAAGGGCATGATTCCCACTCCCAGCACCTTTTCCTGCCACTGCAGGAAATGCAAAACCTGCGCCCACACCTCCCCCCTTACCTCCATCCAAGGCCCCAAAGGATCCTTCCACATCCGACAGAAATTTACCTGTACATTAACAAATGTCATTGACTGTATCCGTTACACTCAATGCGGTCTCCTCTACATCAGGGAGACAGGATGCCAACTTGCAGATCTTTTCAGAGAACATCTCTGGGACACCCACACCAAACAAATTCTTATCAAAGTTTTTTGTAGCTATGTATTCAAGATAATACATTTGTCAGATTAAAAACATCTGATGTTGAATCAATTTTTATACCAGTGCTCTAAAGTAGTCAGAGATATCCGTTCTGCCAAGAAAAGTCCAGGACGAACCCAAGAGGAGCAAGATATTGATCTTCGTGAACTACGAGACTTTAACAAGTCATTGAATAAGCTATTGGCTAATGCAATGGATGCTTGTCCGAGTTTGACTGCAGATCTTCAACTTTATTTTGACCAGGTAAGACAAGTTAATCCATCATGTCGGATTTTGAGAGCAAGTGGTATGAATCCTTATGTTTCTCAGTAGCGTTTAAGACTGGGGCTTAAATCTGTTTTAAATGTATCAACACCATACAGATGTGCACTTTAATTATTAATTATGAAATAATTTCTGTTTGAAATTCAAATTTAGCATTTAAGAGACAACTCCTAACTATTACAGCTATGGCTTTTTCTATTTCCAACATCACAAGTCAGTTCTTCTGAACATAATATAATTTGGTTTGGTAATTATTTGTCACAATATACAAGTTTTAAACTGTACAATGTGATAGAAAGTCTGTTCACAAAAAAATCTACCATTAAGATACATCTGAGGTCAATGAAGCCTAACTGCCAATTATTTTATTAGGCTGGTTTACCATTACCAAGTGCACCAACATCACCAAGTAGTCATCACAGTTCAAGATCACCATCTGTTCACAGTTCTGCATCATCAACAAGGTTAGTGTTATACAAATAAGCATGTCTAGTGAAACATTAGGCAAACATGCTGTGACCAAAAAAGATTCTATTTAAATACTAATTTTAGTAGTACTTATTATTTAGTAAATACTAGTTTGTTATATCAAGTCCATGATTGCAATTAAGTTTTTTTTTGAGGGGGGGGGGGGGAAAATGAGGGAAGAGGTGGAAATTCTTCAAGCACATGAGGTTGCTCTACATCTACAGCCCAGAAACTGACTGGACCTTTGGCCCAATTGATCTGTACTAGCATTTATATTACATAGGAGTTTCCTTTCACTACCCTTGTTCTAAAACCATCAGCATAGCCTTCTGCTCTTTTTTTTAAATCATTATGTGCTTATCTGGTATCCCTACAAAGCATTTATGTTCTTTACCTCAACTGTAGCAACATGTTCAATATTCTTTCCACCCTATCGATAAATAGCTTTTACCCAAAATTTATTTCTGACTACCTGTGTTTATAGCTCCATCGTTAATGAATCCCTTACAAGTTAAAACATCTTTTCTATATTGGCCCTTATTTTTTACTTAGCCTTCTCTTTTGAGAAAAAAAAAACTGCCTAGTCTTTGATAGTTGTATTAGTTCTGATCACATCCTTCTGCATCTGACACCTCCAACATTTGTGGTATTCTTTGCATAATATTCTTTGCATTTCACAATACAGCAGGCTCAAATGCCTTTCCTGTTTTTCAATGTTATTCCTCCAGAAATGAATTGAAATCCTTGCTGTGCTTTATTTAATAAAAAGGAAAGCTGTATTAATTTATCACTACCTTTATAGGGGTTTCTGTATCTGTTCCCTCAAGATTCCTTTACTTTTATACTTCACTTCAATTTAGGACACACATCTTCTGGATCCAACCAAAAAATGGTCCAGTTAGAGACTGCTCATTTATCAATGACTTTTATGGCCAGATATCTTGAGTTTGGCCTTGCTCAATGTCTCCATCATAACTAAACTCGCCAGAATCTACTTTGTGTAGGTTCAGCATTAGAAGTGCAGATACGCCTCCTCCTGCCCACTTTTTACAGCAACAGCTAAATAAAATATTAAAAAATCCTAAAGCAACTTTGATGACCACTGAAAGAAATGAGTGTACCGTAAATTGTTGAGAATATAAGGTGACAGGTTTGTGGGTAAGAGGGTAGAGTACCAGGCAGGTGAGGTTGTATAAGTGGGAGAGAAGGTAGGTGGGTCAGGTGGAAGATTCCAGCAAGTTGTGGCAATGAAATGCAAATTCGTGCATATTTGCAGAGAAGGCCAACTCACCTTCTGAGATAGGAAGGATTAAATTCTCAAGTTTAACTTGACAATGAAGATCTGATTTGTGGAGTCTCACTCAATCAAGTCATCACACCTACTATTAATTCTGCATTCTCTTTCCTTCGGAGGAAGATCACAACCTTTTCTTTGCGCATTTGTGTTTTTACTCCCCCTCCCTCACCTTCCAAATTCAGTTTGTCTTGGTTGTATTGTCCGCCCAAGAGAAGTGAGCTTCGCTGTTACGGAGGAAGGGGAATGATTAATGAACCCTGGCTTGTTCCAAAACTTAAAAGTATAGGAAAGACTACTCGGTTTTGATCCAAAAATATGATAACAAGCTCACCTCAAGTAATTCAATGAATGCCTTATCTAGGCTGATTGTTCAAGTCTGTACACAAATTTAAGTTCTCTCATAATTATCACTGCCTTTGCTGACAAGCTCCTATTACTTCTATCATTTAATTCTTAGCCTACTGTGGGCTGTTAGGGAGCCTGGACACCATTTGCATAAATGACTTCTTACCTTTCTCAATTCTCATTATTATCCAAGCTACTTCTACCTCTTGGTTTCCTGAACATAGGTTATTCCTCACGAGTGTGCTAATAGCATCATGAGCTAATAGAGTCACCCACTTATTCCTTGAGTCCGGTCCTTCCTAAATATTCTGCACCCTTTAACATTCAAGTTCCAAACCATATCAATGTCCCTGTAATAGCCATCTGATTGTTTTGTTTGTGCTATCAGTTCATCCATTTTGTTTTGAAAGTTATGTGCATTCAGACACAGCCTTCAAGTTTTAGAATGCAAGAAATAGGATCAGGATTAGGTTATTCACCCACTTGAGCCTGCTGCATCATTTATTAGGTGACGACTGATCCTTCCCATGCCTCAACTCCTCTTTTGTACCGCTGCTCATAGGATTTTGAAATATCAGGGGAGTTGAGGGTCATCTACCACCTCTTGAAATATTTTCAATGAGCTAGTATTAGGGCCAAGCACAGCAAGACAATCTATGTTTCAGGCAAAAGTCCTTCATTAGGATGAAGGGCTTTTGCCCGAAATGTCGATTTTCCTGCTCCTTGGATGCTGGCTGACCTACTGTGCTTTTCCAGCACCACTCGAATATAGACTCTGATTTCCAGCATCTGCAGTCCTCACTTTTGCCAACACTGGATTCACAATACTTTCTAAGTTTGTCCAATTGCTCTTAACTAAATTTTACAAAAACAGAACTTGGATACCAAGTTTATAACGAACCAAAAAAATTTATTATTAATATTATAACTTTAGCAGGGCAAAGCTGAATAAAAAAGGAATAATTAATATCTATAATTTCAACCCAATCTTCTTTAATAACTTGCACTCACGCGTTGACAGACAGGCAGACATAGTTAAGGGATAAATTATAAAGGGAATTAAAAGGAATTATTTGTCGGTTCAATTTACAGTTTCAAACGATTCATGCCAATCCTTCCAGTAAGAGAGTCACCAGTGAATATGAATAGATTCAGTAGACTTGTAGAATTATTCAACTATTTCTTGCAGACTGGGATTTTTTTTCAGGACATTCAAAATTGTTTTTTTTTTAAACTGAATAGAAAGCCAGATCCAAAATCACTCTGCACCAGTCCAACACCAGTCAGAATCCACTTTCTCCCTCCTTTTCCTTTTTTAATTAACAATCTCAGAGTTTGGCTGGATAGCACTGGCCCTCACTTGATTGAGCAATCCAACATCCAACCAGCTGCAACACATGCAGTACTAAATCATCCAGTGTTCCTTAGATTAGTAATTAAATTAGACTATTTTCCCAGTCAATCACCAACAGTGAATAACTGCTTTTGTTTTCTTCTCATTTTTAAAACATGCAACTGTCGTAAAGGTCAATTCTTAGATCCGCCAAAATAAATTCAGACAAACGCAAGAAATATTGAGGATCTCTCAATTTAGTCTGTACAACTCTCTGGGGAACAGAATTCCAGAGAGTTCTATCCTCTGGAAGAAGAAATTCCTTTCCACCAATAGCGTACCCATGTTATGTATTTATGTCCCAAAAATTGCAATTCCCTTCTAGTGGAAAAAGCTTCTCAATATTAACCCCAAAGGGAGTTCAGGGTATGGTAGGCAATGGCCTAGACTATGAATCTGGGAAAACAGGCTCAAATCCCTCCATGGCAGATTGTGGAATTTGAATTCAATAATAATCTAATGATGACAATAAAACCATCTGGTTCACTAATGTCCTTTAGAAAAGGGATTCTGCTGTCCTTACCTGGTTTGAGGTACATGCGACTCCACACTCATAGCAATGTAACCTAAGAACATAAGAAATAGGAGCAGGAGTAAGCCATCTGGCCTGTTCAGCCATTCATAAGACCATAAAACATAGGAGAAATTAGGCCATTCAGCCCATCGTATCTGCTATGCCATTCAATCAAAGCTGATAAATTTCTCAATCCCATTCTCCCATTTTCTCCCTGTAACCTTGATCCAATAAGATCAAGGCTGATCCTTTCGTGGACTCAGCTCCACTTGTCCACCCACTCACCCTTAACTCATTTATTGTTCAAAAATCTATCTTTGCCTTTAAAACATTCAATGAGGAATGTTCGACTACTTCATTGGGCAGGGAATTCCACAGATTCACAACCCTTTGGGTAAAGAAATTGCTCTTCAACTCAGTCCTAAATCTGCTCCCCCTTATTTTGAGACTCTGCCCTCCAGTTCTAGTTTCCTGTCAGTGGAAACAGCCTTCCAACTTCTGTCTTATCAATTTGCTTCATAATTTGATATGTTTCTTTAAGATCCCCCCATGTTCTTCGAAATTCCACGAAGTATAATCCCAGTCTACTCAATCGCCAACTTTCTCAACTCCAGAATCAACCTACTGAACCTCCTTTGCAGCCCCTCCAGTGCCAATACAACAGTTCTCAAGCCAGGAGACCAAAATTGTAGACAGTACTCCAGGTGTGGCCTTACCAGCACCCTATAGAGCTGCAACATAACCTCCCTTTTTTAAACTCCATCCCTCTAGCAATGAAGGATAATGTGCCTGCTTCCCAACTGCCCTAGAGCAATTAGGGATGGACAATAAAGGCTGGCCGAGCCAGTGATACTGTCATCCCGTGAATGAATAAAAAGATCTCAATCTTTTATGCTACAATAAAACTCCTTATTCTTATAAACTCTAATGCATGAAGTCCTAACCTGTTTAACAATTCTTGAATGTCACCTATTCATCCAAGTAAACCATTTTTGGACTGCCTTCAATGCTAGCATATACATTAAGTGCATGGGAGTCAGTTAATTCAGTTGGCTGGGCAGCTGGTTCAACAACAGCGTGTGTTCAATTCCATACCAGTTGATATTGCCATGAAGGTTCCATCTTCTCAACCTTGCGCAAGGCATGTCAACCCTTGAGTTAAACCACCAGTCACCTCTCTCTCTCATGAGACAGCAGGCCTCTGGTCCTCTTGGACTATGGAAACCAAAACAGTGTGAAGATGTCTAGTCAAGATAACTGTAGGACCAGTTGACTTTTTAAAGGTGCAGCAACTCTTTCCACAGTCCTTGGTTTAAAGCAGTACTCTTTTTTCATTTTGGTCCACAATCCAAAATGAAGAAAATTTTTTTTAAAATGGTCTTTACGCCTGTCATAGTTTGTTAATCATTTTCGTTTCTTTTTTCTTGACTCTACTCTTTGGTTTCTCATATCTTCCCAAATTTGATCACTTACCCTCAGTATTTATTTTAAACCCTCTATACTTTCCTAGTTATGCCATTTGCTGGAATGCTGATCAGGTGTAGATAGTCCCCTCTGTATAACCCCATCCTCTAACTTTCTCCAATACTGGTGCCACTTCTCCCACACTAGTCTTTGAGATACACTATAATTTATTTAATCTTATTTTCCCATGCCATTGTGCACTTAGCTAAGGTGACAATACAGATATTACTACATTGGAGGTACTACTATTTAATTTGGTTTCAAGTTCCACATACTGATTTGCAGAACTTTTTATTATCCTGTCTGTATTATTGGTATCATCATGACCAAAATTGAAATATAAATACTCTTATTACAAAAGAAGGCCAAAAGTTATAGTGAAACCACTGTATCGGCGCCGCCTCGTGCTCCCACGAGGAAGTTGAACAGTTCATCCACTTCACCAACACCTTCCACCCCGACCTCAAATTCACCTGGACAGTCTCAGATTCCTCCCTCCCCTTCCTCGACCTTTCTATTTCTATCTCAGGCGACCGAATCAACACGGACATCTACTACAAACCGACCGACTCCCACAGCTACCTGGACTACACCTCCTCCCATCCTGCCCCCTGTAAAAACGCCATCCCATTCTCCCAATTCCTTCGACTCCGCCACATCTGCTCCCAGGAGGACCAGTTCCAAAAACGCACAACCCAGATGGCCTCCTTCTTCAAGGACCGCAATTTCCCCCCCGACGTGGTCGACGATGCCCTCCACCGCATCTCTTCCACTTCCCGCTCCTCCGCCCTTGAACCCCGCCCCTCCAACCGCCACCAGGACAGAACCCCACTGGTCCTCACCTACCACCCCACCAATCTCCATGTACAGCGCATCATCCGCCGTCATTTCCGCTACCTCCAAACGGACCCCACCACCAAGGATATATTTCCCTCCCCTCCCCTATCAGCATTCCGTAAAGACCACTCCCTCCGTGACTCCCTCGTCAGATCCACACCCCCCACCAACCCAATCTCCACTCCCGGCACCTTCCCCTGCAACCGCAGGAGGTGCAAGACTTGCGCCCACACCTCCCCCCTCATCTCCCTCCAAGGCCCCAAAGGAAACTTCCATATCCGCCACAGATTCACCTGCACCTCCACACATATCATCTATTGCATCCTCTGCACCCGATGTGGCCTCCTCTATATTGGGGAGACAGGCCGGCTACTTGCGGAGCGTTTCAGAGAACACCTCTGGGACACCCGGACCAACCAACCCAACCATCCTGTAGCTCAACATTTCAATTCCCCCTCCCACTCCACCAAGGATATGCAGGTCTTTGGACTCCTCCATCGTCAGACCACAACAAAACGACGGTTGGAGGAAGAACGCCTCATCTTCCGGCTAGGAACCCTCCAACCACAAGGGATGAACTCGGATTTCACCAGTTTCCTCATTTCCCCTCCCCCCATCCTGTCTCAGTCAAATCCATCAAATTCAGCACCGCCTTCCTAACCTGAGATCTTCTTTCCGACCTCTCCGCCCCCACCCCAGTCTGACCTATCACCCTCACCTTGACCTCTTTCCACCTATCACATTTCCGACGCCCCTCCCCCAAGTCCCTCCTCCCTACCTTTTATCTTAGCCTGCTGGACAAACTTTCCCCATTCCTGAAGAAGGGCTTATGCCCGAAACGTCGATTCTCCTGTTCCCTGGATGCTGCCTGACCTGCTGCGCTTTTCCAGCAACACATTTCCAGCTCTGATCTCCAGCATCTGCAGACCTCACTTTCTCCTCCGCAGATATAGGTTATTCAGCCTAAGTCTGCTCCACCACTCAATGAGATCTGATAATCGACTCCACTTTCCTGCCTTTTCCCTATAACTCTCGAAGCTCATACTACTTAAAAATCTGTCGATCACAGCCTTTTACATACTACAAGTGAAAGGATCAGGGTGGTCATTATGGGTGACTTTAACTTTCCCAACATTGACTGGAAACGCTATAAGGCAAAAGTGAGGACTGCAGATGCTGGAAACCAGAGTTTAGATTAGAGTGGTGCTGAAAAAGCACAGCAGGTCAGGCAGCATCTGAGGAGCAGGAAGATTGACGTTTCGGGCAAAAGCCCTTCACGCTATAACTCTAGTATGTCACATGGATCAATATTTGTCCAACGTGTGCAGGAGGGTTTCCTGACACAGTATGTTGAAGGGCCGACAAGAGGGGAGGCCATACTGGATCTGGTACTTGGTAATGAACTAGACCAGGTTTTTGATTTAGTGGTAGTTGAGCACTTTGGACAGAGTGACCATAATTCAGTTATGTTTAGTTTAGCAAGGTAAACAGATAGCTGCATGCCACAGGGCAAGAGTTATCAATGGGGCAAGGGCAATTATAATGCAATTAGGCAAGACTTAGGAGGCATAGAATGTGGAAGCAAAATGTAGGGAATGGGGACAATCGAAACATGGTGCTGGTTTAAGGAACAGATATTGCGTGTCCTTGATAGGTATGTCCCTGTCAGGCAGGGAGGAAATGATAAGGTAAGAGAACCGTGGTTTACTAAAGAAATTGTATTTCTTGTTCAGCGGAAGAGGGAGGCTTATGTGATGTTGAAACGAGATGGTTCAGATGAGGCAATAGACCGTTACAGATTAGCTCGGAAGGATTTAAAGAGACAGTTAAGAAGAGCAAGGAGGGTTCGTGAGCAGCCTTTAGCAGGTAGAATAAAGGAGAACTCTAAAGCTTTCTATAGGTATGTGAGGAATATTTGATGACTAGAGTAGGAATAGGGCCAGTCAAAGACAGACATGGGAAGTTGTGTATAGACCCTGTGGAGATCAGAAAGGTGCTAAATGAATATTTCTCATCTGTTTCCATTCAGGGAAAAGGAGAATATTGTAGAGAAGGCTGCAATATAGGCTATTAGACTTGAAAGGATTGAGGTTAGTAAGGAGGTGGTGTCTACTTTCACACCTAGAATTGATAAGTCCCCTGGTCCGGATGGGATTTTTCTGAGGATTCGCTGATAATGTAGGGAGGAGATGGTGGAGCTTTGAGTCATGATTGTCTACAGGTTTACTACTAGAGGACTGGAGGATTGCAAATGTGCCCTTGTTCAAGATGGGCAGTAGAGATGACCCAGGTAATTACAGACCAATAAGCCTTACGTCTGTTGTAAGAAAAGTTTTGGAAAGGATTATGATCGGATTTATAATCATCGAGCAAGCAGCAATTTGATTGGAGATAGTCAACATGGTTTCGTCAAGGGCATCGCGTGTCTCATAAACCTCACTGAATTTTTTGAGAAGGTGACCAAGCATGTGGATGAGGGAACGGCAGTTGACGTGGTGTACATGGACTTCACTAAAGCCTTGGATAAGGTTCCACATGGTAAGCTTTTGGAGAAAATGCGGAGGCATGAGATTGAGGCTGATTTAGCAGTTTGGGTTGGAAACTGGCTTTCTGTAAGAAGGCAGCAACCTGGAGTCCAATTACTAGTGGTGTGCCACAAGGATCTGTTTTGGGACCACTGCTATTTGTCCTTTTTATAAATTACTTAGACACATGCATGGGTAAATGGGTTAGTAAGTTTGCAGATTACAACTAACATCGATGGAGTAGTGGACAATATGGAAGAATGTTGCAGGGGGACTTGGATAAACTGCAGGATTGGGCTGAGAGGTGGCAAATGGAGTTCATTGCAGATAAATGTGAGGTGATTCACTTTGGGAAGAATAACAGGAAGGCAGAATACTGTGTCAATGGAAAGATTCTTGGTTGTGTGGAAGTGCAGAGGGATCTTGGAGTCCATGTACAAAGATCCCTGAAAGTTGCCACCCAGGTTGATAGTGCTGTTCAGAGGACATAAGGTGTGTTAGGTTTTATTGATAGAGGAATTGAGTTCTGGAGCAGTGATGTCATGCTGCAACTGTACAAAACAGTAGTGTGGCCTCACTTGGAATACTGTCTACAGTTCTGGTTGCCCATTATAGGAAGGATGTGGAAGCACTGGAAAAGGTGCAGAGAAGATTTACCAGGATGTTGCCTGGTCTGTAGCGAAGGTCTTATGAGCAAAGGCTGAAGGACCTGGGTCTGTTCTCATTGGAGAGAAGGCGGCTAAGAGGGGATTTAATAGAGATGAACAAGGTGATCAGAGGATTAGATAGGGTTGACAGTGAGAGTCTTTTTCCGAGGATGATGACATCAACTTGTACAAGGGGGCATAACTGCAAAGTGAGGGGTGGTAGATTTCAGACAGGTGTCAGATGCAGGTTCTTTACTCAGAGTGGTAACGGCATACTATGCCCTGCCTGCCAATGTAATTAACTCAGCCACATTAGGGGCATTTACACAGTCCTTGGATGGGTGATGATGTGATAGTGTAGGGGGGTGGGCTTAGATTAATTCACAGGTCGGCGCAACATCGAGGGCTGCAGGGCCTGTTCTGCGCGGAATTGTTCTCTGTTCTATGTGCAACATGTCTCACCTCCTGTCTCACAATGCCTGTCCACCATCTAAAAGATCCAAGTCAGCAAAATTATGGAATACTCTCTACTTGTCTACATAAGTGTAGCTCCATTCTGAGGATTGCCACATTGGTGTGATAGAGAGGCTCAAGTGTTTCATTGTATTGCTCTCAGGATCAATCAGGAGTTTTCAACTCCATGACAATAAGGTCGGAGGGGAGGAATCAGACAAAATGCAAAGCAAAACTTAGTCCTCAAAGGTGCTCCAAGCAAAAGGTGAAATCAACAGCTGCAACGGCAGTTGAAGTCTGCAGCTGTAGGGAGATCCCTAGTTGTCAAGGTTTCCTTGCCACTGGAAGTCAATCTTTCTTTTGACAAGAACTGTGTATTTGCAGATATGCAACAGCATTTCCGCATGAAAAGATATTCCACACTGGGTTTCTATATGGAGAAAATCAAACTCAATTTCAGAACCTGGAGTGGATAATGAGAAAAGCATTCATCCAAAATGAAGAACTGCCCTTGTTGCCTATGAACCCAGGCACTCCAGCATTGATATTGCTGCCCTGCAGGAAACTCAGAGCTGGCAAAGGGTAGCTGAGGGATGAAGGTGGTGGTTATACCTTCTGCAGACAAAAACTCTAACATTAACCCCAGGGCCCATGGAATTGGATTCACTATCAAGAACAAACTTGTCAACCAACTTTTGGAGCTCCCTGTTGACATCAGCAATTGCCTCATAATACCTCTCACCATCTATAATTTGCCAAAAACTAGCAGGCAACAATCATGAGAACCTATGCTTCAACCCTTCACGCCTTGGATTAGTCTGAGGAAGGCTTCTTCTCCACTTTGGATACCATACTCACCAACATCATGATGATAAAATCACCCTCCTTTGGGACTTCAATGCTAGGGTTGGCAAAGATGCCCAACTCTAGAAAGGAACCAGTGGAAAATGAAGAATCAAGAATGCAACTCCCATAGATTCTCCTGCTCACCAAATGTGCAGAACACCACGTGGTGTTCAACACACTGTTCTCTCAAAAAGATAAGTTGAAGGCTTCCTTGAGGCATCCACAATCAAAGCACATGATCAACTCAGTCATTGTTCAATCCCGAAACCAAAGGGATATCTTCTTTATCAAACCAATGAACAATGCAGCCAACTGCTGGACAAACTACTGGCTCATTCACTCCTCAATGTCCGTCAAATGCCATGAGAAGCAGCTGAAGATGCACAAATACTTCAGAAAAAAGCTCGATGATGATCGACTTCAAGACCAGCAAACTTTCAACAATGCCTTCACCAAAATCTCCAAAGAGTTCTTTTCATGGAGTGGAGAAACTCTGCAGAAAGCTGAAGAGAGCCATCATCTCACTCTGTGAATAAGCCATTGGCTGCAAGACCAGGAAACACAAGAATGGCTAATCGAGAATTACCAATTATCGAAGACCTCATCAAAGGCCGAGTTAGAAACAAGAACAAGGGAAATAGAGAACCAGTGGAGAACTGAAAAAGCCAATGAACTGCATGACACCCACGGTCTCACTGCCACCAAGGCAATATAAACTTAACTCAACATCCTTGGCTTCAAACTAGTGCACAATAAAGATAGAACCCTTTGGAGAGAAAGAAAACATGAGCCTCCACGAAAGAAAACTTCAAAGAATTCCTAAACCAATTGTAAATGAGGACATCTTTCAGGAAATCCCCCAACTTCCCATCAAATCCTATTTATTGTGGCAGAAATTAAAGCTGCCGAGACACATGAAGAACAGGAAAGCAATACAATCTAACAGCTTTCTCTTAATAATCAGTACCAATGGAACAAGGAATCTACTTTGGCAGTGATTTAAAGAGAATCATTTATGGCACAGGAGATCTATCCAGTCCATGCAGCTTACCACAGCGCAATGCAGTCCAACTCCCCCAGGGAATCCCCAAAGCTCTACAACTTTATGTCCCCAGTTGTTCATCCAACACTCTCTTCAAATCATTGTTTTTGCATCCAACACATTAGGGACAGCAACTTCCAGGTTGTTACCACTTGCTAAAAAAGGTTCCTCCAAATGTCCTCCTGCACATCTTGTCCAAAATCTTAAGTCAGTTTCCCTTTGGACCAAGCTATTGGAATCATATCTAACCCTGCTATAATCTTGTACATTTTTATCGAATCTCCCTTATTATCCTTTGTTCCAAAAGAATCAAGCCTATCCAGCCTAACTTTGTAACTAAAAACTCTCTATGTCCCTGGAATCATTCTGGTAAAATCTCCTCAATACTCTCTCAAGGACCTTGAGGTCTTTCCAAAGATGCTTTAATCAAAACGGAACATAATGCTTAATAAAGCTGTCGATTAGGCACCAACCAAGACTCAGCATATCTCATTTCCTTTTATATTCAATATCTCTACTGATGAAGCCTAAGCTTTGCTGACCACTCTAAACCTTCCTGCCTGCCACCTTCAAAGGTAGATGCTCATACACTTCCATGTTCCTCTGTGCCTGTACAATCTTTAAAATTTTGCTAAGTGTTACAACACGGAGGCAGATAGCTGAACCAAATCAGCCTTTCTATCTGTGTATTCACAGCACAGTCAAATTAAAACCTTCAAACACCCTCACAATTGATTTTAATGCTTCCTAAACAGACTCTGAATAACCAATTCCAACAGTGGTTTGTATTTTAATGAAAAGAAAACTTGGCAATTTCTTAGCAATATTGTAACTTCAGCCAAACAAAATTAAACAAGGCAATCTAACTGGTCTTTGTTATAAGCCCAAACGTCTTTATTTTTAGCCCCTTTCATATAAAAGGCAGACAAAAAAAAACACAGTTAAGGGATAAAAGAAAATAATGAACCTGGCACAGAATGGCCAGCCAGTACTTAAGTGACTTTCACAATGCATTGTTCCACAGGGACAGATGACAGCTTCTTGGTTGACCTTTTCATGAAAATGTCAATCAGGGTCACCTTTTCAGTTCACTCAATTGCAAAGTCAGAAATCACACAACACCAGGTTATAGTCCAACAGGTTCATTTGAAATCACAAACTTTCAGAGCACTGCTCCTTCATCAGGAGAAGTGACTTCACTTAATGAAGGAGCAGCACTCTGAAAGCTTGTGACTTCAAATAAACCTGTTGGCCTATAACCTGGTGTCACATGACTTCTGACTTAGTACACCCCAGTTCAACAGTGGTAGCTCCACCTCACAGATAAGAGTAGGAATACTTATAACTTAATTTTCTATTTTATGAACTTCCAAGAGCTGATAGGGAGGTTAATCACGGAACTTTCAAATATTCATGTTGTAGCATCAATCGACACATTCCATATCACAAAAAACACAGTCCAAAACCAAAACAAACTCTGACCCTATCCTGACAGACTGACAGTCTCTTCTAGAGGTCCTTGTTACCATTTCTTTCTAGATTTACTGCAACCAATTCCCAAGTACCCATCTTGATAAGACAGAGGTGCTTCAATTATCCGAACGACACAGGCGGGGAGTATCTTTTTCAGATAATTGAATGCCGGATAACACAATTTTAGCCAAGCATCTGGAGCTTGTGAACTTGCCAGATAATCCAAAATTCAGATAATCGAAGTTCCTCTGTAGTCAACTTCTGCTGTTTAAACACAATGCTCTTCCTTGGTGATGAAACATCAGCAGAAACTTTTGATCGGGAACTAATCTGCAATTAACTTCCAGGCCTAGCCTCACAAATAAACATAAGTTTATTTGGTCTATTTTCCTTTCAACACAAGCTGATACCTCCTACAGTCTGAAGTTCACCTTTATCTCAGTTCTCAGCTCCAAAACAAAGCTGATGAAAGAATAGAATAAAAACAAAGAAATATTAGCAAGTATTCTAACACATGTCCATATCAGGCAACACCTATTCATCAATTCATTTGATTAGACTTCAAGTCTTTATTTAAATATGAAAAATAAGTCCAAAACAACCGAGAGATGCGAATTGTCACCCTTACCATCAAAATGGCATTCAATTAAATATGGCAACAAGATGCCAAGCAATATAGATATTAATTGGCAGTCAAAACAGGCTATTGAGTTGCTATTGAAGGAAAATTAAACTGTTTGTGCAGTCTAGGATATGGCTGCATGTATTCTTGACAAAATTCTCTCAACCCAACCGTGTGCAGCTACTTCAATAATAAGTTGGAGTGCTCAGTGTTCCATTCTACTCAAAAACTTACCAATAAAGCTGCAGCACAACGTTGCAAATAGCAGCTACGGACATCACCTAGACATGGGCTGAATTTTCAGGTAATTTTCAAGTTATAAAAGTCGAGACATCAACAACCCCAACTAGAGAAAAATAAACAAACCACTTTCTTAACTTAGTGAAGCCAGCACCACCAATTACTCCCTTAACTTCTTGGGAGGGTGTTGATACTATCACAAGACCACTTAAATCACGAGGTCTCCAGGGAGCAGTAGAGCCTGTCGGGATTCGCGAGTATACAGTTTAAATTTCTTTTAGTCAGTTTTTCTTCAGGTCCCGGACGCAGTCAGAGAGGTCACGAGGTCCCATATTTGGGTGGTTGCTTTATCTGAAACACTACTCAGTAGTGTCTCCCAACCATCCTCCTCCTCCTCTAACCAAACGTTCTATGCGTCGAATGGTAAGGTGACATGCGTTTTCTTTATTGTTTCATTTGTTTTTTTTCCAGTAGTCTATTTGAGAATATAGAATAGCGCGAATGGAGGTTAGGGTAGGTGAATGTTCCTCCTGCAGTATGGTGTCCCTGCTGACCTCATTTGTGGGAAGTGCACCCACCTCCAGCTCCTCGAGAACTGTGTTAGGATATTGGAGCTGGAGCTGGAAGAAGTTTGGATCATTCAGGAGGTGAAGGGGGTTATTGAGAGAAGTTACAGGGAGGTAGTTACTCCACAGCCACGTGAAGAAGGTTGATGGGTTACCGTCAGGGGTAGGAAAGGGAACCGACAGGCAGTACAGGGATCTCCTGTGGTGGTTCCCCTCAACAACAAATGTACCATCTGGATACTATTTGTGGGGGTGGGGAACTTACCAGGGGTAAGCAATGTGGCACAGGTCTCTGGCGCAGAGTTGTTCAGAGGGGAAGGGGGAAGAGGAGCAGAGCTTCAGTCTTGGGGACTCCATAGTTCGGGGGACAGCTCAGAGGTTTTGTAGGAACAAGAGAGACTCACGATTGGTGTGGTGCCATGGTTAGTGATATCACTGATCGTGTTTTCGAGATCCTTGAGGGGGAGGGGCAGCAGTCCCAAGTCGTGGTCCACATAGTCACCAACGACATAGGTAGGAAGAAAGGTGGTGATCTAAGGTTGAAATTCAGGGAGCTAGGGTGGAAGCTTAGAGTTAGAACCAAGAGAGTTTTTATCTCTGGTTTGTTGCCCGTGCCACGTGCTAGTGAAATGAGGAACAGGGACAGAGCGGAACTGAACAAGTGGCTGCAGGAATGGTGCACGAGGGAGAGTTTTGGATTCTTGGATAATCGGAGCTCTTTCTGGGGAAGGTGGGACCTCTACAAACAGGATGGTCTTCACCTGAACCAAAGGGGAACCAATATCCTGGGGGGGGAATTTGCTAATGCTTTTCGGGGAATGGAAACCTGAATTGTAGTTCCAGTGTAGAGGAGGTTGAGGATAGTGAGATCAGGGATAGGTTTACAAGGTCGCATGAGGACACCAGCAATCAGGATGTTGGTTTGAAGTGTGTGTACTGCAATGCCAGGAGCATTCGGAATAAGGTGGGTGAACTTGCAGCATGGGTTGGTATCTGGGATTTCAATGTATTGGCCATTTCAGAGGCATGGCTAGAGGAGGGACAGGAAAGGTTCTTGCAGATTCCGGGAATTAGATGTTTCAGCAGGAACAGAGAAGATGGTAAAAGAGGCAGGTATATGGCATTGTTAATCAAGGGTACGGTGGCATTGTTAATCAAGGGCACGGTGGCACAGTGGTTAGCACTGTTGCCTCGCAGCGCCAGAGACCCGGGTTCAATTCCCGCCTCAGGCGACTGACTGTGTGGAGTTTGCACGTTCTCCCCGTGTCTGCGTAGGTTTCCTCCGGGTGCTCCGGTTTCCTCCCACAGTTCAAAGATGTGCAGGGCCAGGTGAATTGGCCATGCTAAATTGCCCGTAGTGTTAGGTAAGGGGTAAATGTGGGGGTATGGGTGGGTTCGCTTCGGCGGGTCGGTGTGGACTTGTTGGGCCGAAGGGCCTGTATACACACTGTAATGTAATGTAATGTAATGTAATGTAATCTAATCTAATCTAATCTAATCTAGAGCAGCTGAGATAACGTTTGAGGACTCATCGACTGAGGTAGTTTGGGTTGAGGTTAGAAACAGGAAAGGGGAGGTCACCCTGTTGGGAGTTTTATCTCAGCCTCCAAATTGTTCCAGAGATGTAGAGGAAAGGATAGCAAAGATGATTCTCGATAGGAGTGAGAATAACAGGGTTGTTGTTATGGGGAACTTCCCCAATATTGACTGGGAATACTATAGTTCAAGTAGTTTAGAAGGGTCAGTTTTTGTTTAATGTGTGCAGAAGGGTTTCTGACAGTATGTAGACAGGCCAACAAGGGGCAATGCCATATTGGATTTGGTACTGGGGAATGAACCCAGCCAGGTGTTAGATTGGAGGTAGGTGAGCACTTTGTCGATAGTGACCATAATGGGCAGGGAAAGGTATATACTGCAGGGAAAGAGTTATAACTGGGGGAAAGGCAATTATGATGCGATTAGGCAAGATTTAGAATGCATGGGATGGGGAAGGAAACTGCATGTGATGGACACTCTGAAATGTGGAGCTTACTCAAATAACAGCTACTGCAATTCCTTGTTAAGTACATACTTATCAGGCATGGATGTAGTTGTCGAGAGTTTACAAAAAGGTTGAAGCTCTTGTCAAGAAGAAGAACAAGGATTATGTGAGGATGAGGCGTGAAGGCTTAATTCAGAGTCTTGAGAGTTATAAGTTAGCCAGAAAAGATCTGAAGAGAGTGCTAAGAGGAGTCAGGAGGGGACACGAGAAGATACAACATGCAAAACTAATATCATTTATAAAATACTGTGCAAGAACTGTAACTGGACAAACTGGCAGAAACCTAGCCACCAGGATACATGAACATTAGCTAGCCACAAAACCACATGACCCTCTCTCACGAGTATCCTTACACACAGATAAGGAAGGACACCACTTCGACTGGGACAACACATCCATCCTAGTATAAGCCAGAGACAGGCACGAGAATTTCTAGAAGCATGGCATTCCAACCAGAACTCTATCTACAAACACATTGACTTGGACCCCATTTACCACCCCCTGAGAAAAAGAACAGGAAATGACATCACCATAGGAAATAACATCACCAACCCAAGGAACCCCAAACATAAATAGAAAGCAGGAAACACGAGCAGTGCTTCATCCGGAGGCTCACTGAAGATGTTACCTAGTATGGTGACGAAACATCTGAAAATGAACTTTCTAGCTCAGCGAGCAAACCCACATCCAGAACCCCAACCTCAGCTACACATCTTCTCAAAACTCGCTAAGATAGGATTTATAATCATCTGGAAAGGAATAATTTGATTACGGATAGTCAACATGGTTTTGTATAGGGTAGATTATGCCTCATTAACCTTATTGAGTTCTTCGAGAAGTGACAAAACTGGTGGATGAAGATAAGGCGGTTGATGTAGTATATATGGACTTTAGTAAGGCATTTGGTAAGGTTCCGCACGCTAGGCTATTGCACAAAATAAGGAGTTTCAGGATTGAAGGCGATTTAGCGGTTTGGATTAGAAATTGGCTGGCTGAAAGAAGACAGAAGGTGATGGTTAATGGGAAATGTTCATCCTGGAGCTCAGTTAGCAGTGATGCAACACAAGGATCTGTTTTGGGGTCACTGCTGTTTGTCATTTTTATAAATAATCTGGATGTGGGCGTAGAAGGATAGGTTAGTAATTTTGCAGATGACATGAAGGTAGGCAGAGTTGTGGATGGTGCTGAAGGATTTTATGGGTTACAGAGGACATAGATAAGATGCAGAGCTGGGGTGAGAAGTGGCAAATGGAGTTTAATGAGGAAAAGTGAGAGGCAGTTCACTTCGGAAGAAGTAACAGCAATGCAGAGTACTGAGCTAATGGTAAAATTCTTAGCAGTGTAGATGATCAAAGAGATCTCCGTGTCCAGGTGCATAAAGTTGTTACCCAGGTTGATAGGGTTGTTAATAAGTCATATATGGTATGTTGGCGTTTATTGGTAGGGAGATTAAGTTTCAGAGCCACGAGATCATCCTTCAGCTGTACAAGACACTGGTAAGACTACACCTGGAGTATTGCGTGCAGTTCTGGTCACCGCATTATAGGAAGGATATGGAAGCTTTGGAAAGGGTTCAGAGGAGATTTACGAGAATGTTGTCTGGTATGGAAGGAAGGTCTTACGAGGAAAGGCTGAGATAACTGAGGCTGTTTTCATTGGAGAGAAGGTTGAGAGGCGACTTAATTGAGACATATAAGATAATCAGAGGGTTACATAGGGTGGACAGTGAGAGCCTTTTTCCTCAGATGGTGATGCTGACATGAAGGGACATAGCTTTCAATTGAGGGGTGATAGATTTAGGACAGATATTAGGGGTAGTTTCTTTACTCAGTAGTAGGGGGTGGAACGGCCTGCCTGCAATAGTAATAGGCTCGCTTATGTTAACAGCCTTTAAACAGGCTTTGGACATACATATGGATAATAATGGAAGGGTGTAGGTTCGATGGGCATCAGATTAATTTCACAGGTCGGCGCAACATTGAGGGGCAAAGGGCCTGTACTGCACTGTAACGTTCTATGCTCTACATACATGAGGATGCGTCTGGTCAGGTTTGAGATTTTCTGCCAATGGTCTTCATGGGATTAAACAAGCTGATTCTTGGGCACACACGGCAGGACATCCCATTAGGTCGCAAGCTCCAGAGTGCAAGATTTGTTTTCTTTTATCCAAAGTCAGATTGCCTCGTTAAGATGCTGAGACTGAAAGCATAATGGAGCTTAACGGACAACTTGTAACCATCCTCAGCAATTGGTAACAGGTTTCTCAGCCATTAATGTCAATACTGCAGTATTTCATGGAGAGCTTCAGAGTGTCTCTGAAGTGCATTCTTCGTCACCCCCTAGAACACTGGCCATTAGAAATTCGAGCACATCGGTCCTCTGTTTTCAGTGCCTTAGGCAATGTTCAGTCAGTCAGTCATTATTATAGGATTTTCTCTGAATGGTTCTGGATCTTACTTCAAAAGAATGCTAGCATTTATATGCTGATCTTCCCACTCGATCCAGAGGATACAATAGAGGCTCTGTCTGAACTTGAATGTTGCCAAAATCTGATCAGCAAAATATTCCACCTCCCACATCCTGAAGGACGAACTCTGGAATATTCTGAGCACTCCCTGTACCTTGGTAGTCAGCTGCAGAACCAAATTTTTAAAGCCAGAGATCATCTGATTTCTAGAAGATTTGTCTGAAAAATGTACTGAAAAAAATTAAAGATTTTATCAAAATAATTCACTAAAAACTGCAAAAGTATTCAAGTTTTCTGTAAAGTGCAGGAATACTTTCTACTGTGTACTGAACTGTTATCAACAGGAAAAATGACCTTTGTATTGCAGGCATGAAGAATTGAACTGGTTAGTATTCCACATAACACTTAGTAGTAGTTTGGTATTTATGTGTCATAGCTGAATAAAGCAAAAATGTTGTTGTCTGTGAAAAAAGTAAAGGGAAAATTGAGAGAACTCCACAAACTCTCCTTCCAGCAGGCTTTTGGTTAATTACAGCTTGGACAACTTGTTCCTCAATCACTGAAGCATCCATCCAAAGTGAAACCTCAATTTAACACCTCATGAAAAGGCTACAGCTCCAACAATGCTGCATTCTCCCAATACTGTGCCATCCAGATGATGAATTTAAGTCTAGAAGCCGTATTTTTTGATTCAGAAGTCACAACAATCCTAAACTTAAGTTATCCACAATATAATTTCAATAAGATTGCTTGCCAAACCTTTAGACTTCCATGATTTTACATCCAAGGAAGAAAGCAGCTTGTTCAAAAAAAAACAAATTCATGATTGCCGGCTGTAACATGAATAAGTAAAATGACTTGGTAGCCAAAATTTTAGTTATTGTAAAGAAAAGCATCCGATCCCCTTCCCAGATTGCACTTCTCCAATATGTGCCAGTATTTGTTCGTTGCCAGGATTTTTGTGTTTGATGAATTTGTGCAGTTCACACAATGATATATCAGGTTAAATGCAAACAAAGCTGCCTTTATATTAATATAAACTCAGAAAAACTTCCCGTTTCATTTCCTGAACAAAACATCCTCTTGGAGGGTTGCTTTGTGCAAGACTATTTATGGAAATGTTTGATGGTGTAGACTCTGAAACAGTAAAGACAAATTGATGAGCAAAACTAGTCTGAACTGAATTTGATGCAAAAGAACCTGGGTCCTTTGTTACCGTCTCAATAATACTGACAAACACATCTGCCTAAAAAATGTTCTTTCTGCAGTTACGTATGCTCATTATTTTGAAATAGCATGCCCGGTAAAAAGATTGATGCCATATACAATTCAAATTATATTGAAGTACAATAAAACAAAGTCTTAATTTCACTTACTGATTCAGAAGAAGATTTGGATCCGAAAGGACATAGCTATATATTTATACTTTGAAAAACATTTGGACCATTGGAAGTGAATTATATAGTTAGCACTAGATTAATATGGACATAGAGGTAATCAGTGGATAAATGCAATTCTTTTCTGTTTTTCAGAACCCTTGGCTCTTCTCGAAGCTTACTAAGCCAAACTACTGTAGCAACAGTTAACCTGGATCTAAGTCTATCTGTACCTTCACCAAAGCATAGTGCATCATCCACGAGAAGTCGATTGAGTAGTGTAAAAAGCAGATCTTCTAGCAGCCACAGCCAGAAGAGCCAATAACTGATTCCAAAGTTGAGAAGTTATGATTTACCAAGAGATTTTAAATTAAGTGCGATACAAAGATTATAGTGGTGCATTTTCAATATCCTATGCACAGAATTGAATATTATACTTCAAAAGTCCAGAGTGTGCATTAGAACTATAGTAACGTGTAGTATGCTTAGAGATTTAAAATAAATGTTCAAAACTGGTTTTCAATTTTACTTCATAGCAACAATTCTTAATCCATTACAACTTGACTTAAAAGGAGGGAATGTTTAACCAGAGGCTAGTTAGCATAACATCTGACATTGTAATACACCTTTGGCATTTTCCCAAAGAACATAACAGCATAGCATTCAGAAATATATACGATCAAGCACAGTCATCACAGCTTCATGAAGGGGAAATTATGCCTGACAACTTTACTAAACTTCTTTGAGGGGGGAACTAGCAGGATTGGTAAAGTGCAAGCAATGGATTGAAGATATTTGGATTTTCAGATGGTGTTTGATAAGCTACAACACATTACATAAGTTAAGAGTCCATTGCGTTGGAAGTAATATATTAGAAGATTGACTAACTAAAAGAAGACAAGGGGAGCATTTTCAGAAATGGAAACCTGCCACTAGTGGAGTGCCACAGGGATCTTGTTTACAATACAAGTTAATGGATGAGGAAAGTGAATGTAAAATGGCCAAGTTTGTTGATGACAAAAATTGGTGGAAAGGCAATTGGTGAAGATGACACCAAGAGTTCACAAAGGGATATAGACAAATTAAATTAGATAGCTAAAACAGGGCAGGCGGAATAACGTGGTAAAATGTGAGGTTATGTATTTGGAAAGAGCAGCTGAATACGATTTAAATGGAGAAAGACTGCAGAAAGCGACAAAAGGAATCCTAGTGTACGAATCACAAAAAGCTAGCATCCAAACTCAGTGGGCAATAGGGAAGCCAAATGGAATGTTAGCCTGTATTTCAAAAGGAACAGAGTAGAAAAATAGGGAGGTTTTGCTTAACAAAAAATAGCATTAGAATATAGTAAACTGTTTTGGGCTCCTTATCCAAAGAAAGGTATACTAAAAATGCAGGCAGTCCTGAAGTTCACTAGGCTAATATCAGGGATTGGAGGGACTGTCTTATGAGGAGAAACTGAGTAGTTTAGGCTGGAACTCATTGGAATTTAGAAGGACGAGAGGCAACCTCATGAGACATACAAGCTTTTTAAGGGATTTCACAGGATAGATGCGGAGAGTTTGTTTCCCTTTGTGGGAGTTGACCAGAGACATAATCTCAGAATAAGGGCTCACACATTTATGACAGGGAAGAGGAATTTCTTCTGAAGGTATTGAATGTGTGGAATTCTTTACCCCAGAGGGCGGTCGAGGTGGTGCTGTTAAGTATATTCACAGCTGAGATCGACAGATTTTTAATCAGTAAAGGAATCAAGGGTATGTGGAAAAGGCAGGAATGATGAGTTAGAGACCATCAGATCAGCTGCGATGTAATTGAATGGTAGAGCAGGCTCAATAACCTACTTCTGCTCTTTCATCTTATGGTCTTATTCTTTTCTATTTTAGAAACCAATTCATTATCAATTAATAGTTATAAACTACCCTACAACAGGAAATAGCAAATCAATTGTATGATCACAAATATACTTTCAAAGGAAGATTTGGGGTATAATTGCAACTTACAATTAGTTTGTGAGCTGGATTTATGGAGGGATTAGTCCAGAAATTCCTTTCAATGCTCCTACTATTATAACCCAAGTATGAATGATTCACAAAGGGGACTCAAGTTTCAAAGAACATGATCTCCGAAGAGAAACGTATATTACAAATGATATATCATAGCTTGTGGAAACCTGAAATAAACTGATATTTTCTTGGTAACACGATTACAAACTTTATGTGGAAGGTTAATCTACTGTCATATGGTACTGCAAAGATGGAATCCTACTCCTTCTGAGTCCACTCAGAACTATCCCCAGCCTATGGTGATGGGTGGTGATAAAAAACAGGGAAAAAAAAATCTCCTCCCAATTCCTCTTGAGTTGATCCTTCTGGAAAACCAAAAATTAACTTCAGAGGAGGACAGAATTATCAGTTGTAGTGTCCCTCTGCTGACCGGCATACCTCCATTTACTATTTAGACTAGCATGCAGTGTGGCCACTTGCATGAAATATCAAGTAGAAACAGTTCCTTTAGAAATAAATCCAAGTGAAGAATCATTACCTTCAGGTGAGAATACGCATGAACTGGAACAGCAAAGCCAGACTTGCAACCTTTGTTTACATGTAGTTTTGTAAATGCAGAAAGACAAAATTTGTGGAAAGGTTAATCTGATGAGTTTTTATCACATAGTTCAAGACCACATTGAGTTTGTCTTCTCCTTAACCAGTCTATAGAGAACGCAAAGTCGAGACTTACACTTCAAACTATTTGTTGTACATTAAACTAAATACTCCTAAACATAGTTATCATAGACATACCAGGCTCTGACTTATTAGTTACATCAAAGAAAGACTAATCTGTCTTCTTGGTATATTCATTTTGATGTTGAATCTGGTTTGGTGCAGAGTTCCAGACGATAAACAGGAGTAGGTCATTTAGCCTTTCAAGCCTGTTACATCTGACTAAACTGATTTCTTACCTAGCCTAATGTTTCCTCTGTCTTCATTCATGAGTATTTTAACTTTTAATTTCATCTCCGCATTGTTCTCTCTGAACCACTTGTCAGGAATCCAGCCCCCATCAATCTAGTTTAGATCCACCACAACAAATCATCCCATGAGGATGTTAATCTCATTTTGATACAATCCCTCCAAATTTGTACAGGTTCACCTCCCCAAGAATGGTCCCAGTCTTTGCACCCACCCTCCTGCACCATCTTTCCAGTCACACTTTGATCTGTTTTATACTTCCACTCCTACACTGTGTAGCACAGAGAGTAATTTGGAGAATGGTAATTTTGAAGTCACTCGTAAGATTCCCTAATTACCTGCTGTCAGGTTCCCTTTGCCTGGCAGTGCCAGTTACCTCTGTGCCAGCACCACCTTAATGTGTAGAGTGACGAAATCCTGGAATGTGATATTCATGAATCGCTCAGCCTCGTGAATACATCGTAATGACCCCAGCTACTGATCATGATCGAACCAAAGATTAGGCTGCTCCAGCTGGAGACACCTCCTGCAAACGGTCAAACTGCTTGGGGTATCTAGGATTAGAATAGAATAGAATTCCTACAGTGTGGAAGTCAGCCATTCAGTCCATCAAGTTCACACTGCCCCTCCAAAGAACATCCCACCCAGACCCACTCCTTTCTTATCCCTGTAACCCTGCATTTTCCAAGGCTAATCCACCTAGCCTGCACAACCCTACACACTAAGAGGCAATTTAGCACATCCAATCCACCAAAACCATAGCATCCAGAAGAAACCCAAGCAGACATGGGCAGAATGTGCAAACTCCAAACAAACAGTTGCACGAGGCTGGAATTGAACCCAGGCCTCTGCCGTTGTGTTACCCACTAAGCCACCATGCTGAAAGGCACTAATTCAGTCATCCAAACTGCAGAGCCACCAGTAAGTTCACACTGGAGAGAGACCATTCATCTGCTCTGTCTGGGGGAAAGGATTCACTTAGTCAGCAGGTCTACGAACACCAGCGAGTACACACTGGGGGGAATGCCATTCGCTTGCTCGATGTGGAGGAAGGGATTCACTTGGTTACTCCGATTATTAATACACCTTGAATGCACAAATAACCACAATTGAAGGATTTGCTGTTAACCACACCAAGGGATGAACTGCAATCATTTGGCTGTTTGTACTGATGTTAATAAAGTCTGCTCTACTAACGGTGCTGATATTGTAGATAATTAGTTTTGAAGTTTAAACTATTAATCTATATAACATTTTTAAGCTTACGTATGGACTTAAAGTAATATCCAGTCACATGTCTACTTGCTGTCCTGTGATATCAACATTGATTTTGTTGAATCAATAAATCCTCCACTGTCTGTCTGCTCTAATGACCTCTCTGCTGTTGCTGTTCCATTAAGCCTCATTGCCACCACTCCCAAGGCCCACACAAGCATGCCACTGGTCTGTCTTATTTCATATGACTATTACCCTGCTGTGGTAAAAGCTGGACACTGTCTTTGTACTGCGAAATCATCACATTGTGTAGATTCCTTCAAGCATTCCTACCCAGCCCTGTCTGTAATTAATCAAACTCTTCCACTTCTCACTTCTTTCAAATTCCCACCTCTCAACTTCATTATTGACTGTTGTTCTCAAAGGTTATTAGTTTTGGAATCAACATTTTATAAAATAGACTGAGAACAGAAATACTGTTGGAGCAAATTTCTGCAGATGCTGGAATCTGTACTGAAAATAAAAAAATTCTGGAGATCTCAGTGGGTCCAGCAACATCGATGAAGAGAAAGCAAGCTAGCTTTGAGTCCACATGACTCATCAGAGCTGAAGATCTGATGACGGGTCATCGAGACTCGAAATGTTAGCAAAGGAACACTGTTGTCTTTCTTGTATCCTCCCTCATGTCCAAAACTTAATTAAAACTAGTTTCACGTTTGAACTTTTAAGCATTCCCATTCAATAATTTCAAAATTTAGTTTTGATAATTGAACACAGGCAAAAACACATATACTACCCTTCTCTCATCTTATCTCATACACAAACCAAGTGTCTTAATAAAAAGTACTCAACTAAACTTTCAAACAATTATATGAAGTAGAACTACAACACAGAAAAATATGAAAAAAGATGCATTTTAGAAAATTAAACTCCGTACATTTTGTGATGAAAGTTCTTGGTGAAGGATCCAGGGCAAGCAGGGACAAGGTAGGACTAATAAATTAAACTGCATTTATTTTAATGGGGCCTAACAGGGAAGGCAGATGAATTCAGGGCATGGTTAGGAACATGGGACTGGGATATCATAGCAATTACAGAAACATGGCTCAGGGATGGGCAGGACTGGCAGCTTAATGTTCCAGGATACAAATGCTACAGAAAGGATAGGTAGGAAGGCAAGAGAGGAGGGGGAAGTGGCATTTTTGAAAAGGGATAGCATTACAGCTGTGCTGAGGGAGGATATTCCCGAAAATACATCCAGGGAAGTTATTTGGGTGGAACTGAGAAATAAGAAAGGGATGATCACCTTACTGGGATTGTATTATAGACCCCCTAATAGTCAGAGGGAAATTGAGAAACAAACTTGTAAGGAGATCTCAGCTATCTGTAAGAATAATAGGGTGCCTATGGTAGGGGATTTTAACTTTCCAAACAGAGACTGCGACTGCCATAGTGTTAAAGGTTCAGATGGAGAGGAATTTATTAAGTGCGTACAAGACAATTTTCTGATTCAGTATGTGGATGTACCTACTAGAGAAGGTGCAAAACTTGACCTACTCTTGGGAAATATGGCAAGGCAGGTGACTGAGGTGTCAGTGGGGGAGCACTTTGGGGTCAGCAATCATAATTCTATTAGTTTTAAAATAGTGATGGAAAACGGTTAAAGGTGGATAAATCCCCAGGACCTGATCAGCTGTACCCAATAACTCTGTGGGAAGCTAGAGTAGTGATTGCTGCACCTCTTGCTGAGATATTTGTATCATCGTTAGTCACAGGTGAGGTGACGGAAGACTCGAGGTTGGCAAACGGTGTGCTACTGTTTAAGAAGGGCGGTAAAGACAAGCCAGCGAACTATAGACCGGTGAGCCTGATCTGGGTGGTGGGCAAGTTGTTGGAGGGAATCCTGAGGGACAGGATGTACATGTATTTGGAAAAGCAAGGACTGATTAGGGATAGTCATCATGGCTTTGTGCATGGGAAAATCATGTCTCACAAACTTGATTGAGTTTTTTGAAGAAGTAACAAAGAAGATTGATAAGGGCAGAGCAGTATATGTGATCTATATGGACTTCAGTAAGGCGTTCGACAAGGTTCTCCATGGGAGACTGATTAGCAAGGTTAGATCTCATGGAATACAGGGAGAACTAGCCATTTGGATACAGAACTGGCTCAAAGGTAGAAGATAGAGGGTGGTGGTGGAGGGTTGGTTTTCAGACTGGAGGCCTGTGACCATTGGAGTGCCACAAGGATCGGTGCTGGGCCCTCTACTTTTTGTCATTTACATAAATGATTTGGATGCGAGCGTAAGAGGTACAGTTAGTAAGTTTGCAGATGACACCAAAATTGGAGGTGTAGTGAACAGCGAAGAGGGTTACCTCAGATTACAACAGGATCTTGACCAGATGGGCCAATGGGCTGAGAAGTGGCAGATGGAGTTTAATTCAGATAAATGCGAGGTGCTGCATTTTGGGAAAGCAAATCTTAGCAGGACTTATACACTTAATGGTAAGGTCCTAGGGAATGTTGCTGAACAAAGAAACCTTGGAACACAGGTTCATAGCTCCTTGAAAATGGAGTCACAGGTAGATATGATAGTGAAGGCGGCGTTTGGTATGCTTTCTTTTATTGAGTATTGAGTACAGGAGTTGGGAGGTCATGTTGCGGCTATACAGAACATTGGTTAGGCCACTGCTGGAATATTGCGTGCAATTCTGGTCTCCTTTCTATCGGAAAGATGTTGTGAAACTTGAAAGGGTTCAGAAAAGATTTACAAGGATGTTGGCAGGGTTGGAGGATTTGAGCTATGGGGAGAGGCTGAACAGGCTGGGGCTGTTTTTCCTGGAACGTCGGAGGCTGAGGGGTGACCTTATGGAGGTTTACAAAATTATGAGGGGCATGGATAGGGTAAATAGGCAAAATCTTTTCCCTGGGGTCGGGGAGTCCAGAACTAGAGGGCATAGGTTTAGGGAGAGAGGAGAAATATATAAAAGAGACCCAAGGGACAACGTTTTCACGCAGAAGGTGGTACTGGTATGGAATGAGCAGCCAGAGGAAGTGGTGGAGGCTGGTACAATTGCTACATTGAAGAGGCATTTGGATGGGTATATGAATAGGAAAGGGTTTGGAGGGATATGGGCTGGGTGCTGGCAAGTGGGACTAGATTGGGTTGGGATATCTGGTCTGCATAAATGGGTTGGACCGAAAGGTCTGTTTCCATGCTGTACATCTCTATGTCTCTATGACTCTAATATTGTTGGGAGGCTGTGTTTCTAAAGTAGACAGAACCAAAAATAGCTTTAAGTTTGGTTTTTAACTCCATGTTGTGCTAACATGTTACAAAACAATTTTAGTTGATTTAAAAAAGTAAACTTATAATTTTACAGCAGATAGAGGTCCTTCGATCCATCATTTTCACATGCATCCTCAAGCACCTATGTATTCTCATTCCATTTTCCGGGACTTGGCTTACCTTATGAAAGATTGAAAAAATTGAGCATGTACTCATTGGAATTTAGAAGATAGGTGATCTTACTGTAATATACAAGATCCTGAATGGACAAGATATGTAGATACTATCGATGGATGTTTTTCCTTGTCGAGTATTCCAGAAATAGAGGGCAATTTAGGAACAATACAGCTTGCTCTTAAAATGGAGGAAAAATATTTTGAGGGTCATTTGTGTGTGGAATTGTCTTCATATTACTAGCCAGCGTTCTCTCTGTTATCTGTATCTATTACCTTTTTAGTCATTTTTTGCTGGTTCTTAAGGTATATTCAAGCCTTTGACCAACCATTAGTTTTTGCAGATTTGTATAGTTTTTCTTCCTGTCACCTGCCACTTCAACACACCTTGGCCAACATCTCTGCCTCAGGCTTGCTGCTGTACTCCAGCGAAGCTTAGCGTAAGCTGGAAGAACACCATCTCATTTTCAACTTGGGGATGCTGCAGCCTTCCAGGCTTGATATTGAGTTCAATAATTTTAGGGCCTGAATTAAAAGCCATTGATTCTCCCAAGCTGACCTTTACCCATTCTTTTGTCTGCTCAATTATTTTATTCTGTCTCTGGGCTTCATCTCCATCTATCGTTTACTCCTTCCACACTCCCCTCCCCACCTCCCCCCCCCCCCCCCCCCCCCCCCCACACCCCATTTTCAACACATACACCAACTTTTCCCTAGCTAATATTAGTTCTGAAAAAGGATCACTGGACCCAAAACATTAACTTTGCTTTCTCTCCACAGATGCTGCCAAACCTGCTCATTTTTCCAGCAATTTCTGTTTTTGTCTCCTACACGCATCTTTGAGCCATGCATTCATCTCTTTAATCTTATTTACTCCATGCCAATTTGCTCATGGCTCAGGTAATAATCCAGAGATTATTTTGAAGGCTTTGCTTTTTATTTTACCTTGCTTATATTCCCCAAGCTCATTCCTGGTTATGTCATTACGTCAATAACAATTCGGTCCTCCACCTCCCACTGCAGGCTCCTCTCCAATTCACAGTAGATGTCCTGAACCCTGGTACCACAATCAACATTGCCTTCAGGACTCTCATTCTTGGCTACAAAGCACCATACCTTTCTCCCCGAATATATTGCTCCTTACCATAAACTACATTCCCTATTAACTTCATCCCCTGTCATAATACCATGGTTCAAGAACCTTGAACAGCTTGTTAAACACTTGCAAGAGTTGATGCTCCTCCATTTCTATCTTCACAGTGTCCGTACCTGTCTGACTCTCAGTCACACCCTCCTGTTCTTGACTAAAGATGACATCAGGACAACTGGTGGTACTATCTCTGGAACTAAGCATTCAGATAGTTTCTCCCTTCCCTGAAGAAGTGTCTGAAGTTCAGCCTCCAGCTTGTCAACTCCGAGACAAAGTTTCTTAAGCTGAAGAAACTTACTCTAAATTAGATTGCTGTGAATCACACTAATGTCCACAAACTTTCATATATTTACAGCTGCAGTAATACATCACCTGCTCTACCATCTTCACTGCATTTAATTTAGCTAAGTTTAGATAATAACACTCAATGATTATCTGCAGTTACATCAAGTGCCTTATTTAGTTCAGCTATAAATTTAAAACATACTTATACCTTGCCCAGTAACAATTCAAACTACTGGTTCACTTTACCAAACAAAAAAGTATAACTCACCATTTACTCATTTATCTGCCCAAGTGATTCATGCTTCCAGGCTTCAGCTCTCACATCCTGTTGCTGGCCTCTGGTTCCCTCTCTAGGCTTACTCTATTTGTGTAACGCAACAGCATTCTCTTCCTCACTGCACCAAGATTACACTCGGTATCTGGCTGAACTTACGACAAGCTGCTTTCTTCATGATTGCATGGTATGTCAGAGGTCTTTAAGTTAATTAAATGATCTGAAATTTTGGATATGGCAAAAATATTTCCATTTGTGGGCAAGACCAGAACTAGCGATCTTGGTATTAAGATGATGATTAATGATCTATCAGGAAATTCAGGAGAAACATCTTTATCCAGAGACTGGGTTGAACGTGGAACCTGCTACTGCAAGGATTGGTTAAAAAGAATAACACAGATATATTCAGGTAGGTGCAGGGGAGAAAGGAGCAGAAGGAAATCTCGGAGTTCAGGTGGAAGGGATGAAGAAGATCACGTTGCAGAAACACCAGCATGGGATTGATGGGATGAATGGCCTGTTTGTATTACAACTACCTGGTAAACACTGATCACATTCTGGCTCATTATGAAAAAAAATTGTAAAAATGTTATTCGGTTTGCAATCACCAGTAATATCACAACTGAAAAACAGTGAAGTGAATTTCTACGGCTAACAAGGAACATAGAAAAAAATAGTCCTTGTGTTCTTTGGCACGATTATTTATTTCAATGTTACTGGTTTTATTACGTACTTCAAAATATTCCAAATGACAATACCATGGTATACATCATTCAAGTGGTCCTAAAAATCAAGATACTAATGAACAGCAAATGAAAGACAAATAGACATTTTAATCATTTATTTTATATGGTTGTTGTTATTAGCACATATTAAGTGTTACTTTGATTTAACACTCCATTTTGGCAAGTAAAGTTTTAACAATGGCAGAGTATGGTCTGCATCTCAAGACTGTTATAATTTAATACAATAAAGTTAATCCACCCAAAGTGAAGTATGACATTGCAGGGCAATGAAAAAAACACCTGTAACTTAATGATAAATTATGACTGATATATTTTGAAGTATATGTACGAATACAAGGTTTAGTAATTTTAAGGTATTTACTTAACAGAATCCAGCATAACAGTTTCATGTTACAGTGCGTTACAGGTGTAAAATCATAATCAAAACTGGTGGCATGTCACTAGAAAATGACAAAACATGTTTAAGACATCAGCCTTTTTTAAATTTCCTCTCCCTTTTCTGTCAACTCCCTTTTCATTCATCCCAGCATAGATAGCCCAACCATGATGGAGATTTTTCCATCCCATGTTTTTGCAGAGTGAACTGAACACAAATAAGTAATAGACTTTAAAAGTGCATCATGCCAATTATTCCAATCTGAATTACACACAGTACAATTACAATTTCGCACTACCCAATTCTAAAAAATAAGCAGTAACAGATATACATGTATGTTACCTACCTTCCTTTCATAGCCTAGAATATCACCCACCTTATCCCCACAAAAATTGATTTGTCACCTGGCTTCTTGAATTTCAAGGGAATTCCCAGTACAGCTTGCATTTGGATAATGTTTAATAATCTTATATAAAATATCACAGCTGCAGTTGACTTGCCATAATTGCTGCTCATCTCTTGCACTTTACATCCCCCACATATGCCAGTCATTGCATAATAGCTACATTTTAACAATACCCTGTACTAACCTGAGAACTCAATTCAACACAAACAATAGCACATTTAAAATCAATTGAAAAGGAAAGCATGCAGATAATTAGAACAAATACTAACCTTTTCCTAATGATCACTGCAATAGCTGACAACATAAATATGTAAAGAAATTATTAAGCAACTTAAAGAATACATAATGGACTAAGAAAACACAATGAATGAGAAAACATATGTATGCAATGCAAAGGATTCAAATACTTCATGCTTTATGTAAGATCTTAAAAACTAGGTGGATTTATAATTCCTACTTTTATTAAAACATATCCAATCTTCTTTCTTACATAAGGATAACAGACAATGGACTTATGAAATATTTTTCACAATGGCAACTTATTTGTTTTTCTGTTTACATTTCCCGCTGTGTTCTTTCCCTTTCTCAAACTCTGCAATCTGATTGAATATTTCCAGCAGATTTTGTGGCATATTTTTCACTGCCTTTCCTGGAGTAGAATTATGATTAACAGTATTAACATTGGAATTCTCCCTTTTGTTATCCCTGTAATGTCTACTTTCACTTGCACCTTTCCAGTCTTTGTAGCTAGTTCCACCTTCATGTACATAGTCCTGTCTACCATCTCCACTTGTTCCAAAATCATGTCTTTTATCTTTACTTTTAGAATTACTTAACCAGGAATTGTTCCTTTCATGGTGGTTGTCAGCTGACAAATGTGAATATTCTAACCCTGAACATCCACAATCATTCCTATTGTTTTTATCATACGTTTTCCTCCCATATTCATTTCCAAACTCACCTTGTTGAACCCATTTCCCAAGTTTGTCTTGCTCATTTGATATTTTTTCACACAATTCTCTGCCTTTATCTGTTTTGTGCCATTTATCATATTGGCTACAACTATCATGAGTTTGTGAACGATATAAAGAATCTCTGCTTTCTTCAGACCTACCTCCAAGATGATCTAAAACTTCAATTGATGATGAAGAAATTGAACAGCACCTTCTTTTCTCCATGAAGTCTGAACAGTGGTCTACTGACCTGTCATTTTGCTCCAGCAACTTTGCCACTTCCTGTTTCTGATTCAGAAAGGAAGCTGAAGTGTCAGCTGGAGGAGTATACCATTCCTTCTTATTGCTATAAGAATGATGATTTTTCTCATCACATGAACTCTTACTTAAGTGCCTCTTCAGACTGCGTGAGGAATCCGAACATTTTCTTCGTCGCTTCTTTGTTGATCTGTGTTTCCTAAAACGTTCAGGTGAGGATGAAGAAGCAGACCAAGAAGATTCTGATGAATTATTTGAAGATGAAGAAGTTGACCTTTTTCTTCTTTTCTTCATTCTTGAAAGAAATATACAGGTTATAAAATTGCTGTCTTTAAAATGCAATGTTAAGATCAAGATTAATTTTCATTCAATATATGTTACTGTTTCAAAGATAGAAAATACTTTCATTAGATAAAAGAAAGTAGTATTAAAAAAAAGTAGCTGCTACTAAACTGAGATGATGTTCACCAAACAAGTTGGACTTTCGAAGAATTGTATCATTTCTGTAATGCGGAACCATGTAAGATAGACTTCAAGATGGGCAAGACCTGGTTAAAAAAGAGTCACCTCCAACAAATCTGAAAGCCAAGCCACCATCGGTAAAATTGATAATTCTACAATTATTCAACGTATCGTGATATACAGGAAATAATCAACATAATTTCATTTCTGGGATACAGAAAACAAAGAAGATTCACTAGTCCCCCAAAAAAGGAGAAAGATATCCAATTTTGTTCATTTCCTGCAAGATCAAATATGCACGAAGGACAGAAAATATATTGTAAAGCTGGTTTGAAAAAAAAGTCTAGGATACTGCAGTCTGGAGCTAAATAGGTTTAGAAACACAAAGAATAGGTTAAGAGACAGAAGAACAAACAGCAAACTGAATTATTCCGATTTCCCTCCTTCTAAACTAAACTTGTAGAAGCACTTTGGAATTCAAATTCTTGGAAGACGACCAAACAAAGGTTTAAGAATTTCTGAACTACAGCAGTATCTGCTCCAACACCCAATCTTTTCATTGCAGCCATGTGGTCACTTCTGTAAATATTTATAATTTAACCCCACAAAATACATCTACCAGTTATCGCAATTATCTGAGTTACTAAATTGAAATTGAAATGTCGGTATTTTGTAGATTTTAAACCCCACCTTTACTGATCCAGCAAGGTGACAGTTTACCTCAATTTCCCGCATGGCATCACACAACTGCACTTCTGGTCTGTTGAGAAAATTACCTCTTTTCTTCTTTTAACAGCTTACGCAATTTCTCTGCACTTGACACCTCGACTTTTTTCTCTTCTCTAGTTTCCTTTTCTTTCTTTTCAATTGATTTCTTTTATACACAGACATCAGGAAATTACGGCAAAAATTACATTGCGTTTTCAGTCAGCAACACCATTGATCACGTTTTTATCCAGAAAACCATGTGGCATGAGCAATTTTAAAAGATTAAAAAAAGTTTATCATGTTTAGAATCAAAAAACAAATGCATGTTGTGTAAAATTTGGTTACGTTTTGTCAATAATCGGGAACACAAGAAATGGTAAAAAGATGATTGATTTCAATTAAAGTGGTGGCAATATCAGAAAAAAATTAAATTAGAAGGCAGAGAGATCAGGACAAATCGTGGATAAGGAGACAGCAGTATGTCAGGATTATTTTTCAACAGAAAAAAAACAAAACAGCATATTAGCATGTATAGCCAAAACAGAAACATAGAGACGACCAATTTGGTAAATCCAAAAGAAACGGAAATAATAAACACAAGGTTGGAATAACAAAATTTAATTAAAATAGCAAAGCAACAGAATTATTGGATATTCACAAATTTAGTTAAGACCAATTCAAACAAAGGTTTTGTACAATTTATCAAAAGATATGTTTTTTTTGAAACCGTCAAAGTCACCATGCATTACCAGTTGTTCCCCAATGACCAAAGTACAAACCAGGATTGTGCAACAGAATCCAGTTCAGATCAGGTGTGGTATGTAATGAATTTCAGCAGCCGAGGCCCCAAAAAGGAGATGCATATAAAAACAAAACAAGAAAGAAAAAAAAGTCAGTAATGCAAGAAATTTCTTACTGAGCATATAGTAAACAGAAAGCAGGTCATATAAAATAAAAGTGCTATTCAGCTATAACCGCCAATAATGTTCACAGAAATGCTGACAATAGTGCAAACTATAGTATTCAGTTTATGTTCTTTGATTTCATTGAAATTAAATACTTTTTAAAAATCATGCACATTAAACGTAATATTCAAGAGGAGGAAGTTATGTGCAAGTAGCAATACAGAGGCCTCACAACATTCAAGGAACAGTAGCATACCAATCTTGAAACTCATTGTTAACAAACAAAAACTAGAAATACAATTTTGAAAAGGGAATTTTTAAATAGATCATTTCACAATTTTGCAAGATACTTGTACTTTAAGAAATATGATGTGTATCTATAACGGCACAGGCATTAAATTGGAAATTCTACAACATGAGATCTCAATTTTATAAACCTGACTGGTTCAGCCTTCAATTAACTTCTGAAAAAAAATACATTCAATAGATTTTTAGATGCATTCAAGATGAAAACTTGTGAATTTCAAGACAAAGTATAAAACCTGCTTTAATGCGAGATGTTGAGTAATTCTTAAACTAATCTGAACTCTGGCATAGATTATATTAATCATAATTGATCACACTTCTCCCAAAGTAAAATACCACTTTTTTGATTTCTTTCAGTTAGTCCACCTCATTCTACCAAGAGTAAGTAGGCATTTCAGACTCAGGCCATGCATTTTACCCAATGACCAGGGTTAATTTTCACCACTTGTGAAACAGCAATCCAAATTTTATAAAGGTCAGGATTGTCAATTTCGAAACCAATAGCTGGGTGATACAAACTACTTTGCAGCAACACTAGCAAATCTGTAGCTCACAAGAGAAACAATGGAGTTGCAAAAAAAAAATCTCTCCTAGAAAATAAAGTTAATTTTTCATAAATCTTAAAATAATTGCTGTATAGATAATTAATTATGAAATATTAAGTTAATGGCACTTAAAATATTCTTAAATGCCATTAAAGTATTAATTTGTGATAAACTGCATCTACATTATTTGGTTTTATGGTTTTAACCAAAAACATGTTGTTTGTTGTAGTACACCACAAAATAACGACAAAGTTTTCTATATAAAAAAGGAAATAGTGCTAATCTCTGTAATCAATAAATTTCACCTTTTCCAGAGATTTGTTAGGAACATGTCTAGGTCAGAATATTCTCAACCAAATTTCTGCTGAATCACATAAATCCTCAAGTTGTAAAAAGAAAATGTTGTATGGATAAGGGAAGGAAATAGAAATCATTCATTTCTGACTAAATAGCAGTTATTTCGTTTCATGAATATTAGTTTGATTTGTGCCAATGGTTATCACTGATTGAGACAGTAGGGAAAAGACCACTACTCTGAAGAGGAAACCCCAGAGAAACTTTGAAAACAAACATGAAGAAAACATTTGATCACAATCCCGAACAAAGGAAGCACACAGGAACAAAATAACAAATATCGATTTTAAGAAAGAAAAAGGAAGTGCTGAACAAAGATTAAGAAAATCACCAAGGTATCTAGTCTGTTAAATAGTTATTTTAAGATTATAACATAAAATCATGTCCTTTAAATTGAAAAAACAAATGCCCCCAAATGAGGCAGAGTATTTCAGAAAACTTTAACGCAGTCTCCACAGTTTGACATCTGACTTTAAAGATTGGGGCCTTGCATTAAAGAGTCATTATATAGCAATCCGAACATCACTTTAAAAAGAAAACCCCAACCAAAGCTTATTTTGAAAAACTGCTCAAGAACAATATTAACAGACATTGTACCATGTTCCTATATCATTAAGTGAAAACTCACCACCACAAATGGCCCAAGAGGAAGTCTGGAATTCACCAGTGTGGTGGGTATTGGCCGATCAGTACTTATTACCAGCACATGAGCACATCGCCCATGTATGTGTATCACTTCTTCTAGTTAATAAGGAATATCCTGTAGCTTACTCGTGTACGAGTGAGGCAAAAATCAATAGCAAAATTGTTTTCATACTGAACCTAGTAAATCACCTGCATGTGCTTTCTTAATTTCTGTAAAGCTTCCTCTGCCTCACCAAAAGTCTGATCCAGCTTCAAAGCTTTTTTATAGCAATTTTCAGCATTTGCCAGCATTTCTTCTTCTTCTAATCTGTTGAAAGATTATTTTAAGAGCCATCAGAAGTGATCACATTCAAATTCTTTCCTGATCACAAAATGTTAGTAAACACTGATGTATTTAGAGTGGTATTGTGCAGGTAAAGATGCAGAATAAAGTTCTCAAAATGTTAAACTGTTTCGCTAACCACAGATACAGTCAGAAATGAGTTCCTCCAGCATTCCCTATTTGATGTAAATATAGTTAGTTTGACCGCTTGCTGTGCATCTGCATTCTGTTTCTCTTCTCTCTCTACAGAAGATGGCGATGAGGCTAGGATCAAGATTTTCTTTTGCACAGGTGTTAAAGGAGGTAGGAGAGCACATTGCCAATGCCCTAACCATTCTCTTTCAGAGTTCCCTAAATTTAGGAATTATACCTCTGGATTGGAAATTTCCTCATGTCACTCCACTCTTTAAGAAAGATGACAGAGGGAAACCAAAGTATTACAGACTAGTTATTCTGACATCTGTGTTGTGGAAATTGTTGGAGTCCATCATCAAGGATAGGATAACTGATCACCTGGATTCAAGAAATGCTGAAAATAAGTGAAGTAGGCCATTTGGCCCTTTAAGCCTGCACCACCATTCAGTATAATCATGGCTTATCATACATTTTCAGTATCCCACTCCCGCTTTCTCTCCACATCCCTTGATTCCTTTAGCCACAAGTGCCACTTCCAGCTCCCTCTTGAATACATGTAACCAACTGAACCCAACAGCTCTCTGTGGGATGGAGATGTGAATTTTTGGAATGCTGAGCAAAGAAATTCTTCCTCATCTCAGTCCTGAATGGCTTACCCCTGATTCTTAGACTGTGACCCCTAGTGCTGGACTTGCCCAACATCGTGAACATTCTTTCAGGATCTAGCTTCTCCAGTTCCATCAGGATGTTATGTGTTTCTACAAGATCCCCCCCTCATTCTTCTGAATTCCAGTGAGTACGAGCTCAGTCAATCAGGCTTTTCTCATATGTCAATCTTGCTATCATGGGAATCAGTCTAGTGAACCTTCGCTGGACTCCCTCAATAGCAAGGATGTCCTTCTTCAGACTAGGAGACCAAAACTGCACACAATACTCAAGCAAGACATCCCTACTCCTATATTCAAATCCTCATGCTATGAAGGCCAGCATGGCAGTAATTTTCCTCACCACCTACAGAACCTGTCAGTGCACCACACTTTTTCCTAAACTGACACCATTCAGATAATAGTCTCCCTTCCAGTTTTTGCCACTAAAGTTGATAACCTCACATTTATCCACATTATATTGCATTTGTCAAGTATTTGCCTATTCAACCAACCTGTCCAAGTCACCCTGCAGCCTCTTAACATCCTTCTCACAGCATACAGTGTCATTTGCAAATTTAGAGATATTGCATTTAATTCTTTTGTCCAAATTGTTAATGTATACTGTCAACAGCTGGAATTCCAGCTCTGAACCCTGTGGCACCCCCATTTGTCACTGCCTGCCGTTGTGAAAATGACCTGTTTATTCTAACTCTCTGCTTCCTATCTACCAACCAGTTCTTTATCCATGAAAATGCATTACCACTGATACCATGGTCTTTAATTTTCCTGATTAATCTCATGTGGAACCTTGTCAAAAGCCTTTTGAAAGGCCTGACACACAACATCCACTGATTCTCCCTTGTCCATTCTATTGGTCACATCCTCACAAAATTCTAGAAGGTTTGTCAGGAATGATTTTCCTTTCATTAACACATGCTGACTTGGGCCGATTTGGTCACCACTTTTCAAATGCTTAGTTATTGCATCCTTAATAATTGACTCCAGCATCTTCCCCACCATCGATGTCAGGCTAACCAGCCATAATTCCCCGTTTTCTTTCTCCTTGCTTCTTTTTAAAAAGGAAGAAAGAGTGGGGCTACATTGGCTACTCTCCAGTCCACTGGAACTCTTCCAGAATGCTGGAAAATGATCAATGTGTCCACTATTTCAAAGGCCATTTCCTTAAGTACTCTGGGATGCAGAGCATCAGGCCCTGGGGATTTATCAGGTTTTAATCCCATCAATTTCCTAATACCATTTCCTGACTAATAGGATTTCCAACAGTTCCTCCTTCATGCTTGACCTTCTGCCCTCTAGCATTTTGAGAAGGTTATTTGTGTCCTGTTTAGTTAAGACAAATCCAAGGTATTTTTTTTCAACTGGTCTGTAATCTCTTTGTTGTGCTTGATGAATTCACCTACATTTGTCTTCACTAGTCTTTTTCTCTTTACATATCTATGGAAGCTTTCATAGTCAGTTTTTATGTTTTATATTTTTATGTTTTCCGGAAGTTGCTTTCATATTCTAGTCTGAATTAAACCCTTTGTCCTCCTCTGCTGAATTTTGAATTTCACCCAATCCTCATGTTTACTGCTTTTTCTGGCCAACTTATATGCCTCCTATTTGGCTTTAACACGATCCCTCATTTCCCTTGTTAGCCATGATTGAGTTACCTTCCTGTTTTACTCTTAGGCCAGATGAGAATGTAAAGTTGTTGAAGTTCATCCATGTGTTCTTTAAATGTCTGCCATTACCTATCCTCCATCAACCTCTTAAGTTTCCTCGGCCAACATATTCTCAGCAATGCATGCCTCATACCAACAAAACTAGCTTTCTTTAAGTTCAGGACCCTAGTCTCAGATTTAACTGTGCCATTCTTCATATTAATGAAGAATTATATCATATTTCCCAAAGAATCTCACACTACAATGTTGCTAATTAATCCTCTCTCATTACACAATACCCAGTTGAGGATGGCTTGCTCGATATATTGGTTGAGGAAACCACCCTCATACATTCCAGGAAATCCTCCTCCGGTCAAATTACTACCAGTTTAGTTAGTCCAATCAATCTGAAGGGCAGGTTATGCCTGTCAAACCTCTAGTTTTTTTAAAAAAGGGAATGCAAAGGTGGTGGATAGAGATAGGTCAATGGATGTTGTTCATGTGGACTTCCAGAAGCTGTTGATAAAGTCCCACATAGAAGACTGCCAGCTAAGGTGAAAACCCATGGAATTGAGGATAATTTACTGATGGATAGGAAATTGGTGAGTGGCTGAAAACAGAGTTCAAATAATGGTTAAGTACTCAAATTGACAGGTGACTAGTGGTGTCCCACAGGGATCTGTATTGGGTCAATTATTCACAACATTCATTAATGACTTAGATACTGATACAATAGTAAACATTCAAATTTGGTGACAATACTAAATTGTGTAGCACTGCATTATGTTGTTGACAACATAAAGTTACAACAGGATATCATCAGATTAGGTAAATTGGAAAAGTTGTGGCAAATGGATTTTTAATACAAGTGTGACATTATCCATTTCGAACTGAAAAAGGACAGATCAGAGTTTTTTTCAAAAAGACACAAAGTTAAATATAGTGCATGTCCATCAAGATATAATGGTTCAGGTGCACAGCTCTTTAATTTGCCATGAACAGGTGCAGAAAATAGTCCAGAATGCTAATGAAATGCTAGTCTTCATATCTGAAGAGCTGGAGTATAAAGATACAGACATTATGCTGCAATTATACAAAACCCAGAAGGCTGGGGAATTTGAATCATTAGTTCAAGTGCACATTACGTTCTTGGCACAAATAGCCATTACATAAGTTTATGGTTGCATTACCAAAAACTGTGACTTTAATGAATCAGATTCCAGAGGAATCAATTTTAACCCCAAGCTGGGATCCTCTGTTGTTCCTGGTTGAGAAAAATCCAATATGCAAGTTGAAATGCTGTACTACAAATGTACAGCATTGTGCTTTCTGAAATAACTTGCAGAATAAAATACATCACGAAATATGTACTGTTAACTGTTAATGCTGAGGAGTCCAAGAAATACTGCCCAATATGATGTTATCTCAACTTGGGTGAGAGAACAGTTCTAGATATCAAAGGAGAAGGACATACCATCTCGCTCTCCCTCTTTCTCAGTTACAATTGTTTAAGAGATGCCTGCAGCCAGCACCTGGTTCTGCCAGGACCTCCTTTGATGGATTTAATGCCACCAACTTGCTTATAGCTCTAGTCTATGGAGCTTATTAGTATTAGGTGGTAAAGGAGTAACTGCTATCAAGTCTTTGGCAGAAGCTGGAGTAACAAATTGGTTAATGAATAATTGTAAAATAACACATTACATAACTTCAATCTGGTCAACTACATTAATACTAAGTAAGAAACAATATTATCTTAAAAGAGATAGCAAACAATTCTGTGCTTCCTGGATGTACACTACAGAAGCACTAACTTTGAACTATAACCTAGAACAACTACTTAAAGCTAACTTGCTCCTTCCAGACACAAATGCTTTACCTATCAGTGCACAGAGCTTTTCCAAAGATTTGTGAGAGTTACCCCTTTCAGGCCAATGCCTTATACAACAAATATGTTTATCATACCAATGAAACTTGTACAAAAAGGAGAAAAAAGGAATGTGATGATGGTCAAAGACAATGGAGTGAGGGGTTTGACACTGCTCTCTGCTTAAAGGAACAAGAGTCCAGAAGATGGAATGGCTTGCCTGGTGGCAGGGTTTAGGACATAAAGGAACTCACAATGAGAGGGATGGAATCTAGTTGTGCTGTCCATGTCGATACAGACATGGCATAGAAAGAGGTTCTGTATAATCTGTATGAGGAGCTAGTCACCAAATTAAAAAGCAGGACCTCAAATGGTACTAATCGTTGCATTATTACTTAAACATGAGCAAATTGTCATAGGGCAAGAAAGATCAGAGAACTGAATATGTTTCTCACAGACTGGTGTCAGAAATGGGCTCCACTTTGTGGGTCACTGGCATCAAAAATGGGTAAAGTGGGGCTGTACTGTTGGAGACTACACAGCAATCATTCTAGTGAGCCACATAACTAAGGAAGTAGAAAGAGTTTTGAAATAAATCCTGGAGGCAAGGAATCAAAGTTGAAAAGATGTGTAACTAAAGCAGTCCATGTCCAAATGTAGCAAGACCTGGACACTACCTAGGTTTGGGTTGACAACTACCAAGTAAAATTCATGCCATACAAATGCCAGGTGTTATTGACTAGGCAAGACCACTCAAAACATTTCCTGAAGAAGGGCTTATGCCCGAAACGTCGATTCTCCTGTTCCTTGGATGCTGCCTGACCTGCTGCGCTTTTCCAGCAACACATTTTCAGCTCAAAACATTCTTAAGCAGGCAATCCAGACCATAACTTTGCAAGCTGTTTCGGTAAATATACAGTGAACATTACCCGGAGTGAGGTAGCTGTCAGGTTTTAAAACAGACAAAATTAATTCACAAATTACACAATGAAACACAAAAAACAGAATAAAGAACCCCTACAGAACTCAGTCTATCCAAACTAGACTTAATTATGCTGTTCCGAATCTACACAACAGTCCCAATAAGCAAACCTCCTTTAAAACACAGTACAAACAAGGGTCAGACACTTATAGGTTGAAGTTAGAAGGGCAAAAGACAGAGTTTCCACACAGCTCACTGTTGTTCTCCCAACCAGTTCTGTACTGGACTGAACCAAACTGCTTAGCTAGAGAGCTGACCACTCCCCTTGCATTCCACAGGTCACTTCTAAAACATGACCACTTTGGCCTGAAGTCTCGTCTGTTTACATATAAACAAAAGGCCTCTCAAAATCCTTTTCATCTCTATACCAAACCAGTTTGATCGGAGCCTAGCTTGATTTATTACCCCTCTGAACAAAATCAAGGACAGAGTCTCCTTGAGCCAAGGAACAGCTTCTGAAAATAAAAAGGCCTAGCTATGTGACAAAGGCAATGACTGTTTCCAACAAGAGAAAATCTAACCATCAACCTTTGACATTCTAAGGCATTACCAATCACAGAAAAACCCTCTATAAATGTCATGGTCACTCCCATTGACCAGAAACTCAACTGGATGCTCTATATAAATACTGTGTCTACAAGAACAGTTCAGAGGCTAGGAATCCAACAGGGAGGAGCTCTCCTCCTTATTCCCCAAAGCTGTCTACCTTTTATAAGGCATAAGTCAAGAGTGTAATGCAATACTCCCTGGACTAATCTGGATAATTGCAGCGCCAACAATACCCAGGAGGCAAGAGACTATCCATGCCAAAATAGCCAATTTGATTGGTACCATATCCACATTCACTCCCTTAACGTCCAATGTTCAGTGGCAACAAAGCAAACCATCTGCAAGATGCACTGTAGAAATTCACCAGTACCTTTCAAATCTACAATCACTACCATTTGGAAGGACAAGGGTAGAAGATACATGGAAACACCATCACCTTCAAGTTCCACTCTAAGCCATCCTGATTGGAACTAATTAGTCATTCATTAAAAGTCACACAGTGAAAATCCTGGAACTACTGTTTTTGCTGCATTATTGGTCTACCTACAGCGTGTGGACTGCAGTGTTTCAAGGAGGCAACTCACTGTCACTTCTCAACAGCAACGAAGGACGGGCAATAAATGCAGGCCCAACTAGTGACACCCACATCTCAAATGAGTTAAGAGCCAAGGCCAGAGAAAACTGTGTTAACATAGGAAATAATAAACAGAATGCACCTGGAGAGTACAAATTTCACACTAAATCAACAATTAAGGCGAGAGGTACAAAAGTAAAAGCATAGAAATAAAAGTTCAGAATAGAATGCAGGAGACACTCAAAATAAAACAAACGAGCTCAGAAGAAATATAAATAATTCAGTGTAATCAGATAGCCATTACAATGACATGGTTGCAGAATAACACAGACCTAAATACTGAAACGCTTGGAACATTAGGGCAAGGTAGAAAGATTGCTGTGTTAATTATGGTTTAGTACAACAGAGAAGAATACCCAAGTAGTAAAAAAAAAAGGATGGAGGTTTGGATATGGAAAAGAAAAATTAAAATCAACTAGTCGGTTCCGTAGAAAAATTAAAGGCAAGAAGCCACTTGTGGGAGTCGTACACAGGTCACTTAATAGCAAACATAAAGCAGGATGGGGTTTAAACAGAGATAAAGGAAGCTTTTCACAAAGGTGCAGTGATAATCATGGGAGGTTCAAACAGAGACTTCAAAAATTAGATGTAGAAAAGTAGTACAGATGGGGAATTTAAAACAGCATATTCTGGAGCCAACCGGAAATCAAATTATTGTGAATCTGGTTTGGCACAACAAAAGAATTAACAATCTTGTCAAGAAGGTACCCGCAGGTAGCAGGATTATAATAGTTTACATTTACTTTGAGAGAGAGAAGAGCAAGCCCCAAGACTGGAATTTTAAACTTAAATAAGGCTATTATGAATGTATGAAAATGGACACAGCTAAGTGAACTCAGAAATGAGATAAAAAGATTGTCAACTGAGATGCAAAAATTTAAAGGGACATTTCTGAATACACAGAACAGATATAATCCAATGTGGAAGAAAATGTCCAAGCAGAGGACCCACCACCTATGGTTAATTAAACAGTTAAGAAATTTAAAGGTGCAGCATAAAACACTCAAAGATGGATAGTAGACTGGAAAAATTGAGACAACAGAAATAAAAAACAGCGATGACGAAAACAAGGAATTATTAGTGAATGAGAGAACATTAGCTCGAAATAGAAAAGAAAGTAAGAGTATCTATAGATATTTTAGATGATAAAGAGTTAAGAATGTGAACTTTGGTCCTATGTAAAGTGAGTTGAAAATGTGTTGCTGGAAAAGCGCAGCAGGTCAGGTAGCATCCAGGGAACAGGAGAATCGACGTTTCGGGCATAAGCCCTTCTTCAGGAATGAGGAAAGTGTGTCCAGCAGGCTAAGATAAAAGGTAGGGAGGAGGGACTTGGGGGAGGGGCGTCGGAAATGCGATAGGTGGAAAGAGGTCAAGGTGAGGGTGATAGGTCTGACTGGGGTGGGGGCGGAGAGGTCAGGAAGAAGATTGCAGGTTAGGAAGGCGGTGCTGAGTTCGATGGATTTGACTGAGACAAGGTGGGGGGAGGGGAAATGAGGAAACTGGTGAAATCAGAGTTCATCCCTTGTGGTTGGAGGGTTCCTAGGCGGAAGATGAGGCGCTCTTCCTCCAACCGTCGTGTTGTTGTGGTCTGGCGATGGAGGAGTCCAAAGACCTGCATATCCTTGGTGGAGTGGGAGGGGGAGTTGAAGTGTTGAGCCACAGGGTGGTTGGGTTGGTTGGTCCGGGTGTCCCAGAGGTGTTCTCTGAAACGGTCCGCAAGTAGGCGGCCTGTCTCCCCAATATAGAGGAGGCCACATCGGGTGCAGAGGATGCAATAGATGATGTGTGTGGAGGTGCAGGTGAATTTGTGGCGCATATGGAAGTTTCCTTTGGGGCCTTGGAGGGAGGTGAGGGGGGAGGTGTGGGCGCAAGTCTTGCACCTCCTGCGGTTGCAGGGGAAGGTGCCGGAGTGGAGTTTGGGTTGGTGGGGGGTGTGGATCTGACGAGGGAGTCATGGAGGGAGTGGTCTTTACAGAATGCTGATCGGGGAGGGAAGGGAAATATATCCTTGGTGGTGGGGTCCGTTTGGAGGTGGTGGAAATGAAGGCGGATGATGCGCTGTAGATTGGTGGGGTGGTAGGTGAGGACCAGTGGGGTTCTGTCCTGGTGGCGGTTGGAGGGGCGGGGTTCAAGGGCGGAGGAGCAGGAAGTGGAAGAGATGCGGTGGAGGGCATCGTCGACCTCGTCGGGGGGGAAATTGCGGTCCTTGAAGAAGGAGGCCATCTGGGTTGTACGTTTTTGGAACTGGTCCTCCTGGGAGCAGATGCGGCGGAGACGAAGGAATTGGGAGAATGGGATGGCGTTTTTACAGGGGGCAGGGTGGGAGGAGGTGTAGTCCAGGTAGCTGTGGGAGTCGGTCGGTTTGTAGTAGATGTCCATGTTGATTCGGTCGCCTGAGATAGAAATAGAAAGGTCGAGGAAGGGGAGGGAGGAATCTGAGACTGTCCAGGTGAATTTGAGGTCGGGGTGGAAGGTGTTGGTGAAGTGGATGAACTGTTCAACCTCCTCTTGGGAGCACGAGGCGGCGCCGATACAGTCATCGATGTAGCGGAGGAAAAGGTGGGGGGGTGGGGCCAGTGTAGTTGCGGAAGATGGACTGTTCCACATATCCTAACGAAGAGGCAGGCATAGCTGGGGCCCATGCGGGTGCCCATGGTTACTCCTTTCGTTTGGAGGAAGTGGGAGGATTGAAAAGAGAAGTTGTTCAGGGTGAGGATCAGTTCAGTCAGTCGAAGGAGGGTGTAAGAGGAAGGGTACTGGTTGGTACAGCGGGAAATGAAGAAGCGGAGGGCTTTGAGTCCTTCGTGATGGGGGATGGAGGTGTACAGGGACTAGATGTCCATGGTGAAGATAAGGCGTTGGGGACTGGGGAAGCGAAAATCATGGAGGAGGTGGAGGGCATGGGTGGTGTCCCATATCCGCCACAAATTCACCTGCACCTCCACACACATCATCTATTGCATCCTCCGCACCCGATGTGGCCTCCTATATTGGGGAGACAGGCCGCCTACTTGCGGAGCGTTTCAGAGAACACCTCTGGGACACCCGGACCAACCAACCCAACCACCCTGTGGCTCAACACTTCAACTCCCCCTCCCACTCCACCAAGGATATGCAGGTCTTTGGACTCCTCCATCGCCAGACCACAACAACACGACGGTTGGAGGAAGAGCGCCTCATCTTCCGCCTAGGAACCCTCCAACCACAAGGGATGAACTCTGATTTCACCAGTTTCCTCATTTCCCCTCCCCCCACTTTGTCTCAGTCAAATCCATCGAACTCAGCACCGCCTTCCTAACCTGCAATCTTCTTCCTGACCTCTCCGCCCCCACCCCAGTCAGACCTATCATCCTCACCTTGACCTCTTTCCACCTATCACATTTCCGACGCCCCTCCCCCAAGTCCCTCCTCCCTACCTTTTATCTTAGCCTGCTGGACACACTTTCCTCATTCCTGAAGAAGGGCTTATGCCCGAAACGTCGATTCTCCTGTTTCCTGGATGCTGCCTGACCTGCTGCGCTTTTCCAGCAACACATTTTCAGCTCTGATCTCCAGCATCTGCAGACCTCACTTTCTCCCCTATGAAAAGTGAGCCTGACGAATTCATAATGGGAAATAAAGGATATGGCATGTGAAAGGAATAATACTTTACAACAGTTTTCATTGTAGGTAACACAGGTAATATTCCAGAAACAATTGTAAATCAGAAACTGGAAGCGATGAGTGAACTCAAAAAAATTGCAGTTTGAGGACAAAACACTGAATGTTCTCAAAAGGAATCAGATATAGTTCTTACAGTTAAAGGGATCAAAAGCAGGAACAAGATACTGAGTTGGATGATCGGCCATGATCATATTAACAGCACAGCAGGCTTGAAAAATTGAATAGCCTAATGCTGCTCCCAATTGATATATTTGTGTCTATGTAAATAACTACATCTTGTTAAGCAAAACCCGTTCCTGTTGGATTCTTATCTATTACCAAACTGAACTAGTCAGTCAGGTCCTTCAGATCCCAAAGGAGAAAAGCAGCAGCATTGTGACTGATGTATCTTTCATAAGGTGACTGTGGCACAGATCTATCAAACAACATATTAAGGACAGTGCAGATTCTAGTCAGCTTGGAACAAGACTCCAAGCACAGCTTCAAGAAGGTAGCTCAAAGAGACAGTCAACAAATGAAAGAGCCAAACATTTGTTTTATTCATTAGGGATTTGCTGGCAGGCCAGCATTTATTGCCACCCCCTTAATGGTCCAGAGGGCAATTAAGAGTCAACCACATTGCTGTGGGTCTGAAGTCATATGAAGGCCAAACCAGGTAAGAATGGCAGTTTCCCTCCTTCAAGGGCATTAGTGAACTAGATAGGTTTTTCTGACTATCAGCTATGGATTCATGGTTATCATTAGATTCTTAATTCCAGATTTCTATTGAACTCAAATTCCATGTTAGGATTCAAACATTGGTCCCCAGAACTTGTTCTAGGTCTTTGGAATAACAGTCCAGTGATAATATCACTAGGCCATCACCTCCTCACATTGGAGAAACCTATATGAGAAGGACCTGTGGCAAGATTCTATAAGAGAGAATCTATGTTGTTGGTCAAAAATATTTCAGACCTCGTAACAGATACTAAATGCAAGCTAGAAACTCCATGGAGCTGGAGCACAGGTGAGCTTCTCTCAGTATATTGCAAAGCATTTGGTTTCTATATTTTCCTACAAACTAACATGTAAATAAATAACAATTATTATTTCAAAATTTAAAAAAAATCTGCCACCACCTTAAGAAACTTATGGTACACATTGCATCTTTGAACGCTTTAGATCATGAAAAATACTGAGGAATACTAACAAAGAAGCATTTAAATGCATATTGTAACACTAAGTTCAGAGAAGGTTCACCAGGTTGATTCTGGGCTTGGAGGGCTTATTTTTGAGGACAGATGAGGAAATTGGGCCTGTACTCATTGGTGTTAAGAAGAATGGGAGCCAGCCTTATTGAAGGTTCTTACGGAACTTGACAGGGTAGATGCAAAAGACATTGTTTCCCCATGCAGGAGAACGAATACCACTGAGTGCTAGATATCATCAGTGCAAATAGCAGTTTAAGTCTCAGGGCTACCTGTACCCATTAACCCCTTATTAGATCGAGCTAAGGACCTCAGAGAGCTCAGAAGGGGCACTAAGAGTGAGGAGCATCTGAACAACAGCTACCTGTCCCAAGGCAAGAACAGAAGGCGGAGGCAAGGCTGTGTCACTTCAATGGCAGGGACACAGGGTGGGATGAAATACCTGGAAGCAACTGTGCCAGCAAGGGGAGAAAGGGGGGGAACATCTGAAAAGAGGCAGGGAAAGCTCATGTATACAAACAGACCACAGAAGAGAAAGTCTGTTACAAATGACATCAAAGTGAAACTGGCAACAGATTATATTGACACATTTTATCAATGTGTTGAAGAAAAACGTCAGCTGAGTTACCATTAGAAAGGAATACTGCAACAAAATCATTTACTTGAACTGTTCTATCATCATTATGTCAGAGTTTCAGTGACCAACAAATGGTCTGAGAAGAAATTAGTCTCTTTGCTAATTATTCAAATCAAAATTATCTTAACTATGCAAAAAGCTAAATACAAATGTTAACATTGTCCACTGCCAACTATCATAAATTTAAAAACATCCATTTATAATGGAAACTGCCAGAGAAATTTGTTTCATTTTAATTATACTTGCCAGTCATGGTGCACTTGGAACATATAGTTTCTTAAAAACATAGCTACCATGTACTCAGGGTCCACCACAGAAAAGCTCCAAAGCGGAAATTAATTCCACTTCTAGATTTGTAAAACTAGCTGATTTACTTAACTCTAAAGCATATAAAATTGAAGCAATAAACTTTTAAAATTGCACGATGTTTAAAATGGAAACATCTTTTTTATTTCACAACATGTGGGTATAACTGACAAGGTCAGCATTTACTTCCCATCTTAACTGCCCCTGAACAGATTGGTTTCCTGGGCCATTTCAGAGGGTAGTTAAGAGTCAACTATACTGTCACATGTAGATCAGACCAGGTGAAAATGGCAGATTTCCTTCCCTAAAGGACATTGTGAATCAGATTTTATTTTTATGACGATCGTCAAATGCTTGGTGATCACTAACAGACTAGCTTTTTCATTCCAAAATGTACGCATTGAATTCAAATTACGCCAGTTGTCATGGTGGAACATTAGCTTGCATCCTAAGAATATTAGTCCAGTGCTTTTATCACTATACCACCGTCTCATTTTAAATCCATGCTGCAGTCAAATTAATCCTTCCAGCCGTATAGACTGATTCGCAGAGAAACCTACTCTAGATTTTGACTTCTTAAGTATAATGCCACGAGAAATTAACTGGTATGTTTTGTTTTATTCAAAGTATTCTCACTTACTGGCCTCCTCTTTCCACCAGAGTTTGACAGAGATATTTCTTTGCATTCCTGTGTGCTGGGCACGTCTCCAAAGCCATGTCAAAGTCAGAAATAGCTTTGTTTAGACTTCCTTTTGTTGCATAACTAAAATAAAATGGCAAAGAAATGTTAACAAAATACAGTTTAATGGTTATTACTGAGTAAATTATTGACTATTCTCACATTGCTAACATTTTTTTTTAAGAAAAGCAGAGTCTCTACGTTTTTGGACCTTCCAATTAACATTAGTGAGACAGCATCAATTTCTCCTGGCTAGAGTTTTAATCAAAGCTATTTCGCCAAATGACAAAATCCTAACACCAAAGGCGTCAGTGATGAGCACTGCTGCCTCATCAGCACCAGAGACCCGGATTTGATTCCAGTCTTGGGGTGACTGTGCATGGAGTTTGCATGTTTTCTGTGTCCATGTGGGTTTCCATCCGGTGCCACAGTTTCCTCCCACAGTTCAAAGGTGTGTAGGTTAGGTATATTGGCCAAGCTAAATGTGGGGTAAGTCACGGTAAATGTGGGGTTGCAGAGATAGAGTCGGGGGGGTTTCTGGGTGGGATGCTCTTCAGAGGATCTGTGCAGACTTGATGGGCTAAATGGCCTCATTCTGCACTGTAGAGATTCTGTGATAGTTTGATATTATGCATGATATTATACACACCACGCATAAATCAAATTTATTCTGGAGAGATTGTAAACATTGTGAGGGAAATTCCAAGGTTATTCACAGCAAGATATGTTTTCACGTCACAGATAGAAATATTAGAAACAAGCTATGAGAAAAATTATAATAGTTTCTCTTTCTTACTTCTACCCTGCCTTAGCTAGGCAAGGCTGTACATCTTCCAGTAACAATACAATACTACTTTTAGACTGCCATTGAAGTAAAAACATGGGCAGCAGTGCCAACAGACTGAATGGTGAAATCATCTCAGCTGACCCAAATTTCATTTCTACTTATGTACATACTTCAAACAAAGTAATTAGATAGCAAATAAAAGCAGAAATCCGGCCCAGTTAAAGCAGAGGCATCATTTCTAACTGCAAAATTCCCACTTGTGTCACTCTGACCAAGACTAGCTGACGTAAGACAGACGACTGATTAAATATGGTACTTTTACGATCTGTATGGTTTGGCACAACACTACATGGTACGTTTATTCTTTGAACCACCAAAAGGATCTATATGTGATGACTCCTAACCAAAAAAAACTGGACAATATTAATGTTAGTACAGACAAACTAATGTTACTGTAGTAGCGTACAGCCTATCACAAACTTACAGAGCACCACGAGCCACAAGAGCTTCAACATTATTACTGTCAATTTCTAGGGCTTTGTTGTACTCATTCATGGCATCAACATGGTGTCCCGCTTTAAAATGGTCCACCCCAGTCTTGACACTATAGGGAAAGAAAGACAAACCTAAGTCAGTAGGGAATCAAATATTTATTATTTCCACAAACCATTTCACATAATTCAATTAACTTGAAACCAATGATGCTAATGCATTTTATGGGCATTTTGAATATCTACATGAATACTAATTCTAAATATCAGAACAACAGTTCTGGCATAAGCACTAACTAGTAATTTTCTTACTGTCAATTTCAAAAGCATGCAAGTTTGTGCAGTGCTGCAATTGTTTCTGGAATGTATGTCATCACCAAGTAAATGGTCAACTACCCTTAAAACTTCACAAGATGCTAAATAGTTTGTAAATAATTGTACTGGCAGGAGTCAAATAATACTTATTTGTCATTTTTCAAAATGACAACTTCACATTGCACAGCTCGTAAATCACTCAAGTTTAGATGTGGATGTGTCGATGTTGGACTGGGGTGCACAAGATCATTCAGCCTCCGATCTTCAGGTAAGCATCCTCCAAGTTGGTCTTCAAGATACGCAACAATGCAGAATTGCCAAGCAGAAACTTATAGCTAAGTTCCGTATGCACAAAGATGGAGTGAACTGTGATCTTGGGTTCATGTCACACTACATTTGACCCCACCATAGTGTTCTGTAAAATCTTCCTTACTGTCCTGTTTTGACATCATTAGCTTTATAACTTGTTCTGATCTCTCTATCTTAATTAGTTTGTACTGTTTTGGATGACTTTTTCCTTTGGTTAGACCCTCAGAATGCATCTCCTACACCCAGCATGCTATTCCAGTCATTTGATTTATCTCCAGAACCACATTTTTAATCTTTTGTAATTATCTCTTTGCCTCAATTGGATTATAGGTCATCCTTTCATTTGTTATTCAGCTGCTGACATTTACTCATGCCATCTGACACTCTTGATCATCTGCAGAGACCTATTATTCGGCCTGTCAACATTCCACTCTTACCATTTGTACGATTGTTTGATCTTTCTGATTATCAAGTCTGTGCCTGGGTGCTGTCGTCACTTCACCCGACAAAGGGCACCATTCAAAAAGCTTGTGATTTTAAATAAACCTGTTGGACTACAGCCTGATGTTGTGTGACTTTTGACTCAAGTTTATGTCAGAAGCACTTAAACTTACGTTTCAATGTTTTATAAGAGAGTCTCTGTTGTGTTATGATTTTGTTTCATAACTTTGTCTAATTCCAACTGTTAGATAATTCTTTTTGTAAAAGAAAAACATCATAAACCAAGAGAGGACTGTGTACTCTCAGACCACAACTGGAATATTGTGAATAGTTTGGGAACCCTTATCCAAGAAAAGACATATTGGTAAATGAAGTAGTCCAGAGAACATTCACTAGGCTGATACCAAGTATGGAGGGACTGCCTTATGAGGACAGGTTGAACAGAGTCGTAGAGATATACAGCACGGAAACAGACACTTTGGTCCAACTTGTCAATGCCAACCAGATATCCTAATCTAATCTAGTCACCATTTGCCAGCACTCGATTCAGATCCCTCGAAACTTCCTATTCATATACCAATCCAGAAGCCTTTTGAAAGTTTTAATTGTATCACCTTCCACCACTTCCTCTGGCAGCTCATTCCTTACACACACTACCCTCTACGTGAAAATGTTGCCCTTCACGCCATTTTAAATCTTTCCCCTCTCACCCTAAACCTATGTCCTCTAGTTCTGGACTCTCCCATCCCAGGGAAAAGACCTTGTCTATTTACCCTATCCATGCCCCTCATGATTTTATAAGCCTCTATAAACTAAGATGATGCAATTCATCCTTGTAATTTAACTCTTTAAGGCCCAATATCATTCTCATTAATCTCCACTGCTTCCATTTCAACACCAATTCACCCTTCTTAAAAGTCTAGGAGAAACTGCCTGCTGTTCTGCAAGCTTGTGGCACAGAATCTTTTCCGACACCTGAACAAAGTTAAACATTTCACTCAAAAGACAATATTGCTCAGAGTACAGAACTCCCTCAGCTCAGAACTGGATTGTCAGATTAGATTATGGGCTCAAATCCCTGAATGGGCAGTGCTATCATTATTTTACTGGGCTAGTAATCCAGACTTCTTGACTACTGTTCCAGAGAGATGGCTTCAAATCACACCACAGTAACTTTACATTTATATTGTTAAATAAGTCTGGAATAAAAAGTTAGCAGTCACTATATAATTAGTAAAACCATCCAGGTTTGCAGACCTTCTGGGGTCTAGCCTCTATGTGACTCCAGATCCACAATGATGTGGCACACTCTTAGTCATCTCCCAGAAGTGGCAGAGGAAACCACTCGATTGCACGGAACCACCTGATTAGCACCACATCCACAACATTAGGTAACTGCCTCCACTACTGACAGTCAGTCGCAGCAGTGCGTACCATATGCAAGATGCACTGCAGAAACACACCAAAGATCCTCAGACAGCACCTTCCAAACTCAAGGCCGCTTCCAAGGGATAAGAATAAGAGGAGACCTATTAAAATATACAAGATTCTTAGGAGACTTGACAGGGTAGATGCAGAAATCCCATCCCAATCTGCCCAAGAAGTAAATCAGAGAATTCTATTACCCACTAATGTCACTGGTAGCAGAGCTTACTGCAGGTAATGTACCCTAGAACTGACAAAAGATCCAACCCACAAGTAAGTAAAATCTGAATGAGTGTCTTCGACTAAGGATGATTGAAGAAATATTCATAAAATAAATTGGGAGAGGCTCTGAAAGTGTTCTCTCCCCACCCCATTTTCCAAATGCTTATTTGTCCAAAGTACTTACCACTTTAATGCCCAAGATGCCGATTGTTTTTTCCTTAAGGCTGCAGCGTAATCATCGCCTCTAAAGTTTTTACTGTTAAAAGAAAAGGATCAATAAACTTTATATTTGAGAGCAAAGGCCATATTAGTTTACAACACAGCAACATTTTGTCAGAAGCTACACCATTGCGTGAACCTAAATGCTTCTAAAATAACTGAAGTATAAATCAGTAGAAGTTTCAAATTTATCTTGAGAAATAAACAAGCAAAAAGGAAGAATAATTACCATTTATTAAGTGTCAATTCAACCAAAGAGATTGCCTGCAGAACAGTTATGCAGGAATAAAAATTGTTTTAAAAATATGAAATAATGTACCTGTAAGTGACATTCTTCAAATATAAAACCGGCTTTTTAACTCTATCAAGGGTGTTTTCTGCAATAATTATGTTCACACACCATTCAAAGTACATCGTTTTCAGAAGTTTTATTTTGAAATGAGATTAACAGTGCAAACTCTTATCAATTAATTAAATTGATTTTCATTAATTACAGTCTGAGCAGGAACTAATCAGCACTACCACCATAGATGTGTACAATCTGACAGCAAATTCTGCATCTCTAAGTAATTCTGCAAATGTGCAACCATAGAAGTGACTGACAGTTCCAGTAAAGGTTACCAAACACTGAGCTTTGTCATCATTACTATTAGAAATCTGAGCTAATGACAGCAACGTTTGGATTTCCACCCTTAACTGTGCATGTACAAGCTACATACTGTCAGATTCAGATGAATAACAGTGACAAACGCTAACAGCTTGTTCATCATTAATACCATTAAATCTTGGACATTAACTCTCAAAATGGAGACAAATAGGAAGATGCAGAACTGCAGCTGACCATTCAAGTAAATGGTGTATGGTTTTAATATAGAAAAACACACTTTACTATCTTTGATTGGTCACTTCCTTAAACAGAAATTATTGTTCATGATATCAAGGACTGTAATATAGTGCTATTCTTTCAGAGGAATTTGGCTAGATTTCCAAAGAGAGATCAACAGGACAAACCCCAATGTTTGTCAAACTGTCCCCACCAAAATTCAATATTCTTGATTTGAGATATTATGATGATTCTCTTCACTAACTCATTCACAAGCGCACTATGTTTACTATTTCGCATGTCCATTCACTCATTCATAAAACCACGTTTTTGTAGTACATTTTAATCTTGCAAGATAAACTAAATTAAACATCCATTCCAACGCATTAATGTTTTTCTACATCTTTCAATTCTTATCAGCCCAATGTTTCAAGCAGTGTTTAGATCTGTTTCTGTTGGTCTTAGCCCTGAATAAGTGTTACTATTGTAACCTACATAGAACAATACTATCTCCGCAATCATGTCTCCATATTTCAAAACTATGAAAAGATTTTAATATTCATTAGCCCTGAGTAACTGCCTCTCGGGACCTGAATAGGTTCCAGAACATCTAATAGTTTCCTCCACGAGTATGTACTTTTTAAATACATATTAAATAGGGCTGCTACCCCCTAAGAAACTTACTATCAAAACAGCACTTCCATGAAACTGCATGGAAGAATGTGTAAGAATGTCAAAACCAGCAACAGTAAATGAAATCTCATGACCCAGCTATGGGAGATCAGTTTAATATCCTCTATATTTTTATTCATTCATTTAGATCATTTTGGTCTAGTATTTTTACTAATATTGCTAACTTTAAAGACAAAAGAACTAACACCTCTTAATTATGCAAGCTCAGACCAGACAGTCATTCAAATTCCATTAGGAATAACAGCAAGCATTTAGCAAGTGCTTAAACCATCTCCTGCTTCCCTATGACAGATGTCACACAAACTGGTGTACAATAGATACAATTATGTGTTACCATAGTGCAAAATTTTTAATAAATGTAAAACCTGTGCTACTGTTAAACAATACTTTGGACTGCATTGCTGCCTAGAATTGTGCCAATGCGGATGCTCAATAAACAGCCTATTTTCACCACCCACTAAACTCGGTCACCATTGAACACAATCCCACACTAGCAAAAAACCCTAAAATCAGACAGCTTGCTACTGCATTACATTGGCTGTTTGACAAAACATTTCATTGGTGCTAGGCTAATTAAAATTAAGTGTTACACAAGTACAAAAAAAGCACACATTATACACTTCAGAGTAATTGGGCTAGGGAACTTGTCAGCTAAAAGGAAATTGATGCAAAATAATTTTGAAAAATGTACAAAGGCTTATCAATACTACAATAAATCTTTTCCCTTTTGAAATAACTTGCTAGTTCACAGCCCTAACTTTAATCCTATCCTTGCTGAATACATTATCCATATACATCACGGTGCCCTAAATTACATCAAGTGCATTCTGTTCTCACATTCATAGAACCATCAAATCACTACAGTACAGGAGGCAGCCATTTGGCCTACTGAGTCTGCACCAACAGTCTGAAGAGCATTCAACACATATCCCGCCCTCACACCCTATCCTTATAACCCCGCATTTACCATGGCTAACCCATCTAGCCTGCACATCCCTGGACACTACAGGGCGATTTACAATGAACAATCTACCTGATCTTTGGACTGAGGGGAAACCAAAACACCTGGCAGAAATCCAGGTGACACTGGGAGAACATGCAAACTCCACATTGACACCCATGGCTGGAATCAAACCCGGGTCCCTGCACTGACCACTGCTCTCACTGATGTGCATTTTCTCTCTGTAATTCAGGACATTACATTTAAAACCTTACTCTGCAAAGTTCTCCATGATGTTCTCCAATTTTTGTTCTGCAACTCCAACAAGCTTATATCACCTGACATTTCCACCCTCTCTCCTATAGTTTTCTGCAAGAATGGCACCAGCTTCACCTATTGCTACGGTCTTATTCCCTGAAACTCCAGCCTAAGCTTTATTTAAAATCTTGGCCAAATTGGTCAACTACGCAGACCGGTGGCAGATGGAATTTAACCCTGATTAATGGGAGGTCATGCATTTTGGAAGAAAGAACATGGCAAGGGAATACTCAATGAATGGCAAGACACTATAAAACTCAGAGGAACAGAGGGATATTTAGGTGCTTGTCCACACATCCCTAAAGGTAGCAGAATAGTTAATGGGGATAATTAAGAATGCATATGGAACACTGGCCTTTATCATTCATGCCACAGATTATAAGAGCAAGAAGGTTAGATTTGAGCTGTACAGAACTTTGATTAAGCCATAGCAGAGTACAGTGGACAGTTCTGGTCACCACACGATAGGAAGGATGTGATTGCACTGGAGGGGGTGCAGAGGAGATTCATCAGGATGTTGCCTGGGTTGGAGTATTTCAGCTAAGAAGGGTTGCTGGATAAGTTTGAATGCTTTTCTTGAGCACAGAAAGATGGCAGGGTGCTGCATGGGAAATCAGATAGAGGTGTATAAGATTATGAGGGCCTTAGGCAGGGCAAATAGGAATCAGCTGTTCCCCTTATTGGAAGGGTCAATATCAAGAAGGCATAATTTTAAAATTAAAGGCAGGAGGTTGAGGGTGGAATTGAGGAAAACATATTTTCACTCAGAGGGCAATAAGAATCTGGAAGACACTACCTGGAAGGATAGTGGTGGTGGAAAGTCTCACAACCTTTATAAATGGTTTGGAACTGCCTGATGATGGAGCGGCGCTCCGAAAGCTAGTGTGCTTTCAATTAAACCTGTTGGACTATAATCTGGTGTTGTGTGATTTTTTAACCTTCATAAAGTACTTGGATGAGCATTTGAAGTGTTATAACATTCAAGGCTATGGGTTTAGTGCAGAACAAGAATGACTAGTATAGGTAGTAGTATATTTTTGGCAGTGCAGAATTGTGGATTGAAGGACCTTCTCTGTACTCTATGATTTTATGATGCTATGAAAACCCATCTGTTCAATTTAGCTTCCATGGGCTTTTGTTAATTTCCTTACATCAAGTATGGGAAGCACCTTGGATGATCCTTACATCGCATCTTTAACATTAAAGTGTTTTCTCAAATAAATAAATATCTAAACAATCAACCACTTTGTCTTTAGACACTGATAAAGAGGCAAAATTAAGATTTCGGTCAAGTTGAACTTAAAGATCAAAGATCATTAAACAGCAGAGACTATAAAAAGCTCTGATTCTAAACTGATAAAGTTAGAAGAGACATTGTTACTCCTAAAACTCAAAATCTCACCTCTGCAACCCTCTCATCAAAGATGGCGATTCAATTTCACTAATTCCAAGTTTGCCCAGCAAATATTCAACAGTTGATGGATTAGCAAATCCAAGTGTTTGGTGTAAAATTGTATCATATGTTTCAGCAACATGATTGCCTAGCGTTGAAATACGCCTGCAGACAGAAAGCAAAATATTTTTAAAATGTAAATGCAGTGGTAGGAATTCAGCTCAAAACATGATCATCAATACCGACATATTCATTTGACGAAGAATAAATAAGCAGAAAAGCATATCAAGTGCCCTTTCAACGTCAAAACAAGGGAAGCAAATGACGTATTCAATGCAAGTAGTGAAGTACTCCTGTCACAGTCAAATTTAATTGTTTGCAATATTTCCTACATCATATCAGTGAGTACACTTAAAGGAACTTAATTGGTTTTGTTGCACTTTTAATCTCTCAAAGTTGTGAAAGCTACTGCTATATAGAAATAAAACCCAACAAGGATGATGATATTGTTTGATCTGGTTATGGAGAATCAGGTGGGTCAAATGGATGAGGCCTCAGTAGAGGTGGAGAACAGTGATCTGAAGAATTTCTGGATAACAGTCATATGGACTTGAAATGTAAACTCGGTTCGTCTCTCCATAGATGCCAGACCTGCTAGTTTCTCTAGCATTTCTTTGGTTTCAGCTGAGTAACGCAAGTTAAAAATGATGTGAAGGCTCTCACAAGGTTGCAGAAAAGATTTATCAAAATGATTTCCTAATTAGAGTCATATAGATGTACAGCACAGAAACAGGCCCTTTGGTCCAACTCATCCATGCCGACCAGATATCCTAAATTAATTTAGTCCCATTTGCCAGCATTTGGCCTATATCCTTCTAAACCTTTCCTATTCACGTAACCATCCAGATTCCTTTTAAATGTTATAATTTAACCAGCCTGCACCACTTCCTCTGGCAGTTCATTCCATACACATTCCATCCTCGGTGTGAAAAAGTTGCCCCTTGGATCCCTTTTAAATCTCACCCCCTCACCTTAAACCAATACCCTCTAGTTTCAGACTCTCCCAGCCAGGGAAAAGACTTTGTGATGGATTTCAAGTTACGTGGATGATTGGAGAAACTATGTATAAAGTACTATTGTGTCTGTCTTAACAGGCCAGATCAGAGTATTTAGTCATTAGTTGAACTATGGGAAATATTCAAGTGCAGTTACCTTGAACCATAGCTGCGTTTCATTAGCCCTATAACAACAACAGATTAGCAGATTTTCATGCATTGTCCAAAGAGTCAGGAACGTTTACCTAAAATACCAAATCTTTTTTCATGTTACTGAGGTACAAAGTGCAGACTTGGTTTTGAGAGTAATGAAGATTTAATGCCATAGTAACATATTTCCCTTGGCAACTTCATGCCAATTTGGAGAATTTGCTATTTTATAATAGTGATGCACGCTGTGAAGAGTACAATGTGTTTAGTAGTCTCTGATTAACAGTGCTGAATAATTGAGATTGTCTTTTGCAAATCTCTAAATATTAGGTATCAAATGTTTATTCTGCAAAACTCAACGGAATGCTTTAAAGGGATAGAATGATGATGGAAAAGCCAGTCAAACAAAGAGATAGCTTTTCTAGTCAAAATAAAGTCATCTAGATCTCTTTTTAAAAAGCCATACAATTATGTTTTTCATCACCATCCTGCTATTACAGTGGAGAATTGCAATTTAAAACATGGCAAGTGAAAATCTAGGCCTCTGTGAAGACCATAGGAAGAATTCTGAGTAGGAACTAAAAGATAAATTAAAACTCCAATCCAGTTCAACTAAGTAAGTGCATAATGATCCATGTGCTGGGAAACTCTCTATTCCCTTTTGTGCAACCTTCCAAACAAGAAAGTGGGCTCGGAGAATTTGGAAAGACAATTAATCTGTTATGACATTATTAGGTTTCATTAAGGGCCTATATAACCTGAAATTGCTCTGAGGATGAACAGCCATGAAACAAGAGGTAAACAAAGTTAAGTGCAGCAGAATGGGGGTCAGCATGTTTTTTTTTAATTTGGCAGTTCAGAATACTGGAACTTCGTGCAAGGTAGAAACAAGCAAGGCTCTCTGCAAAAACAGTCCCTGGTTTCGCAATCTTTGAAAAGATCCTGACTATAAAGCATGTCTCTATTCTGTTCTCAGAGATTGCCATTACTAGCTGGGAACGAGAAGGCACTGACGAGAAGGATTGGGGAATTGACAATATCCACTGCCACTGTTGAGGTGGGACCAGGGTTTACCAATCCACTTAAAACAGGGCAAGGATGATGGTCTTTAGAAATTTTGTGCCATCCACAGTGAGTTTATTGATGTGCACCTTTCTGGTATTCACTGTATTCTGGGAATTCAGACAGAATATATCTACTGGTCAATTCAGTCAAGGGCTGAATTAATTGAATGGGAAATACAAAATCCAACACAATGGAGGCAGGGTTAGAAACACAGATTAACCATTTGGCTAACGTGGTGCCACTGTTTAAGAAGGATGGTAAGGACAAGCCAGGGAACTATAGACCAGTGAGCCTGACCTTGATGGTGGGCAAGTTGTTAGAGGGAATCCTGAGGGACACGATGTACATGTATTTTGAAAGGCAAGGACTGATTAGGGATTGTCAACATGGTTTTATGCATGGGAAATCATGCCTCACAAACTTGATTGAGGTTTTTGAGGAAGTAACAAAGAGGATTGGTGAGGGCAGAGCGGTAGATGTGATCTACATGGACTTCAGTAAGGCATTCGACAAGGTTCTCCATGGGAGACTGATTAGCAAGGTTAGATCTCATGGAATGCAAGGAGGACGAGCCATCTGGATACAGAACTGGCTCAAAGGTAGAAGACAGAGGGTGGTGGTGGAGGGTTGTTTTTCAGACTGGAGGCCTGTGACCAGTGGAGTGCCACAAGGATCAGTGCTGGGTCCTCTACGTTTTGTCATTTACACAAATGATTTGGATGCAAGCATAACAGGTACAGTTAGTAAGTTTGCAGATGACACCAAAATTGGAGGTATAGTGGACAGCAAAGAGGATTACCTCAGATTACAACAGGATCTTGATCAGATGGGCCAATGGGCTGAGAAGTGGCAGATGGAGTTTAATTCAGATAAATGCAAGGTGCTGCATTTTGGGAAAGCAAATCTTAGCAAGACTTATACACTTAATGGTAAGGTCCTAGGGAGTGTTGCTGAACAAAGAGACCTTGGAGGGCAGGTTCATAGCTCCTTGAAATTGGAGTCGCAGGTAGGTAGGATAGTGAAGAGAAGGTTTGGTATGCTTTCCTTTATTGGTCAGAGTATGGAGTACAGGAGTTGGGAGGTCATGTTGCGGCTGTATAGTACATTGGTTCGGCCACTGTTGGAATATTGTGCGCAATTCTGGTCTCCTTCCTATCAGAAAGATGTTGTGAAACTTGAAAGGGCTCAGAAAAGATTTACAAGGATGTTGCCAGGGTTGGAGGATTTGAGCTATAGGGAGAGGCTGAACAGGCTGGGGCTGTTTTCCCTGGAGTGTCGGAGGCTGAGGGGTGACCTTATAGAGGTGTACAAAATTATGTGGGAAATGGATAGGGTAAATAAACAAAGTCTTTTCCCCAGGGTCGGGGAGTCCAGAACTAGAGGCCATAGGTTTAGGGTGAAAGGGGAAAGATATAAAAGAGACCTACGGGGCACCTTTTCACACAGAGGGTGGTATGAGTATGGAATGAGCTGCCAGAGGATGTGGTGGAGGCTGGTATGATTGCAACATTTAAGAGCCATTTGGATGAGTATATGAATAGGAAGGGTTTGGAGGGATATAGGCCGGGTGCTGTCAGGTGGGTATAGATTGGGTTGGGATATCTGGTCGGCATGGATGGGTTGGACCGAAGGGTCTGTTTCCATGCTGTACATCTCTATGATTCTATTACAAGTTTTGTGTGAAAAATAATGACAGTACTTGTAACTGGAGGGGCATATCTGAGTTGCATCAACGAATTATACCAAAATATACCTTTTTAGTTTAAATATTTGTCACCCATTTATTGTTTGAATTGTGTTGACTTTGGTTGGTTTGTTACAGCAAATGGTGAAATCATACCCTGCAATTTTCTTTCCATTTGCTTTGTGCAAAGTCTTTTCTTTTCGGAAAGAATCATTCGACAAAAGAATTGTAAGGCAAGATACAATACATCCTGGGAAATTATGACACATTCTGTACTTGAGTAATGACATATTCGTTACTCCAAGGTTGGAGGAGTGTATTGTCTCTTTCACATCCCATTACTCACAATTATCAATAAGGCTAGTTGTATACTTAGCTACATTAGGATTAGAATTTTTTAAAAAAATCAATCAACCAAGTTTCTTTAATAAATAAAACTGATCTATTATGATAGAACTTACTTAGCAAATATGTAAAACTGATTAATAGTTTGATACAATAAAATAGAATTATTTCGAGTTTTAAATGGACCCCCCCCCGCCAAAACCACCGTAAGCATGGACACAACAATTCAAGAAAAACTAAAACACTTCCTCTCTAAAGATTAATTTTGCTCTTGAAGAAAAAGATTGATAACACAGGAAGCTTTCTAGATGGTTTTCAGTCAGCATCCTGGCACATGTGCAGGTCACAAAACACATTCAGTTGTCACTGGGACTTTTGCAGGCAATTTGCCCAGAAATCATGGGCAGTTCAATAGCTTTTCAAACGAACAGATGCATTTATTTTGCAAGTCCTACACTGAACAGTCCTAAAAGGTTTATTCAGAAAAGGTAGAGTGAGAGTTCAGTTGCTTCTCATCAACAAGCAACCAAATTGAGATCCAAGCAATATTCAGAATAAAATCATGAATCCAAGCTTATGATTTCCAGTAAACAAGTCCAGACAATTAGCTGAAGACATGTGACTGTCAAGAAGTATCCTTCAGAAAACAAAAGGTTCCAATATCCTTTTTATTTAAAAAAAAGTTCAGGAATCTCCTCAACACTCCAAATGAACTACAATCCATAATTTTTAAACATGAAGCCTCAAGAAAATTAATTATGGAATATTTTCATAAGTCCATCCATGGAATAAATGAAATGTCACTTTTAGATGTAAAGAAAACAAATTTTAAAGAAATATATATTCACACATTTTCTTTCACTCTTTACACCTAACTATACTCGTTTTATCCAGTACAACCTATGGTACTCTTAATTCAAAGCAAACTAAGTCAATATACAGCCTCAGCAATTACATGGTTTCCTTGCAACGTTGATCATTTTTAATTGATAGGACTTTTGGCAGTAGACTTAATGGACTGAAAGGGCTATAATGCATGATTCTATTAACCTAAGACTGCAAATGTGAACTATGCTGAAATAGTTCAGCATTCTGGTTTTTGAATTTTTCTCACAAAGACTGCAAGATTATGATCAGTATACACCAATGTCTCTTTGTTATTATGATGGACATATGCTTCAAAATGTTTAAGAACCTGACCAAACTCACATTTCTTTTTCCACTGTGGACTATCTTTAATGCAGATTTAGATTTTTGGAAAAGTCTCACACTTCTCTATGCCCGACCCACCTTATGTAGGACTGCACCTAATCCTAAGCCATGAGCATCAACCGCAAACTTGAAAGTCTTTGTCAAATTTAGAACAGCTAACAGCTTTTTAAAAAATCAATATCGCTTACACCCTCTCAAAAGATGGTTGGCACTCCCTGACCACAATACCTTGGCTTTCCTTTGCAGCCACACCATACAGCTATTCCTTAATTGATACTAAATTCCATTAGTCACCACACACCCCCAAAAAGCTTATGACATTTCGTTTTGTCTTAGGGGCAGGGAAATCAATTCATGTTTGTACTTTTGCTGTCTTTGAACAAAGGCTTAGGTATGTTTTTTTTTACTTTTTTTTAAAGTTCACTTTGGTAACCTTTATGTTAAAACAATTGCAAATTTCTATCAATAATGCTTCCAATGTACCAAGTGGTACTTCTAAGTGTCATCACACACCAGCACATTAAGGTCAATCATATGATTGGGAGCATGACCTAACAATTGATTCATTTTTTCTGCAAAGTTGCTATGGCATTTTTCTGCTCAAATGGAAACACGTAGTATTAGAAAAGATTGTCTGGGTGACAAAAGACACAATATTTTTTTTAGCTCCGGGGGTTAAAGGAAACCTGCCAGAATACCATGATAAATGTGTTTTGGTAAAAAATCTGGCACTGCCAACTTATCAATGGTCTTCCACCCAATTCCTCTATCAGGAGACTGCATTTGTTACTGAATGCAGAATTTGGTTTAACCATTAGGCTTGTGTATTAATATGACCGGGATACTACGGCTACTTGGAATAGTTTCTGGACTGAAGTGATAAATATGCTGTTTAAAGGGAGAGGATTCTCTTACACCTACATTAAACGTGGATAAAATCATACCCAGAGTTGCCCCTATACACTTCTTTAAATTCTGCAATTAACTTCATTAGATCTCATCATTCTGCTTCTAACAATGAAAGCATGTGTGTCTCTCCCTAATTGTCCAGTCTCTCGCTTTAACGCCTGTATCCAACTATGAAGTTACTTTGTCTGCTGTGTCAAATTCGACTCAAGTCTGTTCAGATTACTTCTGAAGGTTCTGAAAGCTTCAAACCTCAGGTACCAAATCAGAGAAACTCAGAATAGCCTGTCTCACCATCTCAATCTGTACAAGTCTCTTTGCAACGTATGCCATAAATCTCAAAGTTTGCCAGTCAGTATCAAGTTTTCTTTTTGCCATGACATTCATTTCAAATCATCTTTTTTAAAAATGCCTCAGTGTCCCCTTTCATCAAATCTGAGGCGGGCTTGCTGATGCTCTCCACTAGGTCTTGGGCTTGAGTCAGTTCTTTCTTGATTAACATTTTCTTTGGAGTCAGAAACAGCCTTTTTTTTTAAAAATGTGGAAAACATTTCCTCTCCCTTTTCTTTCTCTCTGCAATTCAAGTTTCAGCTCAAAATATGCTGTCTCTTTTTCCACTTACTGAAATATATACTCCTTTTCCTCTCAAACGCTCACTCTAGCTTCTTCCTTTCCAATTGGTGCCAGTGCAAACTTTTCTATGGATTCTACTTGTTGTTCTAGCTTTGTCACTGCAAATCTTCAAATTTCCATCTAATAGTTTCTGAATTTCAAGTTTCCTAGCTGGAATCTTTAACTGTGAGTGTTTTGCCACACTCAGCAGTTGCGCAGCAGTCAATTCCTTCAAAAAGTAAAAAACATCTATTCCAGGCTGCTGTACATACTCAATTGCATGCAAGTAGCACAAGTTTTACTTTGACCCACACAAATCTGGCAACATGAATTTTATCCTTTTCAATTATTACCCCACTTCCAATTACATAATTCTGGTCCTGGGTTATCCCTCAAGTCCCAAGTTTTATGTCACAACTGAGGATTTCTTTTATTCACTCTTGGGATGTGGCTGTCTCTGGCTGGGCTAGTGTACATAATCATCCTTAGATGCCCTTGGAGAAAGGGAATATGTTGCGACAAGGGCAGTTAAGAGTTAACCATGTTTCTGTTGATCTAAAGTTGGATGTAGGCCAGACCAGATGTCAGTTCCCTTTCCTGAAGGATATTAGTGAACCAGGTAAATTGACAATGGTCATCACTGAATTTCTAATTCCAAATTTATCATCAATTTCAAATTCCACTACTTGCCATGGTGTGTTTCGAACCTTGGAAGTTACCTGGGTCTCAGTGTTACTATTTGAGTAACAATAACATGAGGTTTCTGCCTCCAAATGGAGAAATGCAGTTTTCTCTCTCTCTTTCATCCCACTATTCTACTAGTCACAACATAAATATAAATGTTTTGCCCAGTAACCAAAATGTCCAATCACATACTTTATATGAGATTCAGACCAAAATAATGGTCCATCAACTAGGTTGATTTCATGTGAAAACAGAGCTTATTTGGCAAAAATATAAAGTTGATAAACACAGTTTGAAATATGAAAGCTTTAATATTTACCCTATAATCTACTTCGTGCACACCTAATCACAAGCCAACTAGAAGGAAAAACAAAGAGCTTTTGCTTCAGAGATTAATTTTGGGGAAAAGAGACACTTTGGCCAATAAATTAGTGCTTGTAAAAAAATGTATAAAGTATGAAATATTCAACGTGATTCTCAGTTGGTGTCATCACACAGCAGACAAGCAACACTAAATACAAGCAGTTGTCACTGGGACCTCTGCAGATACAGTTCATCCAGAAATTGTCAAGCATTCAGAAGTCTTTCAGGATAACAGCTGCTTTGGCTCTTCAGTTCTCACACTGGAATCTCCAAAAGATTTTTGTGTTCCCCAATCCACCCCCCAAAAAAGGTAGGGAATGAGCTGGGTAGCTTCTCACTCAGAAGACAACATCCCAACAGGAGTCCAAATAATATTCAAACCAGTTGTGCTTTCCAGTAAACAAGTCCAGGCAAGTACTTAAGTCATGTTACATCCCTAAGTTACAAATAGGACCAATGTCCTTTTAAAAATAAAAGTCTAGGTATTTGTTCAGTTCTCCAAGTTAGCCATTGTCCACAAGTTTGTAAATATGAAATCTCAAAATTAATAATGAAGTATTGGATGTAGGTTTGCTCGCTGAGCTGAAAGGTTCATTTCCAGACGTTTCGTTAGCTTACTAGGTAACATCTTCAGTGGACTTCATGCTTTTTATTTATATGTTTGGGTTTCTTTGGGTTGGTGATGTCATTTCCTGTGGTGAAGTCACTTCATGTTCCTTTTCTCAGGGGGTGGTAGATGGGGTCTAACTCGATGTGTTTGTCGGAATGCCATGCTTTTAGGAATTCTTGTGCATGTCTTTGTTTGGCTTGTCCTAGGATGGATGTATTGTCCCAGTCAAGGTAGTGTCCTTCCTCATCTGTATGTGAGGATACGAGTGAGAGAGGGTCATGTCTTTTTGTGGCTAGTTGGTGTTCATGTATCCTGGTGGCTAGTTTTCTGCCTGTTTGTCCAATGTAGTGTTTGTTACAGTCCTTGCATGGTATTTTGTAAATGACGTTAGTTTTGCTCATTGTCAGTATAGGGTCTTTCAAGTTCATTCGCTGCTCTTTTAGTGTGTTGGTGGGTTTGTGGGCTCCCATGATGCCAAGGGGTCTGAGTAGTCTGGCAGTCATTTCCGAAATGTCTTTGATATAGGGGAGAGTGGCTAGGGTTTCTGGACGTGTTTTGTTTGCTTGTTTGGGTTTGTTGCTGAGAAAATCGGCGGATTGTGTTCATTGGGTACCCATTCTTTGGAATACACGTTATAGGTGATTTGCCTCTGCTCTGCGTAGTTCCTTGTGCTGCGGTGTGTGTTGGCTCATTGAAATAATGTTCTGATGCAGCTTCGTTTGTGGGTGTTGGGATGATTGCTTCTGTAGTTCAATATTTGGTCTGTATGTGCTGTTTTTCTGTAGATACTGGTTTGAAGCTCCCTATTGGCTGTTTGCTCTACTGTGACATCTAGGAATGGCAGTTTGTTGTTGTTTTCCTCCTCTGTAGTGAATTTTATGCCAGTAAAGGTAATATTGATGGTCTTGAAGGTTTCCTCTAATTTGTCAAGGTGTCATCCACGAAGCGGACCCAGAGTTTGGGTTGGATAGTTGGCAGAGCTGTTTGTTCAAGTCTCTGCATTACTGCCTCTTCTAAGAACCCTGATATCGGAGATCCCATGGGTGTTCCATTGGTTTGTCTGTAAGTTTTGTTGTTGAAGGTGAAGTGGGTGGTAAGGTATAGGTCCACTAGCTTGATGATATTCTTCTTGTTGATGAAGTTAGTTGTGTTTGCTGTATGTGTCTTTGGGTCTTCTAATAGTGTTGTCAGTGTTTCCTTGGCCAGGTTAATGTTGATTGAATTAAACAGGGTTGTTACATCAAAGGAGACCATTATTTCACCCTCTTCTATCTTAGTGTCTTTGATGGTCTTCAGGAATTATTGGGTGGAGTGGATGGAGAGGCTTCACCACCCGAAATAACATCACCACAGGAAATGACATCACCAACCCAAAGGAACCCAAACATATAAAGAGAAAGTAGGAATTTTCAGCATTGCTTCGCATGAGGTCCACTGAAGATGTTACCTAGTAAGGTAACGAAACGTCTGGAAATGAACCTTTCAGCTCAGCGAGCAAACCTACATCCAAAACCTCAACCTGAGCTACAAATCTTCTCAAAACTCGCTAATAATGAAGTATCTCAACAATGGGTAATTTTCATTTTCATTATTTACAACATGTTTAAAATTTTAATACTGGAATTCTAATGACAATTAGAGAGTTTCAGAGTAACAACAACCCAAGTAAAATCTCACTAAGGTGATAAACTCTCATACACATGTATATAGGAACATTAGTTATCAGCACTCTTAACTATCATTTACTGTGAAGTTAGATATTGAACATCTGTACCTGTAATAAGTAGGAAGATCTTCCCTACTAATGACACCTAATTTCCAATGAGAAAGATGAGTTGGAAGTGCTGAAGGATGCAAAGTTATCGCAAGCCTTTCATGGTAACGATCAACATCTTTTAAGGCAGCTGAAAAAAATTAAAGAAAGAGAGAATACATGGAGGAAACTGGCAACACATTTAAGTCAACATCAACTTCCCGAAAAAAGAAAGACTTTCATTACCTCTTATGAGATCTCCGACTTGAAAGTAAGACATAGGATCTTCATGTTTTCCATGTGAAGGAACATCTCTTAAGGGACAAAGTGCCTGTAATAATTTAACACCTACTTAATACATCGTGCAATTTTCTTTGCATATGTTTAAAATTTTGGGGGGCAAATTAAAAGCTTGTTTTGTTAACTTAAAGATCAGTCCTGAGGCTTCAAACATTTGAATCTTTGTAAAGAAAACTCAATTAATTGTAGGCCAAAGAGTAATGAATTTTGCATGGACATACAACAGATAAAAATGAGAAGCCTCTGCACGACTTGGGTAATTCAATTTGGATTGTGCTGCTCACAAGCTGAGGTAAACATAAATAAGAAAAGAAGAGATTTGTTTCTTTATCAAACTTTCTTTTATATTTCCAGTTGTTTACAAGATAAGAAACTGATTAATTTTCAACGCAAGTTTTATTATTTTCTCAGACAGCAATTTTGGTAACGTCTTTGTGAAAATTCTCTTATCCCTCAAGTATGTTTCAAAATTTCTCTTATCCCTCTACTGGCACAGAGGGGAAAGGGGGAAAAGGAGGAGAGTGTTAGTCATTGGGGACTCAATAGTTATAGGGTCAGATGGAAGGTTTATTGGGAATGAAAGAGATTCATGGTTGGTGTGTTGCCTCCCAGCTGCCAGGGTCCATGATGTCTTGGATCATGTCTTTGGGGTCCTGAAGGGAGAGGGTGAGCAGCCCCAATTCATGGTCCACATAGGTACCAGCAACATGGGTAGAAAGAGGGATAGGGATGTAAGGCAGGATTTCAGCGAGCTCGGGTGGAAGCTGAGAGCTAGAACAAACAGAGTTGTTATCTCTGGTTTGTTACCTATGTCACATGATAGCAAGGCGAAGAACAGGGAGAGATATCAGCTGAACACGTGGCTGCAGGGATGATGCAAGAGGGAGGGTTTCAGGTTTATGGATAATTGGGGCCCATTCTGGGGAAGGTGGGACCTCGACAAATAAGACAGTCTTCACTTGAACCAGAGGGGTACTAATATCCTGGGTGGGAAATTTGCTAGTGCTATTCGGGAGGGTTTAAACTAGCTCAGTAGGAGGATGGGAACCTGTGTTGTAGTTCCAGTACACAGGAGGATAAGAGTAGGGAAGACATGGACTGGATTTCATGGTCACAGGAGTGAGCTGGCAGACAGCAAGTTGGTTTGAAGTGTGTCTACTTCAATGCCAGGAGTATCCGGAATAATGTGGGTGAGCTTGCAGCACTGATAGGCACCTGGGACTTTGATGTTGTAGCCATTTCTGAGACATGGATAGAGCAAGGTCAGGAATGGATGTTGCAGACTCCAGGGTTTAGATCTTTCATTAAGATCAGGAAAAGTGGTAAAAGAGGGGAGGTGTGACTTTGTTAGTCAAGGACGGTATAACAGTGGCTGAAAGAACTTTTGACAAGAACTCGTCTACTGAGGTGGTATGAGCTGAGGTTAGAAACAGGAGAGGAGCAATCACACTGTTGGGAGATTTTTTTTATAGGCCTCTGCAAAGTTCCAGGGACGTGGACGAGAGGATTGGCAAATCAATTTTGGACAAGAGTGAAAGGAACAGGGTGGTCATTATGGGACACTAACTTCCCTCGCATTGACTGGAAATGTTGTAACTTGAGTACGTCGGATGGATCAGTTTTTGTCCTAGGCACGCAGAGGGTTTCCTGACACAGTGTGTTGAGAGGGGACAAGAGGGGAGGCCACAGTGGATCTGGTACTGAACCAGGCCAGGTGATTTGATTTAATGGAAGTTGAGCAATTTAGAGAGTGACCATAATTCGGTTACGTTTAGTTTAGCGATGGTAAAAGATAGGTACATGCCACAAGGCAAGAGTTATAGATGGGGGAATGGCAATTATAATGCGATTAGGAAGACTTAGGAGGCATAGAATAGGGCAGCAAAATGCAGAGGATGGGGACAATCAAAAATGTGGAGCTGGTTTAAGAAATAGGCATTGCGTGTCTTTAATAGGTATGCCCCTGTCAGGCAGGGAGGAAGTGATATGGTAAGGAAACTATGGTTTACTAAAAAAATTGTATGTCTTGTTAAGCGGAAAAGGGATGCTTAAAGGCTTTTGCCCAAAATGTCGATTTTCCTGATCCTCAGATACTGCCTGACCTGCTGTGCTTTTCCAGCATCACACTCTCAACTCTAATCTCCAGCATCTGCAAAACTCACTCACCTAGGCTTATGTGACGTTGAGGCGAGATGGTTCAGATGAGGCAATGGAGAGTTACAGACTAGCTAGGAAGGATTTTAAGAGAGAGTTAGAAGAGCAAGTAGGGGACATGAGCAGCCTTTAGCAGGTAGAATAAAGGAGAACCTTAAGGCTTTATAGATATGGGAGGAATAAAAGGATGACTAGGTTAGGAATAGGGCCAGTCAAACCGAATTATGGTCACTCTCTCCAAATTGCTCAACGACCACTAAATCAAACACCTGGCCTGGTTCAGTACAAGATCCACTGTGGCCTCCCCTCTCGTCATCCCTTCCTCACACTGTGTCAGGAAAACCTCCTGCATGCCTTGGACTAAAACTGATCCATCCAACATACTCGAGTTAGAACATTTCTTACAGATATGGGAGGAATAAAAGGATGACTAGGTTAGGAATAGGGCTAGTCAAAGCCAGAAGTGGGAAGTTGTGTGTGAACCCTGTGAAGATCGGAGAGGGGCGAAACAAATATTTCCCATCTGTTTTCACTCAGGAAAAGGAGAATATTGTAGAGGAGAAGACTGAGATAGGGGCTAATAGATTAGAAAGGATTGAGGTTAGTAAGGAGGAGGCGTTATCAATTCTCGAAGGTGTGAAAGTAGATCAGTCACCTGGGCTGGATGGGATTTTTCTGAGAATTCTCTAGGAAGCTAGGGAGGAGGTGGTGGAGCCTTTAGCCTTGATCTTTGAGTGGTCATTGTCTACATGTTTAGTACCAGTGGACTGGAGGATTGCACATGTTGTGCCCTTGTTCAAGGGCAGTAGAGATGACCCAGGTAATTATAGACCAGTGTGCCTTACATCTGTTGTAGGAAAGGTTTTGAAAGGATTATAAGAGACAGGATTTATAATCATCTAGCATGCAACAATTTAATTAGAGATAGTCAACATGGTTTCGCCAACGGCAGGACATGTCTCTTTTTGAGAAAGTAACCAAACATGTGGATGAGGGTAGGGTAGTTGATGTGGTGTACATGGACTTCAGCAAAGCCTTTGGTAAGGTTCCATATGGTAGGCTATTGAAGAAATGCAGAGGCATGGAATTAAAGGTGATTTAGCAGTTTGGATTAAGAACTGGCTTTCTGTAAGGAGGCAACGAGTGGTGGTTATTGGAAAATATTCAGCCTGGAGTGCAGTTACTAGTGGAGTGCCACAAGGATCTATTTTGGGACCAATGCGGTTTGTCATTTTTATAAACGACTTGGATGCAGGCATAGGTGGATGAGTTAGTAAGTTTGCAGATGACACTAAAGTCAGTGGATGGTGGACAGTGTGGAGAAATGTTGCAGGGGGACCTGGATAAACTGCAGAATTGGGCTGAAAGGTGGCAAATGGAGTTCAATGCAGCTAAATGTGAGGTGATTCACTTTGGGAAGAATAACAGCAAGACAGAATACTGGGTCAATGGAAAAATTCTTGGTACTGTGAATGTGCAGAGGGATCTTGGTGTCCATGTACACAGATCCTGAAAGTTGCCACCCAGGTTGATAGTGCTGTTAAGGTGGCATACGGTGTGTTACGTTTGTTTGGTAGAGGGATTGAGTTCTGGAGCCATGATGTCATGCTCCAATTGTATAAAACGCTAGTGTGGCCTCACTTGGAATATTGAGTACAGTTCTGGTCGCCCCATTACAGGAAAGATGTGGAAGCATTGGAAAAGATGCAGAGGAGATTTATAAGGATGTTGCCTGGTCTGCAGGGAAGGTCTTTTGTGGAAAAGCTGACGGACTTGGGTCTGTTCTCATTGGAGAGAAGAAGGCTAAGAGGGGATTTAATAGAGTCATACACAGAGGATTAGATAGGGTGAACAGTGCGAGTCTTTTTCCTAGGATGATGACATCTGCTTGTACGAGGGGGCATGGCTGCAAATTGAGAGGATTTAAAACAGATGTCAGAGGCACGTTCTTTACTCAGAGTAGTAAGGGCCTGGAATGCCCTGCCTGCCAATGTAGTTAACTCAGCCACATTAGGGGCACTTAAAAAGTCCATGGATAAGCATATAGATGATGATGATGGATAGTGTAGGGTGATGGGCTTCAATTAGTTCACAGGTCGACGCAACATCGAGGGCCAAAGGGACTGTTCTGCGCTGTATTGTTCTATGTATAGTTACAACTTATTCATTTATATAATTTCCAAAAATTTTAATTATTTCTAACAATAACCCATGTTACAATATCGTACTGTTATTTCCAATGATTCGATGTCCCGTACAAGGTCTCCTCCAAGGCTGATCAATATTACGAAGAACCCAAAATCACGAATGGATGTAACTCGTCCAATCACTACATCCCCACGTTCAATGTCACGGAAAAAGTATTGTCTTTTGTCATCACTTGGCACTTCCATCAGCTGCTCTATAGGAGGCATAATTGCATAATAGTCTATAAGAGAAAAAAAGGATTTCAGGATATACAGAGATTGGGGTTCTATCATAATACATACTTAACCATACTAGAATGTCAACCGTTTTAGGTGATAATGTGCCCAACATTTATTTCAAATGTTGGAATTCAAATTTTGGTTAACATTCTAAATCTGAACAATTACAGTAACTGCTCAATCCATCCTTGTTTCACTTCTCTTCAGGTTACCCAAGAATGACAATTGCAATTGTGTCTTTTGTATATCTTCCTCTAGAAGGGGCCATTTTAAGTCTAGATCAGATTAGATTAGACTAGACTAGACTATCTGCAGTGTGGAAACAGGCAATTTGGCCCAACAAGGCCACACCGAAGAGTTACCCACCCAGACCCATTTCCCTCTGACTTATGCAGCTAACACTATGGGCAATTTAGCACAGCCAATGCACCTAACCTGCACATCTTTGTATTGTGGGAGGAAACCGGAATACCTGGAGGAAACCCACGCAGACACGGGGAAAATATGCAAACTCCACACAGACAGTCAGCCGAGGTGCGATTCGAACCCGGGTCCCTGGCGCTGTGCGGCAGCAGTGCTAACCACTGAGTCACTGTGCTGCCCTAGATCATAGTGTTTTAGATCAAGTTGTATTGCCTTAATCTTAGCAATACATCCAAGAGCATTTTCCATTCAAACTACTTGAGAAAGGAAATAAACAAATATCTCTTATATTGCATCTTTCACAACCTCAACATTTCCTTTTCACACAACTGTATGTTTGGCTGCAATTTACAGCCAATGCCAGCTAGTTTGCACATAGAAGAGTCGAAAACCAGTAACCAAATAAATGACTTGATTATCTGTTTTAAGTGTTAGCTGAGGAACAAATGTTGACCACGGCTTCCCTAGTCTTCTTGAAGTTTTTTTAAATTCATTCATGGGATGAAGGTATCACTGGCTAGGCAGCATTTAGTGCCCGTCCCTAATTGCTCAGAGGGCAGTTAAGAGTCACATGTAGGCCAGGTAAGGATGACATTTCTTTCCCTCCAAGGCATTAGTGAATCGCATGGGATTAACAGTCCAGCAATAGTATCACTAAGCCATTGCCTCCCCTATTGCCAATGTGATCTTTTATGTCCAACTGACGTGGCAATTGTCTCTTTTGAAAGTTTGTACCTCGAAAGTGCTAGCCTAGATTCTGTGCTCAACTTTCTGAGATGGATCCTGAATCTAGAACTTGCTCTCAGAGATGGTTTTAGAATATTATTGCAACAACCTGCCATTTGCCTCAATACAATAAAGGCAGAGGTATAACTTTCTTCAAATAAAACGACTTGTAGAACCTGGAAGGAGGAGAGCTAAAGAAAGAACAAAGAATAACAATCCTTCAGAAAATTTAAGTGGAAAAGAATAGTAATTAAGATATTAATCTAATTGGTATGCATTTCTTATACAAAATTGGAAGAAATATTCCAAATGTTTAAACTTTAAGAAAAATTCAAGAAATATGAAAAAGGACACTGCTCTAGACAACATCATGTACTTGCTACATGATCACCACCTTCAGTGTCTTCATCATTCAAATCAGTTCTGGCCACTGACTTCCATGATGGGGCAAAGAGAAGGTCTGCTTTTCTTGCAACAAATTGCTGTATAGCAATGTTATCAATTCTTCTATCCTTTCTGCAAAAAAATAGTACAGGACATTAAAAACAATTATTCTCAATATTGAGATGTGGTCCAATTATCCATAATGTACTGCTTCTAAAAGATTTATAATTGGTGTACCATAAAATTCAAACTGATTGAGATCAACAATTTCATTTGAAAAAGTAACCGGAGCACAATAATACAAAATATAAAAACAATTCCACATGTATCCTTAAACTGCATTAAATAATACTTCAGCATGTGATCATAATTCGATTATTTTTAAAATAGTTATAAAAAGGATAGATCTAATCTAAAAGTTAAAGTTCTAAATTGTTGCAAGGCCAATTTTTGACAGTATTGGGCAAGAACTTTCAAAGGTTGATTTGGAGGGGCTGTTTGGAGGTAATGGGCCGTGTGGAAAGCGGGAGGCCTTTAAAAATGAGATAATAAGAGTCCAAAGACAGTATGTTCCTGTTAGGGGGAAGGGCAAGGCTGGAAGGTGTAGGGAATGCTGTACGATTAGAGAAATTGAGGTTCTGATCAAGGAAAAAGAAGGATGCACGTCAGGTATAAATCCTGAAGAGGAGGAAGGGCAGTAGGTATATACTCAAAAAGGAAATCAACAGGGCAAAAGGAGACGTGAGATAGCTTTGGTAAATAAGGTTAAGGAGAATCCAGAGAGATTCTACAGATACATGATGAACAAAAGAGTAACTAGATAAAGGATAGGGCACCTTAAAGATCAACACAGCCATTTAATGGTGGAACTGCAGGAGATGGGTGAGATAGTAAAGGAATATTTCGCATTAGTATTTTTCTGTGGAGAAGGATATGGAGGCTAGGGAATTTGGAAAAATAAACAGTAGTATCTTGAAAACTGTCCAGATTAAAGAGAAGTGGTGGAGGAGGTCTTAAAAGACAAAAGTAGATAAATCCGCCAGACCTGATCAGGTGTATCCAGAACTATGTGGGAAGCGAGGGAATTGATTGCAGGTCCTTTGCTCAAATATTTATATCATCCATAGCCACAGGTGAGGTGCTAGAAGACTGGAGGTTGCCTAATATTTATGAAAGGTAGTAAAGGAAAGCCAAGGCACGATAGACTGATGAGCTTGTCATCAGTGATAGGTAAGTTTTCAGAAGGGATTCTGAGGGACAGGACTTACTTAGAAAGGCAAGTACTGATTAGGGATAGTCAATGTGGCTTTGTGCATGGGAAATAGTGTCTCACTAACTTGGGTTTTTGTTGAAGAACTGACTAGATGATTGATGAAGGCACAGTGATGGTCCTCTACGTGTACTTCAGCAAGACATTCAACAAGAATCTGCATGGTAGAGTGATTAGTAAGGTTAGATCACATGGAATCCCGGCGGAGGTAGCCATTTCGATCAAAAATTGGCTTGAAGATGGATGATGGTGGAGAATCGCTTTTCGGACTAGAGGTGTGTGACCAGCGGTATGCTTCAAGGGTCGGTCTTGGGTCTACTGCTTTTTGTCATTGATAACTTGGATGTGAGCATAGAAGGTGTTGTTAGTAAGTTTACAGATGACACCAAAACTAGAAGTGTAGTCAACAGTGAAGGTTACTTCAGACTACAACAGGACTTTCATCAGATGGGCCAATGGACTGAGGATCGGCAGATGAAGTTCAATTTAGATAAATGTGAGGTGTAACATTTGGTAAGGCAAACCAGGTCAGTATTTATATATTTAGTGACGGGGTCCTGGGGAGTGTTGCCAACCAAAGAGAGTTGGGGTACAGATTCACAGCTCCTTGAAAATGGAATCGCAGGTAGACAGGTAGTGAAGGCGACATTCAGAATGCTTGCCTTTATCAGTCAGTGCATTGAGTACAAGAGTTGGGAAATCATGTTGTGGCTGTTCAGGACATTGGTTATGCCACTATTGAAATACTGTGTGCAATTCTAGTCTCCCTCCTATTGAAAAGATGTTGTAAACTTGAAAAGGTTCAGAAAAGATTGACAAGGATGTTGCTGGAATTGGAGGGTTCGAGCTATAGGGAAGACTGAATGGGCTGAGGCTATTTTCCTGGAGCATCAGAGGCTGAAGAGTGACCTTACAAAGGTTTAAAAAAAATCATGAGGGTCATGGATAGGGTGAATAGCCAAGGTTGTTTTCTTTGAGGCAGGGGAGTCCCATATTAGAGGGCATAGGTTTAAGGTGAGAGGAAAGAGTTAAAAGGAACCTAAGGGGCAACCTTTTCATGTAGAGGATAGTGTGTATATGAAATGAGCTGCCAGAGGAAGTGGTGGAGATTGGTACAATTACAGCATTTAAAAGGCATCTGGGTGGGTACACGAATAGGGAAGGTTTAGAAGTATATGGACCAAAAACTGGAAAATGGGACTAGATTAATTCAGGATAGCTAGTTGGCATAGATGAGTTGGACCAAAGAGTTTTGTTTCCACACTGAACAATTCTATGACTCCAGGCATTTCAATATGGAAGATATCATTTATTATCAGGCCAAAATAAACTGTTTTACAATTACAAGGGTGCACTAGCTTAGTTGATCCTTTTATATTCACACATAAATGAAGCTACAAACAAGTCATTAGTAAAGTTTGTTGATGTATTTATTAAATTATTCAAATATAGATGTTTCCTTTCAAGTGCAGCTGAACTTTCTAAACAATGATTTCCAACACGTCCTTTTCGAATAGCATCTAATTCACATGCCTATTTTGAAGGTCTACTTTTCTTTTCTCCAAGATTTCTCTCAACCTGCAGATTGTTATTGCTTTCAACTCCCTTTGTGTTTGATCAGCCATGTCGATTTTAACCTTGTCTCATCCACCATTTACTCAAAAACTAGGACATTTTTGACTGTTCCCAGTTCAGATTAAAAAAACATTCAATCCAAACATTAATCCTGTTTTTCTCTCCATAACTGTTGTCCAACCTGAATACTTTCAAAACTGTTTACTTTTATTAGAGGTTTTTCGCACCTGCGATATTTGTTTTTCAAAGTCTAATTTACAATTTTGTTCAATCTTGTGATCTGTGGAACATCTTGTAAATATTGATACTTACCGATCTAACCTCTGACACCAGCAACCACTCAAAGGGAAATAGCACTTTCAATGAATCTGCTTCCATTAGTATGCAAAGATAACATGCACATAAAAAATGCAGAAATATTCACAAGGTTAAGGATCAAAAGCACCACGTAGACTCCTAGTTTCCCAGTTCTGAAACACAGCCTATAATTGTGATTTAGTCAGTCTATAGGGCCTCAAAAGAGATGTACAGCACGGAAACAAACGCTTTGATCCAACTTGTCCATGCCAACCAGATATCCCAACCTAACCTACTCCCATTTGCCAGCACTTGGTCCAAATCCCTCCAAACCCTTCCTATTTATATACCCTTCCTGATGCCTTTTAAATGTTGCAATTGTACCAGCCTCCACCACTTCCTCTGGCAGCTCATTTCATACATGCACCATCCTCTGCATGAAAAAGTTGCTCCTTAGGTCCCTTTTATATCATTCCTCTCTCACCCTAGGTCTATGCCCTTTCGTTCTGGGCTCCCCTACCTCAGAGAAAAGACTTTGTCTATCTATCATATCCATGCCCCTCATGATTTTATACAGTCATAGAGTCATAGAGATGTACAGCATGGAAACATCCTCTGGCAGCTCATTCCATACACGTACCACCCTCTGAGAAAAAGTTGCCCCGTAGGTCTCTTTTATATCTTTTCCCCTCTCACCCTAAACTTATGCACTCTAGTTCTGCACTCCCCGACCCCAGGGAAAAGACTTTGCCTCTTTACTCTATCCATGCTCCTCATAATTTTGTAAACCTCTATAAGGTCACCCCTCAGCCTCCGATGCTCCAGGGAAAACAGCCTCAGCCTGTTCAGCCTCTCCCGATAGCTCAAATCCTCCAACCCTAGCAACATCCTTGTAAATCTTTTCTGAACCCTTTCAAGTTTCACAACATCCTTCCGATAGGAGGAAGACCAGAATTGCACACAATATTTCAAAAGTTTAAATTCTATTAAATCTCTGCTGATAATCATTGTTCAGATTTCATGTACTAACATTCCTTTTCTAAATTCGAATATTTGTTCTTCTCATTTACAATGTTCCTTAAAATAGAACTCAGATAAATCTTTCATTTATTCCTTCTAACCATATCCTTGTTTTGGATTGGTGTCCACTTTAGATTGGGCCCCTGTCATGGATTGGAGTCAGTTACAGTAAATAGGTGTTATACATTGATGTTTACCTTTGTCAATTTGTGCAAGGTCAGAGAACTGCTGATTAGTTGGTGGCGATGGTATCTGTGTCTAAGTTTGAATAAAAAGGGTCACAGAAAACAAATTAACCACCAAAATGTGTAATCTACAATTGAAAGATGATATACTAACTTTGGTAATGTTAAATAAAAACTAAAAATATTTATAACAAACACATTTTGATAGATGAAAGTAAACTTTTGATGAAGTCAATCTCCAACAGCCTTTAGTAAAGCATCATCCAATGATGGATCTGGGCTCAGAGGGACAACATAATTAAAATTAATATATTGGAATAGTTGAAAAGTAGACATAGTTGTGATAACCGTTCCCAGCTTTTGCACTTACAAAAGCATACAATTTGTGCAAAAAAATTAGAATCACAATAATAAATTGCATTACATGGTGCTAAGGTAAAAATGGAATGGAAACTATTTTCATCACATTGCCCACAGCATGGTTTAGTTTGCAGTTCGTAATTAGGATGCTGCATTTACATTGTACCTCTACTGTGGTGAATTGATACAAAGCCAAGGAAATATTAGGATGCTTGATTAAATTCACAGTTTCACCAGCATGGAAGGAGGCCCATTGGCCGTTGTGTTGCTTGTTGTCAAGCACGTAACTACTTGGCCTGTGGTGTTGTATACTATGGTGCTTCGAGTGTACAATGTAATACATCAATACTTGAGGAAACTGTTTGGTAAAACAGTCAGTCTTTTAAAAAGCATTTTGAAAAGCTGGGAGTTAGACTGATTTTTGGAAGGAATTCATGAGCCAAAGGCTTTGATTGTAAAGGCAAGCAACCAGTAGTGGAGCAAAGGAAATCGGAACTATACAAGATGCCATGGTTTAGGGAACAGAGAGGGGCCTAAGACGATTATAAGGTTAGAGGGGCACAAGTCAATATAGGGACTTGAACACGAGGATGAGAATTTTTAGACTAGACTTTTGGCAAACTAGCAGTGAAATAGATAAGCAAGCACAGGGATGAATGGAAACTCTGCTCAGGGTCAAATAGAATACCAACATTTTGAACATTCTGGTCTCATCTGAGAGAATAGCAGGGGAGGAAGATCTAAATGGTGACTAGGGAATAAAGTTGTTGAAATGAATAAAGATAATGGCTTGAGGATTCTGGGTAATCCAAGATGGAGGACAGAAAAAATTGTGGCAGCAAGAGCTGCTCCTTTTTTGAGGTATTTTAAGTGTTGGAGGTGATTTCCTCAAATTCCAGGAGCAGTATAAACTGTTGCATTGTTTTGGAACGGGGGGGAAAAAGATCAAAACGGAGGGAGAGACACAAAGGCAGAGACCACATGATCAGGAAAAGAAACTGACACTGCTGTCCGACCCAGCAGTGAATCTGCACAACTACTGCCTTTGTTGTTTGAGTTCAACTATATCTGGATATCGGAGTGCATCTAAGAAAAATTAATAAACAGTGTAATTTACAGCTGTCCTCGGAGGAACCCGTGTGGCAAAGCTCACAGCACAGGAGAAGCTAAGTGCGTAGTTTTTAAGTGTAACCTTGCTGTAAATCTGCAATAGTGAGTAGAGCGAGTTCTTATTTTGTTTATATGTTTTATCAAGATCTGTCTTTTGATTAAATATTAAATATATAAAACATAGGTAGTCAGTTAGTTAGAAGCAGTCTTTTACAGTAGTAAGACCAAGCTATTTTCTAAGTCTGTTTGTTAAGGGGCAAAGATGGCCTTCAGTGGAGTGATTTACTCTTCCTGTCAGACAGAACAAGGAACAATACAGCGCAGAACAGGCCCTTGATGTTGCGCCAATCTGTGAACTAATCTAAGCCCATCACCCTATGCTATCCCACCATCTATATGCTTTTCCAAGGACTGTTTAAATGCCCCTCATGTAGTTGGGTTAAGTACATTGGCAAGCAGGGCATTCCACACCCTTACGTCACCGAGTAAAGAACCTGCCTCTGACATCTGTGTTAAATCTATCACCCCTCAATTTGCAGGCTATGCCTCCTCATACAAGCCGACGTCATCATCCGAGGAAAAAGACTCTCACTGTCCACCCTATTTAATTCTCTGATCATCTTATATGTCTCTATTAAATCTCCTCTTAGCCTTCTTCTCGCCAATGAGAACAGACCCAAGTCCCTCAGCCTTTCCTCATAAGACCTTCCTTCCAGGCCAGGCAACACCCTGGTAAATCTCCTCTGCACCTTTTCCAATGCTTCCACATCCTTCCTGTAATGGGGTGACCAGAACTGTACACAATATTCCAGAGGAATCTACATACATGGACATCAAGATCCCTCTGCATATCCACTCAACCAAGAATCTTTCCATTGACCCAATATTCGCCCTTCCTGTTATTCTTCCCAAAGTGAATCACCTCACATTTATCTGCATTGAATTCCATTTGCCACCTCTCAGCCCAATTCTGCAGCTTACCCAAGTCCTCCTGCAACCTGCAACATTATCCCACACTGTCAACCACTCCAATGACTTCAGTGTCATCTGCAAACTTACTAAGCCATCCATTATGCCTGCGTCCAAGTCATTTATAAAAATGATAAACAGCATATCACCCTCAATCCTATGCATCCTCACTTTCTCTCATAGCCTACTATGTACGTACACCACGTCAACTGCCTTAACCTCATCTACATGTTTAGTCACCTTCTCAAAAAACTCGATTAGGTCTGTGAGACACGATTTTCCCTTGACGAAACCATGTTAACTATCTCCAATCAAATTGTTGCTTGCTAGATGATTATAAATCCTCTCTCTTATAATCCTTTCCAAAACCTTTCCTACAACAGACGTAAGGCTCACTGGTCTATAATCACCTGGGTCATCTCTACTGCCCTTCTTGAACAAGGGCACAACATTTCCAATCCTCCAGTCCTCTAAAACTAACCCTGTAGACAATGACGACTCAAAGATCAAGGCCAAAGGCTCCGCCATCTCCTCCCCAGCTTCCCAGAATCCATCCCAGGTGACTAATCTACTTTCACACCTTCTAGAATTGATAACACCTCCTCCTTACTAACCTCAATCCTTTCTACTCTAATAGCCCGTATCTCAGTCTTCTTCTCTACAATATTCTCCTTTTCCTGAGTGAAAACAGATGAGAAATATTCTCCGATCTCCACAGGGTCCACACACAACTTCCCACTTCTGTCTTTGACTGGCCCTATTCCTTCCCTCGTCATCCTTTTATTCCTCACATATCTATAGAAAGCTTTAGGCCTCTCCTTTATTCTACCTGCTAAAGACTGCCCACGACCCCTCCTTGCTCATCTTAACTCTCTTTAAATTCTTCCTAGTTAATCTGTAACTGTCCATCACCTCATCTGAACTATCTCGTCTCAACATCGCATAGGCCTCCCTCTTCCACTGAACAAGAGATACAATTTCTTTAGTAAACCATGGTTCCCATACTTTATCTTATCACTTCTCCCCCGCCCAACAGGGACATACCTATCAAGGTCACGCAACATCTGTTCCATGTGTGCGTGTGCGCGCAGGGAGTATGAGTATCTGTGAGAGAGTGTCTGTATATGTATGTGTGGGGGTGTGAGTGTAAAGGGGCATAAGTCTTTGTGAGGGTGCATGTGAGAGTGTGGGAGTTCATGTGTGAGCATATAAAGGAGAGATTGTCTATAAGAGAGGGTCTGCAATGACTGTACAGTGTGTGTGTGTGTGTGTGTGTCCGTCCGTCCGTCCGTCGTGCAGTGGGATCACCTGTAGTGTGACATGAACCCAAGGTCCCGGTTGAGGCCATCCTCATGGGTACCGAACTTGGCTATCAGCCTCTGCTCGGCCACTTTGCGTTGTTGCCTATCTCAAAGTCCACCTTGGAGGATGGTCATCCGAAGGTCCAAGGTCGAATGTCCCGCACTGAAGTGTTCTCCGACTGGGAGGGAACTGTCCTGTCTGTTGATTGTTGTGCACACATCCACATGCACGCACACACACATAAGTTTGTGGGGTGAATTTATACTTGCAGAATTACATTTTATTTTGCTCAAAAACTGCACAAATCTATGCAAAGTTCTGTAAATCCCTTTTTTAGATTAGAATCAGTCTGAACATTGGGGCACAGACAGCCTCACACAGGGCACCTCAAACCTTCCATGCATTATCTAGGCCAACATGGCACCTATTGTTAAAGTTCATTTGAGAATGTAACTTCAAGAAAGTTCTGGAATCTATACATACAAGAACTGAAACAAATATGCCTATTCTAAAAGATGAGAGGCTTAACAAACAATCCAGGTCTTTTTCAATATATAATTTCAGTTACATCACACTGTAAACTTTTGCTGTAAGTTCTGTGACCTACGATCTTATACTCCACAACCACCTGACAAAGGAGCAGCGCTCTGAAAGCCAGTGCTTCCAAATAAACCTGTTGGACAATAACCTGGTGCTGTGTGATTTTTAACTTTGTACACCCCAGTCCAACACTGCACCTCCAAATCATGACTCTCATTATCTTGTACACCTCTATCAAGTTGCCTCTCACCCTTCTTCGCTCCAATGAGAAAAGCCTCAGCTCCCTCAACCTTTCTTCATAAGGCATGCCGTCCAGTCCAGGCAGCATCCTGGTAAATCTCTTCTCCACCCTGTCTAAAGCTTCCACATCATTCCTATAATGAAGCGACCAGAACCAAACATACTATTCCAAGTGTGGTCTCGCCAGGGCTCAGTATAGAACTGCAGCACAAACTTGTAGCTCTTAAACTCAATCTTTCTGCTAATGAAAGCCAACACACTATACACTTTCCTAACAATCCTCACAACTTGGGTGGCAACTTTGAATGATCTATGGACGTAGACCCCAAGATTCCTCTGTCCTTCTACACTGCCAAGAATTCTGCCTTTAACCCTGCATTCAAATTTGACCTTCCAAAACAAATCACTTGTCACTTTTCCAGGTTGAACTTCATCTGCCACTTATCTGCCCAGTTCTGCATCCTGTCAACATCCCATTGCAACCTTTAACAGCCCTCCACACTATCCACCACTCCACCAACCTTTGTGTCATTGGCAAACTTACTAACCCACCCTTCCACTTCCTCATCCAAGTCATTTATAAAAATCACAAACAGCAGAGGTCCAAGAACAGATCCCTGCAGAACACCACTGGTCACCAAGCTCCAGGCTGAATTTCCATCTACTACCCACCCCCTGTATTGTACGGGCCAGCCAATTCTATATTCAGACAGCTAAATTTCCCATGCCTCCTTACTTCTAAATGAACCTACCATGGGGAATCTTATCAAACACCTTACTAAAGTTTATCTACATCAATCTGTTTTGTCACATCCTCAAAGAACTCAATAAGGCTTGTGAGGCATTACCTACCCCTCACAAAGCCATGTTGACTATCTCTTATCAAACTATGGTTTTCCAAGTAAACATAAATCCTGTCTGTCAGAATCCTCTCCAATAATTTGCCCACCACAGACATAAACTGACAGGTCTGTAATTCCCAGGATTATTCCAATTCCCTTCCGTGAATAAGGGAATAACATTTGCCACCCTCCAATCATCTGGCACTATTCCAGTGGACAGTGTGGATGCAAAGATCATCACCAAAGGCACAGCAATCTCTTCTCTCACTTCCTGTCATAACCTTCAGCAAATCCCCTCTTACCCAGGGGAATTACCTATTCTTATGTTTTCCAAACGTTTCAGCATATCCTCCTTCTTAACATCAAACTGTTCAAACATATTAGCCTGTTCCATGCTGTCCTCACTATAGACCCCCTCAGCAGTCAGTGGGAGATTGAAAAACAAGTTTGTAAAGAGATCTCAGTTAGCTGTAAAAATAGTAGGGCGGTTATGGTAGGTGATTTTAACGTTCCAAACAAAGTTAAAATGTTAAGGATTTAGATGGAGAGGAATTTGTTAGGTATGTACAAGAAGATTTTCTGATTCAGTATGTGGTTGTACCTACTACAGAAATTGCAAAACCTGACCTACTTTTGGAAATAAGGGGGGAGCACTTTGCCAGTGATCATAATACTATTAGTTTTAAAATACTGGTGGAAAAGGATAGACCAGATCTAAAAGTTGAAGTTCTAAACAGGAGGAAGGCCAATTTTGACAGTATTAATCAAGAACTTTCAAAGGTTGATTGGAGGCAGATGTTCACAGGTAAAGGGATAGCTGGAAAATGGAAAACCTTCAAAAATAGGATAACGAGAGTCCAGAGACAGTACGTTTCTGTTAGGGTGACAGGCAAGGCTGGTAGTTGTAGGGAAGGCTGGATGACTAGAGAAATTGAGGTTTTGGTTAAGACAGAAAAGGAAGCATATGTCTGGTATAGACAGGATAGATCGAGTGAATCCTTCGAAGAGTATAAAGGCAGCAGGAGGATACTTAAGAGGGGAATCGGGGGGGGGGGGGCAAAAAGGAGACAGGAGATAGCTTTGACAAATAGGGTAAAGGAGAATCCAAAGGGATTTTATAAATACATTAAGGACAAAAGGGTACCTCAGGAGAGATTAAGGCCCCTCAAAGACAGCCTGTGTGTGGAACCGCAGGAGATGGGGATACTAAATGAGTATTTTGCGTCAGTGTTTACTGTAGAGAAGGACATGGAAGATATAGAATGTGGGGAAATCGATGTGAAAAATGTTCATATTACAGAGCTGGTGGTGCTGAATGTCATAAAATGCATAAAGGTGGATAAATCCTCGGGACCTAGTCAGGTGTATGTGAGAACTCTGTGGGAAGCTAGGGAGGTGATTGCTGGGCCCCTTGCCGAGATATTTGTATAACTGATAGTCACAGGTGAGGTGCCTGAAGACCAGCGGTTGGCTAATGTGGTGCCATTATTTAGGAAAGGTGGTAAGGAAAACACAAGGAACTACAGGCCGGTGAGCTTGACATTGATGGTGGGCAGGTTGTTGGAGGGAACCCTGAGGGACAGGATTTACATGTATTTGGAAAGGCTAGGACTGATTACGGATAGTCAATATGGCTTTGTGCCTGGGAAATCACGTCTCACTAACTTGATTGAGTTTATCGAAGAAGCAACAAAGAGGATTGATGAAGGCAGAGGGATGAACATGATCTACATTGACTTCAGTCAGGAACTCGACAAGGTTCCTCATAATAGACTGGTTAGCAAGGTTAGATCACATGAGATACAGGGAGAGCTAATGATTTGGATATAGAACTGCTTTGAGGGTATAAGACAGAGTGTGGTGGTGGAGGGTTGCCTTTCGGACTGGAGGCTTCTGACCAGCGGTGTGCCACAAGGATCAGTGTTCGGTCCACTGCTTTTCGTCATTTATGTCAATGAGTTGGATGTGAACATAGTAGGTATACTAAGTAAGTTTGCAGATGACACCAAAATTGGAGGTGTAATGGACAGCGAAGAAGGTTACCTCAGAGTACAATAGGATCTTGATCAGATGGGTCACCTGACCGAAGATCGGCAGAAGGAGTTTAATTTAGATAGGTGTGAGGTGCTGTGGTTTGGAAAGGCAAGTCAGGGCAGGAGTTATACACTTAACGGTAAGGTCCTGGGAAGTCTTGCTGAACAAATAGACCTTGGAGTGCAGAATCACCGTTCTTTAAAAGTGGAGTCGCAGGTAGATGGGGTAGTGAATAAGGTATTTGTTATGCTTTCCTTTATTGGTCAGTGTATTGAGTACAGGAGTTGGGAAGTCACATTGCAGCTGTACAGAACATTGGATAGGCCACTTTTGGAATACTGTATGTAGTTCTGGTCTCCCTCCTATCAGAAGGATGTTGTAAACTTGAAAGGGTTCAGAAAAGATTTACAAGGATGTTGCCAGGGTTGTAAGGTTTGAGCTATAGTGAGAAGGCTGAATAAGCTGCGACTATTTTCCCTGGAGTGTCGGACGCTGAGGGGTGACCTTATAGAGGTTTATAAAATTATGAGGGGCATTAGACAAGGTATTTTCCCCATGGTGGGTTAGTCCAGAACTGGAGGGCATAGGTTGGTACAATTATAACATTTAAGTGGCATCTGGATGGGTATATGAATAGGAAGGGTTTAGAAGGATATGGGCCAATTGCTGAAAAATGGGGCTCAATTAATTTAGGATATCTGGTCGGCATGGACAAGTTTGACTGAAGGGTCTGTTTCCGTTCTGTACATCCCTCTGACTCTCTGGCTCTATGATTGTTTCTGGTGCATTATTAGTGAAAGCATCAACTCATGCAAGGCTGCATGTCCAGCAGAATGACAGAGGTGCTAGCTGTTGCAAGCACTCATCTGGTGACTGAAACCATGCCTTGGGATGATAGATAGCATACAGATGAAAAACAGGAGGGGGTAAAAGATGGATTTTGGGGGAGTCAAAAGAAAGAACTCATTACAGGTAATTTTGTGGCTATGAATGTAATCATGAGAATGGGACCAGACACAGTTTTACAGAAAGATCATGAGATCAACTGTGTCAGCGAACGCTGTCAAAGATTAGGACACTTAAGTCGTCATAGTCAAAGTCAAAGGATGTGGCTTGTGACAGATTTGGGAGACAACATGTGCAAGGATTTTTTTTTAAGAGGAAAGGGAATTTGCAAGAACACACAGTCAAGGATTTTTCCCCAGGTGTCAATCATACTTCTCCATCTGAACTACATACCAAAATTTTACTCCCTTTAATGCTTTCACTTTAACATCAGTAAGGTAATGGACCTTTTAATATCAAGTGTCATAAGATTTGTTTGGAAATAGCGTAGCCTAGTGCCACTGAGTTTGAGCTCTTTTGTCCAATTTTGAATGCTCTATTCATGTTACTTACGAACTGTTCATATTTAACACAAGAGTTGAGGAAGAGAGGGAGAACATTGACTGCACAGACATCTAGAGAAGTGTTGCAAAGTATGGCGATTGAAAGATTTTTAAGGTGAGGACAGAGATTTTAAAAAGACATGGGGCAATTTTGTTCTTACGCAGAGGGTGGTTTGCCCGTGGAGTGAACTTCCTAAGGAAGTGATGGATGTAGACACAATTACAATTTTTAAAAGATATTTGGATAAGTACATGAATAGGAAAGAGTTGGAGGAATATGGGTCAGGAGCATGCAGGTGGGACTAGATGAATTTGGGATTATGTCTGGCAATTGACTGGTTGGACCAAACGATCTGTTTCCATGCTCTATGACTCTATGATCTTAGTGATATAATAGTCATGAGTTTGGATTCCAACCAGAAGAGAATATCTGCTGCAACAAGAGAAACACACAAGAAAAGTTATGATACATACAGGAGCTTGTCAAGCATCAGCAAGACTGTATTAATGTAAGAATGAATAAGGCTTTGCATTATGATGAAGGAAGTCCAGGCCTAACAAGAATAATTTCCAAAAGGTCCAACAGGAAAATCAAGGCTAAAGTACAGGCTTACAAATTAAGGAAAAATAAACATGTCCAGCATGAGAGCAGTGATGCTCCAACTGCAAGAAACCCAGTCTGAATAACTAGAGGAAAATATTGCACATTTCATTTGGTATTTCTAGTGCTTCAAGAGTATCTAGGCAGACAGAATGAAATAGTCAATGATCCTCCTGGAGTGTTAGTGATTGTAAATAATCTAATAATTTATCAAATTGAAAATTTGAGAAAGAAGCCATCGCAAGCCACAAACAGAATCTAATGTGAATCAAACGGACAGCTCATCACATGAACTTGAAGTTCAATGGCAAAAAAAATTGCAATTGAATATACTGACTGTAAAAAGACTTCAACCAGATCCTGATAAGATGAGCTGCAGCAGATGCACCAATCAACACACATGAAAATAGTGTAAAGATGCAAAAAATGTTCGGTGATATTGGGGTGCAGAACAAGATGCAGCTTTCACTCTCAAACTACTGATAACTAATGCTTAGGTACTACAATGTTAACAAAATGACTGTGCAGTGTGATGTTAGAAACAGGACTTGAAGCAACTCGTGCTGTAATGACAACAGTTGTGTATTTCTTGTCCTAGATGCAAACACAAATCAAACATCTGGACCAGAAAAGGAACATTACCCCAAGCATGAGCAAATATTAGATTTCTTCCAATTCACATCCACAACCTTAGATTAATGAGTGCTCTAAGGATTGTGTGCAGAGACAGACAGAAATGGGAGACGAGAATAAAGAATGGTGGTCCTTCCCTTACAATTTTTTCTCATTCACGATAACTGTTCTGTGAATTCTGAAATAGCCCCTTAAATACCTGCTCCTGCACTGGTTTGAACATTAACCCAATTTGCTGGTTAACTTTAGCTAGCTCTGCTTTCATATTCCTACGTTTGCCCTTAAGGTTGAAATATGAGTCATTGCATCCAATCTTCTCACTTAAACTGAATATATAATTCAATCATGTTATGATTGCTGCTGCTTTCGGGCACCTTCACTACAAGAACATTAATTAATCATATCTTGTACGATACCTGGTCAACAATAGTGGCTCTGTTTGATTCCAGAACATATCCCAAAATCTATGAACGCCTCACAAGACTCTTTTGCTGATATTTCTAGTCCATATACAGATTAAAATCATATGATTATCCTCTACTTTTCTCCTTATTGCAGAAAACAGTAGCGGTCAATCCACCTTACATTGCTGTCTGCCACAAACAAACATTCCTTTTTACACTGAAAATGTGCTGCTGGAAAAGCGCAGCTGACCTGCTGTGCTTTTCCAGCAACACATTTTCAGCTCTGATCTCCAGCATCTGCAGTCCTCACTTTCTCCTCGAAGATTCCTTTTTACACCCGCACTTCAATTGATCATTGTAGCACAGTGCCATGGTCAGTTAGCTCAACCACTCTGCAGCCTTTGCTCATCCAAGGACCTGAAACATGTCGGATAATTGCAAAGGATGAAGTTCCCACACACCAGATCTCTTTATCTGCCCCACTTATTGTCACACTCTTTTCCTTGACCGAAACAACTGCTCTGTAATTTTGCCACTTTGGCTCAAACTCCGAGCTAAAGCCGCTCATGCTGCAAACTATAACTGTTTGTGCCCTGGATCACACAAGTATCCAGGAGATCCCACATGCTGCAATTGTGACCACATCACTTGGCCTGCCATCCCAATGTGTTTTGATTAAAACAAAGGAGAAAGTATCTCCTTTGTCATATACATGTTATTAACCCTACCTCTAAGTTCCTCTGCCATTTTAAATCTTAAGAATAAAATAGAATTAACTACTGAGTGCAAGAGAAAGAAAGACAGAGGGGCCACTTAGCTAAACCGCTGGTTTACAATGTAATGAAGCCAACAGCATAGGTTCAATTCCCAGCCAAGTGTGGTGCTGGAAAAGCACAGCAGGTCAGGCAGTAACCAAGAAGCAGAAGAACTGATGTTTCGGGCATACGCCCTTCATCAGAATTCTTAATGAAGGGCTTATGCCCACCATTCCTGATGAAGGGCTTATGGCCAAAACATCGATTCTCCTGCTCCTCGGATGCTGCCCGACTTGCTGTGCTTTTCCAGCACCACACTCTCAACTCTGATCTCCACAATCTGCAGTCCTCGCGTTCTCCAGGTTCAATTCCCACCCCATCTGAGGTTACCCTCAAGTACTATCCCTCTCAATTCCCACCTATTGAGGCATAGTGGTTCTTAGGTTAAATCGCCACCATTTGTCCACCTAATGAGAGAGTAGCATTATGTTCTGGCACAGCTTTGGCAACTTTGAACTTAGCAAATCAGTATGTATTATTAATAGCTCTGGTCAAATATCAACATTATTTCACTTCCTAAACATATTATCGTCAGTTTCTGGTTTACTGAGTCTGTTTATATACTTGATTAAAGCAAAAGGTCCCAAATAATCACAAAGAATACATGGTGCTAAAGTTCCTACGTTCGAGACAGGAGGCCCAGGTTCAATTCCTATCTGTTCCAGAGGTGTGCCATAACATCTCCAGAACACGCTGATTAGAAAATACCTTCCTGACACACGTCAACCTTCCAAGTGTGTCACACAGCCCTTTCCGGACGATGCGTTTTTTTTCTTAGATATTAGTTCAGCCCGAGGGAAAAAAAACTACAATTTTCCTTCATGCAGGCCAACTTTACGGCAAAAACGCATCGGCCAAATAACGAGAGCTAAGTTAATTATGTTAAAAATCACACAACACCAGGTTATAGTCCAACATTAATTGGAAGTACACCAGCTTTCGGAGCGACGCTCCTTCATCAGGTGACAATCACCTGATGAAGGAGCGTCGCTCCGAAAGCTAGTGTACTTCCCATTAAACCTGTTGGACTATAACCTGGTGTTGTGTGATTTTTAACTTTGTACACCCCAGTCCAACATCGGCATCTCCAAATCATAAGTTTATGATATAGTATTGACTCGAAACCTATTCCAGTAGTCTGTCATTCACTATAATAGGTAATATTGTAAAAAAATTTAAAATGTCATTAATCCAACAGGACTAGGGGATAAACGAACTGCTATTGACGATCGCAAAGACGTTCGCGAAGTAAAATTGATGCTGCGCGACCATAATAACTCCTTCCAACAAACAGGGACAAAATAAACAGACTCAGGCCTACAGGGGTTCATTTTGGAGGATTAGCACTTTATGTTGCAGCTGAGTTATGATTGACAGCAAAGGATTCCCTGCAACACTGCTGGCTGAAGTAGGAGAGAGGATGGTGAAGGTTAATTAAACCGTGACCGTATACCTGTGATGAATCGCTGTTTTCAGGAACTCGGTCGAAATGCTCTGGATGTCTGGGTTCTCGTATTGTTCACTTTTCAAAAGGGATAACAAGGCAGGCCCGTGATAACCCACCGACTGGCGCATGAGATCCTTGTTCATATTCAGGAGCAATTCAATTCCCGCTGACCAGACTCACTGGCATATTGCCTCCAGAAGTTAGTTGAGATGAAGTGAGAGTTACCACATTGAGCAGATAGGTAAAGCCCAGCAGACATTTCATCCAGTGTCAGCGGCACAACACACGCCTGCGCAATGGCCACCATTAGCCTCCAGTCGCCGCATGCGCATTTCCTCCCTGCTGCGAGTTCCTTCTGAGTTTGCGCACAATGAACTTCTCTCCCAGGCATTTATTCTCGGTTGTATATTTTTTGTCCGTTCCAGAGTAAGACGCTTTCTTAAACATTTACAGGCCATATGTTTCAGTTATTGCTGTTAGGAAGGGTTCCAGGATGTTAAACTGATAATAATGAAGGAATGGCTACGTAGGATAGTCTGTGACTTGGAGGGAAACTTGCATTTGTGTGTGATCCAACACAAGGACTTGACTTCTGACAATGCAGTTCTCCCTCAGGACTGCACTAGGATGTCAGGCTAGTTTTTTTTCTACGCTCAAGTCATGAAGTGGGACTTGAACGCACAAACTGAATTTGAATTTGAATTGAACTTATTGTCATGTGTACCGAGGGACAGTGAAAAGCTTTGTCTTGCAAGCAATACAGGCAGATCACATAGTTAAGTAGCATAGATAGTAAATAATAGGTAAACAGCAGCAAAAACAAAAACACAGGTACAGGTGAATGTTAAGAGTTTGTGAGTCCATTCTAAAAGCAGTAGGGGAGAAACTGTTTCGAAACCGGCTGGTGCGTGTGTTCAGGCTTCTGTACCTTCTTCCCGATGGTACAGGTTGCAGAAAAACATTGCCAGGGTGGGATGGATCTTTAAGAATGCTGGTGGCCTTTCCTTGACAGTGGGCCTGGTAGATAGATTTTATAGATGAGAGGTTGGCCTTTGTGATTGTCTGGGCCGAGTTCACCACTCTCTGAGCGTCTCCGATCTTGAATGGTATAGTTGCCATACCAAGTAGTGATACATCCAGACAGAATGCTCTCATTAGCACACCTATAAAAGTTGGCAAGGGTATTTGCCGTTATGTGTCAGCTGCCTGAGGAAGAAGAGACATTGTTGGGCCTTTGTAACCAGTGCATCCACATGAAGAGTCCAAGAAAGCTTGTTGTGGATGACCACTCTGAGGTGGTTGACACTCTCCACTTGTTCCAGCTCTGTGCTGTTAATGTGCAGGGGGGCATGAATAACATCCCGCTGAAAGTCAATAATGAGTTCCTTGGTTTTGCTGGCATTGAGAACTAAGTTGTTCTCAGTGCACCATTTTTCCAGGTTTTCCACCTCTCGTCTGTAGTCTGTTTTGTCGCCATCTGAGATTTGACTGACTATGGTGGTGTCATCAGCGAATTTGTAAATGGCATTAGTCTGGTATTTGGTGATGCAATCCTGGCTATACAGTGAGTACAATAGAGGGCTGAGTACGCACCCTTGGGGGGGGGCCTCCAGTGTTGAGTGTTCGTGACAATGAAATATTGTCCCTCATCTTCACTGATTGTGAGAGTGGGGCTTGGTCTGAGATAACTAAGTTTACTAATCAGTCTCAAGGGGATAATAGTGTTGAAGGCTGAACTGTAGTCAATGAGTAGGTTTCTTACATAGCTGTTCTTAGTGTCAAGATGTTCTAGGGAGGAGTGAAGGGTAAGTGATATGGCATCTGACGTGGATCTGTTAGTCCGATAGGCAAATTGGAGTGGTCAAGAGTAGTGGGGAGGCTGGAGTTGATTAATGCCATGACCAGCCTTTCAAAGCACTTCATGACCACTGAAGTTAGGGCCACTGGACAATAATCATTGAGACATGCTGCACGAGCCTTCTTAGGCACAGGGATGATGTCGACCCTCTTGAAACAGGCAGGGACAGTGGCCTGCTGCAGGGAGAGGTTGAAGATGTCCGAGAAAACCTCTGCCAGTTGATCTGCGCATGCTCTGAGTGCACAGTTGGTACTCTATCTAGTCCCACCGCTTTCCTTGGATTCACACGAGGGAAAACTGATTTGAACGGGTTCATCAGGAATGTCGGAGTAGGTGTTACCTTTCCGCTGATTCCAAGTTCATGAGTTAGAGAAGATAATGGGGGATAAGAGTGTTTCAGGAAGGACTAATGAAGGAAAGTATCCTATCTGTATTCTTAACCACCTTGTCAACCTGTCAATGTGTGCTTAAAAATTCCTCTGTCCTTCTCAAATTCTTAGTCATCTTCTTAGGTAGTCTTTTGGGATCAAGATGACTTTCTGCTATTCCACTGTTGTGACTGGATCCACAAACACTGCAACAGATGGGCAGGTGATATTTGCAAAAATGGATGGGATATTTGCATTTTCACAGCACCTTGCACTGACTGTGCTTGGAGAACACACTTAAAGCAGCTGTGTTATAATTGAGAGTGTGGTGCTAAAAAAGCACAACAGGTCAGGCAGCATCCTGACATTGATTTTCCTGCTCCTTGGATGCCGCCTGACCTGCTGTGCGTTTCCAGCACCACACTATTGACTCTAATCTCCAGAATCTGCAGTACTCACTTTAGCCCAGCTTTGTTAAATCTCAGCTGATGACAATACTGGGCAAGCTAGATCCCAGAATGAAACCTGACTTGTTCCATAGATCCATACAGTGCAGAAAAGGCCCTTTAGCTCATCAAGGCTGCACCACCATAACCACCAGTAAAGGTGCACTAATCCTAATTTCCTACATTTGTCCCATATCCTTGAATGTTTCAAGTGCACATCCAAGTATTTTTAAAGGTTGTAAGATTTCCAACCTCTACTACCTTCCCAAGCAGACCATTCCACATTCCCACAAGCCGCTGAGTGAAAAAGGTTTATACTGAACACCCTCCTGCCCATTAACATAAAACTGTGCTCTCTCATGATTGACCCCTCAACTAGAGGGATCACAACTGCCCCTTTTGCACCCTATCTATGCTCATAATTTTATAAACATCAATCATGTCCCCCTCGGTCTTTTCTACTTTCCTTTATTGGCCAGTGCATTGAGTATAGGAGCTGGGAGGTCATGTTGCAGCTGTATAAAACATTGGTTAGGTCACTTTTGGATGTGCAATTCTGGTCTCTCTCTCATAGGAAGGATATTGTGAAACTTGAAAGGGTTCAGAAAAGACTTACAAGGATGTTGTCAGGGTTGGAGGTTCTGAACTATAAGTAGAGGCTGAATAGGCTGGGATTGTTTTCCCTGGAGTGTCAGAGGCTGAGGGTGACCTTATAGAGGTTTATAGAATCATGAGGGGCATGGATAGGGTAAATAGTAAAGGTCTTTTCCCTTGGGTGGAAGAGTCCAGAACTAGAAAGCATAGGTTTGGGGTGGGAGGGAAAAGATTTGAAAGGGTCCTCAGGGGTAACTTTTTCACACAGAGGATGGTGTGTACACCCCGGTCCAACACCGGCACCTTCAAATCATGTTAGAATTTTCAGTGCGGATCCTGTTGACATCATAACTTAAAAAGGGGAGAAACGCTCTGGATTGGTGAATACTGGGCACCTGACAACTACTGGTTAACCCTTTCTTATCCTACAGATTTAGAGCAGTGGGAACTGAGTAACAGTTAACCTTTTCATAATTTTAGCGATAGAGTAGGAAATCTAACAAAATAAGTCTAACAATTCTAGTCTAAGGCATTAATTGTAAATTTGAGATAGCAAGAGAGACCAGCCAAGTGGAATGTGCAGCTTGTCAGCTGTGGAGAGTCCTCGATTCTGCAAATGTCCTAGATGACCACGTGGAAGAAGTGCAGAAGCTGGAGCTCCAGGACTTGCAGCATGACCAGCAGTTGGAGACACTGTGCCACAGTGAGGTGTTCACACCACAGCTCAATGTACTAGAGGGAAAAAAGGGAACTGATGACCATCAGACAATCCAGAAAGAACAGACATGTTGTGTAGGAATCTGCTGGGGTTCCACTCACTAACCGAAATTCCATTTTAGACACAATATTGATGAAACAGAGACACAGAATATCGATGAAACAGAGACATGTCATGCTATAGGAAAGGAAACAAGTCACTGTGAGTTCAGTTGTGTTGAGTGTCAAGAATGTACGGCAAGGCTGGATGCTCTTTACATTAATGCGAGGTACAGGTTCTTTAGACGAGACAGGGGGGTGTATAAAGGGTGGTGGTATCGCACTATTAATTAAGGATTCAATTACTGCCATACGGAGAAATGCTATCTTGGAAGGATTCCTCAAATGAGGCTTGTTAAGAGGCAGAGTTGAAAAATGTGGTGCTGGAAAAACACAGCAGGCAAGGCAGCATCTGAGGAGCAGGAGAATCGATGTTCCTGAAGAAGCGCTTATGCCCGAAATGTCGATTCTCCTGCTCCTCGGATGCTGCCTGGCCTGCTGTGTTTTTCCAGCACCACATTTTTCAACTCTGGTCTCCAGCATCTGCAGTCCTCACTTTCTCCTTGTTAAGAGGGCAGCCACTTTACTGGGAGTGTATTATCGGCTCCCAAAGAGTCAGTGGGAAATAGGGGAGTAAATATGCAGACAATTCAGAGAGATATGTAAGAGTAATAATCAGATAATCATACAAGGTGATTTAAACTTTCCCAACATAAATTGGGATAATCATCGTGTTAAGGGATTAAAGGGGGCTGATTTCTTGAAATGTATCAAGGGGAATTTTTTTTGTATCATACATAGAAGGCCCAACAAGAAACAGCACAGTGCTGGATCTGGTTCTAAGGAAAGAAGCCAGACAAGTACTTGATGTGACAGTGGAGAAATATTTTAGCGACAGCAACTGTAGCACAGTACAGTTCAAATTTGTTCTGGACAAGGAACAGACGGCCTGCAAAAGATGGGGGAAGGCGGATTTTATTAAAATAAAACAGGATCTGGTCACAGTTGACAGGGAACAGCTCCTATGAGCTGAAAATATGTTGCTGGAAAAGCGCAGCAGGTCAGGCAGCATCCAAGGAACAGGAGAATCGACGTTTCGGGCCTGAGCCCTTCTTCAGGAATCTTCGGGCTCATGCCCAAAACATCGATTCTCCTGTTCCTTGGATGCTGCCTGACCTGCTGCGCTTTTCCAGCAACACATTTTCAGCTCTGATCTCCAGCATCTGCAGACCTCATTTTCTCTTTAAAGTGAGTACTGCAGATGCTGGAGATTAGAGTCAATAGTGTGGTGCTGGAAACGCACAGCAGGTCAGGCGGCATCCAAGGAGCAGGAAAATCAATGTCAGGATGCTGCCTGACCTGCTGTGCTTTTTTAGCACCACACTCTCAATTATAACACAGTTGCTTTAAGTGTGTTCTCCAAGCACAGTCAGTGCAAGGTGCTGTGAAAATGCAAATATCCCATCCATTTTTGCAAATATCACCTGACCATCTGTTGCAGTGTTTGTGGATCCAGTCACAACAGTGGAATAGCAGAAAGTCATCTTGATCCCAAGAGACTACCTAAGAAGATGACTAAGAATTTGAGAAGGACAGAGGAATTTTTAAGCACACATTGACAGGTTGACAAGGTGGTTAAGAATACAGATAGGATACTTTCCCTCATTAGTCCTTCCTGAAACACTCTTATCCCCCATTATCTTCTCTAACTCATGAACTTGGAATCAGCGGAAAGGTAACACCTACTCCGACATTCCTGATGAACCCGTTCAAATCAGTTTTCCCTCGTGTGAATCCAAGGAAAGCGGTGGGACTAGATAGAGTACCAGGCTGTGCACTCAGAGCATGCGCAGATCAACTGGCAGAGGTTTTCTCGGACATCTTCAACCTCTCCCTGCAGCAGGCCACTGTCCCTGCCTGTTTCAAGAGGGTCGACATCATCCCTGTGCCTAAGAAGGCTCGTGCAGCATGTCTCAATGATTATTGTCCAGTGGCCCTAACTTCAGTGGTCATGAAGTGCTTTGAAAGGCTGGTCATGGCATTAATCAACTCCAGCCTCCCCACTACTCTTGACCACTCCAATTTGCCTATCGGACTAACAGATCCACGTCAGATGCCATATCACTTACCCTTCACTCCTCCCTAGAACATCTTGACACTAAGAACAGCTATGTAAGAAACCTACTCATTGACTACAGTTCAGCCTTCAACACTATTATCCCCTTGAGACTGATTAGTAAACTTAGTTATCTCAGATCAAGCCCCACTCTCACAATCAGTGAAGATGAGGGACAATATTTCATTGTCACGAACACTCAACACTGGAGGCCCCCCCCAAGGGTGCGTACTCAGCCCTCTATTGTACTCACTGTATAGCCAGGATTGCATCACCAAATACCAGACTAATGCCATTTACAAATTCGCTGATGACATCACCATAGTCAGTCAAATCTCAGATGGCGACAAAACAGACTACAGACGAGAGGTGGAAGACCTGGAAAAATGGTGCACTGAGAACAACTTAGTTCTCAATGCCAGCAAAACCAAGGAACTCATTATTGACTTTCAGCGGGATGTTATTCATGCCCCCCTGCACATTAACAGCACAGAGCTGGAACAAGTGGAGAGTGTCAACCACCTCAGAGTGGTCATCCACAACAAGCTTTCTTGACTCTTCATGTGGATGCACCGGTTACAAAGGCCCAACAATGTCTCTTCTTCCTCAGGCAGCTGACACATAACGGCGAATACCCTTGCCAACTTTTATAGGTGTGCTAATGAGAGCATTCTGTCTGGATGTATCACTACTTGGTATGGCAATTATACCATTCAAGATCGGAGACGCTCAGAGAGTGGTGAACTCAGCCCAGACAATCACAAAGGCCAACCTCTCATCTATAAAATCTATCTACCAGGCCCACTGTCAAGGAAAGGCCACCAGCATTCTTAAAGATCCATCCCACCCTGGCAATGTTTTTCTGCAATCTGTACCATCGGGAAGAAGGTACAGAAGCCTGAACACACGCACCAGCCGGTTTCGAAACAGTTTCTCCCCTACTGCTTTTAGAATACTGAATGGACTCACAAACTCTTAACATTCACCTGTACCTGTGTTTTTGTTTTTGCTGCTGTTTACCTATTATTTACTATCTATGCTACTTAACTATGTGATCTGCCTGTATTGCTTGCAAGACAAAGCTTTTCACTGTCCCTCGGTACACATGACAATAAGTTCAATTCAAATTCAAATTCAGTTTGTGCGTTCAAGTCCCACTTCATGACTTGAGCGTAGAAAAAAAACTAGCCTGACATCCTAGTGCAGTCCTGAGGGAGAACTGCATTGTCAGAAGTCAAGTCCTTGTGTTGGATCACACACAAATGCAAGTTTCCCTCCAAGTCACAGACTATCCTACGTAGCCATTCCTTCATTATTATCAGTTTAACATCCTGGAACCCTTCCTAACAGCAATAACTGAAACATATGGCCTGTAAATGTTTAAGAAAGCGTCTTACTCTGGAACAGACAAAAAATATACAACCGAGAATATTTGCCTGGGAGAGAAGTTCATTGTGCGCAAACTCAGAAGGAACTCGCAGCAGGGAGGAAATGCGCATGCGGCGACTGGAGGCTAATGGTGGCCATTGCGCAGGCGTGTGTTGTGCCGCTGACACTGGATGAAATGTCTGCTGTGCTTTACCTATCTGCTCAATGTGGTAACTCTCACTTCATCTCAACTAACTTCTGGAGGCAATATGCCAGTGAGTCTGGTCAGCGGGAATTGAATTGCTCCTGAATATGAACAAGGATCTCATGCGCCAGTCGGTGGGTTATCACGGGCCTGCCTTGTTATCCCTTTTGAAAAGTGAACAATACGAGAACCCAGACATCCAGAGCATTTCGACCGAGTTCCTGAAAACAGCGATTCATCACAGGTATACGGTCACGGTTTAATTAACCTTCACCATTCTCGCTCCTACTTCAGCCAGCAGTGTTGCAGGGAATCCTTTGCTGTCAATCATAACTCAGCTGCAACATAAAGTGCTAATCCTCCAAAATGAACCCCTGTAGGCCTGAGTCTGTTTATTTTGTCCCTGTTTGTTGGAAGGAGTTATTATGGTCGCGCAGCATCAATTTTACTTCGCGAACGTCTTTGCGATCGTCAATAGCAGTTCGTTTATCCCCTAGTCCTGTTGGATTAATGACATTTTAAATTTTTTTACAATATTACCTATTATAGTGAATGACAGACTACTGGAATAGGTTTCGAGTCAATACTATATCATAAACTTATGATTTGGAGATGCCGATGTTGGACTGGGGTGTACAAAGTTAAAAATCACACAACACCAGGTTATAGTCCAACAGGTTTAATGGGAAGTACACTAGCTTTCGGAGCGACGCTCCTTCATCAGGTGATTGTGGAGTATAAGATCATAAGACACAAAATTTATAGCAAAAGTTTAGTGCGATGCAACTGAAATGATATATCAAAAAAATACTTGGACTGTTTGTTAAATCTCTCATCTTTTCGCTTCTCGCAGTGTTCCTGCGGCTTACCCGATACTGTTTTCTTCCACGCCTCCCAGAAGCTGCTGTGGGGCTTCCTGACTGCTGCTTCAAGCTAAGTGCCTTGGAAAGACTATGACAGATTATATGCTTATGTTCTGAAGTTGGTCAGCTTGGTAGTTAGTCACTGAACATATTCACCCAAGGCTGCAAATGTTCTTTGACAACAGAACACAAGTTTATTACATTAAAAATAAAGCTAGAAAACAGAAAAGTCTTAATATGAACATCAAAACAAAATTTCACCCAGTTTTCCAAAGTTATCCATTACAGTCTAAATCCCAGAGAATTATCATTTCTATCTCAGCTTTTTAAGCCTTTCTCGGTCTTTCCTCAGTTTCTTTTACTTGGACTGTGTTGACAGTTCTACAAGTCCTTTCCAGATACGTTAGTATGAGCTTCTCATATTTGATGGTCTAATTTTTTTCAGTTCTAACAAGTTGATGATTTTTATCCAAATTCTCTATCTTGGATGCTCCAGAAACTAGAAACCATGACTGCTGAGGTGACTGGTTCAACTCAAATAAAATCTTGATTCCCATAGCAGGATAAAATCTGTCCTCTTCTGAAATGAACTCCAGGTTCTTCTGAACTGAGTTCTTGAAACTTCAGTTCTAAATTCAAAACTGAACTAATTATCTTAAATGTGTTTCTCTGTCACAAAATGCCAGGGACACACGTTCAACTCCAGCTTTGGGTGACTGCCTGTGTGCAGTTTACACATTTTCCTCGTGTCTGCACATGTTTCTGCCAGGTTCTTTGGTTTCCTTCCACAGTCCAAAGTTGCGCAGGTTAGGTGGATTGGCCATACTAAAGTGCCCCATAGTGCCTAAGGATGTTCAAGTTAGGTAGATTTGCGACGGTAAATGTGGAGTTACAGGATTGGGTGGGATGCTCTTTGGAGGGTTGGTGAAGACTTGATGGGCTAAATGGCCTCTTTCTGCATTGTCAGGATTCTATGGTTCTCCCAGACTGTTGACTGAAATCGCATGACTTCTTAGAAATGTTGTACTTGGGACAGAGCAAAATTCTTGACCTTTTTAAAACAAAGCCTTCACAAACTAATGAAAATCTACCTGCCTTGAAGTGTTTCCTCTGTCCTTCTAATAAATGCTAGCCATACAGATCACACGGTAGAGAACTTGTTTTGGAAGCCGAGTGTCAGGCACACAATGATGTGGCAAACCGACACAGCCGATTGATTGATTTTAACCAGAAACAATATTGGTCTGAGAGAGAACATGGGTATTGGAACACTTATCCTGACAGTGGATTTGCAGGTTTTTGCACATACAAAGTTCCCTAGGGATTTAGGATGTCTACTATACATTGTCCCAGTTTCCAATGCATACAGAAGGGCTGGTAACACTACCACCACATAGACCATGACTTTGGTGTTGAATTTGAGGTCTTTGTCATCAAACATTCCGTTACTGTGGGCAGCACGGTGGCACAGTGGTTAGCACTGCTGCCTCACAGCGCCAGAGACCCGGGTTCAATTCCCGACTCAGGCAACTGACTGTGTGGAGTTTGCACATTCTCCCCGTGTCTGCGTGGGTTTCCTCCGGGTGCTCCGGTTTCCTCCCACAGTCCAAAGATGTGCAGGTCAGGTGAATTGGCCATGCTAAATTGCCAGTAGTGTTAGGTAAGGGGTAAATGTCGGGGTATGGATGGGTTGCGCTTCGGCGGGTCGGTGTGGACTTGTTGGGCCGAAGGGCCTGTTTCCACACTGTAAGTAATCTAATCTAATCTACTCAGAAGGCCAAAGGCTGGGTTGGTATACCAGACGTAATGGGAGGCAGTGAGGTCTGCACATGCTGGAGATCAGAGTTGAGTGTGTTGCTGGAAAAGCACAGCAGGTCAGGTAGCATCCGAGGAGTAGGAAAAGCGACATTTTGGACTGGAACACTTCATCAGGAATCATTCCTGATGAAGGGCTCCAGCCCAAAACATCACTTTTCCTGCTCCTCGGAAACTGCCTGACCTCCTGTGCTTTTCCAGCAACATAATCGCAACTACTGTAGACAATGTTGAATTTCATTGTTAATATCTCTCTTCGTCATCTGATCACTTTGGCTCATCTGATCAAGATCCCATTGTATTCTGAGGTAACCCTCTTCGCTGTCCACTACACCTCCAGTTTTGGTGTCATCTGCAACCTTGCTAACCATGCCTAATGTTCACATCTAAATTAAACAAATGAGGATTTGTTACTATATTTATTAAGCATGACCTCCCTCTGACAATAATCCTACTGAATGACAAAAGAGGCCCAAGGGGCTCAAAAACCTCCTCACATTCGCATAAAAATGGCATAAATACAAACAGCATCATTTTTTCATTTTGCCTTCAGTCTAGCCTGTTGCACAATAGCAACATCTTTCATTTGCAAAGCTGTTTCCCAAACATTTTTCTCACTGTAACCATATTTTGAAGCTTGAAAATCAGTGTGACCTCTCAGTGAGAACACAGATGGGGAGGGGGCTATTAAAGATGGAGCACAGTGAGGGTCATTGCTGCCCACTTTTCCTCTCCACCTCCAATTTGGGAAACTAGGAATTAAGACCAACCCAAACAGTAGAATTCCCAGAAGAAAACTGTACACGTCATTCTGCTATGCTCCTCAGATGCTGCCTGACCAGCTGTGTTTTTCCAGCACCACACGTTTTGACTCTATCAGAGCTGACTTGGTATGTGGAGAGGGCAGCATTCATGCTATAGTGGGGTGGGTGTAGAGTGCAGGTGGAGAAAAGATGTTGATAGTTCAGGTTAAGTGGTCAGAATGTGAGAATGGCAACACAATGGTGTCTAAATGCCAGACTTGAAAAAGACACACACCCTACCCCCACGATAGCATAAATGCTGCACCCTCCACACCACTTCAGCTCTGAAGAATCAACTAGCTTGTTCTCTCCCCGTGGATGCTTTCTGACCCACTGTGATCTCCAGCATTTGTTGTTTTTGGTGGGGACTTCCACCGAGCTCACACATCGGGTTGGCTTATGCACGAAACGTCGACTCTCCTGCTCCTCCGATGCTGCCCAACCTGCTGTACTTTTCCAGCACCAAACATTTCGACTTTCAACTGCAGCGGAGATTTGGTGTTCTATTTATTTAACTGGGCGTCGAACCAAAGGAAAACTGATTAAAGCTTATCGACATCGCTGTATGATTTTCTATCGCCACACTTTGTGTGTCTGAACATTTGGCTTCTCTTTCTCCGCTCCCCCCAAATGCAGATTCTTCAGCCTTGCCAGAAAGTCATGTATTTCAGTACCAAAGAAGGTTCACTGGACCCGAAGGTTATCTTTTCTCTCCACTGATGCTGCCAGATCTGCTGAGTCTTTCCAGTAACTTCTGCTTTTGTTTCCGTGGAGGAAGTGTATTTGTTTTTGTCAGGTCTGCAGCATCTCCTCCAAGCACGTTTCGATGCAGTCAGAAACCACCCCCACTTGCTCCTTTTATTTGCTGCAATCACCGGCGCGCTCACTAGCCCGTCGCCACGCGCGGCCCCGCTCTCATTGCCAATGGGAGGGGTAAAGATGGAGCCGGTCGTCCGTGACGTAACCTATGCCTGTACCCTCCCCTTGCTGGGTAATGTAGTTTTCTTTGCACGTGGCGCCATTCATGCCATGGATCCTCTTCCGGAAAAGGACAACAACCTCCATCATGCATTGCAGCCAGGGTTTCGGCAGATTGACGCAAACGGCGATTTTTCACTGCCCCCGCCCCAACTCAGACCTTATCGAGCAACAGCAGAATTTCTCGGAAGGAAGAGACGTCAAACCTAATGGGAAGGATCGCAGAGAGTTTTTTTTCTGCTCCCCTTGTCTCGTGAAATAATAATTTTGACATACTAAGTTTAAAGAAAAAATATTAATAGATTCTATATATGAATATATAATCTGACCAATCTGGATCGTCGACTTAAATATCGAATAAAATTACGTCCATAAAGGGGCAAACAAACAACATCTGAAACGATTCTGGCAGTGGAGGGCAAAAACCAGTTCGGAAACGCTGCGAATTTCAAGTGGAAAGGAGTTTCCTCGCCCTTGGGGGAGGAAATACACGCCCGTCACAATTTAACGGGGACTGTTTGGTAAGTGAAACCACAAAATCAGAACAGCGCAATTACAGAGGAGGAGGAGCAGCAGGTAACAGCTACACCTGTTTCAACAGCATACTCGGATCGCTGAAATATATTGCCTGGTGATGATATGTGGAGAGGGCAAAAGCTTCTCCTTGGATTACATGGGTATAGTTGTCTGAAGGTTACAGAATTGGTAGATCGGGTGATTGAGAAGAACACTCCTTTACTGGCACAGGCGTAAAATATATAAGAGCAGGATGGTAGGCCTGAACTGTATAAGATCTTTATTAGGCCACAATCAGAGTTTTGGTCCTTGCATCCCTTGATGAGCAAGGGAAATATTGATATTGCTAATAATCAAGACATCTAGATTCATGCTCTGTAGACACTAGGTCTTATCCAACTATGATAATTTGTGGAACGTAATGTCAGTTAATTCTGGGATATAAGACTGGTCTCAGTAATGATGTTGTAATAACCTGTATGGTTCACTTATTGTGTACTCTATATAAGTAACATTTGATGTACATGTGATGGTTGATACTTCATTAAAATGGCCTAGCAATTCAAGGGCGATTAGGAACAGGCAATATGCTGGTCTTACCAATGACGCACATGCCCCATAAAAGAATAAGGAAAGATTATCAAAGTAGATGAGATTCTGCTGGAGTAATCAGATCAGCTATGATTGCATTAAATCATGTATCAGGCTTCAAGGTCCTGCTCTTAAATTGTATTATTTTACTGATGAAGGTACAGAAATTTACAATAGTGTTATTGGGAATGGAAAATTTTAGCTATGAGGAAAGATTATATAAGCTCATATGAAGAAAACTCATACTAAACTCAAAACATTAACTCTATCCTCTCACCACAAATGCTGCCTGAATTGCTGGATTTGTCTAACACTGTCTCTTTTTATTTTGGATGATCTGGACTTGTTTTCTTTAGACCAGCATAGGCAGAGGGTAGAGTCAATTGACATATAAAATTATGAAGGACCTTGATAGGATAGGAAGACAAGCAGGTCATGACCCAGAGCCAATAGATCTAAAGTAATTAGTAGCAAGATTAGAGGGAAGTTGAAGAATATATTTTTCAGTCTGATATTGGTCAAAGCACTGATCTCGCTGGACAGGTGTTACAGACAGAAACCCTCATTACATTTAACGAAACACTTATACTTGAGATGCTGTGATCTATATGGCCATGGGCCAAGATTTGGAAGGTGGGAAAAAACTGTAATTTTTTTAGCTGGCATGAAGACAATGGGCAAAATGGCCACTGGTGTTGTAAAGCTTTGTTTCTTCCTAACAAAACAAAAAAGAGGAACAATGTTTCACGAATTAGACAGTGCTGAGAATGGTTGCAGAATAAACCTGCCATAAGCTAGTTTAGTAATGACTGGGTTAACTGTTGAGCTTTAAAATAGATTTATCTGTGATGTAATATGGCAAAGATGGTCAAGTATCATAGTTCATGCATATTGTATTAACTCAAGTTTAAATACTTTGCCTTTTAAAGTACTGCATCTGTTTTTGTTTTGTACTGTGTCTAGATACCATATTGCATTTAGAATCCAGTGACAAAATGTACTGAAATCCAGGTCAACCCTCAATGTGAGAAAAGAAGATTTTTGGTGAACACTGATTTTACTACTTGTATTTGGTTAGGTGAATCACAAAATTATAGCCCTGGAAACAAAATTATAGTTTTAGTGCTGTAACCACCCTTTTTGCACAGGGATAGACAAAGGCTGATATGTTTATAATAATAAAAACAGTTTGCCCTAGTGATGCAGTCATGAGTCAAGTGAAAGACCTGAAAATCAATTGACTTCTATGTTCCGCATTTGTGGCCAAGTCTGCTGAGTACTTGAAGGTAGTGCATTTTTTCTTAGCATGTCTATAATTTAACTGTTGCCTTACATATAATTTTCATTTTACTTTTATATTTACTTGAAAGCACAGAAACGCATCAACAAATTTTGGGATGGTTTCAAAAGAATGTGAACATGAAGAATATTGATGTTGGAATAGAATATGAAATCACCAAACCTGCATGTAAAATGGCGATTAGAAATTCTAAGCATTTGGAAAATTGTAATGAAGGAACAGAAACACAGGTTAGACTTCAATGTTTTCCTTTGTAAAGAGGTTTTAATGCTGTCACATGTATAATATTTAGACAGAGAATTGTTGTGTCTTTATACATGTAATATAAAACACAGAAACAGGGTATTTGGTCCAGCTAATTCATGCTGGTATTTATGCTCCATATTAGACTCCTCCTTTTATCCTTCCTCATTTAATGGCACCTCTGTGTACCCCTCTATTCTGTTGACCCTCATATTCCTCTAACCTCCTCTTAAATTTATATGTATCAAAATACTTTAGTCAATCTCTCTGGTTACATGTTCTATGTTTTCATTACCCTTTGGGAAAGATAGGTCAGCATAAGACTTGGGAACTTTAAAAACTATATAACTTTCACCAAGCTAAGTCGAGTCAAAGTTTGTTCTATATTATAATGAATTTTTGGCTAATCGCTTCACTATCTGTATTGGCTTTTGGAATATCCTCATTTGTCCATATGTTTTAACAACTGTATTCACAAATATTCATGTCCCTTTAAAAATATATTCTGTTTCCACCACTTTTTCTGATGGGTCTATTCCTTGTCCTGACAGCACTTGAATTTAAAAAGAAGTTTAATTTTTTTTCTTGCTGTTTTCATAGTGTAATCATGCTACTTCTACTTTCCTTTTGAAAATCTTTGTTGTTTAACGTCCCAGCTAGATATCATCTTCACCTTCTCTGTTCTCATAAAAAAGTTCCAATTCTTCCCCTATCTCATATTAAAGTCTAAATAAATGTACTCTGCATGCCTTTTTCAGCCTCTATAAAGATGTCCATAATAAATTTAATTGTGTTCTTGTCTGTCTTTGATTTTGTAGAGATTTGGTTCTCTGATTTACTATTGTATTCTTTGTCCAATTAATGCAGTCTGGGATTGCATTTTTTTTTACAGCATAATAAACTTGTCCTCCTGCTTCTAAGGAGTTGTCTCCTCTTTCCTTCCAAGTTTTACCATTGTACATCTTTTCTTTTTTTAGTTTAGAATGTAGGCAGTCGCATTTTCTGTATTTAAAACAGTATGTTCTCTAAATCTGCTCAATCTCCTAACTTATATATACCTTCTTGGAGAGTGTGGTGCTGGAAAAGCACAGCAGGTCAGGCAGTATCCGAGGAGCAGGAGAACCAACCTTTTGGACAAAAGCCCTTGATCATTCCTGATGAAGGGCTTATGGGAATCTGCTCCTCAGATGCTACCTAACCTGCTGTGCTTTTCCAGCACCACACTCTTGATTCTAGTCTCCAGCATCTGCAGCCCTCACTTTTGCCTTGCCTATTTTAATGCTAATATACCCTGTACTGTACCTAAAATCCAGACATGACTCAACAGGAGCAAGATCCTCACATAGACTCTGGCCCTAACAAGGGCCAAAATATTCTGTTTTCTGCCTTTTAGCCATCTTCTTCACACTGCCACATTGATTTTACATTGTAACAGCTATCCATGAGCTTTATGTTGAATATAACATTATATAAGAGAATGTGCTGTACCAATTCTTTTAATTGTTCATGTTGTATATATCTTGCATATAACATATCTGGTTTATGGTTTAGCAATAAATAACATATGCTGTTGAAAAACATTACATTTTTTTGGCTACATTTATTCATGTGACTACAAATATAAGACAGCATCCAACTGTTGCATTTAATTGAGTTTAAGTTAAACTGATACAGTGAGGGAGGCAATAAAAGTTTGGTGGTTTAGGAGGTTGTTACACAGATAACTATTCTGAGAAGTTGATGGGGATACAAGGAGATGTAATAACTTTGAACAGATGTGTTCCTATGGCAGCAATTCTTTTCCATTTGTGGTTAACGGAACATTTCCTGCTCTATTGTATTACACTGTTAGAAGGACATCTTCAACATTGGAGCTGTTCCAATGAACTATTCTCGATTATTGGCCTGCAATACGTCCTCCGATGAGAATACTATTACTGAACCAACTCTAATATATGAAGAAGACTGCAGTGGTTCAAGAAAGTCGCTGTACTGCTTTACCAAGGGCCATTGCAGATGGGCAATAAATATTGGTCTCGCCAACGATGACACATCCCATTAATGAATTTCAAAAGAGTCTGAATTTGCACACACAAGTATGAAAAAAACTAATTGGTTTGGTGTACTAGATGAAGATCAGATGTTTCTGAGCTAATTGGGAGAACTTTCTGTTCATCTTTGGGAAAATTGTCATCTGGACTCATTACATCCACCTGAATGGCAGATAAAATTGCAACAATATCTGCACCAGTGTGACACTGAAAGGTCATCCTAGGGCAGAACTCCCCTCCATGGGGATCAGGATTCCAAGTGAGATTACAAGCTGAAATTTTGCGGTCATGAGTTCAGAAGGAGTAATCTCTGCTGTACAACTGTACCCTAATTGCAACAACTATGCTCCTGCTCTATTAGGCCTTTTCTCTCAAAACTGTCTGCTCTCACATTGCTCACCAACGGGTCCCAATAATTTCAAGCCTCGAAATGTGGTCATAGTAGGGAAAAAAAAGAGCATCGCCTTAAGGTTATATTTTTGAGGCTTGCAAGGGCACTTGAAATTATAGCGTTCTGGCTTAGGTAAACTTTACTATCAAATTAGCAAATATAAATGTCAATCAATGATTAAATATTAGGGCCAATATGACTGTGCGAAATTATTCAGAGTTTCAACTAATGCCAGATGGGATGCCTTTGAAAGTGCTTTGGGAATTAAGGACAGAAGTTATAGAGAAACTAAGTAGGATCTTCAAATGTAATAAAATAAAGAATTGTGGATGTTGAAGATCTTAAAGATTAAGGGTCGTGTAGAATTCTTTATCAAGATGATTGTACAGGTTGAGGGTCAGTAACTTTTCATTGCTGAGACAAACAGATTTTTAACCAGATAAAAACTGAAAGAACTGCAGATTCTATTAGTCAGAAACAAAAACAAGTTGCTGGAAAAGCTCAGCAGATCTGGCAGCAAGTGTGGAGAGAAATCAAAGCCAACATCTCTGGTCGAGTGAGTTCTGAGGAAGGGTCACTGGACTCGAGATGTTGGTTTTGATTTCTCTTCACAGATGCTTCCAGACTTGCTGAGCTTTTCCAGCAACCTATGTTTTTGCTTCTAATTTTTTAAACAGACAGGAAAGTAGAGTTGAGGATTATCAGATCAGTGTAGAATGGTGGCACAGACTTCTTGCGTTGCATTCTGTGCTTTAAATGTAAGAGTCTGCTCTCCTTTTTAAGACAATAAGATGTAGGAGGAGAAACAGGCTGTTCAGTCCTATTGTGTCTACGCCAGCCAACCTTGACAATACAAATCTAGCTCTTAGTCAAATGTTTTGGAGGCTATGGCAATGCAAGTAAACATCCAAATATTATTGAAATGTTACAAGAGTTTCTGACTCTACCACTCTTTCAGACAGTGATTTTCAGACACCCACCACCTCTGGGTGAAAAGAATTTCTCCCCTTAAACTTAAGATAAGAGGTAAAAGATTATGCCTCCTTGTTATTGATACCTTGCACTGAGGAAAAAGTGCTTTCCTGTCCAGCCTAGCTATGCCTGTCATAATCTAATACACACCATCAGGTGCTCCCTACTTCGCTACTCCAAAGATAACAGCTCAGCCTATCCAGTTTTTTGTCATAGCTCAGATCCTGCAGCCCAGTCAGCATCCTGGAGAGTGGCTGTGCATCCTTGGTTGTGCAGACACGTCCTTCCTATAACATGCAGTATTCCAGTTGTGACTCATCAGTGTTTTATACAGTTCTAGCATAACTTTATATTCTAAGTCTCAACTAATAAAGGCCAGTATCCCAAATGTCTCTTAACCATCTCCTCTGCTACCTTCAAGAATCTGTGGATATGCGCACCAAGGTCTCTATGATATTCAGTAATTTCCAAGGTTCTATCATTCATCATATAATCCATTGTCTTGTCATCCCTCCCCAAGCACATAATCTCCCACCTTTCTGGGGTGAATTCCATTTGTCACTGCTCTGCTCATCTGACCAGTTTGTTGCTTATCCTTCTGCAGTTTACAGCTCTCCTCTTTGCTATTTACCATCCTACTAATTATCATGACATCTGCCAACGTCTTGATCATATTGCTTCATTTAAGTCCACGTTCTTAATTTATATTATAAACTGCAAGGCCCCAGCCCTGCAGAACCCCACTGGAAACAGACTTCCAGTAATCGATTGCCATTACCCTTTGCTTCCTGCCTTCAGCCATTTTTAGAACCAATATGCCATTTTACTTTGGATTCCATGGGCTTTTACTTTCTTGACCAGTCTGTCACAAGGTACCTTGTTGAAAGCCTTGTGAAAGTCCATGTAGACAACATCAAATGCACTATCCTCATCAACACTTCAAGTTGCCACCTAAAAAAAATCAAAATTTATTTGTGCCACTCAAGTGCCAGGCAATGACCATTTCCAACAAAAGACTACCTAAAAACTGCCCCTTGACATTGAATAGTGGTACCATCACTGGATCCCCAGTATCAACCAAGGTTACCATTGACCAAAAGCTCAACTAGACTCACCATATAGATAGCGTGGCTATTGAAGCAGGTCTTGAGGCAAGGAATACCTCTTGAATCCGCGAGGCCTGCCTGCCATCTACAAGCTACAAGTCAGGCGTGTGATGGAATACTCCCTACTAGTCTGGACGTGTGCAGTTCCAATAACACTCAAGCATGACACCATTCACGATCAATTAGCCTGCTTGACTGCACCATATTCACAAACGTTTAGTCACTCCATGACTGACACCCAGTAGCAGCAGTGTGTACTATCTACAAGATGGACAGCAGAAATCCACCAAAAATCCTTAGATAGTGCCTTCCAAACCCACAACCACTACCTTCCAGAAGGACAAGGGCAGAAAATACATTGGAATATCACCACCTATAAATCACCCTCCAAGCCATTCACTATCCTGATTTGGAAATATATCGCCGTTTCTTAACTGTCGCCACGTTGAAATGCTGGAATTCAGTCCCTAACAGCCTTATGGATTTACCTACACCACACGGACTGCAATGGTTCAAAAGCCAGCTCACCACCACCTCAGGAGCAGCTAGGACTAGCCTGTAATGCCATATCCCACAAGTGACTTTAAAAAAACTCAAACATGGTCTTTCCTGACAATTTTGTTTTGTCTGTGATAGAGAGATTAACTGTCAGAAACCAAGTTTTGCTTAGATGAGGTATGAATGGTTATATGGTAGCCAGCTGAATGCCACAAGGAGGGATAAAGCAATCAGCAAATTTGAAAAATGACAGATGGCATAAAAGTGCTTGCATTTATATCTTAAAGTCATAGAGTCACAGAGATGTACAGCATGGAAACAGACCCTTCGGTCCAACTCATCCATGCCGACAAGATATCCTAAATTAATCTAGTCCCACTTGCCAGTAGTTGGCCCATATCCCTCTAAACCCTTCCTATTATTATACCCGTCCAGATGCCTTTTAAATGTTTTAATTGCACCAGTCTTTACCATTTTCTCTGGCAGCTCATTCCATACATGCACCACCCTTTGCGTGAAAAAGTTGCCCTTTAGGTCTGTTTCAAATTTTTCCCCCTCTCACCCTAAATCTATGCCCTCTAGTTCTGCACTCCCTAAACTACGGAAAAGATTAGATTAGATTAGATTAGATTACAGTGTGGAAACAGGCCCTTCGGCCCAACAAGTACACACCGACCCGCCGAAGCGAAACCCACCCATACCCCTACATTTACCCCTTACCTAACACTACGGGCAATTTAGCATGGCCAATTTACCTGACCTGCACATCTTTGGATGGTGGGAGGAAACCGGAGCACCCAGAGGAAACCCACGCAGACACAGGAAGAACGTGCAAACTCCACACAGTCAGTCGCCTGAGGCGGGAATTGAACCCGGGTCTCTGGTGCTGTGAGGCAGCAGTGCTAACCACTGTGCCACCGTGCCGCCCTGATCTTTTCTATTTACCCTATCCGTGCCCCTCATGATTTAATAATCCTCTATAAGGTCACTCCTCAGCCTCTGCTCCAGGGAAAACAGCCCCAGCCTAATTAGCTTCTCCCTTTAGCTCAAACACTCCAACCTTGGCAACATCCTTGTAAATCTTTTCTAAACCCTTTCAAGTTCCACAACATCCTTCTTTTTGTGATAAAATGGGGAATGGTGGTATATGGTTGGTTTTTAGAGGGGAGGAAAGTACATAGTAATGCTCCCCAGGGGTCATTAAGAGGACCATTGTCTTTCTTCATTTATATTAGAAACACAGAAAATAGGTGTGGGAGCAGGCAGTTTTGCCTATTGAGCCTGTTATACTATTACTGTGATAATGGCTAATCTTCTATCACTATGCCATACTCCTGCGCTCTCCTCATACCAGTTGGCACATTTAAGATGTAGAAATTTATAGTTTTTCTTAAATATATTCTGTGACTTGGCATCGACAATCTTCTTTTGTAGAGAATTCCAGAGGTTCACTGGTCTCTGAAGAAATGTCTCCTCATCCCAGTCAAAACTGGCCTGTCACATATCCTAAATTGTGATCCATTTGCTGTGGACTCTAACCATCAACACACACACCTCCTGTCCTCCCCCCCCCCCCCCCCCCCCCCCCCCGCGTTATCCATGTTTCATAATATCTGTCATGCATTTACCTATTCAGGATGTAAGTTTGCTTGCTGAACTGGTAGGTTCATTTTCAGATGTTTCGTCATATTACTAGATAACGTATTCAGTGAGCCTCCGGACGAAGCAATGCTGGTGTTTCCTGCTTTCTATTTATATGTTTGGGTTTCTTTGGGTCTGTGACGTTATTTCCTATGGTGATGTCATTTCCTGTTCTTTTTCTCAGGGGTGGTAAATGGGATCCAAGTCAATGTGTTTGTTGATAGAGTTCCGATTGGAATGCCATGCTTCTACATATTCTTGTGCGTGTCTCTGTTTGGCTTGTCCTAGGATGGATGTGTTGTCCCAGTCGAAGTGGTGTCATTATCTGTAAGGATACTAGTGTGAGAGGGTCATGTCGTTTTGTGGCTAGTTGATGTTCATGTATCCTGGTGGCTAGTTTTCTGCCTGTTTGTCCAATGTAGTGTTTGTTACAGTTCTTGCACGGTATTTTGTAAATGACATTAGTTTTGCTTGTTGTCTGTATCGGGTCTTTTAAGTCCATTAGCTGATGTTTTAGTGTGTTGGTGGGTTTTGTGGGCTACCATGGTACCAAGGGTCTAAATAGTCTAGCAGTCATTTCGGCGATGTCTTTGATGTAGGGGAGAGTGGCTAGAGTTTCTGGACGTCTTTTGTCTGCTTGTTTGTGTTTGTTGCTGAGAAATCAGCAGACTGTGTTCATTGGGTACCCATTCCTTTTGAATATACTGTATAGGTGATTTTCCTCTGCTCTGCATAGTTCCTCTGTGCTGCAGTGTGTGGTGGATTGTGGAAATAATGTTCTAATGCAGCTTCGTTTGTGTGTGTTGGGATGATTGCTTCTGTCGTTCAATATTTGGTCCATATGTATTGTTTTTCTGTAGACGCTGGTTTGAAGTTCCCCATTGGCTGTTCGCTCTACTGTGACTTATCTGACTAGCTGACCGACCCTTAACAGACACTGAAAAAGCCATCTCAGTAAGAGGATTAAATTACAACTTCCAGGATGCGGATAATTTAGATTTCTTAGCAGCATTAGAAGCAACACTGAAAGACAACCAACTCACAGAAGAACGCCAGCAAACTATCAGACACTTAGTCGAACCAACATTAAGCAAGAAAAAGGAAGGAAACACTCAATACACAAGAAAGGAAAGCACTAGAAAGACTAAAAAAGCTTAAAAACATAAGGCCCTAAAGGAGCCTTCCACATCCATCAAAGTTTTACCTGCACATCCACCAATATCATTTATTGTATCCGTTGCTCCCGATGCGGTCTACGCTACATTGGGGAAACTGGACGCCTCCTAGCAGAATGCTTTAGGGAACATCTCTGGGACACCCGCACCAATCAACCACATCGCCCTGTGGCCCAACATTTCAACTCCTCCTCCCACTCTGCCGAGGACATGGGAGGTCCCGGGCCTCCTTCACCGCAACTCCCTCACCACCCGACGCCTGGAGGAAGAACATCTCATCTTCTGCCTCGGAACACTTCAACTCCAGGGCATCAATATGGACTTCAACAGTTTCCTCATTTCCCCTTCCCCCACCTCACCCCAGTTCCAAAATGCCAGCTCAGCACTGTCCCCATGACTTGTCCTACTTGCCTACCTTCTTTTCCACCTATCCACTCCACCCTCCTCCCTGACCTATCACCTTCATCCCCATCCCCACTCACCTATTGTACTCTATGCTACTTTCTTCCCACCCCCACCCTCCTCTTATTTATCTCTCCACCCTTCAGGCACTCTGCCTGTATTCCTGATGAAGGGCTTTTGCCCGAAACGTCAATTTTACTGATCCTCGGATGCTGCCTGAACTGCTGTGCTTTTTCAGCACCACTAATCCAGAATCTGGTTTCCCGCATCTGCAGTCATTGTTTTTAACTAAAAACATTGTTATGCTACCTGCAGACAAAGGACACTTGATGCTATTTTAAACAAAGAGACGACATTTGAGAAAGCAAACGCACTACTTGCAGATACCAACACTTACCAACAAGTGGCGATAGACTTGACCCCACAACAAGACAACGGAATCACGGCACTATTCAAAAATCTTCAGAAATCTGGAGAAATAAATAAGACCGACTTCCAAAAAATGAAACCAGACGGATCAAACACACCACGTTTTTACGGATTATCCAAAATTCACAAACCAGGAGCCCTCCTCCAGACCCATAGTATCTCTACCTGGAACACCAATTTACAGACTGGCCAAAGAGCTACACCAAAGACTAAAACACTTAGAAGAAGACTCATGCCATTCCATCCATTCCTCCAAGAATCCCTGAAGACCATCAAAGACACCAAGATAGAAGAGGATGAAATAATGGTCTCCTTTAATGGAACACCCTGTTTTCATCAATCAATATTAACCTAGCCAAGGAAACACTGACTACACTATTAGACACATACACCAAACACCACCAACTTCATCGGCAAGGACAGCATCATCAAGCTAGTGGACCTATGCCTTACCACCCACATCACCTTCAATAGCAAAACCTACAGACAAACCAATGGAATGCCCATGGGATCTCCGATATCATGATTCTTAGCAGAGACAGAAATGCAGACACTCGAACAAACAGTTCTGCCAACCATCCAACCCAAACTTTGGGTCCGCTACATGGATGAAACCTTTGTCATCACTAAATGAAACTAATTAGAGAAAACCTTCAAGACCATCAGTATAAACTTTACTGGCATAAAATTCACTAAAGAGGAGGAAAGCAACAACAAACTGCCATTCCTAAATGTCACAGTAGAGCAAACAGCCAATTGGGAACTTCAAACCAGCATCTACAGGAAGACAACACATATGGACAAAATATTGAACTACAGAAGCAATCATCCCAACACCCACAAACGAAGCTGCATTAGAACATTATTTCCCCAAGCCACCACACACTGCAGCACAGAGGAACTAGGCAGAGCAGAGGAAAATCACCTACACAGTGTTTTCAAAAAGAATGGGCACCCAATGAACACAGTCTGCTGATTTCTCAGCAACAAACCCAAACAAGCAGACAAAACATGTTCAGAAACCCTAGCCACTCTCCTCTACATCAAAGGCATCTTGGAAATGACTGCCAGACTACTCAGACCCTTTGGCATCATGGTAGCCCACAAACCCACCAACACACTAAAACATCAGCTAATGGACTTGAAAGACCCTATACAGACAAGCAAAACTAATGTCATTTACAAAATACCATGCAAGAACTATAACAAACACTGCTTTGGACAAACAGGCAGAAAACTAGCCACCAGGATATGTGAACATCAACTAGCCACAAAACAACATGATCCTCTCTCACTAGTATCCTTACATACAGATAAGGAAAGTCACCACTTCGACTGGGACAACATATCCATCCTAGGATAAGCCAAACAGAGACACGCACAAGAATATGTAGAAGCATGGCATTCCAACCAGTACTCTATCAACAAACACATTGACTTGGATCCTATTTACCACCCACTGAGAAAAAGACCCGGAAATGACGTCACTACGGGAAATGATGTCACCATGAGAAATGACGTCACCGACCCAGCAAAATCCAAACATATAAATAGAAAGCAGGAATCATCAACAGTGCTTTGTCCGGAGACTCACTGAAGATGTTCCTAGTATGGTGACGAAACATCTGAAAATGAACCTTCCTGCTCAGCAAGCAAACCTACATCCAGAACCTCAACCTGAGCTACAAATATTCTCAAAACGCGCCAAAACGCTTGTCAAAATAACCATTCAGCCTCTTTAAACCTTCTCATTCACTCTTTCCAGCACTGATGCTGCGACTGAGCAATCTACAAGGTAAAAACACTGCAGAAATTACCAGGGCTCCTTTAACAGTACCTTGCAAAGCCATGACTATCTAGAAGTCTAAGGGCAGTGGATACGTGGAATAGCATTGCCTGCAAGTTAATTCCAGCTACTCACCAACCTGACTTGAAATATGCTGTTACCATTAAGACATTAAAAAATGGTATTGTGGGTCTATTTACACCAAATGGATTGCAGTGGTTCAAAAAGGCAATTCAACATCATTTCAAGGGCTTTTTGGGAACAGCAATGGTTCCTATTTAAAGAACTTCTGATGTGGGACTCCATCAAAAGCTTTCTGACAATCCAAAACCACAAAGGACACCATTTCTACTGGTTCTTCTTCATCTGTTCTCCTAGTAACATTTTCAAAAAGCTTGAGTACATTTGTCAAACACTATTTCCTTTTCATAAATGCATGTTGACTTTGTGTTGCTATTTTCTCAGTGTCCTGTTATTGCATTCTTTGTAATAGACTCTAGCATTTTTTCTACAATGATTTGGGCTAACTTTTTTTTATTCCCTTTTTTCCCTCCTTTTTTTAAATAGTGGAGTGTATTTACAACCTCAAATCTTTTTAGACTGTTCCAGGATGGACTTGTGTTTGGAATATGACAACCAATGCATCTATCTCTGGTCTTTTACTTTCTAAATGGATGGAGGATAGAGATTATCATGCCTTTGGGATTTGGGCTTTCAGTCATACTATTTCTCAGTTACTTATGTGGCACTATTGTTTTAATAATACTAAGCTCCTTCAATTACTCCTTCCTAATAGACCCTTGCTTTTCTACATTGCTGGGACGTAACTTGTGTCCTCTTCTCTGAAGAGAGATCTCAAGAAGTCGTTTAATTGCTCTGCCATTTCCTTATTCTATATGATCATTTCAGACTGTAAGGGAGCCTGCATTTGCTTGTACTAATCTTTTTCTCTTTGCGTGCACATCAAAGCTCTTGCCATCTATGTTCATGTTCCTTGTAAGTTTACTAAGTTTTTTTTCCCTACTGAATCAACTTCTTTTGATGAATTCTAAACTACTGTCAGTCCTCGAGCGTGCTTTTTTTATTAGTAATTTTATGCAACTTTTCTTTAGATCTGATACTTAATTTCTTTTGTTAGCCATGGTTCGGCCACTTTTCCTGTTGTGTTCATTCTCCTGAAAGCCATGTTTAAGTGCTGCAATGCAGCCATTCATTTCCTAAATATTAACCAATACCTATTCACTGTCTGCTTTTTAATGACATTACCCAGCCTACTGCACCCAACTCAACTGTAATACCTTTATAGTTTCTTTTGTTTAGAATTTAGGACCCAATTTTGAATTGTATGACATCATTTTCTATCCACTGAAGAATTCATTGACATATTGTTGGTTATAATGGGCATGATTTCAAAAAGTGCAGATGACATATGACTTAGCAGTATTATGATCTGCAAATAGGACAGTGATTAGGCTTCAAGAAGATTGTGACTGGTGCAGTGGGCAGAAGCATGCCTGATTAAATTTAATGCAGAGGAATGTGAAGTGATACATTTTGGAAGAATGAGAAGTAATTTAAAGGGAATATTTCTATAGTTTCAGGCAAAGAAGCATTGGCACAAAGTAATGAAAGTAAAAGGGCAATTTGCATAAATGGTTGAACAGGCATGTGGGATTCCTAGCTTTATAAATTGAGGAATGGAGCAAGGAGATCAAGATGACCCATTATTAAACACTCTTTTGCTTTGACTGGAGTATTGTGTTCAGTTCTAGATATTGCAGTTTAGAAAGGTTGTACAGAAAAATTTAAAAGAATACTTCCTGAACTCTGGGACTTCAATTTTAAAGACTGTCAAGAAGCTGGAGTTGTTTTCCTGTGAGAAAGAAGTTTGAAAAAACATTTAATAGTTTAAAACTATGAATACTCTATTCAGAACAGATAGAAAGACTCCCTTTTGCTGGTGAAATAAGATCTAAAGGATAGAGATGTAAGATGCTTGATGCCTAAACAACACATTTCATTCACATAGTGCCTGTCATGTATGACATTCCAAGATATTTCAAAGGAACATTATCAAATAAAGTTTTCTTTGGGGACTGACTAGAAAGTGGAGTTGACATCATAACCAGATAAGCCATCGAGTGACAGAGCAGGCTGAGAAGGCCAAAGAGCTGACTTTTGTTCCCAGATCCTATGTTCCTGCAATAGTGGCCCAATTGCAAAGGTCATTTTCATTTAAATCTGAAACGGTTGGCGAAAGAGTGCCTCCATTTTGGGACAACCCATTATCACTTACTCACATGTTCTGATATCTCGTTACTGCTTTCAAGCTGGCCTTTTTTTTCCCGCTTTGAAGCCTGGAGAGTCCTCCTGCTCTCTTTACTTGAGACATGAGTTCACCCACTGACCAGTCATTTTATATAAAATCCCAGGTGAGTGACTGTCTCCCTTGGGTTTTGAATCATGCAGCAAAGTTGTCCCCGTCAGGTCACTGAAATTCCATTTATAGTCTATTTTGTACAATGTATGATGTTGTTTATGTGATTTAGAAAAATAGTGAAATAAATATAGATGGATTGACCTTTTTTCCTGTTACGCTAGCCTTTTTTTTGGCCACTATTTCATGTTTCCCTGTTATTTCCTCCCCCCTCCTAGATCCTTACATAGATAGGTACAGTGCCATGAATGGACAATGTTTGAAATTTGTTTTTGAAGAACTGAAATTATAAATTGGATAAACATATATTGTCTGTATCTTGGGTCAGTTTGATTTTTGTTTGTAAATCTGTTTGGGTAAACTGCAAGGTTACATAATCTTCAGAGTGATTGGGGGGGCTGTGTTAGATTTTGGGAGGTTGTGACTATAGTTATCAAAATATAGGGAGTTGACTATTTGTAGAAGTTATCAACTATTTTAATAAACGAGTTAAACAGCACTTTAGATATGATATAATAGTTAAGTTGACTTGGAAGAGTGCACAACCTGTGACAGTTGAGAATGATTCATTGATGAACTGACAGTTGGCACATAGTTTGTTGATTTCAATGAAATTGTGAAGGCAGCAATTTGCTCATTAGCTGAATTGTTAGGGAACACTACCCTGGGACTTCCTTCATTCTCTTCTGGTTCATCTATCTGAAGAAGGCAATTCCTGATGAGAACTTCCACTTGCAAGTATTGTGAAACGGGCACTGCCCTGTATCCCTGAGCACTAGTTGATGTAGCCTATTTCTAGGAGCTGTTCTCTTGTACCATATCAATTTCCCAATTAATTCCTTCTAGCTAATGACCAAAAGAAAGCTATTCATAACACCAGGATGTCTGTTGTCTCCTTGTCGACCTTCATATGAAGATTACTGTCATTCCTTCTAAGACTCAGGTAGTTTTTATTTTCCCAAATGCTGCATTGGTAATAGGATATGTCTAGTGCCATATAGGTAAAGGTAAAGTCGTCATAGGCACCGAGAATTCAGAGATTGAGAGAGCTAACTGATGGTAAGTTTTTAACCTGAGCGTCATCATGCCATGGGTGAGAGGTGACGTTGAGAAGGCTGGGTCTTCACAGTAATCTCAGACAGTATGAGAATTGAAACCATGCTGTTGGCATCACTCTGCATTTCAAATGAGCTATCCAACCAACTGGGCTAAACAACTCTCATTGCAATTAAAGATTTTTTAATGTAAATTCAATGGCACGTTGTACTCTTGGTGATGCTGGCCATTAAAGCTAGTTACATTGTACACCAGTTAAACTTGCTACACAGGAAATATTAGAAAATTCAGTTTCAAAGGGACTCCAATTTCCAACTGACATTGTATTCTGTTTAATGCCTGCAATAAAAAAAAATCATTCAGGCAGTACAATTAATATTAATGTTGTATAATACTCTGAGGTGCTTCAAAGGAGCATAATCAGATGAATTTTGGTATGAAACTAGATAGGGACATTAGAACAGAAGACAAAAAAGTTTTTAGGTGAGAAGAAAGGTAGGGTTGGAGAGATTTAGATGTAGAAATCCACGCCTTGAGGCCTCAGTAGCTGAAGGACTAATTGGCAATGGAGGAAGTTAGAAATAAGTGATGCACATGAGGCCTGATTCAGAAGAGTGCAAACATCTCCAATACCTGTCTCGCTGGCACAGGTTTCAAATAATAGGAAGGACAAAGCATTAGTGGACCTGAACACAAGTTTGGAAATTTTAAATTGAAGGCATTGATCGGTGGAACCAAAGGTGATAGATATTTATGACGATGCATATCAGGACATAGGCAACAGCAGTTGGATGAGGTAAAGTTTACAAAGTGTGAAAGATATCAGACAATTCAAAAATGTACTCAAACAGTCAAGTCTCCAGGTAAATAATATGGTGAGAGTATCAGCAGCAGATGGGCTTAGGTAGGGGTGGAGTTGAGCATTATTTTGGAAGTCCAAGTTGGCAGCCATTGTGATCAAATGTGAGGTTTGGTTCAAGGTCATATTGCATACAGAGGTTGGAAGCAGTCTAATTCAGCCTTAAAAACTGTTTGTGGAGAGGGATGGAGTTGGAAGTCAAAGAATCCATGGACTTCGCAAGTTTATGGTTGAGGCAAAATACAATGCATCCAGGCTTTCCAATTAATTTATTTCCTTATTGCAATCTTTTGAATGACAGTCAGAATTGTGTGAAGATGCTTTGGAGACAGCAGGTCGGGTGGAAGGGCTATCAATGGATGTTTCAATGTATTCCTGTATGCAAATTCAAGATGAGAGAAACCAGAAGGGCAAGTACCATCATAGTCTACATCTGCTGAAGCCCTTTCGTAACACCTCCAAGTGAGTACCTCTCAGTAGTACAAACTTAACATCATTGATCCTTTTTAAAATATATACTAAGTGTATCTATGATTGTTCATATCCTTCTATGTCTTTGTAACTCAGCAGTGTACTTTTTGGATTTTGAATCTTACATCTTTGAGATTTTTGTAATTCAGTTTGATATGCAATAGAATTGGAGAGAAAATTGCAATCTTGTAAAGATATTCATTTTCATTTAAGTTTTTTTTGAACACCTGTTAGTACTTCTCAAAATTTTCTATGCAAACGTATTTTAATCACCCTATTTAGAGATGTTATTACACACCTCTGAAGCAGGTAGGACTTGAACTCAGGCCTCCTGGCTCAGCAGTAGTGACACTACCACTGTACTGCAAATGCCCAACCATTTCATTTGGCAAGAAACTTCATTCAACATACTAATTACATGTAGGTGTTATGGTAATGTCAATGGTGTCATGGTCCAGATACCCCGGTGATATTCTAGGGACCTGGATTCTATTCTCTCAATTTAAATTGTGAAATTTAAATTCAAGAAAATCTAGAATTAAAGTTCTAATGATGACCATGAAACCATTGTTGCTTGGCAAAAAAGTCCATTAGTAAACCCTAGGGGAAGGAAAACTGCTGTCCTTACCTAGTCTGGCCAACATGGCATCCTAACTTCCCTCTGAAATGGCTGAGCAAGCTATTGAATTACTTTAAAACAAGTATTGAAATCAGACATACCACCTGCCATAAATGTAAGCACAAAAACAACAATGACAGACTCCGAAACAAAACAAAGAACTGCGAATGCTGGAAATCAAACAAAAACAAAGTGCTGGAGAAACTCAGCAGGTCTGGCAGCACCTTTGGAGAGAAATCAAAGTTAACATTAAGTGACCCTTCTTTAGAATGTCGAACCCAAAACATTTCTCCAGTAATTTCTGTTTTTGTTTTTGTGACCATGCAAAGTCCTCCTTGCAGTCATCCAGCTGGTGCCAAATTTAGTAAAACTGTCTTGCAGACTAGGCAAACAACAACCTGACATAGTCATGCTCACATAATCATGTCTGATAATGAAGCAGATGTCTCTATCATCATTTCTTGATGCCCTTTCTACCGGCAGGACAGACCCTGCAAAGATGGTGGCACAGTGATATATATCAAGTGGAGTTGCCCTGAGAGTTCTCAACATTGGCATAGAGTTTAAGAGCAGAGAGATTATGCTGGAACTGTATAAAATATTTGTTAGTCCAAAGCTAAAGTATTGTGTGTAGTTCTGGAATCCACATTGCAGTAGGGATGTAATAGCACTGGAGAGGGTGCAGAGGAGACTGGCAAGGGTGTTGCCTGGACTGGAGAGTTTCAGTTATGAAGGTAGATTGGACACACTGGAGTTCCTCTCCTTAGAGCAGCAGAAATGAGGGGAGATGTGATAAAGATATATAAAATTACAAGGGACAAAGATAGGTAGACAGGAGGAAACCTATCCTGTGATGAGCAATCAATGACTAGGGGACATTGACTCAAAGTAAGGGGCAGAAGGTTTAGAGAAGATGTGAGGAATAACATTTTCATCCAGAGGGTGGTGGGAAACTGAAACTCACTGCCTGTAAGGGTGGTAGAGGTAGAAGCTCTCATACCATTTAAGAAGCATTTATATGTGTACTTACGCTGCCAAAGTATATAAGGCTATGGAAATCAGGATTAAAATAGTTAGGTTGTGTTTTTAATCAGATCAGAACAATGGTCTGAAGGGCTTTCCTGTGCTTTCAATTTCTATGACTTCAAATTCTGTGAAGTTTCATGGCATCTGGTTAAAAACTGGGTAAAGAAACCTCCTGTTGATTACCACAATTACCGTCTCCTACTTCAGTCGATGAATCAATACTCTCCGTGTTGAACACCAACTACAGAACATAAATGCTTGACTTGATTTGTGGCAGAAGATGAGAAAATATACTTGGCCTCATCTTCACCAATCTGACCAATACCACCAAAGTGCTAAGTGGAACAGGTTGAGCAGCTCAAAGTGGGCTATCCATAAGGCACTGCATGCCATAAGTAGCAGCAGAATTGTATTCCAGTACAGTCTTTAAATTAATCTCATGTCTTGGCATATCCTTCACTTAACCATTTGAGCTCGAGAATCAATGTAGTAAAGCATAGCACTATCTAAAAAATGGAGTGCTAGTTTAACAAAACTATTTCCAAGAACGACAAGCATGCCAATCAGCATGAGTGGCATTGTGTAGACAGCTCAATCCCACAATCAACTGATCATATCAAGGCTTTGCAGTCCTAAGACGACCAGTTGAATCTGCAAGAGTTGACATATTGGTACACGGAAAGTTAGTTAGCTATAGTGAGAGCTTGAGTTAGTTTAAGATTATTCTGCTAATACCTTGTTACAAGCACGATGCGTTGAATGATCTCATTTTGTGCTGTAAATCTTTTGGCACACAATGGGGACACCTTGTTCTGTTTCACATTGAGTTTTCAAATACTTAACAGTCTTTTGAGCCATTGAAACAGCCAGACAGTTTCATCTGAAGATCAAGAAGGAACAGTTTGCAAAACGGTAACAGAGTCAGATGGATGCATCCTTTTATTTGTTTCTATTGACATAGTCTACTTTTCATACATATATATAGACAGCAGCATCCTGTGGACAATGCCGGTTTCTTCTCATTCATGACCTTCAGTTGGTTGACATCTTTGGCCTTCACAGCTTATAAAAAAGGGGAACTCCTCCTTGAAGATGTATGGCCTCTGTCGAAGTATGAATCTTCTGAAGTCAATGGTCGAAGGTATGTGTATGATATCCTGAATATCACTGGAATTCACTCCATTTTTAAATCCTACAGTGCTACATTTTTAATGTATTCATGTGTGATCCTTTATAGATATGAAATGTTGCTATTTTAATGTGGCAGAAAACTTGATCTATTTTGTATTTGAACTGTACTGATCTTTGCATGTTTGGATTTGTATTTAACATTGTCTATCCTTCCACTTTGATATTGCACAACACAAAATTTATATTCTCCACTACTCATGGACAATTTCATATGTTGAATCCTTGCATAGCCAGGAAAGACTTAAAGCTTGCATGTATATCAAGATGTTAATCTGTGTTCTCAACTTCATTCTATGATGTCTAATCACAAAATACTTGATCTAGAAACTTTTTATCTCAAAATATAATGCATTTATTCCTGCACTATACAATTAACAAAATATCGCAAAAGAATCTCAAATTACAGACGATGAATTGCTTGAGTAGGATGGTTTTGTAATTTGGAGTAAAATATTGGATTATTTATTACATATGTATGGTCTCATTTGCTTTTCTCATTTACATTACACGAGATTTGAACATGTCACTTAGGTTGACGGTTGTGTGTAGTGCTGATAGAACATTGTATTGTTAAAAGTGCCATTTTAGATTCTTTAACTTTATTTTGGAAGAAGTGTAGGAAGTTTACCTATCCTGAATAACAATCATCTGTCAACCAACATCATCTTTTCATAAGTTGTATTTTATTTGCTAGGTATGGAATTTTACTATCTACTCACTGTCTGAGGTGTTTTGCAGAATCCTCAAGGTTTTGGTTTTGCCTGTATCCCATATTTCCCATTTCATACACTGCTCAACATTCACTGGCATTTTTATGACTGCTCACAGAATTTTGTTTTGCCTGTTAAATTGTTGTTTTTGTAGATACTGTTTCTTGTACATAGTACAAGCATTAATCAGGAAAATTTATTTTTGGTATGTTAGCATTAGTGAAATGTTCACTGTATTAACAGCTCATTAAATCTTTAGTTTGTGTTAAGAAAAGAAGTGAGGTTGCTGTGACTTGAGCTTACGTTCTGCGATGTTAAGTTCACTATAGGACATGAAATGAGATAACTGAAAATTACTAATAGAAGAGGATTAAGATAACTCAGGAATAGTTGTTTGAAACTAGTGATTAAAACAGTTGAATTAAGAGCACAAAATAGAACTCCAGTGACATCAAAGGATTGAATAGTCAGGAAATGAAAAATAAATTTGTCAATATCCATAAAATATTGGTATTTTGCACATAAAGTTGAGATCCTCCTTATGCTTTGGGTTATTTCATAGTTCGCTTGCACATTCTAGAAACTGCCCAATATTCATTTCCCCTGAAATCAACAGAATGCAAACAAGGTGGTTCCTACCAGGTGAATGATCTCTCCTGCTGGTGTATGCACCAAGCAATAATAGCTGTCCCTCTATTCCTTACCAAATATTGTGTATCTGTTGCCCATGTGACATATTTTCAGTCAAGATTTTTTTTGCAATATGCTGAGCTCTGGGCAATAAGAACCAATGATTGCTTATATACTGTACCAAAGGATCTGAACTTTAAAGCGCCACTTTAAAGAACTGATGACTGTTGGAATGAGTTTGTAGGCTATGGGCTACAAATTCAATTGCATAACACAATCTGAAAATATTCTGTGGCTACTTAGCCCTTGGATTTATATAAATGATAAGCCCTGAAATCATATAAGCTTATAGTGTAAAAGTCCTCAAAATGTAGACTTTAATTTCAACATCATTAAATTGTTGTGGAAGATTATTTTGAAACTTGACTGCCTTATAATGTTTACAGACATCACCAGAAATCAGATGTGCTGAGATCACATTTCATGTTTTTTTAACCTTTTTGGGAACTGAATTATTTTCTTTTCACTCAATAGACATGCAGCTTTGCCATGTTAAAGACTGAAAAGCATTTTCTTAAAATTTATTTCTCCAACCCTCATATTCTGCCCATACTTTCTGCAGATTAGAGCGACTATGGCAAATAGAATTGAAAGAACGTGGCCGGGATGATGCATCATTGAACACGGTGATTTGGAGATTCTGCCAGACACGGCTGGTTATCGCTATGATCTCTTTGATGGTTACAATGGTGGCTGGCTTCTGTGGACCAGTAAGTTATCTTGGCACTTTTGCAAGTTTAATACCTTTTACACATTCGTTTTTGGGCAAGGAAAAGAGAGAAGAGTAGTTTTTATATTGGTGGTATGGCCATATAATGGTCATTCTCTCACTTCCTTGACCACTCTTTCTTCAAATTAATTCCTTCTGGACTACAGTAAGTTGTTAATCGCATGTCAACCAGTATTGAAGAGGAAGGTTGCTGGAGATGGATGGAAAGCATGAAGGTAAAACCACTATCTGGAATTTTTTTTGATTTGCACTGTATCTCTGTATGCCAGTTTTAAAGCTAAAGGCAAGTATTACTGGAACCGCTAATTCATTTCATATTTTAAACTAATACTAAACTTCACATGAAAGGAGCAAGACAGGTAACCACATGTGAATTGAACTAGTATAGCGGACCAGTGATGTTGATCTAATTTATAACTTGATAAGTATTTTACTTCCTATGGCAGGGGTATTGCTTTTGGAGTATTTTGAGTAAGCATTTACTCCAGCATCAGTCAGATTCATCGGTAAACCTCCAAGAACATCAAATTTTTAACTTCCTTAAAATTCAAACTGTAATCATTTTTAATGCAGTATGTGGAAAATTTGTCTGGAGCAAGACAAGTAAATACTGCAGAAACAAAAATGAACAGCTACTAATGTTTGAAATAAGGGGAAATGATTTAAGGGAAAGAATGTATAATTGAGTTTGCATATTTTACCTGAACAATGTGAATGTTTGTATGTGTGTGCGCATGTTTGTGTGTCTGTGTGTGTACATTTCCTTGAACTGAATCTTCTAACCATGTTGTTTTTGCTCTGGAAGGACATCTTTAAAGTTCTGTGGAAAAGGAATCTCCTCCTGCAGAAAGCTGCTCTCTCCAGAAATGTGTAGTACAGTATGTATGAATTTTACTGGGATGGGGAAGGTGGAGGCTGGAAAATAAAACAAGAGTAATTGGCTGAGTTTTGGTGTTTGGAGAATTTAATTGGATAGTCCTTCTGGTTAAGCAACTAGTTTTCTTTGGAAAAGAATAACAACTGGAAAGGGCTTCAGGGTAGTTTTTGTTAGGAATGCAGTGGAACAGTAGTCAAGTGTCAGCAATGCTAAAAAATTAAAAGCAAGATTTAAGGAAGTGCCTTAGTTTGGCTTATTATTCTCGTATGTAGCATAGAGTTATGAGTGAAAACTTTGGTTATTGTGAGTAAGGCAGTCTTTTTTTTGGGCCAAATAATTTCATTTTTGAAGGCAAATCAGAACTTTATTATGACTCTAAAAACTAATTTAAAGCACTTGTTTTAAGATCTGTGCAGTATGCAAACTATAAACTTTGATTTGGGAAACTAATTGAAGTATAGTTTAATATAGTTGCAATGTATAGTATACATAGTATATTATCTGAAACCAAGTAGAAGCCTAATAAATTAATGCAATGAATTTCTTAGGAGAAGAAGTGGAATATTGAGAAAAGCTTTAAAAGATAATTCACAAGATTTCTGCCCACTCAGCAAACCTTTTTGAAATTGCAATTGTAAGAAATTGTTGTTAGTTGTTCTGAAATTGAATATGGTTTCCTATTAAAATAAAAGCAGTTGTTTGAGAAGTTACAATTTTAGATTGCATGTTCAGCTACTTCTTTTAAAAATTCTACTTAGATATTCTACAATAACTTAGTGTAGGCTGTCAATATATTGTTTATATCCAGAAGAGTAGTAACTCATCTATTATTATGAGATTGGCTTGGAGATATCATTGTCTAATTAACATTTTGTTTCTATTTAAAGATTTTGCATTTTTGAAAGTCAGGTTCTGAAACAAGTTGTTTGATACATTATGTCTCTGCTTTTGGCTCTGCTAATTTAAAATGCTCTCTAATTGCACAAACATTTACTGTGATTATAAATAGTAAATGTTAATTGAAATATTTGATCACTGTAGAACTTTGCGGAACAATGTACTAAACAAATTTGATTATTTCTAATTTCCTAATGTTTGAGAGCTACAACGCATTGACGAGTGAAACTTATACCTGGCAGCAAGAAAAGGCCATTTGGCTCCTTTAGCCTGCTAGCCATTCAACTAGATCATAGCTGTTCTTCTACCTCAATGCTATTTTCCCATTATTTGCTAATATCCCTTGATGTCCTGAAAATCAATAATTCAATTGATCTTTACCAATGAACATTGCAGATTGTCCAGATTAGCAAGTGCTTGTGCATATCATATGCAGTGACACCCAAAGAAAGTTTTGTTTTGCATCTGGTTTGCTTTACATTCTATTTAAATCACATTCAAAGGGAGATTTTGATTAGCAGTTCAATGTTGATGTACTGTGTTTTAGGAAGGTGAATTGGTTTGCTGTTGTGCATCTCCTAATGTCTGAATGGATCTATAAGTATTTGGAGATGCCCCAAAGTAATTTGGCCTGTTGTGGACACGGAGGAAAGCCATGTTACTAGAAATGAAGGGTAGATTTTTAAAACTTAGAGGATCATTGCTAGTGTGATTACAGCTTATGAAAATCTTCAATTTCGACTACAGCTGAATTTTAAGTTCAATGGAATTTTGATGCTACCACCAAACCTTTTTGTAAATAATGCATGGAGTTTTGCAATTCATCAAGGTTAATTTAAGAAAACTAATTTTATTGGCTTTCTGAACTATTTTTATAATTGCTCAGAATTCTTTGAGGGCAGTTTCAATGTTCTGAAGAACTGGTTGGTTTCAACAGCCAGTTTGAATTAAAGTATTGAAAAGAGAGAGAAATATTGTAATTTTATACTCATTGATATGATATCTTCAACAACTTCCTAATACTGTGTAAAATTGAAACAGCAAGTACATTTTGAAATACGAGAAGAGCTTTCGTGCATTTCCCTATAGAGTTTAAATTATTGAAAACATTACGGGACGTGACAACCGAACTATTGACACTCACTCTGGCTGCAATAACACTGCTGTGTTTATTTTACTCCACTATTCTCAGATCAAGAATGACATCACTAGTCATCGCTGTGGAAATTTAACGATGGGAATATGGCCATTTTCCTGTCATACTCAAATCCACTACACATCAGTGTTATTGAGTTAAATAATAGGCAAGGCTGATTACCTTGCCATTTGTTGAAGAGAAATTGTGCACTTGTAAACGTCCTTCACTATGAAAAAAATATGTGAACCCTGTTTGTGCATTAACAATTTATTTAGTTATTATACAAAAAAAGTATTTTTATGTTGTTACAATTTCAAACTCTTGTACAGGACCTCAGGTCAATTAATAGGAATATTGAAAGTGTTCTAAAAAATATTTGTCAACACACTGGTGCTGCACAGTATTGTTGTAGGTAGACATTAGCAGCAGTCAAAATAAAGTGGAATGGCTGACACATCAGCTACAGAAATGCTTCTGTGCTCTCAAAAACGTAAAATGGCAGTCTTTCTTGAATGTATTACTCCCCATTCTTACATTTCATGGAATATGGGTCTCCCCTTAATGACTCCACACTGAACTGAAGGCACAAATTAAGTAATTCAATGGTGCTTAAATGGAGGAGCAGCACCAAACAACCCTGTGAGGAGGGGCTACTCCAGCCAGAAAGTCTATTTCTCAAACTGTTGCTTCAACTCCTGAAATAACAGGCATCCTGAGGAGCTGAAGTAGCAGCACAGGAGGATGGTGGTGGTTCCAATAAAACAGGTGGAAGAGCGAGAGAGGAAAGAAGATTGATTTTCACAATTTTTAAAAAAGAAATTGTATTTTGTTTTCCAACACCCTCTTTAGGTCCTGTTTCTGCTGGAATAATAATCAGAAAAGAAAGTTAATCTTTTCAGTAGTTCACTTCCTCTTTTATGTCTTTCTAATAAATTGTTTCAGGGATAAAGTTTAAATGAGAGAGATATGGGCTAAAGGAAGAAAACCTATTGAGGGGGAAATCCATTTTATTTTCTATACTCCTTAGATTTTTCCTTTAATGTATAGAAGTGTCTGCATGCAATCTTTTCTTGGTTATCAATTTCTATAACCTTTTCAAAAAGTTTTGATAGTTGACAAATGTAGGAGTCCAGTTGATCCAGAGGAGTCTGACATTCTAGGCATTGAGTCTTTAATCGCAGCAACTGGAGGAGGGACAGTGGGTGAGTGAGGTGGGGTTGTGCTAGATCAAGAAAAACTGTTTAATCATTGTTAATTATTGACTACTTGCCCAGCGCCAAATCTTGTTGGTTTAATATTGTTTAATGGAGGCTTGGAGAGAGTTTGCAAATTCCAGCTTTGCAAACAGTTTTTGATTTCTAATTTAAATATTTAGACCTCAGAATCTGTAAAAGTCAAAAATAGTCCCTGAGAAAATCTGGGATGTGAACATTTGAATCTCCTGGGGGTTAAGAATTGTTTTTGTTTGAATGCGTAAGTCGGACAGCTAAGTTTTTTTTTAATGTTGTTTTTTGAAATGCAGTAATCTGCCAAACAACATTTTTTTATTCATCCACCTGATGTCCACATTGCCAGTGAAGCCACCATTTATTGATCAACCCTCAAATGTATGCAGAAGGTGAAAGGTTAAAAAATGATTGACTTTTGAGTGTATCCCAGAAAATAGATCAGAATGGGACCATGTTAGCGCTGGGTTCTGGCAAGAGATTTCATTCTGTCAAAACTGCCTGGTGGTTACATGGTCACCATTACTGATGTTAGTTTCTTCTTAAAGTTCCAGATTTAGTTAATTTACTTTAAATTCTTTAACTGCCGTGGTTTTGAACTCAGTCTATGGATCATTAATCCAGACCTCAGATTTCCAGTCTATTAACATTAGTATTGTGTTACCATTTCCAATTTTCATATAATTTCAGCTGTGATGGTGACATTTTCGGCCATAAACAATTAATCTATCAGTTAAGAGAGACAAGTTTTTAACGTTTGCCCTTTGTTGTTAGCGTACAGCTGGACCTTTCTCTCCCGGCATTAGAGAAAATCGCCCCAGTGGGAAAAGTTCTGTAATTTCTGAATCATATGTTGCTGACCATTTGTACAATTTAGATTTCTTCTCAAGCTGATAACATAGGCATATTGCTTTGTTGCATACAGCAACCCAGTTCTAGAATATTGAAGTTCTAGAATAAGGAAGTCTTTCTGCAACTAAGCAGAGATTTAGTAAGATCACTGTACATAGTTTTGGCTCCATATTTAAGAGAGAATATACTGGCTATGCAGTGAAGTTAAACATGATTGAATAGTTGAAGAAGAATGTCTTCATTCAAAGACATGAATTTTAGAATCCTCCACTTTATATGGTTGAGAATGCTCCATCACTGAATATTTTAAAGCCTGAGGTAGACACGTTTTTAGACTTGCTCTGAATTAAGTAATAATTAGCAGAGAGTGGGAAAGTGGAGTTGAGGCCAAAGATCATGTATGATCTTACTCAATAGCAAATAGGCTTGAGGAGGCATATGGTCTACTGCTCCTATTTGTCATATTCTTATATACTTTTTCCATTTTGACCAGGATTTATACCTTTCGACTTGTAGGGAATGGGTCCTTTATGAATTTATTTGTTTGGTCTTTCCTGTTGCAACTAATTTTGTTTTGTGAATCAGCGTTTGCTTTGTATTGCATATGGAATTGGAAATGTATGGAAGGTGGAGGAAAATCTCTTGTTATTTCAAAACAAAATTGCTAAGTCTGTCTTTCTGGTGAATACAAAAATAGTTGCAATTGTGAAATCCTGTTTGTAAAACAAAACCTTTCCAGATACCTTTAGATCTTGGGATTATTTTTATCAGTGTACAACCTAGGATAATTGACTACACATGAAAGGATTTGAAATATTAATTGCATTTCTGCTACTCAGGGTTCTCTGTAAATATTATTTATTTACAAATCAAGGGTCTCTGTAGTGAAATGCACAACAGAAGCTATTCTTAGAATTCACAGGATTGCCATTTAAAGGTGCTTTTGGATGAAATGAAAAATCATATGGAAATGGTCACCATGCTCTAAGGTAAGGTAGCGATTACAAATAGTAACCAGTTCGGTGCCATTTAAAGTAACCCAGCCAGCTCCTTAATTTTATTAAGTTTTGTTAGACTAGCAATTGCTTCCAGGCTTTAATATTCATTAGAAACGAGCATCCAATGGAAGAAATTTTTCGTGGAAGAAGAGAAACTTGACAAATTTGCCTGATCCTAAATTACAAATTTATTTATGTCAATCACAATATTTTAAAGGGAATAATAAAGAAAGTAGAGTAATTTTGAAAAAAAGAATGACTGTCCTGAATTTTATATTCAAATGATCCATTGCATGCTGCTTTTATATGCATTTTGTCTGTAAGTGTTTTTCTTAACCTTTTTTTTAATATGGCAAGCATCCCATTTCTCGATTCAGGATCAGGCTTGTACAATACATGCCAACAACAATGATAAGCTGGTTCCATTTAAAGCTTGAGATGAAGACTCTTCTGAAAAAGTGCAGTTATTTTCTGCCTCTACAGTATTGTTTTGTACAATCTGAGCATTGCAACAAGGGTGCATTGCTCTTTTCATGTCTTAACTCAATTGTTATTTACAGCTGCAAAGGTGTGATATTGAATGGTTACAAATGTAATCTTGTGACATTCCACTGGAATTTACACTTACAGAAATATTTATATAATCTGAATAAAACATAACTGGAGAGTTGGCAAGAACAGCCATTTTGAATTTGACTTGGTGTTAAATGCAGTTGATCAGGAAGTGGACAGTTGTTTTCATGTGGTGAATCATCGCTGAAAAGAATAACATGATCCGATTAGCTACACATTGAAAATGAGATGAGTGATTCAGCATTACAGCAACTTTCTAACTAGGGCTTGATCCTCTTCTGGGCTTAACTACGAAAGAATTGCTGGAACTGCAGTTAATATTTAATTTGCAAATTGGCACAGTTTATTAAGCTAGTATATTTGATTTGTAAATGAGACTGCTTGAACTGATGGACTGTAAAATAATTTCTGTGATTTCTTCAAAGCTGTTTTCATGCCTTTTTGGATTGTTACAAAGAAAGTTTATTTTAAATTATCATGGACCAGAGCTCAGAATTCTGATGTTTGGATACATAGTGGTGTACGCTTTCTGACTTGCTGTACATTGCAGTTTTGTTTTAAACTAGACCTTGTATAAATCAGACAGATGTTTGACATTTTAAATTTCTGCTGTAGATGTTGTCTGAAAGTAATGAATCATTATTCAAATTGAACTATTCCTGTTTGAAAATGTGTATTTTGGTTCTAAATGTCAAGTTGATTCTATAGTTTTTGTATGTTCAAAAATTTACTCTGAAGGACAATGAATGTCATCTGTTATTAATGTACAAATTAATTTGTACTGAAGCAAGTTAGTAACAAGGGCTGAAGGAGCAGATTTCTACTTGCATGAAGTGGGGGTAATTTGACTTGAGCAGGGTAATGGTGGGTTTGGGATTGCTATACAGCATACATATGAACAGATACATTAAGAACAAAAGTATTCCCCAATTCAATAAGATCATAGTTTATCTGTTTGTATTTGGAATTAAGCATTCCCATCTACCTCCTTTGATTCCCTTGCCTTACAGAATTTATCTACCAACTCCTTAAAAATACTCAGTGACTCTGCCTCTATTGTTTTCTGAGGCAGAGTGTTTAAAAGTTGCACAACCTGCTGATAAATTATAACTCTCATCTCTGTTCGCTGACCCTAATTTTTAAGGAGAGCTATCTATTCTGGACTTAGCCACAAGAGGAAACCTGTCAAGATCATTTAGGATCTTGAATACTTCCGTCATGTCAACTTTCTAAACTTGTGTAAACCAGTCTTTACTAATAAGACAGTGCAGTTATTCTAGATATCAATCCAGTAAACTTCCTCAGAACTGTTCCAGTGCATTTATATCCTTACTTAAATAAGCAGATCAATACTGATCACAGTATTCAGGATGTGGTCTCACCAATGCCCTGTATAACTGACTTAGAAGCATCCTTGCTTTAAAGTTTAATTCCTGTCATAATAAAGGCTAGCTTTCTATTAACCTTCTTAATCACTTGCTGTACCAGCACACCAACTCTTTGCGATTCATGCATCAGAATACTTAGATCCTTCAGCACCCTAGAATTCTGTGCTTGTTTCAATTTGCCCTGCTTCCTCATTTCTCCTGCAAAGTAAGCAACCACACATCCTCCCACCGCACACTCCATCTGCCAGACCCCAACCACTCATTCACCACATCCATCTGCAGCCTTCCTCTGCCCACATTTGTCCTCTCTAGAATTTGTTCTGTTCCCATATTTAAATACATCAGCAATTGTAACAATAGCAGAAGAAATGAGATAGCTGCAATAACAGCAGCTGCTATTCCAGGTATATGGAAATCACCTGCCAAAATCCTGTTTAATTGGGTGAACTTGTTGAAGTCAGTACTGAGCTTCACCTTTTAATTTCTGCCATAATCTTTGCCATCTGCTAGTTAATGATATGAAGAACTATGCAGCTTGTAAAAATGCTTATGTATTATTATTCATAATAAATTAGCCCAGTAAACCCTTGTTGAAATGAACAGAATTACAGGTGAATTCAGAGGGATAGCAGCATTGTTTAGTAGGAGCAACAATTGCAAGCTGCTTGTTGCTGCCTCAGTAAATTGTGCACATGATGAAATGTGGCTGCCTGCAGTTCTTGTTTGCAAAAATCATGATTTAGTAGAAGACATTAAAAATGTTATGATTTAGCAGCAAGAGCATTGTTTAAACAGTTTTTCTCTCTAAACCTTAAATATCCAGGACTTATTAATCAGAAAAAAAATTCCTCTTGACTTATTTCAAGAGGAAATAATTCAAAATAAGCCACTGTAAAATACCTTCATACTGTACTATTCTTTTTTAAAAATAATGGATCTGCATCATACCTCTGCCTCCACTTATTACTCTTTCTATACAGTTTTTTTTATCTACTACACCCCAATTTCCTTTTTCACTGTAACTGGAAGTATTGAATGCATGGATCACAATAAGGGATAACTTTATCAAATGTGTTGGAATAAATAGAATATTTAAAATGATTTGGATTTGAATGAAAATCACCGTTTATTTTGTGTGCAATCCTTGCAAGTAATTGGCTTTACATTCTCAATAAGAGTTTTATTTATTCAAAATGGTGATGCATTACCTGAATCTAATTCTTAACTTGACACAATTTGAGAAAATTCTGTTTTGATTGCCTATTTTTCAGAATCTGTATCTTGCAGTGAACTCCGTACCGGATTTACTGATTTCTCCCTCCTAAAAAGAAAAATGACATACATGCACGCTGTTATGTAAATATAGATTGGAAGTGGAATAGTGTAGATATCCTGAGACATCCACTTTTCCATAAAATCCTTTTTGTAAGAGCTGATTATCTTGGTAATTTACTTTGTTACATCAATTGTACATTAGTCATATTGGGAGTTTGATGTATATTTAGAGACTATTGGTTTTAGTTGCACAGAATTTTCTTACGATGACCAATACATGGCAATTGAGTGTGTAATTGATGCATCCAATTTTTGCATTGACGTTTTGTATTTATGTGTGGACTTCTATTAAAGATGTTTGTTGTCTTTTTTATATATATATTTATATATTATACATATAGTGAAAATCATTGAAATTCTAATAAAATTGTCCCCCATGATGTGAGTTGACTTCATGATCTAATAAAGTTGCCATTCTTGTGGTTTCCACTTCCTCCTTCAAGTCATGCGTCTGCATATTCACACTGTTGACATCGGTACCGTAGATTTATGTGGGAGGTAAGTATTTTCACTTAGGTAAAACAATAACCAAGATTAATTCTAATGTAAACATCTCAGCTATTATTAAGTATGATTAAACTTGCATTGTTTACTTTCAGGAGTGTTTTGCAAACTCTGCCACTTCATTCTTCAGTCAACTGTAGGTACATTGACAGAATGTTGTCATAGAATATGGTAAAATAAGCAATGCAAAATTCTGTACATATATTCAATCCTTTTTAAAAATCTGCAAACATTTACAATACTTTTTCATTTTCACACCAGAATTTTCCTTTTCTAGGCTTTTCTTGTCAAGCGTCTCCTGGACTACACAGCATTGAGTGAATCAAACCTGCAGTATGGCTTGTTCTTAAGTCTTGGATTGTTTTTGACTGAAGTAGTCCGTTCCTGGTCACTGGCAATGACCTGGGCACTGAACTATCGCACAGCTACTAGGCTTCGAGGAGCTGTCCTGACCATGGCATTTGACAAGATTCTAAAACTTAAGAATATAAAGGAGAAATCTTTGGGTGAGGTATGTTCACAGTGCATGTTTTGTTAGACCAGATATGCATGATCATACCTGCATCATGTAGATTAATTCACAGATCCCAAGTTCTGCAATGTAGGTTTTTACAGCCCCAACATTTTTAATTATTCCACACGCTGCAATTTTCTTGGGCACCATTATATTTGCTAGAGCAAGAAAAGAAACAACGGGGGGAGTAAATTGTTACTCAAAAATGATTAAGAATTATGGTATGGAACTGAATAGGATGTGTGCAGTGATGGAAGAAGCAAGGTCAAAGATATGTAACGGTGTGTGTGGCATATAATTGAGATTTGGACGTTAGGAGTAGTTTTGCAATACTGAAATGTGAAATTTTGTTTTCAACCAGCCCAGCATGTGTAAAGTTTCACAGTGAGGTAGGTAAGCACAAGAGTTGCAGAAAGAAGAAAATAAGTGAAGCTAGGAAGCATCCAGCACAGCAGCACACGTGGTAACAGGCTGCACCTATAATGTGACAATATGAACTTTCCTGATATCACTGCTTCAAGCAAGTTCCGGGCGGCACAATGGCACAGTGGTTAGCACTGCTGCCTCACAGTGCCAGAGACCCGAGTTCATTTCCCACCTCAGGCGACTGACTGTGTGGAGTTTGCACATTTTCCCCGTGTCTGCGTGGGTTTCCTTCAGGTATTCCAGTTTCCTCTCACAGTTCAAAAATGTGCAGGTTAAGTGAATTGGCCATGTTAAATTGCCTGTAGTGTTAGGTGCATTAGTCAGGGGTAAATGTAGGGGAATGGGTCTGGGTTGGTGCACTTCGGCGGGTCGGTGTGGACTTGTTGGGCCGAAGGGCCTGTTTCCACACTGTAAGTAATCTACTCTTAACATCAGCTTTCTCAAGAGCCCACCTTTTCTCTGCTTAGCTCTCCTTGACCTATTCCTATCAAAGTCCTTTCATTTCAAATGGTCTTAATTGAGCCTCATGATTCCTGTTGATTAGTCCAACTTGCAAAAGATCACCAGCCAAGAGTTTTCAGAAGACAAATTTTTGTAGTGATTGAGATGCTGTGGCTACTCCATGCTGTTAGGTTTACAACGACATGGCCCTTGTTATTCTCACCTGTTATTCTCGTCTTTGGTAGACTCTGTATCTTGTGTTATGAGTGATCTAGGATAAAGGAAGTTATCAACTTGTTCAAGCTGAACTCCAGTAAACAGAATCTTGCAGATTTTTTCAGTCATCCTCATTACCTTTTTTTTAATGAGCTGAGCAATTTCTATTTTTTTTACAAATCATTCACACAGTTTTAAAATGTATTTTGGACTATTTGTTTCATTTTGAATGTTGAATGCAAATATGCATTGCACAAAAAATAAAAATAAAATTGCATTAATTGAATAATTTATCATGTCCAGTGCTAACCTGAATAAGACACAATAAATGAACTCTGGATCTTGAAGACATATACTTTATACTTAATTTGCAGAAGGAAAATAACACATCATTCATTATCTGATTTAATTAATTATCTGATAACCTTCTGAAATGTGTAAAAATAAATGACCGCAGGCAGTAGGGAAAACATATAGACAGGGAGTAAGTATCTGTGTATGAGGCTTTTTCAAAAAACAAAATTAACTGCAAAAATACTTTTTGGAAATCTCAGAAATCTATGATTCTCTCTGTGGAATCCATCTAGTATTTTGACTTTCTTCCTGTCACAGCTTATCAATATCTGTTCAAGCGATGGACAGCGACTGTTTGAAGCTGCTGCAGTCGGAAGTTTGCTTGCAGGAGGGCCTCTTGTAGCAGTTCTGGGAATGATTTATAATGCCACATTGCTTGGTCCTACTGCATTTCTTGGTTCTGCAGTCTTCATACTTTTTTACCCAGCTATGGTAAGTTGTGGCTTGTTCCTAAAACAGAACTGTTAAATTGAAGAGTTGTTAACTACTGAGGATTTGGAGATGTCGGTGTTGGACTGGGATGCACAAAGTTAAAAATCACACAACACCAGGTTATAGTCCAACAGGTTTAATTGGAAGCACCCTAGCTTTCGGTGCGATGCTCCTTCATCAGGTGATAGTGGAGAGCTCGATCGTAACACAGAATTTATAGCAAAAATTTACAGTGTGATGTAACTGAAATTATTCTTTGAAACATTGATTATCTGTTAAGCCTTTCATCTGTTAGAATACAGTGATAGTTTCATTTCTTTCATGTGTAAATCACAAAACCTTTTTTTAAAAGTTGCATTCTCGGGTTAGCTGTTAACAATGGTGATAGCTAGACAATATGTTGAAGTTTCTTTGGTCGGATCAGCTGATAATTGCCTGTAGTGTTCCTAGTTGTTCAGTTGTCGGTATACTTCCTTGCAGTAATCTGTTCTATCTTCAACATATTGTCTAGCTATCACCATTGTTAACAGCTAACCCAAGAACGCAACTTTTAAAAAAAGGTTTTGTGATTTACACATGAAAGAAATTAAACCATCAGTGTATTCTAACAGATGAAAGGCTTAACAGACAATCAATGTTTCAATGAATAATTTCAGTTACATCACACTGTAAATTTTTGCTATAAATTCTGTGTTACGATCGAGCCCTCCACTATCACCTGATGAAGGAGCATCGCACCGAAAACTAGTGTGCTTCCAATTAAACCTGTTGGACTATAATCTGATGTTGTGTGATTTTTAACTTAACTACTGAGTGATGACATATTAAACTAGTTTTAGTGTCGCAATGAAAGTTTTGTTATAACTAGTTTAAGCATCTATCAGTTTTAATATTTTAATTAACAGAATATTGTTTGTAAATGCTATATTTTAGCTTTATTCTTATTTTTACAATGTATTTTGGAACCATATTCAATTACCTGTTTTCATTAAAATTGCACAGAGTTTGTATGCATTGATTTTAATTTCAAGCTCCAGTTGTTCTCATCCTGTCCATACTTAAGGAGCGATCACAGACACAACTGTTAAGCATTATGACTATTGACTGTGTGGTAATTTTAATATCCACTTTTAACACCACTGTTTTGATCGTGGATTGTGTAAATATGCCATGCTTATCCAACATGCCTGAGAAAGATCTTCTGTGTATCTGTTTATAGCAAGCATCCTTGTTGTTTCCACTTCAAACATTTTCAACACTTTAAGGCACCACTTTTATTCCTGCCATTAGTTATTACTGCTAGTTTACTTCCAGGAAAAAAAATTGTTGAAATATCTTAAGATTCCATCAGTAAATAGTAGTAAAAAATAGTATTATGGATCTTAAGAGAATTGTTTGCTATTTTTCTTTTAAAGCTTGCTTATTTTTGAGCCCATATTGTGGTGCATTTGCTTTTTGATTCCATTTCTTATTTTCCCCTGCCATCCCACCAAACCAGCCTAATAGTTCTATTTCTGACATATTTTGCCTTTCAGACTTTGAACACCTTTCCTGGAAACTTTGCTGTTTGGATGTACCCATATTAATTTCCTCTATGTATTTTAAATATTTAATTCCAGTTTTGTTTTATTCATTCATGGGATGTGGCTAGTCTAACATTTATTTCACAGTTCTAATTGCCCTATAGAAAATGCCTGTTTGTACACCTGCAGTTCTAAGGTGAAGAAATGTCTGTAGAGCTGTTAAGAGGAGCGTTAGAGGAAGTTGACCCAGCAACTATGAAGAAAGAGCAATATTTCTAAGTCAGGATGGTGTGTGACTTGGAGGTGAACTGGCAGTTTATGCTGTTCCCATACATCTGCTACTTTAGTCCTTCTGGGTGATCATGGTTGAGGGTTTGGAAAGTGCTTTCAAAGGAATCTTGGAGAGTTACTGCACTGCAGTTTGTAGCTAGTTTACGCTGCTATCTCTGTGCATTGATAGTGAAGAGAGTGAACGTTATAGGTGATGAATGGAGTGCCAATCAAGCGGGCATCTTTGTGTGGGTGGTGACAAACTCCTTGAACATTATTAGAGCTACATACGTCCAGGCAAGTGGAGAGTATCCTATCACACAGTTGACCTGTTTTGGAGAACTCTTTCTATCTTATCTCAGGTCCCCAGCTGAGACAAAGTGATCTGGATGGCATTTATAAACAAGCTCTAACTGCAATTCAAGATATGTTTGTAGGGATGGGCTTTTTTAATAAACAATGGATTTATCTCATTGAACTGGATACTTCTCTTGGTATATTGTTTATTTATTCGATATATGGATAGTATGAAAATGAAGACAATGGAATAAAAATCTAGTCAAATCAAAATGTTCATGCTTAACGTTCTCTTAATCCCTCCTTGATTCCTAGGATTACGTCCATGGCTTTATTTTCCTCTTGACTTCTTTGCTACCTCTGTGAAGAAATGTTTTACTGAACCAAGTATAATGACCCAGAGTTTGTAGTCAGTGATGAAGTAAGAGTGGTTATCACAGACTTTTTAAAAAACTCACGAACAAAGACCTAGTGATCTTGGTAGAGTGAGTTTCACTCTTCTGAAAGTTAATTTGAATCTGGTGCTAAGTTAAGGAGATCCCCAAATTTCCAATTAAAGTGTTGTTATCAAATAGTCCAGTCAGATGGAAAAATGCTCAGAGTAGATTATTGATTAACATCAGTTTTTCAGAGACAGAGCAATAGATATGACTTAGTACACCATGGCTGAATAATTTTGGCAGCCACATGAAAATCCAAAAGGAAAGTGGTTTTGAAGGTATCAGTGGGTTTGTCATATTGTGGGCTGTGGATATGCACAGAATCACAGCAGTTTCTGGATTTCCACTCCTAAGTCCTAAGTGCTAATGTGCAGAATCTAAGGTTGTTTACAGTTTCACCTTTATTATTATGACAAAATATGGGTTAATAACTTAAAAGAACTGCAATGGAGGCATTTACACTTTTTCTCAAATTGTATTGGAGCTGGTGTTGGAAGTCTGTTGAAACTATTTTCTTTGTGACAGATGTTCATGTCCCGGTTGACTGTATACTTCAGAAGGAAGTGTATTTCTGTGACTGATGAACGTGTTCAAAGGATGAATGAAATAATTTCTTACATAAAATTTATCAAAATGTATGCTTGGGTGAAGGCGTTTTCTCAGAGCATTCTCAGTAAGTATACCTTATTAAACAACTTAAAGTGCATTTTATCTGACTGATCCACTTTCTCATAGCCCCTTTTCATAAACTTAATCATGAACAATTAGCAAAGAATATGTCCACTTCAGAAGTCAGAGTAGGCCATTCAGCTCCATCAGCCTGGTACAATATTCAGTTCAGCCATAGCTGACTCATGTCAAACTTCCGTTTACCCTGTGATACTTGTTAACTCCCTGAGGCAAGTATGAACTTGAATTTGCATTGAAAATGTATTTCTCACTAGATTGCATTCTCTCTCCTGCTGCTCCTATTTCTGATGTTTTTTATGAATGGGTGCTAGATTGATGAAACCTGTCTGTGTTTTCTTTTGGTTTAAGCACAGAAATAGAATACTTTGTGTGCTCCACATGAGTTTAGTCCCACCCTACTTCATGTAGCTCTGCCTTCCCAAACTTCCTTTCTCCATTATAATTAGTTCCCTTTCCCTTCAGCTATTCTCTGCAAATATTTGTGTATATGCAGTGAGAGGTTCTCTTATTCTAACCATTATCTTGGTAAAACAAAGTTAGTATTGAATTTACATATACGATTATTGTTGAGTACTTTTACCTTTTGTTTTGGTCTTTCCTTTGCCAAGGTGTAAACAACTTTCCCATTGAGCCTTTTCATAATTTTAAAGAATTCAATTCGGGCAGCTCTCAACCTTCCCTTTTCCAAGTTTAAAGCTTGAACTGTTACATGTTATTTGTTCAGCCTATGCATATAAATGAATATGTGCTGTTATACAGGTGATAAAAATCAATATTCCTTTGAGTTTAACACCATGTATCATTAAAGTTTTGTATTAATAGATCTTGCACAAGGTATCCTATATCATGTTAATTGCCCTCTTAAATAATTTCCACCTGGTGCACAGCAAATATTTTCTTTTCTTCACATGCTGTGTGATAACAGAATCTTGAAATTCAGCATTATTTGTGCAGAATTAACAAAGACATTTTGTTTCATGATGTGTTAGGAATAATTAGAGATAAACTGCTCCAAAGTTTGAGAATCAGAGGACATTGATACAGCTGATCGATGAAATAACCATTGGTAACATGAGAAACGTTTTATGCGGCAAGTTATCAGGATTGAAATCCGCTGCCTAAGAATATGATGAAAATATATTCAATAATGGTATTTATTTGTAGCATTCTCATGCCTGGGTGACTGGTTCAGGTTCACATCCCATTCCAGAGCTTAGAGTCATAGAGATGTATAGCACAGAAACAGACCCTTCGGTCCAACCCATCCATGCCGACCAGATATCCCAACCCAATCTAGTCCCACTTGCCAGTACCTGACTCATATCCCTTCAAACCCTTCCTATTCATATACCCATTCAGATGCCTTTTAAATGTTACAATTGTACCAGCCTGTGCCACTTCCTCTGGCAGCTCATTCCATACATATACCAGCCACTACGTGAAAAAGTTGCCCTGTATGTAGAACTTTCCCCTCCCACCCGAAACCTATGCTCTCTAGTTCTGGACTCCCCCACCCCAGGGGAAATACTTTGTCTATTTATCCTATCCATGCCCCTCATAATTGAATAAACCTTTGTAAGGTCACCACGCAGTCTCTGACGCTCCAGGGAAGTGAGCCCCAACATGCTCAACCTCTTCCTATAGCTCAAATCCACCAACCCTGGCAACATTCTAGTAAATCTTTTCTGAACCAGTTCAAGTTTCACAACATCTTGCTTGAGCAGAAAAATCAATGTTGACATTCTAGTGTACAACATTGCAAGTGATAGCTTTCCGGCTGCGATATTACTCCAAGGAAACAAAAGTGCCATGACAGTAGTTCAAAGAAGTGAATGTGAAGCATCTCCAGTGTCATTTTTTCATACGTATCCCTCATTTAATATCACAAATACAGATTATCCACGAGTGATTTTTGAAAAGATTTGTAGGTCAGGTTGAAGTTCTGGAAGTAAGGTTGCTCGCTGAGCTGGAAGGTTTGTTTTCAGATGTTTCATCACCATACTAGCAACATCATCAGTGAGCCTCCGGTGATGTGCTGGTGGTATGTCCCACTTTCTATTTATGTGTTTAGGTTTCTTTGGATGGGTGATATCATTTCCGGTTCTTTTTCTAAGAGAATGGTAGATGGGGTCCAAATTGATGAGTTTATTGATGGAGTTCCGGTTGGAATGCCATGCTTCAAGGAATTCTCGTGTGTGTCTCTGTTTGGCTTGTCCTAGGATAGATTTGCTGTCCCAGTCAAAGTGGTGTCCTCCTTCGTCTATATGTAAGGATACTAGTGATAGTGGGTCATGTCTTCTGATGGCTAGTTGATGTGCATGAATCCTGGTGGCTAATTTTCTGCCTGTTGTCCAATGTAGTGTTTGTTACGGTCCTTGCAAGGTATTTTGTAAATGACATTTGTTTTGCTTGTTGTTTGTATAGGGTCTTTTAAGTTTATTAGCCGCTGTTTAAGTGTGTTGATAGGTTTGTGGGCTACCATGATGTCACAAGGTCTGAGTAGTCTGGAAGTCATTACAGAGATGTTTTTGATATAGGGTTAATTTGCTAGGGTTTCTGAGCACGTTGTGTCTGTTTGTTTGCCGACTGTGTTTATTGTGTACCCATTCTTCTTGAATACACTGTATAGGTATTTCTCTTTGTAGTTCCTCGGTGCTGCAGTGTGCGGTGGCTTGTTGAAAGAGTCCCAATGCAGTTTCGTTTGTGGATGTTGGGATGATTGCTTCTGTAATTACGTATTTGGTCAGTATGTGTTGATTTCCTGTAGACGCAGGTTTGAAGGTCCCCGTTGATTGTTCGCTCTACTGTGGCATCTAGGAATGGCAGTTTGTTGTTGTTCTCCTCTTTTGTGAATTTTATGCCAGTGAGGATGTTATTGATGATGTTACAGGTTTCCTCTAATTTGTCTCGTTTGGTGATGGCAAAGATATCATCCACGTAGCAGACCCAAAGTTTGGGTTGGATGGTTGGGAGAGTTGTTTGTTCGAGTCACGTCTTCTGATGGCTAGCATCTTGGTGGCTAGTTTTCTGCCTGTTAGCCTGATGTAGTATTTCTTACAGTCCTTGCAAGATATTTTGTAAATGAAATTTGTTTTGCTTGTTGTTTGTATAGGGTCTTTTAAGTTTATTAGCCGCTGTTTAAGTGTGTTGGTAAGTTTGTTGGCTACCAAGATACCAAGAGGTCTGAGTAGTCTGGAAGTCATTACAGAGATGTCTTTGATGTAGGGTAAAGTTGCTAGGGTTTCTGAGTGCGTTGATGACGTTATCTTTGCTGATGAGGTTGACACCAGACAGTGCCAACTTCACCAGCAAAGATAACATTGTCAAGCTAGTGAACCTGTGCCTTACCCCCTACTTCACATTCAATAATAAGACCTACAAACAAATCAACAGAACACCCATGGGATCACCAATGTCAGGATTCCTAGCAAAAGCAATAATGCAGAGACTCGAACAAATAACTCTCCCAATTATCCAACCCAAACTTTGGGTCCACTTTGTGGCTGATATTTTTGCCATCACCAAACGAAACAAATTAGAGGAAACTTACAACACCATCTGTAATGTCCTCACTAGCATAAAATTCACAAGAGAGGAGGAGAACAACAACAAACTGCCATTCCTGGATGTCCCAGTAGAGCAAACAGCCAATGGGGACCTTCAAACCTACGTCTTCAGGAGAATAACACACACGGATCAAGTACTTAACTGCAGAAGCAGTCATCCCAACATCCACAAATGCAACTGCATTAGGACACTTTGAATGAACCACTACGCACTGCAGCACCGATGAACTATGAAGAGCAGAAGAGAAATACTTGTACAGTGTATTCTTGAAGCACAAGTACCCAGTAAACACAGTCCACCGATTTATCAGCAACAAACCAAACAAGCAGGCACAACGCACTCAGAAACCCGAGCAACTTTACCCTACATCAAAGACATCTCTGTAATGACTTCCAGACTACTCAGACCTCTTGGTATCATGGTAGCCCACAAACTTACCAACACACTTAAACAGCGGCTAATAAACTTAAAAGACCTTATACAGACAACAAGCAAAACAAATTTCATTTACAAAATACCTTGCAAGGACTGTACCAAAAACTACATCGGTCTAACAGGCAGAAAACTAGCCACCAAAATGCATGAACATCAACTAGCCATCAGACGACATGACCCACTATCGCTAGTATCCTTACATACAGCCGAAGGAGGTCACCACTTTGACTGGGACAACAAATCCATCCTCGGACAAGCCAAACAGAGACACGCACGAGAATTCCTTGAAGCATGGCATTCCATCCGGAACTCCTTCAATAAACACATCGATTTGGACCCCATCTACCATTCTCTTAGATAAAGGACCGGAAATAATATCCCCATCCAAAGAAACCTAAACACATAAATAGAAAGCGAGACATACCACCAGTGATGATGTTACCTAGTATGGTGACGAAACATCTGAAAACAACCTTCCAGCTCAGCGAGAAGCCTTAGATCCACAGGTTATTTGGTCACAGCATGGTTGTGGAAGTTTACTACATGCAAATTGACTGCCATATTTTCTGCAATACAGCAGTGGTAATGCTGCAAAAGTACTTAATTTGCTGTCAAGCCTTTTGAAGCATCCAGTGTTTGTGAAAAAGTTTAGATAAATGCAAATCTGTGTTTTGATAAGACATTGGATAATCATTGAGTATAGAACATTTGTAGGGCTAGAGGAAAGGCATAAGGTCAAACACCAGCTGATTTCTTTTTACATAAAGCTGAAATGGATACAGTGTGCCAAATGGCCTTCTCTGTTGCCATTTTTATAAGATTTGAATCTGTAATTTTGATATATTTCTAAGTATTATACTTCATGTGATTGAATTACATTTGCATTCAAATGTATTTGCTTTTGCTGACCATCCCCCAATTTTTATTTCTTTTCTAGAAATACGAGAGAAGGAACGACAAATTTTGGAGTATGCTGGATATTTTCAAAGCATTTCAGTGGGTGTTGCTCCAGTTGTTGTGGTTATAGCTAGTGTGGTAACTTTTTCTGTCCACATGCTCTTAGGATATGACCTCACTGCTGCAGAGGTTAGTCCGCATGATGACAATTATGAATATTTGAATACTAACTCTGCAGGCCTTTTTGTTGGATGTGAATAGATAAATGTTTCACAGATATATGATATTTGGTAGCAGAGGTGGGAAAAGAGTAATAGCAGTTAAAAATGAAAAAGGAAATGCCAATTTATAAAATGATCAATGATCTTAAAATGTGGTACTGCCATATTCTGAAAAGAGAAAGGATAGTTTAATGTTTGACCAAATGCTTTATATATTTAATAAAATATATATCAAATATATTTTGAGCAGGTTTAGAAGAGAAGTTGGGGACAATATGTAGGAACTGATAAGCAATCCATGGTGCAGTGCAATGCTAAAATATTACAAGTTTTACCCCATCTGCCAGGTTTCTTTGCTGAATGCCTTATGGATGGCTGAAGTAATTTTGTAAGTGAAATGTTTAATTGCTGTTGGTGGGTTAATTTTTTGTCAGGAATGACATCACTTGCATGAGAAGTAGGATTACGGTAGACATTTTCGCAATTTGAGTCTGCTGTGTCATTTAACATAATTATGGCTGATATAATCACAGAGTTGTACAACACACAAAAAGACCCTTTGGTCTTACTCGTCCAAGTGCAGGATTTGATGAGTTATTTAATCCATTATTTTCTCATTGCTATAAATGCTTCTTCACTTACCCCATCTCCTTATCATTGTGCACCCTGGTACCCAACTTACATAGCTTGCTTCTTAGCTGGCACCTGACAATTATCTACCTGACACTCATGTTACTTTTTTTAATTGTCTCATGGGTTTCAAGATTCTTTGAAATAATAATTCATGTTGGATGGTTAGCTCCAGTTAGCCTATTATGAATGCATTTAATGATACCAGAGAAACTATTCAGTGCAGTATGATGGATTGTGACGATTATTTTTACTGACTTGTATATGGGTGTTAATATTTTCAATAATTTGGACATGATAGCTGTGTTCTATTTCAACAGCAAATATCTGCATATCATTTACTCAGTGATTTGAGACTTCTGATTTTCTTGGATGAGGATGTGTGTGGATTCTAGGATTTATTTTTTGATTAGATGAAGACAGTAACTAAAAAATGTGTGCTTTTCTGGTATTGATATGTAAATATCTATTTATGTCATGCAAGTGGTTCAAAGTTTCAGATTTTTGATATCTTGTGTTTTTAAACCAGGCTTTCACTGTGGTGACAGTTTTCAATGCTATGACGTTTTCTCTTAAAGTCACTCCATTCTCTGTGAAATCACTTTCTGAGGCATCTGTAGCTGTGGAGAGATTCAAGGTGAGAATTTTTGGATTTTAAATAAGCCATATTTTGAAATAATTTAAATGCATCTAATATTTTTAAAGTATAATTTGCATTTTTAAATGTTTAGTTTTATGACTGATCGTATAGAACTGAAAACCAATAATTATTTTGCTGTTTAAAAATGAAAGCTACAATCAATAAAACGAATATTGGTTGCTGTGACTGCCAAAAGGCAAACTCCAATTTAGAACATAAACATTATAACTCTTGCTAACTTTTGCACATAATTACCTTCTGTTTATTCACATTAAAATTGGACTTAGACTTTCAGAATTGAGCCTGACTTGCATGTAATGTGGGTCATATCTGTAAATAGTCTTCCACAGCAACTCTCACTTAAAACGGGACTATTATTGAATACTGTAACTGATATTCAGGATGCTCCTGGACTTGACTTGAATATGAAAGAAACTCCCTGCTGCTGTGTAGGAAATGAAATGCTGAAAAGTTATACAATTCAGTTTCAAAGGTTGATGGTTTTGTCTTTGCAAAACATTTCACCTGGGAATTTTGATTAGAGTTTAGGCCTCTCGAAAGCAGACCATATTGAAACATAAAAATAACCCTATACCATATCCTGTTGTATTTGTATCTCTTTTTAGAAAACTTGTTTCTCTGAGTTAATAGGTTGGATTTTATGCTGCCACACAATCCTGTTGAATCTGTTGAGACTCCTAAATGGTAATTTCATTGTGGAACGTTTCCACCTTATTTATTTACAGATTGCTTGAAGAAGTCTGTTATTTGACCAATGGTTATTAACCTATGATGTGCAAACAGATCATCTTCTCAAAAACAACCCCAATTGAATGGTTGTTTTAAGATTTTGATCATATTTTCTCAAATGGGTTAAATTTGTCTCGCGCCTTAATCACTGCAGTGAAAGAAAAAGAAACCTAGTGCACCAGTACCAAATGGATGTTTTGCTGCAATATTTTTCTACTAATTACTCTGAAATAAACTAATATAGATATAGGATGCATTTTTCTGTTTTTAATGATCTTGGCAATCTTGCTATTTAAAATAATTATTTTGGGTACTTTTCTTGAATAATTTAAAGTTCAACTTTTTTTTATGTTTGAGTATTCTGTTTTAAACATAGAACAGTACAGCACGGTACAAGCCCTTTGGCTGTTGATGTTTTGCTGACCTTTAATCCTACTCTAAGGTCAGACTAACCTACATACCCTTCATTGTACTATCTTCCATGTGCCTATCCAAAAGTTGCTGAAATGTCCCTAATGTATCTGACCCTACGACCACTGCTGGCAAGGCATTCCATGCACCCATTTTCCGTGTAAAGAAACTACCTCTGATATCTCCCCTAAACCTTCCTCCAATCACCTTAAAATTATGCCCATTGGTGTTAGACATTTCTGCCTTTGGAAAAAATCTCTGGCTATCCACTCTATCTATGCCTCTCATCATCTAGTACACCTCAATCAGGCTACCTCTCATCCTCCTTTGCTCCAATGAGAAAGCCCTAGCTGCACAACCTTTCTTCATAAGACATGCCCTCCAGTCCAGACAGCATGCTGGTAAATTTCCTCTGCACCCTCTCTAAAGTTTAGGGCCATCAAAAGCATTTTAGACAATACAGAATGCCTTTTTTGTAGTGAAAATATTCTAATTTACTGCTGAAGATAAATTTGAAACATTGTTTTGGAAGCATTTTGGACACCAATTGTTTATTGATGAATCCAGACTTAAAATTTTACAAAGTAATTTAGATCATTTTGGAACATTGGGACTATTGGGTTATCCAACATGCTGCATTCCAATTTCTGTAAGAATATCAACGTAATAGAATAAACAAACACATGGCTTTTACATGGTAATATGGCCTTTGCTATACCTACCACGCCACTATTATTTGGCTGCATAGAGATACCACTAAGTGCAAACATTGGTTTCAACTCTTTGGCTTCTCAAATTTCATTTAGGAGATACTTTTACAGTTCCATTCACTTTTCATTGGTAAGATCTATTGTTGAGTGCATTACAAGTGCTTCAAACAGTGTAAAATTTCCTAGTGTCAACTTTTTTGTGTTAGCAAAATGTTTATCCTGTTTCTTGAATGTATAGAGCCTGAAATCACAAGCCTTTTTTAATTAAGAAAGCAATTCAAACCACTTTTCTTCATTATTTCTATTTATGATTTCATAATTTTGAGTAGTTCTGACTTCTGAAACTGATCATTCAGGTAGTCTTAGCTATATCCTGTGGTTTTGATAAATGACTTTGTATTTTAATTTTGCAAACTAAGGGTCTTCTGTGAGCATATGAAACAGATTTTGGATGTAATATGTTGACTTATATGGTACTAATAGAACTGTTTGATGTATGCTGTTAACAATGCCAGTAGCTTTCCCAGTCTGCTACTGACTTGAATACAAAAAAGCTTTTGTGTAAAGTCATAAAATTAGTTTCTGCAACCATTTTTATTTTTGCAGATACACACAAAATACCCAGTCAGTACAGTGACTTGCGTAGGACAGTATGCTGTAACTTAGATTAACCATTTTAAAATTTTTTTAAGTTTGTTGCATCCAAAAATTTTCTACATTTGGAAAAATAGATTTAAATATGTGTATATCTAATAAAGCTTGTGTGGTTGATGAAGTGAAAAATGCAAAAGCACTCTGCGATGTGAACTTTTCACTTCTGATTTTTTTCATCTTAAGTAACCAATACAATATTGAGTCATTCTTATGTAAGCATGTTAATGCTTGCAATATCTTGCTTTTAAAATAAATAAATTTTATGGAGTCCTATTGTTAGATTAATTTACAGATAGTTTCTGTTTGAGGTTTAAATCATAAATGGATTAGATTGACTTGTAGTGCATTTGATATTGGCTGGATGTCTTTTACTTTTTGAGTGATTTATAATGTTTGTCTCTGATATATTTTGCAAGTTTCTAAGTCTGTAATTAAAAATGTGAGTAAGGTTCATCCAATTTTATAAACAAAGATGTATGAAGTAAGCTTTCATAACAGTTTTAAGCAGAAAATATACTAAAGGTTTTGCTGCACAGAATGATACCAAGGTCAGTAGCTGATTTGTAACAAGTTGGTTGACCTTTTCCATGGTGCTTTAGATCATTTTGCTGTCCCCAGGTTGGTAAAGAACTATTTAATGTTCTTGGTTTAAATGGTTGGTACTGGAAATCATTTGCATTTGAGTAGGGTCGGCACCATATTTGAAAGTAAATTCGCTTGTCATCCAACTGCTTGCTCATACTTGCTATTCAGCCTCAAACAGAGCAGAAGGACTTCAACAAAATGCCAGAGGGTTGCTACTCCCAGTATATTCCAACATGTGTTGTCAGCTTAAATGGTAAGAGCTATGAATATGATAACTCAAAATACAGTTCCACTGTTTTTTGAAGCATTATGTAGGTAAATTCAAAAAGCTTGATATTATATCAGATAGCAAATGTACATAATTGTTTCAGCAAGGTGATTTGGAAGTATTTGTATGCGATAGAGTTGGTTATTAGCTGAAAGCTGATGCTCTGTGAAAATTAGTCAATGACATCTTGATTTTGAAGGAGCCAGCCTACTCATGCGTCTGTGTGAGTACAATTGGTATGTGAAAGTGAAGTGTGCAACAGCTGATACTTTTATTGACCCTTGCCTTATGGTTTTATAAGTTAATATTAAAATAATTCCTTTCTTACAATTCTGCTTGTCGATGATTTTTGATGTCCACAAATATGTGGGAGTGAAGAAATTGACCATCCTGTTATTCTCACTTGGGATTTGCTAATGGTGGCCTGATTAAGAACATACCTTCTTGTCTACTGTCAACATAAATTTTTTGAAATACTATTGAATTCTACGTTCAGAAGTGAAAATCCTACACCACCATGTAAAAAAATGGAATTTAATTAATTTTGTCACCTATGAGTGGCCTGATTATACTGACACTGAAAATATAGACTGCAAGGATATCTACATTTAAAACAAAATACTGAAGATATTGAAGATTTGAAATTCAAACAGAAGATGTTGGAGGAACTCCAGTCCAACAGTACCTGTGGACAAAGAAAGTTAAAGTTTTGGAATTGTTCCAAAGAAGTTGAACTGGATTCAAAATGTTCACTCTTTCCCTCTCCACAGATACGGTCTGATCTGCTGAGTTTCTCCACTTTCTGTTTTTACTTCTGTAAGGAAATCTTGTGTGTTAAATAGAAATGGTACAATGGTGGGCCAGTAGCTGTTTTCTCAGTTCTCACTATTGAAACACATTATGGTGGAGAGCAGAAAGAATTTTGCTGTCTGTGTGGTGGAGTGCTTTGAATTAGCACTAGTTATGAAATGAAAAGTATTATATTACACAATTCTGAGATTTGGCTTGTTCACACAAAAAAATTAAAAGCCAAGATATTTGCATTAGTTCACTTTCTTGAACAAAAAATTCTGTTTTATGAGAAGAGTTCCTGATACATTTTATGTGTGGGTTGCTCCGGTATGATAGTGAAAAAAAAGATCCACATGACTCTACTCCTTCTAATTATATTCAGTCTGTTCTAGTTTTGCCAGGCTGTAATTGGGCCTGGATTTAGTTGCTACTAATGAGCTCCATTTGATCTTCAGAAGCTGCTTCTTTAGCCTGCTGCTGTGTATTGCTGCCTGTGCCATTGGCTTAACCTCCATTGACCAGATGTCATAACTTTACACCTCTCCAACCTGTTCAGAGTTTATTTCTAATGGAAGAATTTCACATCATAAGAAAGAAGCCAGAATGTTCTCAAATCGCCATAGAGCTGAAAAGCGCTACTCTGGCTTGGGACTGCCCAGACTCCAGTGCTCAGGCTTCACCCAAGATGACTCCCAACTTCAAAACAGACCAGCACGATACCAGAATGAAGAAAGAGAAAAAGAAACTACACCAGAATGTACAAAGTGGTCCACTAACTGAACAAAATGGACATCTGCTAATAGACAATGATGAACAACCCAGCCCTGATGAGAACAAAGGGATTTATTTGACTAATCCCAGACTGCAGAGAACTCTCTACAATATCAACCTTAGTATTCCAAAGGTAAGAAAAAAAAACCAAAGATGATTTAACTGTCACAGGAAATGAGAATTTATATTTTAAATACATTTTGTTTTTAAATACATCATTTGGTAACAGAAATTGCAAGATATTGCAGTTAATTCACAGTAAAATTTAATTTCATGCAAAAAACGTGTTTCCAAATCTATATTTGTAATCTACGGTGCTTATAGCTAAAGTACTAAGTGTTAGTTAATGTGATCTCTTTCAGGAGAAGCTGGTTGGAATCTGTGGCAGTGTGGGCACTGGCAAAACATCCTTGATTTCTGCTGTGCTGGGACAGGTGATGTGTCTTAAAGTTTTGATAATCTGTAAAGTATTTGCAGTGTACCAAATATTAAAAAGTATCATAATGAGGTGCATTCTCAATGCTGTTTTTTAATTAATTGTATGCTATAGTAGATAATCACTGAATGATTACAGCACAGGACAACACCAATCAGCCCATTGTGTATGACAGTTCAAGGTAAAAACAATTCATTTCGTGCCCTGTTCTATCTGTACCCATAGTTCTTCATTTTTTTTCTTTTCGGATAACTATCCAATTCTTTTGTGAAAACCTTAATCAAATTTATCCCAGCCCGCACCCAGGCAGTGTATTCCAGATCCCAACCACTCCCTGTGTCTCTTGTGTCACGATTGCTTTTTATACAAATTACCTTAAGTCATTGTCCTTTGACTCTTAAATATTCCACCAGGGAGAACAGTCTGCAAATATCCCTCATAATTTTAAACACCTTTATCAAATTTTCTCTTTATCTTATTTCAAAGGAGAGCAGTCCAGCTACTTAAATCTGTACATGTAACTTAAGTTCCTTGCCCCTGGAATTATTCTTGTCAACCCTTTCTGTACCCTCTTTAATGCTTTCACATCCTTCCTAAAGAGACAGTGTTTCAGCTAAGGCTAAACCAGTGTTTTGTACATTTTTACTGTAATTTCCTTGTTTTTGTACTCAGTGCCTTTGTTTACAAAGCCCAGTATTCTGCATGCTTTGTTAATTATGTTCTCAACCTGCTCTTCCCACCTTCAATAACCTTGCACATATGCTGCAATCCCCCTTTGTTTCTGCACTCTCTAATCTCTTGGAACATTTATATAAGACAAATTACAATGGCAAAATGTTGATTTTCATTGTTTTCATTTAATAACTGGACAATAATTTTAATCCGGCATCAACAAGATTTAAGCATAAAGCAGGTGAGAAGCAATTGTCCTTTTAATTCATTATTTCTTTTAACTTGATTAAACCAACCCAATGGAACTGTAAACATTCCATAACAATGATTGAAACAAAGAATTAAAGAGAACAAATTAATTTTGCGATTAATCTAAATCATCTCTTAACTTACTGAAATTCTTTGAAGTCATTTCTTCATTAATGTGATGTGGGTAGCTGGTATAGCCAATACTAATTACCTGTTTCCACTTGCAGTTCAGAAAATGGAAACTAGGCATTTACTGAAGACAATATTGGGTTGGTTGTGAGGCCATTTTGGAAAATAGCTAAGAGTTGACCACACAGCTTTGAGTCTTTGATAGCTTATAGGCCAGATCAAACACAGGTGGCAGATTTCCTTCCCTAAAGATCATCAGTAAACCAGATGGGTCTTAACAACTAATCTGCATTTTCATGTTGTATTTCAGTTAATTGAATTTGGATTCCCCAGTTGTCATGGTAGGATTTGAACTCTGGACTAGATATTCAGGCTTCTGGATTCATAATCCAGTATTTTCGATTACTTGATATCTTAAACAGCATTCAATAAAACTATTCTAGTAGGGCTAATAAGGAATGTTGAGATTCGTGGAATCATGAACATTGGTTTAACAGACAAGAAAGGTTATTGATAAGTGTTGATGCTTTATCTGGGGAGGAACTTAATAATTAGTGGCCTCTGAAATATCATGTAGAACTTTGTGCTCATGGTATTTATGCATACTATGGAAAAAGGGTGCAACTATTCTTGATCAATTTGACGATAAAACAAAACTAGGTAGCTAGCTAACAAGTAGAAAGTTGATGAAATTTTTAAAAATTGGAACACATGTGCAAGTGACTGGGACAACACAAATAGACACAATGTGAGAAGGTATCTGAGCTTGGGCCGAAATGAATTTAGAAATCAATCATAGATTGTAACTTGAGGGACTTTTGAGGTGCAGTGATCGTGTCACCAGAAGACCCTGGTTCAAGTTCCACCTGCTTCAAAGGTGTGACAGAAAATCTCTGAACAGATAGATTTTACTCAGATTGTAACTTTGAGGCTATTGATTAGCATAAGGCAGTTTTTGTTTAGAAACATAAGAACGGTCAGGCAGGAAGTGGTCGAGCGAGAGAGCTGTGGTTTACTAAAGAAGTTGAATCTCTTGTCAAGAGGAAGAAGAAGGCATATGTTAGGATGAGACATGAAGATTCAGTTCAGGCGCTTGAGTCAGAGAGTCATAGAGAAGTACAGCACGGAAACAGACCGATCGGTCTAACCTGTCCATGCCGACCAGATATCCCAACCCAATCTCGTCCCACCCGCCACCACCCGGCCCATATCGCTCCAAACCCTTCCTATTCATATACCCATCCAAATGCCTTTTAAATGTTGCAATTGTACTAGCCTCCACCACTTTCTCTGGCAGCACATTTCATACACGTACCACCCTCTGCATGAAAAAGTTGCCCCTTTGGTCTCTTTTATATCTTTCCCCTCTCACCCTAAACCTTTGCCTTCTTGTTCTGGACTCCCCCATCCCAGGGAAAAGACTTTGTCTGTTTATCCTCATGCTTTTGTAAACCTCTATAAGGTCACCCCTCAGCCTCCGACGATCCAGAGAAAACAGCCCCAGCCTGTTCTGCCTCTCCCTATAGCTCAAATCCTCCAATCCTTGCAACATCCTTGAGGATACAAGTTCACCAGGAAAGAACTAAAGAGAGAGCCGAGAAGAGCCAGGAGGGGACATAATAAGTTGTTGGCAGATGGGATCAAGGAAAACCCTAAAGCTTTTTCTTGGTATATCAGGAATAAAAGAATGACTAAAGAAAGATTAGGACCAATCAAGGATAGTGGTGGGAAGCTGTGCGTGGAGTCAGAGGAGATAGAAGTGCTAAATGAATATCTTTTGTTAGTATTCACACTAGAAATAGACATTGTTGTCAAGGAAAATACTGAGATACAGGCTACTAGACTAGACAGGATTGAAAAATGTGTTGCTGGAAAAGCGCAGCAGGTCAGGTAGCATCCAACAACACATTTTTCAGCTCTGATCTCCAGCATCTGCAGTCCTCACTTTCTCCTAGACAGGATTGAGGTTCACAAGGAGGCGGTGTAAGCAATTCTGGAAAGTGTGAAGATAGATATGTCTCTTGGCCCGGATGGGATTTATTTTAGGATTTTGTGGGAGGCCAGGGAGGAGACTGCAGAGCCTTTGGCTTTGATCTTTAAGTCGTGATTGTGTATAGAAATAGTGCCAGAAGACTGGAGGATAGCAAATGTTGTTCCCTAGTTCAAGAAAGGGAATAAAGATAATCCTGGTAATTATAGAGCAGTGCGCCTTACTTCAGTTGTGGGTAAAGTGTTGAAAAGGGTTATAAGAGATAGGATTTATAATCATCTAGAGAGGAATAAGTTAATTAGGGATAGTCAACATGGTTTTGTAAAGGGTAGATCGTACCTCACAAACCTTATTGAGTTCTTTGAGATGGTGACCAAACAGGTGAATGAGGGTAAAGTGGTTGATGTGGTGTCTATGGATTTCAGTAAGGCATTTGATAAGGTTCCCCACAGTTGGCTATTGCACAAAATACGAGGCATGGGATTGAGGCTGATTTAGTGGTTTGGATCAGAAATTGGTTAGCTGAAAGAAGACAGAGGGTGGTTGTTGATGTGGAATGTTCACCCTGGAGTTCAGTTACTAGTGGTGTACCGCAAGGATCTGTTTTGGGGCCTCTGCTGTTTGACATTTTTATGAATGACCTTGATGAGGGCGTAGAAGGTTGGGTTACTAAATTTGTGGATGACACTAATTTCATGGATTTGTGGATAGTGCTGAAGGATGTTACAGGTTACAGAGGGACATAGCTAAGCTGCAGAGCTGGGCTGACAGCTGGCAAATGGAGTTTAATGTGGAAAAGTGTGAGGTGATTCACTTTGGAAGGAGCAACAAGAATGCAGAGTGCTGGGCCAATGTAAGATCCTTGCAAGTACAGATGTGCACAGAGATCTCTGTGTCCATGTACATGGATCCCTGAAAGTTGCCACTCAGGTTGCCTGACCTATCACCTTCGTCCCCTCCCCCACTCACCTATTGTACTCGATGCTACTTTCTCCCCACCCCCACCTTCCTCTAGCTTATCTCTCCACGCTTCAGGCTCTCTGCCTTTATTCCTGATGAAGGGCTTTTGCCTGAAACGTCGATTTTACTGCTCCTCGGATGCTGCCTGAACTGCTGTGCTCTTCCAGCACCACTAATCCAGAATCTGGTTTCCAGCATCTGCAGTCATTGTTTTTACTCAGGTTGATATGGTTGTTAAGAAGGCAAACAGTTTGTTAGCTTTTATTGGTAGTGGGATTGAGTTTTGAAGCCACAAGATCATGCTGCAGCTGTACAAAACTCTGGTGCGGCCGCGCTTGGAGTAACATGTATAGTTCTGGTCATTATAGGAAGGATGTGGAAGCTTTGGAAAGGGTTCAGAGGAGATTTATTAAGATGTTGCCTGGGATGGAGGGAAGGTGTTACGAGGAAAGGCTGAGGGACTTGAGGCTGTTTTCATTCGAGAGAAGCAAGTTGAGAGGTGACTTAATTGAGACATGTAAGATAACCAGGGGGTTAGATAGATTGGACAGTGAGAGCCTTTCTCCTTAAATGGTGATGGCTAGCACAAGGGGACATAGCTTTAAATTGAATGAATAGATTTAGAACAGATGTCAGAGGTGGTTTCTTTATCCGAGAGTAGTAGGTACGTGGAATGCACTGCGTGCAACAGTAGTAGACTTGCCAACTTTAAGGGCATTTAAAGTGTCATTGGAAAAACATATAGATGAAAATGGAATAGTGTAGGATAGGTAGGCTTCAGATTGGTTTCACAGGTCAGCGTAACATTGAGGGCTGAGGGGCCTCTACTCCACTATGTTCCAGAATTAGAACTGATCTCGGGGTCATTTTGCTGTATCAGAACAAGTTAATTGTGATTTGTACAGATAAATATTGAAACCAAATCTTGAATGCTTTGCAGCTTTGATTGTTTTCTTCTAAAAGTATATTGATACATTAGAAATAGTTCTAAGAAGGGTGAACAAGATTATGCTAACTGAATAATGAAATTTGGGCGGTGTAAAACTGCTTGGGGAGACAATTTGGGGAAACACTTAGAAAATCAGGGAAGATAAACTGCTAATTTAATTTGGATAATTGAATTGAATCACAAGATTGATGTACATTGATGGCAGATTCAAAGATAAGCTTCAAAAGAGGACCAAAATGGAGTTGAAAATGAAACATTTGCAAGACTAGACAGGAAGAAGGAGCGGGACTAGCAACTTAGCTGTTTTAACAAACTCCTTTGCACAATACAGGGGTCAATTTAGCTTAGATGGCTGGATAGCTAGTTTGTGATTCAGAGTGATGCCAACAGCTTGGGTTCAATACCCACACCAGCTGAGGTAATCATAAATGAGTCTCACTCTCAACCTTGCCTCTTGCCTTGGGTGTGGCGACCCTCAGGTTAAAGCACCACCAGTCATCTCTCTCGAAGGAGAGGGGCAACTATGGTCTGTGCAGACTGTGGTGACTTTACTTACACAGGAGCTGAATAACCTCCTTCTGTCCAACATGATTCCATGTGAAACTCAATTAATTACACATAACAGAGAGGAGAATAAACACCCAAATGACAAGTGTATGCATGGAACAATTGGAGATTGGGAGTCAGTTGATAATTTTAAAAGCATGATGTTTGTTCAGAAATGTCATTCCGGACTTGAGAATTTTGAATAACACTGCTCGACTTTTAGGCAGGGAGGGGAGTTGAAGGACTTTGTGGTTTCATTTTCAAAACAGCAGAGTGTTGTTCCATCTAGTTAGTTTATCTTCTAAAGATGCATGTTAAATGCCTTGTCAGGAAAACAAGACTCATCTTTTCAACCGCTGCAATTAATATGCTCTCTTAACAATGTAGTGGTCTTGCAAACTATCTGTCAGCAGCAGGGACCCCTCTTCCAAAGATAAAGTAGTATCATGTATCTCTTAGCTTTGGCAGCAAACAGTTTAAAATTAGGTAAGAGGAAGGTTCTGTAGTTTGAGTTCTACTAATTAATCTCAAGTGGGGTGATATTCAAGAAACTTAAGTTAGGCTTTCTGCTCTTTGGCCCCAGTCTAATTCTGTGTAACCGAGTGAGTTTTCATTGGGTTAAAATTGTGTCCCAATATTGATTGCCTATTTCTAATTGTAGTTAAGAAAGTGGTAAATTCGGCAACTTATTAAATAACCTGAAGTTAGTGAGAGGATTTTTGTCACTGTCCTAGGATTACACAGAATGTTTATGCCTCACTTCAAATCCTTAAGATAGTTTGGAACAGAGTGCTGTGGCGTCAGGTAGTGACACTCTCTATGTGGCTGGTATGAGTGAAAATGTGATAAATGGAAATAGATCTTTCTCTGTTCTTGACAGCTCGTGTGCATGTTTTGTATAAAGAAACCCAAAAGAGACAAAAATAAATGGAAAACATTGTTATGACAAAGTGTACATTTTTTGCTCTTTCACATGCCTTCCCTGCTTGACCGTCCCCCTCTCCTCCCTGTCAAAAAAAATGACTTTTTGCTTATTCTAGATGACCCTGATAGAAGGAAGTATTGCAGTTGATGGAGATTTTGCTTATGTTGCCCAGCAAGCATGGATTCGAAGTGCCACTGTCAGAGAGAATATTGTGTTTAGCAAAGCATTCAACGAAGAAAGGTAAGAATTTAAAAACTAAGAATTTATTGGTAAAATATGCAAGTATTCCGAGTGCAGTATTGTCAATGAATTGCTTAGATGAAGAAAATATGTGCAGCTGTAATGCGAAGAGATTCATCTGAATAGCGCAGGATTTTATGAACTATACAGCTGTTACAGCTGTGAAAATACTAATCATAAGGTAGTTTGACTTCAGGGTTTTCTTGAACATTAATATTTGAAAAACATTTTAACAATTGCTCTCAGTGAAGCATTTTACTGAATTTGTAAATTGATGCATAACTTTCCTTCCAAATAAAAAAGAAGTAAGCTAGATATCTCAACAATAAAATATTTGGGCCTGATGCTGAATTTATATTTCTTAGTTTGTATGTATTCTCCATCCATGCCAGAGCCACTGGCTTATTCCAGTCTCCTGTAGGCAAAAAGCGAGCAGGTTTTCACACTCTTTTGAGCCAACCAGAAGGTTGTGAGAGGCTAAGTGTCTCTCATGAAAGAGGCTCCATTGAAAAACTGTATAATGACAAAAACAGATCTTCGACGGGCTCTTAGTTAATTAGATACAATTGACTTTCCTGTGCAAATATTGCACTCTAGTCCTCTCCTTTTTACTGCAGCCAGAAATTGAGAGCAGGCTCCCCAGATAATGGAAATGACTGTGTCTTCACACATTCCACATAGGTATGGAAAATAATCTCCTCCAGGCCACAGAAATTACAAACAAGAACACAGAAATTCCAGGCTTTTAAATTGACATTGCAAAATCACTAGACTTCACCAAAACAAATGGACAAAGGGTGTACTAGTGTACAGAGAGCCTCCAGTCATTGCTAGCTCTAGTCACCTCTGTCAGTATTCTGCATCTTTGATGAGCATTACTTAACATTGAGCCCATTGTTTGCACCTGCTGAAACCCTGAATCAATCTATGTTTCTTCAGTGTCCATTCTTCAGACCTCCTCTGTTGTCCATTGTCAATAGCAAAACCTTGATCAGTGCACTTGCTTAAACCTACACTTCAAATTGTTTCTGGACTAATTTGGTCTCCATAACTGTCTCCAAATCTGAACATTCATCAATGCTCTGACTCCACCCATGAACTTAATTCTTTCATGGATCTCTGCCTTTGACTTTGGATTATCTCTTATCGTAATCTACCATGATAACCATAATGTATCTCTCCCAATTTTTGACATGCCTGTGTAATCTGACCTACCTCCATACTCAAACGTGTGTATTTTTACTGCTGTCTTAGACCTGAGTCTACCTCCTACTCCTGAAGTCATTCTCTTTTGTTCACTCATCTTGAGCTTTTGTGTTTTGTCTCTAAACTATCCTGTTATCTAGTCACACCTCCTTTCATTGTTCTCCTCTCAAATTGCTTCTTCCCCCCCCAAAAAAAACCCCAACTTTATCTTATTTCAAAGGAGAGCAGTCCAGCTGCTTAAATCTGTACATGTAACTGAAGTTCCGTGCCCCTGGAATTATTCTTGTCAACCCTTTCTGTACCCTCTTTAATGCTTTCACATCCTTCCTAAAGAGACAGTGTTTCAGCTAAGGCTAAACCAGTGTTTTGTACATTTTTACTGTAATTTCCTTGTTTTTGTACTCAGTGCCTTTGTTTACAAAGCCCAGTATTCTGCATGCTTTGTTAATTATGTTCTCAACCTGCTCTTCCCACCTTCAATAACCTTGCACATATGCTGCAATCCCCCTTTGTTTCTGCACTCTCTAATCTCTTGGAACACTTATATAAGACAAATTACAATGGCAAAATGTTGATTTTCATTGTTTTCATTTAATAACTGGACAATAATTTTAATCCGGCATCAACAAGATTTAAGCATAAAGCAGATGAGAAGCAATTGTCCTTTTAATTCATTATTTCTTTTAACTTGATTAAACCAACCCAATGGAACTGTAAACATTCCATAACAATGATTGAAACAAAGAATTAAAGAGAACAAATTAATTTTGCGATTAATCTAAATCATCTCTTAACTTACTGAAATTCTTTGAAGTCATTTCTTCATTAATGTGATGTGGGTAGCTGGTATAGCCAATACTAATTACCTGTTTCCACTTGCAGTTCAGAAAATGGAAACTAGGCATTTACTGAAGACAATATTGGGTTGGTTGTGAGGCCATTTTGGAAAATAGCTAAGAGTTGACCACACAGCTTTGAGTCTTTGATAGCTTATAGGCCAGATCAAACACAGGTGGCAGATTTCCTTCCCTAAAGATCATCAGTAAACCAGATGGGTCTTAACAACTAATCTGCATTTTCATGTTGTATTTCAGTTAATTGAATTTGGATTCCCCAGTTGTCATGGTAGGATTTGAACTCTGGACTAGATATTCAGGCTTCTGGATTCATAATCCAGTATTTTCGATTACTTGATATCTTAAATAGCATTCAATAAAACTATTCTAGTAGGGCTAATAAGGAATGTTGAGATTCGTGGAATCATGAACATTGGTTTAACAGACAAGAAAGGTTATTGATAAGTGTTGATGCTTTATCTGGGGAGGAACTTAATAATTAGTGGCCTCTGAAATATCATGTAGAACTTTGTGCTCATGGTATTTATGCATACTATGGAAAAAGGGTGCAACTATTCTTGATCAATTTGACGATAAAACAAAACTAGGTAGCTAGCTAACAAGTAGAAAGTTGATGAAATTTTTAAAAATTGGAACACATGTGCAAGTGACTGGGACAACACAAATAGACACAATGTGAGAAGGTATCTGAGCTTGGGCCGAAATGAATTTAGAAATCAATCATAGATTGTAACTTGAGGGACTTTTGAGGTGCAGTGATCGTGTCACCAGAAGACCCGGGTTCAAGTTTCACCTGCTTCAAAGGTGTGACAGAAAATCTCTGAACAGATAGATTTTACTCAGATTGTAACTTTGAGGCTATTGATTAGCATAAGGCAGTTTTTGTTTAGAAACATAAGAACGGTCAGGCAGGGAGGAAGTGGTCAAGCGAGGGAGCTGTGGTTTACTAAAGAAGTTGAATCTCTTGTCAAGAGGAAGAAGAAGGCGTATGTTAGGATGAGACATGAAGACTCAGTTAAGGTGCTTGAGTCAGAGAGTCATAGAGATGTACAGCACGGAAATAGTCTAATCTGTCCATGCTGACCAGAAATCCCAACCCAATCCCGTCCCACCCGTCACCACCCAGCCCATATCGCTCCATACCCTTCCAAACCCCAACTGTAAATCCATCCTTACATACAACAATTTCAACTGTCCCATTTTCTTTCCCTGTCGACCTTACAGGTAATCCTGCAGACTTTGCTAACATCTTCTCTGCCTTACTACACCCAACACTGATCTTGCAATATTTGATGCAGTTTGTTAGTGGTCTTGTTAAAGAACGGGACAGAAAGTTTTAGGGGTCTGGGTAATGTGAACTATGGTGTGGTTTGTGGCAGAGTCAGATGCGAAGTCCATCGAGGTTTATCTTGCTGTCAGGAGCATTTCACTCAAGTTTTATGCTTTTGCTAAATACCTTATTAATGGCATAATAAATTCAGTGTTCCATCTTACCAAACATCCCAAGCAAGCTAGATGTTAGAATTTCAACATGAAATTAGAGTAGTGCCTCTGGCTCCAAAGAGCCTACGTGTTGGACACTGGCTTCTAACATTTGAAGACATATGTGCCCCACATTTACAAATTGGCATCTGCCATGTGGCAGCCTGTAAGAACCCTGATGGCACATTCCTGATCCACATACAGGGTGCTTCTGCACTTCAAAAGAATATAAAGGGGTAGGCAATTTAGCTCCCAAGCGTATTGCAATTTTAGGATCATGGCTGATGTGATCTTGCCCTCAACTTCATTTTCCTGCCAGCTCTCCATAACGCTTCAACCCACAACTAATTAAAAATATATCTATCTCCTTAAATTTACTAGCACAACAGTAATGGATAGTGAATTCCTCAGATTTATGGGCAGCACAGTGGCTCAGTGGTTAGCACTGCTGCCTCACAGCACCAGGGACCCAGGTTTGATTCCTGCCTCGGGCCACTGTCTGCGTGGGTTTCCTCCAGGTGCTCCGATTCCTCCCCCAATCCAAAGATGTGCAGGTTAGGTGAATTGGTCATGCTAAATTGCTCATAGTGCTAGGTGCATTAGTCAGGAGTAAATATAAAGTAGGGAATGGGTCTGGGTGGGTTACTCTTTGGAGGGTCGGTATGGAGTTGTTGGGCTGAATGGCCTCTTTCCATACTGTAGGGAATCTAATCTAATCTAATCTAATCTTCAAGACCCTTTAAGAGAAGTATTTTGCTTTATCTCTGTGTTAAGTCTACTACCCTAATCCTAAAACTGTGACCTCTTGATCTAAATTGCCCCACATTAGGACTACTTTACTTTTTACTTTGTCAATCCCCTTTAGCATCTTAGATAGATTAGATCTCCTCTCATTCTTATAAACTCCAGATAGTATAGACCTAAACTGCTCAAAATCTCTTCAAAAAAGACAAAACCCTGCTTTCTGGGATTAAACGTCTCTGAATTGCCTCCAAAGCAACTAAATCCTCCCTCTTCAGATACAGGGACCAAAATCGTACACAGTACTTAAGGTGCAGACTCACTAATGCCTTATACAGTTTCAGCAACACTTTTATCCTGAATTCCTTTACCAAAAAATGCCAAAATTCCATTTCCCTCCTTACTACCTGCTTACCAGCTTACTGGTTTTTTCAGTGTTCTTCCTTGAGGTATAACAACAACTGTCATTGTAGTGTTGTTGTCAGGATACTACGCAGTCGGACATGTACCCCACTTATGTATTAGCTGTATTCACTCTATCATAGTGTTTATTCGCTCTGAGCCTACCTGGATATTCACAACATTTCTGCCTTGCAGCGCCTTAGCCTTGCATTTGCAAGATGTACACTGTCAGCTAGAGCTACCAGGCTGATAGTATTTTCGACCTGCCTTGCCATTTAGCACAGACACTAAGGCAGGAAGTTTGTCATGATTGCCAGCAAGCTTCAGTCAGGCCAAAGGAAATAGCCTTCATTCCAGCACAGTAAGTCAAGGCAGCCTCTGATACGAGTCCTAGAGTTTGGACATGGTAATTCAGCTGCTCAAGGCATTCAAAACCAAGGTTCTTTCACATAAAAGGTGGGCAGCCAAATGTCAGAGCTGCTTGTCTTGGTTCTTTCTGCCCTGCTTTCCTCCTGGAATGAGAGAGAGGAAGGTATTAACGGAGATGAAAGTGAGTGACAGTGCTGTTACTTTGGTGCAGGTAGAGAGGTGTCCTGAGTGAGTGAGTAGGCAGTGCAGTGGGCATGCAGGGTTAGTGGTGTTGGGTTCTGTTGGGTGATAAAGAGTGAGGGGAGATGTTACAGGCAATAATGAAAGTGATAGAGCATGAGCCTCAGTGGGGGCAACAGTGGAGATGTAATGAGTTTGAGGCCTCAGTGGAAAATGGCACTTGTGCTAACAAGGTGGAATGGTGGCTCAGTGGTTAACACTGTTGCCTCACAGTGCCAGGAATCCGGGTTCGATTCCAGCCTCGGGCGACTGTCTGTGTGGAGTTTGCACATTCTCCCTGTGTCTGCGTGGGTTTGCTCCAGTTTCCTCCCACAATCCAAAGTCGTGCAGTTTAGGTGAAATGGCCATGCATAGTGTTCAGGGATGTGTAGGTCAGGGGTAAATGTAGAGTAATAGGATAAGGCATTGGGTCTGGTTGGGTTACTCTTCAAATGGTCGGTGTGGAATTGTTAGGCCAAAGGGCCTGTTTCCACACTGCAGGGATTCTAGGATAACAGAATGAAGAAAGACATTGGCTTTCCTCCTGAAGTGAGTGGAATTCCTCCAGATAGCTGAGACTACACTAACTAGCATGGCAACCTTATGTTGTGGCATCCACTTTTGGTCCTAATAGCAATAACTTTGGAAGTGAACGACTTGGAGCATATAGTTAATGAGGTTATTTGGCAAGATATAGCAAAAAGAAATCTCACTGGGCCTCCTGGTGAGAATCTCAAACAAAAATTTGATGCAACTTGCACTTTGCTAAAAAAAGTAAAGTTTAGTCCATAAATCATTTCTGAAAATCAGAATTTGATTTTTGACTGGTGCCTGTTTTTGACTGAACCTTATTTTTGAGTGACACGAAACTAACTCTGTCCTTCAACCTAGATACAACAGTGTACTTACTGCCTGCTGCCTGAGACCGGATCTTGCAATATTGCCCAATGGGGATATGACAGAGGTATGAAAAGTACAATGTTTCTAGTCTAGCTATGTTTAACTCCTAATTTAGTGAGATGATTCATTATCTCATATTTTGTAAAATGTATTAATTTTGTGAAAACTTGAGCTCATCCTCAGCTGCTGTCTGCTATTAATACATCTGTCCATGACAGTATAGTAGGAGTGACCACCACACAAATCAGTGTGGAGACCAAATCCCATCTTCCCTTCATGTTGTTTGGTGCTATCAATCGTGCTAAATGAGATAGACGGTGATCAAATCTAGCAACTCAAGACTGGGCATTCATGAGTTGTTGTTAGCCATCACCAGCAGCCAAATTGTACTCCAACGCAATTTGTAACCTCTTGGCCTAGTATATCCCCCACTCAACGATTACCATCAAGCCAGCAGACCAACCCCTTGTTCAGTGAAGGCATACCAGGAGCACGCATGCCTAAAAATGAGATGTCAACCTGGTGAAGCTACAAAGCAGGCTATGTGCCTTACAAGCAGCATAAGTGGCAAGTGATAGAGCTAAGCAATTCCACAACCAATGGATCAGGTCTACGCTGTGCAGTCCATGCCACATCTAGACATGAATGGGCATGGAAAATTAAGCAGCGCACTCGAGGAATATGCTCCAGAAACATCCCCATCTCCAATAATAGATGAACCCACCATATCAGTGCAAGCTAAGACTGAAGCATTCGCAACAATCTCCAGTCAGAGGTGCCGATTGATTATCTATCTCGACTTCCTCCAGAGGACCTCAGCAACACAGATGCCAGTCTTCAGCCAATTTGATTCACTCCATGTCATTATCAAGAAATGGTTGGAGTCACTGCATACTGCAAAGGCTATGGGCCCTGACAGTAATCTGGTAATAGTACTGAAGACAAGTGATCCAGAACATGTCATGTCCCTCGCCATGCTGTTCCAATACATTTACAACACTAACATCTACCTGACAATATGGAAAATTGCCCAAGTATGTCTGTACATAAAAAGCAGGACAAATCCAACCAGGGCAACTAGCATCCAGTCTCAAAATTCTCAAAAATCACTACCATCCCATCTGTTTACTCTTGACCATCAGTAAAGTAATGAAAGGTGTCATCAACAGTGCTAAGCAATAACCTGCTCAGTGATGCCTGGTTTGGGTCCCACTGAGGCTACTCAACTCCTGACCTCATTACAGCTTCGTTTAAACATTGACAAAAGAGCTGAATTCCAGAGGTGTGCTGAGAATGACTGCCTTGATATCAAGGCTAAATTTGACCAAGAATGCCATCAAAGAGTTCTGGCAAAAGTGGAGTAATTGAGAATCAAGGGAAAACTCTCTGGTGGTTGGAGTCATACCTGCCACAAAGTAAAGTGGTTGTGGTGGTTAGAGATCAGTCATCTTAATTCCTGTATATCTCTGCAGGAGTTCCCAAAGGTAGTGTCCTAGGCCCAACTGTCTTCAGCTACTTCACCAATGATCTTTGCTCAATCATAAGGCATGTTCGCTGATGACTGTACAATTTTCAGCACTATTCATGACTCCTCAGATACTGCCTAATAGTCCTCATGCCTAAATACAACAAGATCTAGATAATAGCAGGCTTTGGTCGACAAGTGGCAAGTACCATTCATGCCATACATGTGCCAGGCAATGACCATTTCCAACAAGAGAAGATCTAACAATCACACTTTGACATTCAGTGGTATCGCCATTACTGAATACTCCAGTATCAACATCTTGTGAGTTACCATTGACCAGAAAATTAACTAAGCTGGTCATATAAGTACTGTGGCTGCAAGTGCAGGTCAGAAGCTAGGAATCTTGCAACAAGTAATTCATGTCCCAATTTCCCTGAAGCCTGTCCATCATTGACAAAGCATGTCAGGTGTATAATGGAATAAGTCCCAGTTATTTGGATGAGTGCAGTTCCAACAATACAAGAATTACAACACTCTCCATGACAAAATAGTCTGCTTGATTGGCCCTACATCCACAAACATCCACTCCCTCCACCGATGCTCAGTTGCAGCAGTGTGCACCATCTATAAGCTGCTTAGCAGAAATTCAACAAGTCTCCTTAAACTTCACCTACCAAACCCATGACCACATCATCTAGAAGGACAAGGGTAGCAGATGCATGGGAATGCCACCAAATGCAACTTGCCCCCTAAACCGCTTGCCATCCAGACTTGGAAATTTGTTGCCGTGTCTTTAGTGTTGCTGGGTCACAATGCTGGAATTCTCTCAGCATTGACATTGTGGGCTTATCTAAATCAAGTGGTTTGCAGCGGTTCAAGGAGACAGCTCATCACCACCTTTTCAAGGACAGCTCGGGATAAATCTTGACTGCTGGCCCAGCTAGGAATACACATGTACCATTAGTGGATTTTAAAAATATCCATAACTCTCCTACCGATGTGATGATAACTTGCAGTAAGTCTAGTTCTCCTCAACCTCAGTACTTGCTGACCTTCCTTGGCTCCTGACAAGCAACGTCTTGACTTCAAAATTCTCATTCTTCAAAGTTTACAAATTGCGGCCTTTCCTGTCCTTAGCTCTGTAATCTCTTTCAAACACATAACTGTTTAGAAAATTTGCCGTCCTCGAATAACAGTTTTTTGTGTATTCCCAATTTTCATTGCTTTACCATTCGTGGCCGAGAATTCTGTCCATACATCTCTTAAGCTTTCCTCCCTTACACATTCCTTAAAGGGTGGTCAATCATGGAATTTGCTACCACAGAGGCTGTGGAGGCCGAACTGTTGAACCTATTCAAGAGACTTTTTGTTTAGACATTAAAGACATCTAGTCAAGCGAAGCGGGCATAGGCGTTGAGATGGAGCATCAGCTATGATCGTATCGAATGGCAGACCATGCATGAAAGCTTACTATGGCATACTCCTGCTCCTAGTTTCTATGTTTCAGTATTTCTTTGTTACTTAAATTTTTTTTATTTGGCTCATGTAATACTTTTTTTTAAATACTCCCTGAAGTGTCTTGGGTTTTTCTGTATGATAAAGATGCTGTATAAACATAAATTCTTGTAGTAAGAAACACCCTGCTGTATTTGTTTATGCTTGTGTAAACAGGGTCAGAATTTTATTGCTTACTTGGATTGCTTGCCTTGTCTGATTTGGCAGGCTCAAATGTTGCAAAAAAACACAAACATACTACATTTGGTGGTCTGATTATTGAAAGAGTATTTGTTCAGATCCCCAGCATCAACAGTTAATTCATACAAACAATCCATATATATATGGATCGTCATATCCAAAGGCTCATCGCAATTGAGATCTTTTTTAAAACAATCATATTATACAGGCAAGTATGACTGATTATTGTGTTTCTATCAATTGAAAGACTTTTTTTGTGAGGAAGTTACTGAATATGACAAAGGAGCAGACTCTGCTATTTTTTGGGTAGTACCGTTGGATTCTTTGATGTCTACCTGAAGATGTAAATGGGGTCTTATGAAGATAGAGAGTCAATAGACAATAGACAATAGGTGCAGGAGTAGGCCATTCAGCCCTTCGAGCCTGCACCGCCATTCAATATAATCATGGCTGATCATTCCTAATCAGTAACCTGTTCCTGCCTTATCTCCATAACCCTTGATTCCACTATCTTTGAGAGCTCTATCCAACTCCTTCTTAAATGAATCCAGAGAGTGGGCCTCCACTGCCCGCTGTGGCAGAGCATTCCACACAGCCACCACTCTCTGGGTGAAGAAGTTTCTCCTGAGCTCTGTCCTAAATGGTCTACCCCGTATTTTTAAGCTGTGTCCTCTGGTTCGGCACTCACCCATCAGTGGAAATATGTTTCCTACTGCCAGAGTGTCCAATCCTTTCATAATCTTATACGTCTCAATCAGATCCCCTCTCAATCTTCGAAACTCAAGGGTAAACAAGCCCTTGAATATACAAGCCCTTCATGTCATTGAATAGCATCTTGTAGATTATATTTACTGTATCACTGGTGGAGGGAATGAATATTGAAGACATTAAATGAAATGCCAAGCAAATGGGCTGCTTTGTTCTGGATGATATCGAGCTTCTTGTGTTATGTTGGAGTTTCAGTCATCCAAGCAAGCAGGGAGTATTCCATTACGCTTTTGTGTCTTGTAGATAGTGGATAGGCTTGTTTATACCCTTCATAATTTTGTACATCTGAATCATGACCTCTCTCGTCTCTTTGCTCTAAAGAAAAGAACCTCAGCCTGTCCAGTCTCTCTTCATAACCGAAACTCTTCAGCCCAGGCAACCCCCTGGTAAACCTCCTCTCCACCCTTTCCAGTGGAATCACATCCTTTCTATCATGCAGATTCCGGAGCTACTTCCAGTATTCTAGTTGTGGCCTATTAAATGTTTTATATCTTTCCAGCATAACCACCATGCTCATAAACTCTATGCCTCAGCTAACAAAGGAAAGTATACCATATGCCTTCTTAACCTCTTTATACACCTGTCCTGATACCATAAGGAGCTGGTGTACACACATAGGAGATCCTCAGAGCTTCCCAGAATCCAACTATTCATCATGTATTCCTTTGCATTGTTTATCCTGCCCAAGTTCATGACTTCACATTTATCAAAATTTAATTTGATTGGCACTGATCAGCCCATCTGGTCATTTATATCCTCCTGTAATCTGAGGCTGTCCTCACTATTTACCAGGTGAAATGAGGACTGCAGATGCTGGAGATAAGAGTCAAGAGTGTGGTTCCTGAAAAGCACAGCAGGTCAGGCAACATCTGAGGAGCCCAGCACCATCCCCTGCCACCGCAGGAATTACAAATTCTGCGCCCACACCTCCTCCCTCACCTCTGCCAAAGGAGCCTTCCACATCCATCGAAGTTTCACGTGCACTTCCACACGTGTCATTTACTGTATCAGTTGCTCCCAACGCGGTCTCCCCTACATTGGGGAGACAGGATGCCAATTGCAGAGTGCTTAAGAGAACATCTCTGGGCCACCTGCACAAATCAATCCCACTGCCCCCATAGCCAAACACTCATCTCCCCCACCCAGTCTGCTGAGGACATGCAGACCCTGGGCCTCCTCCATTGCCACTCCCTTACCACCTGACGCCTGGAGGAAAATGCCTCATCATCTGCTTCGGGACCCTCCAACCCCATGGCATCAATGTGGATTTTATCAGTTTCCTTATTTCCCCTCCCCCAACCTTACCGCAGGTCCAACCTTCCAGCTCAGCACCGTCCTCATGACCTATCCCATCTGTTCATCCTCCTCCCATCTATCTGCTCCACCCTCTCCTCCGACCTATCACCTTTACCCCCACCTCCATCCACCAATTGCATTCTCAGCTATCTTCCCCCACCCCCACCCCCTCCCATTTATCTCACTACCTCTTAGGCTCCCAGCCTCATTCCTGATTAAGGGCTTTTGCCCAATTTTCCTGCTTCTGGGATGCTGCCTGACCTGCTGTACTTTTCCAGCACAGCACTCTTAACTCATTATTTACAACCCTATCAATTTTTGTATTTTCTGTGACTTATGATCAACTCTTCTACATTCAAGTTTAAGTCATTCATATAAGCCATAAACAGCAAGGGCCCCAACATTAACACCTGTGGGATATAGATGACCAGTCATAAAAACAACCTTTACCCATCACTCTCATCTTCCTTCAACTCAGCCAATTATGGATCCAATTTGCCAAATTTCTTAGATCCCGTGGGCTTCTACCTTTGCTATCTGTCTCCCATGTGGGGCCTTGCTGAAGTCCAGATATATTGCATCGAAAGCGTTGCCCTCATATACACACCTGGTCACCTCTTGAAAAATTCAATCTAGTTGGTCAGACGTGACTCCCCTAGACAAAACCATGCGGAGTGTTCTTGATTAATCCATGCATCTCCAAATGCAGATGAATTCTGTCCCTCAGAATTGCTTCCAAAAGTCTCCCCATCACCAAGATTACCCTTTAGTTTCACATTTTATTCCTTGTTCCCCTGAACACTGGTATTACATTAGCTGTCCTTCAGTCCTCCAGTATCTCTCCTGTAGTCAGAAAGGAAGTGAAAAATGTTGGAAGAGCTCCTGCTATTCCTCCCTGGGTCACTGTTTAAGTGCTCTTCTGAAAGAAGCTAAAATAAATAAAGTAAGATTAATTGACTGGGTACCTGGATAACAGATGGAGTATAATATGGAAACTGTGAGGCTATTCACTAAATATAGGATAGATTCTTTTTTTAAAAGCCAGAAATTGTAAATATTGAGGTATAATGGAACTTAGTATACTTGCATAAAAGATGAGTTACCATGTAGATTCAACAAGCAATCATGAAGGCAAGTGGCACATTGAAATTTGTTACAAGTGATTGAAATGCAAGAATAAGAAAGTAATGCTTCAACTGTGCAGTACTATGGGCTCAGTTCCATCATTGAATATATTTAGAGCTGAGACAGCCAGTGTTTTTTTGATCTCTGAGAATCTGAGAGCATAGGAAAGTGGAGTTGATGCAAAAGATCAGCTGGAATTTTATTAAATTGGCATAGCAGTCTTCGTGAACGTGTATGGTTTACATCAGCTCCTATTTCTTAGTTCTTAGGAGATTTACTGGAAGTGTAGCAGGGATGTGGGGCTTCAGTTATATTTTCCTTGAAGCAGAGAATGTTATGCAGCGATATAATAGGTGTATCCAAAATCATCATTTTGGTGGAGAAACCCCTTTTCCAGTTGCAGGAGAACATTAAAACTACACACAGGTATTCAGAAGAACCGATGATGATGTAAGGAGGAAAATCATTATTGAAAATCTATCACATGACAGTGGTGCAAGCAGTTCTAGTACTTGCATAAAAGATGAGTTATCATGTAGGTTCAACAAGCATTCATGAATTGGATTAAAAATTGAAGAGATAAAATTCACAGGCTAAAGAGGAATGGGCAGGGAAGTGTGACTAATTGGATAGCTCTTTGAATGACCTGAAGAGACCGGATGGGGACTATAGCCTGTCTCTGTCCTATATTATTTTATGATTCTATTTATGTTTGGATTGCTAGATGTTTTCCATTCCTGTCTCATTGAAACAAGCTTTATGAAAACTGTACCCAGTCAGCCCTCTAACTACAATCCTTTGGATTTGTTCCAACTTTTGGACACTTCTTTCCAAGTTGCATCTGGATGAAGAAATTGTCCTATTGTCATTCTTTGCACAATTCAGACTTTCAGAAAGAAGACTGTGGGACACGTTGAGGATCATTTGAGCTATTTCTTAGTCAATGCTTTGCTATATTTCAGTCACCTTCTAGTTGATATATACAAGACTGCTGCAAGAATGAGTCCTCGTTGGAAAAAAATAACTTGATTTCATTGCAGTACGTAGATTACATTTGGTTTTAAAAAGCTGTAAGATTTTTGAGCATCTTCTAGAATTACGATTTTGCCCTTCTATGTTGCATGGAAGATGAAGGTAGATTAAACAGCTTATAAATATTTTGTTTTTCTTCTGTAACATCTTTGTTTTTGCAAATAAGCTGCTACATGTGCACACTTAAGATATTGTTTTTCTGAGGTGATGGTGTTCCTTTGCTCTATGAGAGCACAATGTTTCTCTTACTTGCAAGGCAACACCCAGTTGCTCTATCATTTAAAGCCTGAGTGGATTCCACAACTTATTAGAAATCCCATTTGGCCTTCAGTTATTTGGAGATGTCAGAGTATCTTGGTAATATTACAACATTACTACCTGCATCAGTCCTTTTGTCTAAAAAAGTTAATAAATGAATTGAAAGTTCTTATTGAGTTCCTTATAATGACAATATCGCAAAAGTATTTAATTGATTTTTAAATCCTGAGGTTTGAAAAGTGTTACATAAACAAAGTTTTCTTCTCTTTCACATGTTGACTTACAAATTAAGAATATAAAATAAATTTCAAGAAATATGGAAGTATTTCATTGTTTTAATTGACTTTTTCAGCTCTATATCTAAAATGAAGTTTTCACCTTTAGATATAGTGAAATTGCAAAAGCACTGAATACTTTTAAAAAATTGCTTGTATATTATTTTGTACAAAATAGAAGTAATTGAACTTGAATTTGAACCTGATTTAGCATTGGAGCCAGAATTATTCTTCTGTTTGTTTGGTTTATAGGTGGGAGAACATGGAGCTAATTTGAGTGGAGGACAACGACAGAGAATCAGTTTGGCACGTGCTTTGTACAGTGACAGAAGCATTTATATTTTGGATGATCCTCTCAGTGCATTGGATGCTCACGTAGGAAACCACATCTTTAACAATGCAATTAAAAAGCAGCTGAAATGGAAGACTGTTCTCTTTATCACCCATCAACTTCAGGTAACATGCCATGAATAAAGGAACTTGTGTTATTATGGAACAGCAAAAATCTTTGAAGTAGACAAGCAAAATAAGAACTAAAATTCCTTTCATGATTTTTATTTTTGATAAAATATGATTTTCTTTGAGACTGCTAGGGAGTCCAATTATTTTTTTCTCATTCACAGCCCTTTTCAACATTAACATCTACAACAGTGCAGGAAATGTTTCACTGTGATTGCAACCTGTATAAATCTCAATAGTTGTAGAATAAAGAAATTATTAGAATTAAGCTTTACTGGGATAAATTGGAGTTTTCTTTTAAATTGATACTCAAACTTGCAAATATAGTAAACCTTACAATGCACCAAAATAACCTGTAGTATCTAACATTTGGGGACCTCTTGGAAAAAGTTTGCTACTGAAATGAAATTTTATCTGCTGTTTATAATTAATTTACTTGAGAGACAACCTGTTAAGAAGCACTTGGATAATTGACTGGTGAAGTGCATCTGAAACTTAACTCACTTCGAGCCTAACTCTTTGGCCACTAAATGTCAGGTTGTACTTGACAATATTTGCAGGGTAGTGGCTTGGAGTATTCTGCATGTTTTTATTGGGCATTTCAATTTTGCCTTGACAGTCCAGATTGAAAAAAACAATTTCTATGAGCTTACTTTAAATGTAGGCAATTGATTTGGTGTTGCATTCTTTAAGTTAAGTTGTACTTTCATGTTTGTATATGGAGATTAGAAGAACAAGGAGCAATGGGAGAGATAAAGTACCAGAGGAATACTTTAAACCTTGTTAACCAACTTCATTGCTCACTGTAATGATTGTGCTGATTCATTTCAGCTCTATTATCATACCATTGCGATGTGTTCTGGATAAGTACTTCTTGGCTTGTTCCAAATGAAGTTGACTGCTGAGAGTGCAGTGTCAAAGACAACTGAGAAGACAAATCTGAAGTTCATATCACAGTCAAAATTAATTTAAAGAATGAAGATGATTCAAAGAAATGTTATTTACTATAATTAGTTTAAAGTAGTTTAAGATCCAAAACACTAAATTTCAATCAGAAAACAAGTATTTTTAAGACAAACCTTTAATTATTGTAGTGGAACTCAGATGGGTAAAAACATTTGATCATGATGGATATGGTGAACAGGGAAAACAGGATATGATGACAATTTGGAGCCCGCAGGGGCTAACTTATAAATATATCAAGCCAGTAAGTTGCTTTGTTTTGTGGTCTTGAAAAATAGGATTTTTTTTTGAAAATGCATAAATAGAATTTAATTATTAACGTAGTATAAGCAGGCCTGTATTGGTGACTAAATTTGGTCATAAACTAAAGTGCAAAATGTTGAACAAACCTGTAGTTCATCAAAAATGTCTACGTTGTAAAGCTGCATTAGGAATTAATTGATTGTCTCTCTAACTTGAGCAGTATCTGGTAGACTGTGATGAAGTGTTGCTGATGAAGGATGGCTGTATAACTGAGAGAGGGTCTCATGAAGAGTTAATGATTTTGAATGGTGATTATGCTGCAATGTTCAACAATCTACAACTGGGAGATACTCCACATGTTGAGGTGAATTTATTTCTGTATATGGATATGCATTTCATGTATAAGGTCTTTAGATTTTGATCTGTTATTTGTTGAAGTAATGGGTAGTCTTTAGGCTCCTAAGAAACATTGTTGAAATATTATGTTGTGAATGATCTGAACTATACACATTTGATTATTTGGAGTATTATCACAGAGCAAACAATGGTAATATGTAATCCATTCAGACAACTAATTATAGGCTCAGGTTCTTGAGACGTGAGAGTAAAAGATAACGTTTCAAAATGAAAATGATTAGCAAACATTTAAAATGAGACCTTGGGCAAGTATTCAATTGATATTTTAAAGAATGTCTCCTGTCACCCGAAACGTGCTACTACCAAAGCTTCATGGAGGTCAAAAATCAGTTTTTGGAAACACCTAATTTAACTGGTCCTAGTTGCAGTCCATAATATGGCAAACAGTGTGAAAATGAAGCACTGGATATAGAAGGAAGTAGGAAAACACTAAAGACATGTGTTTTTAGAATCAGCACCAAAACACATGGTGAAAAAAATTCTGAAGCGATAACCAAAGTTTAAAGACAAATCTCTCCTGAGCAAAAAACATTCTTCTCTCACCCCAACAAATATACCCATAGTGCACAGAGCTGAAAGTAAGCTGCACCCTTTTCACTCCCTCCACAGAGAACAAAGGTGAAAAAGCCAGGTTTTGAAGAAAGGCAATCCCAACCAAACCCTGGAGGAAATACAGATAACCACACGCCTGACCCCAATACTTGCCAAACAGATTCCAACACCCTCCCGACTAAGAGTTTATTGCGGCAGGCCTAAAGCAGCACCATACCAAACATTGTATCAGTTTCTCAATTTCTACAACAGCTTGAGCTAAACAGTAAGATGCCCATGGGTGGACTAAAGGTTAGAATTAGATTAGATTCCCTACAGTATGGAAACAGACCCTTCGGCCCAGCAAGTCCATACTGACCCCCCGAAGAGTAACCCACCAATTCCTCATATTCATCGCTGACAATGGGCAATTTAACATGACCAATTCACCTAATCTGCACACTTTTGGACTGTGGGAGGAAACCGGAACTTCCGGAGGAAACCCACACAGAGAATGTACAAACTCCACACAGTCAGTTACCCAAGGCAGAAATCAAACCTGGGTCCCTGGTGCTGTGAGGCAACAGTGCTAACCACTGAGCCACCGTGCTGCCCATGTAAATCATCACTAAACAAAATAATGGAAGTGTGCCAGTTTCAAAATTAACTGTTTAGCCTTTTATGTAAGCTGGCCTAAGAGATATGAAACTGCAAAGGGAGACGCAGTCCCTGATAATTTCTTCATACGTTATGTATGCTGAGCCTCATCTTCACTAAACAGGGAGATTGACTTTCTTCAACTGCAAAAGTGAGGACTGCAGATGCTGGAGATCAGAGTCTAGATTAGAGTGCAGCTGGAAAAGCACAGCAGGTCAGGCAGCATCCGAGGAACAGGAAAATCGACGTTGCGGGCAAAAGCAGTTCATCAGGAATGAAGGCAGGGAACCTCCGGGGTGGAGAGATGCTGCCTGACCTGCTGTGCTTTTCCAGCACCACTCTAATCTTTCTTCAACTGCAGCCCCTCCCACCTGTTTAATGCCAAGAATGAGAACAGGAGAACTAATCACAAATAATGGCTCATCCTCAACTCCCAGTTTTAAATTCTGAATTGAATGTTTAAAAATCATGGCTGTATGTTTCATATTCACATAACTTTGAGGGCAGTTTCAAGTTATTTTCATTTTATCAGGAAATCATGCTACTGAAGTTGAAAATGAAGCTGTGGAAAAGATTGTGACTTCAATCCACCTTCAGCCCACAGTCTTGACCACATCTTAACTTGAATAAATTGAATTAATTTATTATGATTCCTAATGATTGTATAGTGAGCTAGATCCATACGAATAGCTTGTTTTGTTTAGAGGACAATTTTTGTTTCGATCCAGGTACTTAGTAGGAGTAAAGCCATAAGATTCCACAATTTTAATAGCTTACATTATAACATTCAGAATTAGCATGAGGTAAATATGAGTAACTGACAAAACTGTGATTGAAAACCCTACACATCAGATCAAATTGGAGATGCAATCAAGACAGCGGTCATGGATTTCTCAGCAAACTCCCCCAACCCGGCCTTAGTCACCCTGTGGTTTACCAACTCTCTACAAAAGACTTTTAACTCTTATGTTTTGAAAAGCTAGTCTTCAAAATCTCTTAAAAGCCTCTTGTCATGGACTGGCTCAATGACTGCTTATGTCTTGGTAGTCAGTCTCCTTTCCATGCTGGATTTTTGAGGCTGCATTTCTACAACTCATGAATACAATATAGACAGCTAGTTTCACAAAACTTTTTTGAGATCTAATCTTTCTCAGCTACACCAGGCAAATACTGTTACTGCTGCACCGAACTGTCAGTGGAGTGATAGTTCCCAGAGTCTCAGCTGCACTGAACCATCAGTGGAGTGATAGTTCCAAGAGCCTCTTAGCCCCCAGTTCTCTGGGCATCTTCCATTGCTGTTCTCAGCTGTTACTCCAGCTCTTAACTGCACTTTCTTGCTCCCAGGACTTCTGCGAGACTTAATTATCCAGAACTTGGTACAGCAGCATCAGTTTACTTATGGAACCTTTTTCCCTATTCCTCTGCACCTGACTGCATGCCATGGGCTCTCACTTTATGCCCTTTCTGTTCCTGTGGTCCCTTTTTGTCCCTGTTTCCATAGCAAAGGCAGGTTGTTCCCTTTACAGTTGCAGGAACTGGCCGTTTAAAAGGAACAAAACTGAGAAGTTTGTGCAGTCTGCATTGCTGCTGTTGTGCACATGTGCAAGAATTGATGGCTCATCAGGAAATGGAGCTCTCACTGGAATTTAAAATAAGGAAAGTTTGCTTTTTGTAACAAAGTTCAATCAATATTGACAGAATATTTTCTCAAGCAAAGTATCACCTATTCAAACGTAATCCTCCAAGTAAGAGTTATGACTTTGGTCCCAAAATTCTTCATTTTCACTTACGTTGTGATATTTTTGGAAATGGATTGGTGTGGAAGGGGAGAATTTGAGTGAGCCTTTCACAATTTCCTTTTCTCTATTAAACTGTCAGAAATAGCCTGAGACAGTGAGGTTTTTTTTGGTGAAATCAGAACCATAGCTAGCAATTGCTGAGACACTAGTTATTAGTAGAATCATAGAATCTCTGCAGTGTGGAAACAGGCCATCTAGCCCAGCAGGTCCACACCGAACAGCATCCCACCCAGATCCATCTCCCTACCCATATTTCCCATGGCTAACTCACCTAGCCAACACATCCCTGAACATTATGGGCAATTTAGTGTGGCCATTCTGCCTAACTTGCATATCTTTGGAATGTGGGAGAAAACTGGAGCACCCGGTGGAAACCCATGCAGACATGGAGAGAATGTGCCAAGTCCGCACAGACAGTCGCTCTGGGTGGAATCAAACCCGAGTCCCTGGTGCTGTGAGGCAGCAGTGCTAACCACTGAGCCACCGTGCCACCACTTCCCAATAATCAGCATGGTTTTCAACTCGTCAAAAGTGTTGCATATGTAATAGTTAACCATCTACATTTTTTCCAAAAAAACTCTAGTTTAAAGCCACAACTTCCATGTCAGATAATATTTACACATCCTCTAGTAATTGTGGAAGAGATTTATGTGACTAGTAGGTATAGTTATATGATTAATTTGACATTGCTGAGGATGATACTTTTTTTTAAACATATCAGATTTATCTTTGAATCTTGTTTAGCACATTCTCAAGGGCTTCTTGTCTCTCGTTCTTGAGATTGCCAAACCATTTTAATTATCATTGGACATGTGTCTGGCTATCATGTATGGCTTCTTTTAGTCTAAATTTTGATAAGCAGCAGATGCCTTCTGTTAGGTGAGGTCAATCTGAAATTTGGTAAACAAAGCAAATGCATGGAATCCCATGCTGTTTAACTTATTTTGTTTAAAAAGAATACAAGAATTGCATCTACAACAAGTAATCTATTCTTTGTTTTAAAGTTAGCATGAGGATTATGGACCAACTTGCTGTGTAAACTTTGAAGTGTGATTAAAGGAGCATTACTTAACTATCTGGTGGTAAAATTGTTATATATGATCTCAGGAGAGCATTGGTTCATCTCCATTCTACCCTCTAATGTTACGTTTTTGGCTTATTTTAGGTAAACAAAAATAACTTGAACAATTCCTTAAAGAAATCTCAAGAAAAAAGCCAGACTGGATCTGTGAAGAAAGAAAGAAACACAAATAAGGCGGCAGGTGAATTCATAATAGAAACTTATCATGCCATTAGGTTTCCCATTAATCCCATTAACATTGGAATGTAGAAAAATGTCTCAAGATGCTTCACAGAATGTAATTTCAAAATAAAAGATGCTGACCAAAGGCAAGAGACTCAGCAGGGATGGTCCAAAGTTTGTTCAGAAATAGTCTTGAGCAGAGCCTTACATGAGCAAAATAGACAGCAATGTTAAGGATATGATGTTTAAGTGTATTCTTCAACTAAACAAACAACTTTAAAGTGTTAGTGACTTGACCAAACTACATATTTCCAATTCTCAAAAGCAGTATCTGAAGCCATTTCAGTAGGTCTTCTCATTCTAGGTATATACCCACACTCTGAAGATGTAACAGGTAAAACATGGACTTAAATCGTTCTTTATAACAAAATAGCTTGAGGATTTCAAAAGTGAATTACGTTTGGAATACAGTGACAGTTAGATAGATAAACATAATACATTCTGTGGCTGTGCAGTCTCTCACAATTTGGTCAGATCAGTATGTTCTCCATGAGCTATGTTGTCCAGGACATGTGAAGAATGTTGTTCTTCAAATAGTGGTGGAAGGGGAGTCTTTAACTTCACCTAGGCAAGTAGATTGGGCTTTGCATCATGTGATATTTGAAAGCTAAGTAAAATACACACTTCTTGTTCCCAGATGTTTGCAATCAGCAGAATTAACCTCGGTTGTCATTGGAAAGATTTGTGAACTAATAGGGTGGAATCTTCCCAAGGACTGAATGATTTGGGCATGATGGGGGTATCATGTGAAATCAACACTGAGGAACTTGCTGCCATTGAGAGTTAAAATTCCCATTTTGCAACTAAACGTTGAACATTGAGATGAGATTCTTGCTAGTGAGGTCTATGATCTTATTTTTACATCATCACACCTTGTGTTATGCAGTTTACATAGAAACAGAAATTAGGAGCAGCTGTAGGCAGTTCAAACCTTCAAGCCCCACTCTGCCATTTAACATAATCATGGCTGATCTTATCCTGGTCTCAACTCCACTTTACTACCTGCTCCCCATAGCCCTTTATCTCACTTTTCATCAGAAACATGTCTATTTCTTTCTTGATTCTGTTGATTGATTCTGCCTCTACAGCATGCTGGGGCAGTAAGTTACACATATTACAACCCACTGACAGAAGTAGTTTCTCCTTATCTCAGTTTTGAACCCATCTCTTCTCACTCTATATCTATGACCCCTTGTTCAAGACTGCCCCACAAGGGGGATGATCTGTTCAATGACCACCTTATTAATCCTGTTTAGCATTTTATACACCTCAATTAGATCCCTCCTCATTCTTCTGAACTCCAGCAAGTACAGGCCTAAGGTATTCAGCCATTCTTTGAATGACACCCCTTTCATCCCTGGAATCAAATTAGAGAGCCTCCTCTCTGAACTGTACCACCACACTTCCAGATGTGGACTTGCTAACACCTTATATAATTGTGACAACACTTCTCATTCTCCCACCTGCTAGATAGAAATGAGATAAGTTTGAAAATTACCAGCTTCCTAGTTGCTCCTTCAGATCTTGATCAATCACCAACATATTAAGGCATGGTCCTTGGGCAGCAACACCCCCCGACCCCGAGTCCAACAGGCCAATGAAGTCACTTTTGGCAAATTGGAGTGTTGAATACCGTTCGTTTGACATGTTCAAAGCAAAAAAAAACGAGCTATGGAAGACAGCTGCACACTGCCAGCACTTGACAGAGTGCATAGCTCAGCTGTAAAGGTGGTGCTCGCACCGTGAATCTTGAGAGATTCAACAGTGCCCAGTAATTCATCTTATGGTGTGGGAGACCAATGATTGAGGTACTATAGGGGCATGGTACACAGACAATTTGTCGAGTTTGGGAAGAAAGCTCACAAGGAGTAATGGAGATAAATCTTCTGTGAAGCTTAGCAATATTCACACTTGACTGACTTCTGATGATATTCTGCTGTAATTTTTTTTATTATTGAGAATACTGTGCATGAGGCCAGTTGAGAACACAAGTTTTAGCACTTGAAAAACAAGACATTTATACAAAGCTGTCTTCCATAGACGTCTGTGATGCAGATGATTGTTTTTATCTTGTGCATTTATGTGATCTTCCTTGACTTTGGAAGGCAGTAGGGAGGACATTTCACGAAACATGAATACAGTACAAAGTTACATAAAGGTAAAGTGGTTTTCTAAACCTTTGAATTGATAAGTAATCATAAACAGCAATAATACACAAATGCGGGAGTTACCGGTTGCTGTAATATTAAATTTCACAAGACAAAATGTTTCATTATGCTTCGAATCTTTCTCTTTCTGGCTTAAGTATCTATCATATTGTACAATCCTATGAGCTGTAAAGATGGTGCTCGCACCGTGAATATTGGGAGATTCAACAGTGCTAAGATTATGTAATCTTAAAACAGCCTGAGAAATTTTGGGAAAGCAAATCTTAGCAGGACTTAGACACTTAATGGTAAGGTCCTCGGGAATGTTGCTGAGCAAAGAAACCTTGGAGTGCAGATTCATAGCTCCTTGAAAGTGGAGTCGCAGGTAGATAGGACAGTGAAGAAGGCATTTGGTATGCTTTCCTTTATTGGTCAGGGTATTGAGTACAGGAGTTGGGTGGTCATGTTGCGGCTGTACAGGACATTGGTTAGACCACTGTTGGGATATTGCGTGCAATTCTGGTCTCCTTCCTACCGGAAGCATGTTGTGAAACTTGAAAGGGTTCATAAAAGATTTACAAGGATGTTGCCAGGGTTGGAGGATTTGAGCTATAGGGAGATATTGAATACGCTGGGGCTGTTTTTCCTGGAACGTCGGAGGCTGAGGGGTGACCTTATAGAGGTTTATAAAATCATGAGGGGCATGGATAGGATAAATATACAATGTCTTTTTCCTGGGGTGTTGAGTCCAGAACTAGAGGGCATAGGTTTAGGGTGAGAGGGGAAAGATATAAAAGAGGCCTAAGGGGCAATGTTTTCACGCAGAGGGTGGTACCTGTATGGAAAGAGCTGCCAGAGGAAGTGGTGGAGTCTAGTACAATTGCAACTTTTAAAAGACATCTGGTTGGGTATCTGAATAGGAAGGGTTTGGAGGGATATGGGCTGGGTGCTGGCAGATGGACCCAGATTGGATTGGGAAAGCTAGTTGGCATGGCCATGTTGGACCAAAGGGTCTGTTTCTATGGTGTACATCTCTATGACTCTATAAATAAGTATAACGTAGCAAAATGGAAGAAATTTAATTATCTATTGCAATAGATATTAAAAATGAACTTCACACATCACTGTTAGAAATGCTTCATTTTGGTTTCAAGTACTGTCATGTTAATCCTTTTGTTCCTAATTCATCTGTTAGAATTAACTATGGTTTAAAATATGATTGCAATAATGGATGTGTAAGATTCTGAAAGATTTTAAAACATTTTTTGATCTTTGAAATTTATTGTCTCCTTGATTGGCAGTAATTTCACGAAGAACGTATGTCTTCTGTATTTTATAAAGCCACTTTATAGATTCATGGAAAATAGGTGCAGCCATTCAGCTTGTACCACCATTCAATATGATCACGGCTGAGCATGCATAAACAAAGAATCTATTAGTCCTCTGTTCAATTGTGGATAACTTGTATTTTTCCTTTTATATTTTTTTCTAGATCAGCTTATACAAGCGGAGGATAAAGGGAAAGGTTCTATACCATGGTCTGTGTACGGTGTGTACATCCAGGCAGCAGGCGGCCCTCTTGTATTTTTCCTTGTGATGATTCTTTTCGTCCTGAATGTAGGGAGTGTTGCTTTTAACAACTGGTGGCTTAGTTACTGGATCAATGCAGGCAGTGGGGTAAGAAGTGGGACTGCTTTACTGATATCTTAAAGAAAATATATAACATAAAAAGCGATAAACTGAAATTGATGAGATGATATCCATCTTGAGTAACTTCAACTCAACAACACAAAAACAGATATTCTAGTCATTACCACGTTGCTGTTTGTTGAAGATGGCTGTGTGCAAAGTATCTATCATATTTCTTACAATACAACAGTGACTACATTTCACAAGTACAGCTAACCTTTTGTTAACCAGAACCTATGGGACCAGGAGTGTGCCAGTTGATCAAATATTCCAGATAATCATGATGTCCATATAATAAATGTAGAAACACACACTAAGTAATAAAAATTACTTAAATAATAATCCAACTTTGCTTTAAATAATACTTACCGGCAGAGAACCTTCTCACTAGCACCCTCAGCTGACTGCTTGAACATTGCGACAATTCCAATAATATAGTAAACTTCTGGCATTTCAGGTTTCTCAATTTTTCTGGTTTATTAAGAGTGCCGGTTCATTAGGTGCCAGTTAAAACAAAGTTTGCTGTACTCAATTAGCTTTATGCGCTTTGAGACATCCAGTGGTAATGCATAGAAGTCCCTTTAGTTTGTATTAAGATTTTATTCATGCCTGATCATTTTTAATTACGTTTTTCTTCCAGTGATGAACTCTTCAATTCCTATATGCAAATTATAGCTTGTCCCAAGTTAGGAGAAAAATTCCACTTATTGTCTTCCCAGAATCTTCCTTTACGGTCACCATGCTCTGGTCCTCAGCATGCAGAACATTATCACCTGGTACTATTCTTCATTACTGAAAATGGGAAAAAGAAATTTTAGTCTGTTGCTAACATATTGGGAAAGGCTTTCACCACTTACTTCTTCAATATTAAAATGAATGTAAAGATTTTTGAAAAGTTAGCAAAATTTGGTCAAAGATTTGCAGAAGTGCTTGTAGCTTTTATGATGTGAGATGGTGGTTTAGTGGTAATATTGCTGTATAAATCATCAGAAGTCATATGACACCAGGTTATAGTCCAATAGGTTTATTTGAAATCACAAGCTTTCAGACCTCTGCTCATTTGTCTCTTCATCTGACGAAGGAACAGCGCTCCAAAAGCTATCACCTGTTAGCCTATCATCTGGTATCGTGTGACTTCTGACTTTGACCATGCCAGTCGAACACTGGCATCTCCACATCCTGGAAAATTATGCAGAAGTCTGAGTATGCAAGTTCAAATCAAATGTACATCCTTTTAAAAAAGGTAATGTGGCAGCTAATTTTAGAGACATCAAGCTCCTAAAAGCAATAGTGAATTAAGTTACCAGGTTATTTGTTTTAAGGATTTGTTGAAGAATAAATGTTGCTTGAGACACAGAGAAAAACTATTTCCTTCTTCAGTTGTAACATAAGATGGTAATAAATTTGCTGACTTTTAATCTCCTATGAGAAATTGTTATGGAAATTTTAATAAACAACCACATGAATTCTATTTCAACATTTAAGTATATTCATTCATACTTCTGAATGTTGAAAGCATTTAACTCAGTGTTGCCATTTCTAGCCAGATTTATCAACGAGTTTTGAAAATCTAGGAACTTGGATTTGTAAGAGACCATTTGGGCGATGTACTATGCTGTTCATTGAATATGGTATGATCCTGTTATGGACTCTATCTCATCAACTTAATTAAATGATGTTGATGTGGAACCTAGTATTTGATTAGCTTTGTTTCTGATAAAACTTCCCAGGGAATTATCAATTTTTTTTATTGAAGCATGCTGTTTCATTGTGCCAGTGTTTGAAAGTTTCCAGTATTCTTTCATGCATGCCAGATAAACAGGTCTCTCAAAGATTGTGAAGGAGTGGAGAAATTATCCTGATTTCTCCTGATTTTGAGAAATTATCCTCTCATTCTTTTGATCATTATTTCAAATGTGTGATTTTTGGTTCCTGACCCATTCATTAGAGGAAGCAGTTCTTGGTCCAATAACCAAGGGTCTCTAGTGCAAAACCAAGGGAGTAGAATAGGTGCAGTGGTGTTATGTATGGTTTGTTAGCTTTTTTGTGATGTTGATTATCTGATAATTATCACATTGCTGTTAGTGGGATTTTGCTGAACACACCTGATTGCCATTTCCTTATATTGCAATAGTGACTGCTTAAAAGTGCTTTGAAATAGCTGGCAATTGTAAAAAATGCTTTATTAAAACAATCTATCTTTCTTCCTTGCTCAATCTTCTATTAGATCTCGTCTTGATTTCAGCTGAAAGGAAAACAGTTCTATTACCTCCAACCTCACTTCATAGCTAAAGATCCTTGTACCCTGATAAGTCTTTTCTGTTCCCACTCCAGAATTTTGACACATTCACTAAAGTGCTGTTTACTGACTTATACATAATTCTCCTGCAAAAGCGTTAGCAGTGATTTGGAAATTTTCATTGTGTGTTCCGCGCCACTCTTTTCAAAGCTAATTTTTCCATATGCTTCCTCAACTATCTTATGAACTTGCTCTGCAACCTTCAAAGATTTGCTCATATGCATTGCTCAGGTACCTCTGTTCTTGCATCTACTCATCTGGCTTCCAGAATAGTAACATTTAGATTAAACTGCCTTCTCATTGTTTTTCCTCCTAGTGCACTTCTCCTCTCACTTATCCACATTGAATTTGGTCTGTCAATTCCATAATGTTCTCCTAAATTCCATAGTGTTCTCCTAAAATCTGCAACTATCTTACTGGCTCTTTACTATGTTGCCAAGTTTTGTATCATCCAGAAACTTCACAATTTTACGCACATTTAGTTCATTAAGAAAGAAAGCAATGGTAAAAGTAAAACTGGAGGGGACAGACACTGTAGTGTAGCGGTAGCATCCCTACCTGTGAGCCAGAACATCCGAGTTCAACTTCCATCTGCCGAGGAACTGTCTCAAAACAAATCCGAACAAGTTGATTAAAAATTATTTTACAGGCCTGGGGGAGAGAGAGTGCGCAGGGCTCTTGTGGTAAAGTGGTAGTGTGCCTCCTCAGGATGTGATGACAATTGAGATGTGCCACAACATAATAAAATAAATGTTTTTCCTTACAACCCAAGGATGCACATCTCTCTCCATTCAGAAAGACAACTGTTCACCACCACGCTCTACCTTCCATTCCTTACTTGATTAAAAATCCATAATTCTGTTTTCACAATATGCTTCTGTTTTCACAATAACTTATGTGGTACTTTATCAAATGCCTTTTGAAAGCATACGTACATGTCCACAGGACTATTTTCATCATTACTTTGCATTGACTGTTCCATACTAACCTAGAACAAGAAGTTATTCTCTCTCTCTCTCTTTCAATCATCGTAAAGTTGTACAACTACAAATTGTATAGAATATTTAACATAATATAGAATAATCTATTAATATACTACTATATGACTTTCAACTTGTCCAGTCATGATCAATTTGTATAAAATTATTTCAAATTGCAGCAACATGATCATCAAATAGTATATACAACTCGATATATATTCATTTTGTCTAAATCATGGAAGAGTTCAGTGTAACAAGAAATTATTCTATTGTTGTTAATGGGTTTTCAAAATTCTGATGGGTTGTTTGCACTTCGTTCCAGAATATATCTGCAACTTTGGAGAATGAAACATATGTAAGTCACAACATGAAGGACAATCCACATATGCATTACTATGCAGGGATCTACGCACTGTCAATGGCAGTAATGCTAATTATAAAGGGAGTCCGTGGTGTTGTATTTGTTAAGGTACAGTAGTACTAAGTTACAACTTTAAGGAGATGTACAGCGCACTGTAATTTTTTAATATTGGTAACTTTCATTCAAGAGTCTTTTCATTCAAGATTGAATACTTAAGGTACAGCCAAAGGTACTGTATAACAAACAGTGAGATTGTCTTTGGATGAAGGTTGCTCTTTTTGGATACTGTTATCATAATCATTTGTGCTATCTTAATTAAGCACCATGCTAATGGAGCCAATAAGAACATTGGTTGCCATTCTTTAATGAATTCCAATTTTGTGTGAATTTTCTGATTAGTGGTGACATAAATTAGTGGTTAGCAAAGTTAGATCTCATGGAATACAGGGAGAACTAGCCATTTGGATATAGAACTGGCTTGAAGGTAGAAGACAGAGGGTGGTGGTGGAGGGTTCCTTGCCAGACTGGAGATCTGTGACCAAGGGTGTGCCACAAGGGTTGGTGCTGGTTGCACTGCTATTCACCGTTTATATAAATGATTTGGATGTGAACATAGGAGGTAGAGTTAGTTAGACAATAGACAATAGGTGCAGGAGTAGGCCATTCTGCCCTTCGAGCCTGCACCACCATTCATTATGATCATGGCTGATCATCCTTAATCAGTATCCTGTTCCTACCTTAACTCCATAACCCTTGATTCCACTATCCTTGAGAGCTCTATCCAACTCTTTCTTAAATGAATCCAGAGACTGGGCCTCCACTGCCCTCTGGGGCAGAGCATTCCACACAGCCACCACTCTCTGGGTGAAGAGGTTTCTCCTCATCTCTGTCCTAAATGGTCTACCCCGTATTTTTAAGCTGTGTCCTCTGGTCGGCACTCATCCATCAGCGGAAACATGTTTCCTGCCTCCAGAGTGTCCAATCCTTTAATAATCTTATATGTCTCAATCCATATCCCCTCTCAGTCTCCTAAACTCAAGGGTGTACAAGCCCAGTCGCTCCAGTCTTTCAGTGTAAGGTAATCCTGCCATTCCAGGAATTGACCTCGTGAACCTACACTGCACTCCCTCAATAGCCAGAATGTCTTTCCTCAAATTTGGAGAGCAGAACTGCACACAATATTCCAGGTGTGGTCTCACCAGGGCCCTGTTCAGCTGCAGAAGAACCTCTTTGCTTCTATACTCAATCCCTCTTGTTATGAAGGCCAGCATGCTGTTAGCCTTCTTCACTACCTGCTGTACCTGCATGCTTAACTTCATTGACTGGTGTACAAGAACACCCAGATCTCTCTGTACTGTCCCTTTATCTAAATTTATTCCACTTAGGTAGTAATCTGCCTTCCTGTTCTTGCCACCAAAGTGGATAACCATACATTTATCCACATTAAACTGCATCTGACCACTCACCTAACTTGTCCAGGTCACCCTGTAATCTCCTAACATGCTCATCACATTTCACCCTGCCACCCAGCTGAGTATCATCAGCAAATTTGCTAATGTTATTACTAATACCATCTTCTATATCATTAACATATATTGTAAAAAGCTGCGGTCCCAGTACTGATCCCTGCGGTACCCCACTGGTCACTGCCTGCCACTCCGAAATGAAGCCGTTTATCACTACTCTTTGTTTCCTATCAGCCAACCAACTTTCAATCCAAGTTAGTACTTTGCCCCCAATACCATGCGCCCTAATTTTACTCACTAACCTCCTGTGTGGGACTTTATCAAAAGCTTTCTGAAAGTCCAGGTACACTACATCTACTGGATCTCCCTCGTCCATCTTCAGAGTTACATCCTCAAAAAATTCCAGAAGATTAGTCAAGCATGATTTCCCCTTCATAAATCCATGCTGACTCTGACCTATCCTGTTACTACTATCCAGATGTGTCGTAATTTCATCCTTTATAATAGACTCCAGCATCTTTCCCACCACTGAGGTCAGACTAACTGGTCTATAATTTCCTGCTTTCTCTGTCCCACCTTTCTTAAAACGTGGTACAACATTAGCCACCCTCCAATCCGCAGGAACTGATCCCGAATCTATCGAACTCTGGAAAATAATCACCAATGCATCCACGATTTCTTGAACCACCTCCTTCAGTACCCTGGGATGTAGACAATCAGACCCCAGGGACTTATCAACCTTCAGACCTAACAGTCTCTCCAACACCAATTCCTGGCAAATATAAATTCTCTTCAGTTCAGGTCCTTCACTCACTGTTACCTCAGAGAGATTGCTTGTGTCTTTCCCAGTGAACACAGATCTGAAGTACCAATTCAATTCTTCTGCCATTTCTTTGTTCCCCGTAATATATTCCCCTGTTTCTGTCTTCAAGGGCCCAATTTTAATCTTAACCATTTTTTTGCCTTTCACATGCCTAAAAAAGCTTTTGCTATCCTCCTTTATATTATTGGCCAGTTTACCTTCGTACCTCATTTTTTCTCTGCGTATTTCCTTCTTAGTAATCCTCTGTTGTTTTTTAAAAGCTTCCCAGTCCTCCGTTTTCCCACTTATCTTTGCTACGTTATACTTTTTCTCTTTTAACTTTATATGTTTCTTAACTTCCCTCGTCAGCCACGGCCACCCATGCCTCCTCCTAGGATCTTTCTTCCTTTTTGGAATGAACTGATCCTGCAACTTCTGCATTATACACAGAAATATCCGCCATTGTTCCTCCACTGTCATCCCTGCTAAGGTATTGCACCATTGAACTTTGGCCAGCTCCTCCCTCATAGTTCCATAGTTCCCTTTATTCAACAGAAATATTGTCACTTTCGATTGTACCCTCTCCCTCTCAAATTGCAGATTGAAGCTTAACCTGAGAAAATTTGCCCCCAATACCATGCGCCCTACTAAGGGAGTCAATTTGTAAGTTTGTAACTTTCTTTGTAAGTTTGCAGATGACACCAAAATTGGAGGTGTAGTGGACAATAAATGTTACCTCAGAGTAGAATGGGATCTTGATCAGATGGGCAAATGGGCTGAGTAGTGGCAGATGGAGTTAGGTAAATGTAAGGTGCTGCATTTTAGAAAGGCAAATCTTAGCAGGACTTATACACTTAATGGTATGGTCCTGTGGAGTGTTGCTGTACAAAAAGACCTTGGAGTGCAGATTCACAGTTCCTTGAAAGTGGAGTCGCAGGTGGATAGGATGATTAAGAAAGCATTTGGTATGCTTTCCTTTATTGGATAGAGCATTGAGGTTAAGAGTTGGGAGTAATGCTGTGGCTATACAGGACATTGGTTAGGCCACGTTTAGAATAATGTGTGTAATTCTGGTCTCCCTCCTATTGGAAGGATCTTGTGAAACTTGAAAGGGTTCAAAAAAGATTGACAAGGATGTTGCCAGGGTTGGAGGATTTATGCTACAGGGAGAGGCTGAATAGGCTGGGGCTGTTTTCCCTGGAGCATAGGAGGCTGAGGGGTGACTTTATAGAGGTTTACAAAATCATGAGGGTCATGGATAGAGTAAATAGACAAGGTCCCTGGGGTGGGTGAGTCCAGAACTAGAGGGCGTATGTTAGGGTGATAGGGAAAAGATGTAAAAGGGACCGAAGGGGCAACCTTTTCATGCAGAAGGTGGTGCGTGTATGGAATGAGCTGCCAGCGGAAGTGGTGGAGTCTGGTGCAATTACAACATTTAAAAGGCATCTGGATGTGTATACAAATAGGAAGGGATTAGAGGGATATGGGTCAAGTGCTGGCAAATGAGACTAGATTAGTTTAGCATATCTGATCGGCATGGACGAGTTGGACCAGAGAGTCTGTTTCTGTGCTATACATCTCTATGACTCTGAGTGTAAATGGTTTCTTAAACTGAGGGGTTATCTAATGGTAAGTCTTTTTCACTGCACCAGACGATTATTACTTTAGTTGTTGTTGCAAATAGTATTTGTATTTTTTATTTTGTTACGTTTGCTACCACCACAATTGATGGAGACACATTCACTGCCTGTGCAGTCACAGTGCAGGTAACATATCTGTTTGTATCAAGGAACAGGATTCAAATGTTTTAAATCAAGTCACCTCCTATAATCAGATATTCATGCAACCCAATTTGAAATGCTTGACTCCTTTGCTACTAGTCCCTTACTGCCTCTCTCCTACTTATTGCCCTGCATCATTGCTGTTTTTAATTCCCATGAGTAAGGATAGGAGGCACTGAAGAGTCAGAAATTGGGTGACCAGTAAGGTAGAAAGCAGTGTAATGCCTGGAGTGCTGAGCAGAGCAGCAAGGAGGGTGGTGAGGCGAGAATGACTGGCACAGCAAGCTGGCAGTGAGGGGAGTGGTGACTGGAATGCCGAATACAAGGGCAAGCATTCTCTAGAGTTCAATCATCAGTGGCACTGCGTATGGGATTGTGGACAGAGTAGGCACCACTATTCATGTCCAAGCACACATTGAAGTTAGAGGTGCAGACTCCTTGTCTCATTGCAGTGGCTGGAGATGGTACTTATATTTTATTTCTTCATTCCTTCTGATTCTTTGTCACATGGAATATTTGAATGGGATATTTTATGTTGATTTTATTAACTTTGTTTGTGTCTAAGTTGGACTTTAGATCTTACTGGTTCACTTATGTCTGGCAGGGACTTCTCTCTCTTTGACAAGATGCTGCATAAGGAGCAGACAAATTACTTTTTTATCATCTTTCCACTAAGAAATAGAAATTCTTGGTTCTAGCTGATTGTTTCCTTGTAATAGGAAAGTAAATGCTTCTTGAATGATGAGAGATTGAGTTGTTCAAATATTTCAGTTAATAATACAAGACTTGACTTTGTTTTCACTATCCTCAACCTCTGCTGTCTTGATGGAATAAAAAGAACAAGCTTATTTGGTGCCATTGGATATTTACAGTTTCCATTATTTATTTGTATCTATACGAACATCATAGTAATGCCTAATTTTGTGAAAGAAATTTATTCTGAGAATCTTAGACCCTTCTTTTAAAACTTTATGTATACCTTCTTTTGGACTTCTGTGGAGTAAAATTTCTTGTTAAAGAACATGTTTCAATTTATATAGAATGCTTTTGTGATTTATAAGCTAAGGTATGGCGGCACGGTGGCTCAGTGGTTAGCACTGCTGCCTCACAGCACCTGAGACCCGGGTTCAATTCCCACCTCAGGCGACTGACTGTGTGGAGTTTGCACATTCTCCCCGTGTCTGCGTGGGTTTCCTCCGGGTGCTCCGGTTTCCTCCCACAGTCCAAAGGTCAGGTGAATTGGCCATGCTAAATTACCTGTAGTGTTAAGTAAGGGGTAAATGTAGGGGTATGGATGGGTTGCGCTTCGGCCGGTCGGTGTGGACTTGTTGGGCCGAAGGGCCTGTTTCCACACTGTAATGTAATCTAATCTAATCTACCTCTTTCAAATTCATCCTGTCAACCAGGCTTTCACCCACAAAATCAAAAAATGAACTTTTGGTTAATTCTGAAGTGTGTGAGCGATATAAGAATGAAATGACACCTCACTAGGTAAAATGTGAAGTCTTTGTTGTGAATATAAATGTTCACTTAAACATATTTTCATCTTGGCACAGATACAAAAGTTGTGACATAATTCCTCATGATTTTGTTTCTGATAGGGAATACTTTGACTCCAGTCAAGATTGGAGTGGTGCTGGAAAAGCACAGCAGGTCAGGCAGCGTTGGAGGAGCAGGAAAATCGACGTTTTGGGCATGAGCCTTCACCATTCCTGACCTGCTGTGCTTTTCCAGCACCACTCTAATCTTGACTGTAATCTCCAGCATCTGCAGTCCTCACTTTTGCCCAATACTTAGACTCCAGATATGAAGAGTACCCAATCAGTTACAAATTCTATCACTTGACAGTTGTTATAAAGTGTATGGACGGTGAGGCTGGAGCATTTTTGTGTTCATTTCTGTGTAAATATACACTGGATTAATATTGTAGATACTCAGGTTATTTTTCCTTTTGGTTAGAATGAGAAAACATTTGATCCATTGAGTATGTCATTGCTTGTTTTTCATATTATGGTTCAATGACCTGTTCTTACAAACTCCACATAGGACTAATTACATTAAAATGAGTGAAAACATATATAATTAACATTGTTATGATTTTTCTAATTCTTTTGAAGGGAACACTTGGAGCCTCATCCAGGCTGCATGATGAACTCTTTCACAAGATCCTCAGGGGTCCCATGAAGTTTTTTGACACCACTCCTTCTGGCCGAATCCTTAATAGATTCTCAAAAGATATGGATGAAGGTACCTTTTGCAGCAGTATGCTGACTAATGCAATCTGAGCAATAAGATGTTAACATTCTCATAGATTCTTGTACATTTCATTTAGTGGTTCTTCTCAAGTTGTATGCCTAAAGGCAGCTCTGGTGCATAGTGCCCAGTGCTCTGATCTTGTCCAGAAATAGGGCAAGGAGGCAGGCTTCAAATCTAATGTGGCCAGATTAGAAATATGAACCCTGTACTTTTGGCACACATCTGATCACACTGGTCATCCGACAAACTTGCACAGCTAGGAATTGAGTTGCTGTGGCAATATGCACTTTTTACATACATACTGGAGCTATGGACAGTGATGGTAGGGACTCCAATTTCTTTCTACCACATAGCTAACCAGGAATCTCTCCTGCTCTTTCCACTGTCATTGGCATATGTTGGAAGGATTTACAAGTTGATGTTCAATTTGTTTGGTCGCATTATAAATGTCTGTCCCTTGGCCATGTCGTCCCGGAGTGGGACTTGAACCCGGATTTTCTGGGTTAGCGATAACAAAACTACCGATGTGCCGCAAGACTACCTTTATCTCTTTTGGCTATTGCACAATATTTTAGTTACCAGGAGGACCCTTTCTCCAGGAAATAAGCAGCTTACCAAAGTATACATTTCCTGAATGTTTTATTTCTCTTATTCTAAAATGCGTTTCTATCCTCTCATTTGCTTAGTGGACACACGGCTACCTTTCCAAGCAGAGATGTTTATTCAGAACATCATCCTGGTGTTTTTCTGCATTGGTGTAGTTGGTTCTGTCTTTCCATGGTTTCTTGTTGCTGTTGGCCCTCTTGTCATTCTGTTCATGATTCTCAACCAAGTATCAAGGTAAGCATGAAAATATTTTTTCTGTGCAGCTGACTTATTAACTGTATAAATTACATTAAAGTATTGGAATTGGAATGTTCACTTGGATTGTCTGTCTAAGCATACATAGACAGTTTTGCAAATAATCATACAGTATCTTAAAGAGATTATTACTGGTACTTGTGCAAGTATTACCGCTTATGGAATATAGATAAGTTAACACTAGACGCCTTCAACTGTTGCACGAAAAGGAGTATATCTAAGACTATGTCATATTTCAGTTTTAAAAACAAAACCAATTTCCAAATAAATTCAGCTGTTGTCTAAGCAGAGATGGGAATTGTGTTGCACAAGTTAAAAGGACCAATAGGCAGGCTAACTTCATGCTTGAGTATTGCGATACATATCTGGAAAAAGAACTGAAGCTGCACATGCGTACAGTGGTGTCTTGAATACTTCATATGTATGCACTATATTCAATTTATTTCCACTCCAAAATTTATTAATACAGTCAAGATAATACTATCTCAGAATTGGTTTAAGAATCTGGTATAGTCTTTGGGATCCTTATCAATATGTCCCATTTTCTGATCCTCTTGACCACCTCTTTGATGCCTATAGTGATGTTCTCCCAGGAGCTACTGTTTTTCGAAATATTTGTGTTGTGAGGGGTATTAGCTGGTCCAGTCTGAAGGCTTGTGTTAATCTCTTGAGGCATTGCTGCCATTGATGTGTTTTCCACACTACCAACTATCCTCATAACCCATTGCCTCTGACTACAGCCAGTCAACCCCAGGCCATGAGGCAGCTCTGACCATGTAATGACAACCATACAGAAGCATTTGCACAGATCCAGCTCCAGCTCCGATCACAGCTCCATTTCCTTTTTTGAGTCCTGTGCTCTTCAACATACTGGAGAATTGCCATTGTTAGACTAGATTAAGATTTAGTTCCTTTGGTCCCAATCAAGTCTTTTGGCTATTGTGCAATATTTGAGTTAGCAAGAGGATCCCTTCTCCAGAAAATAAACAACTTCCCAAAGTATGCGTTTCCTGAATTTTGTTTTGTTTCTCTAGTTCTAAAATTGTTAGAATGAAAGCAAGCCTCTTCTATTAAGCCTGGTCCGTTACAATGCTGGTCACTCCAGTCCAAGTATTATCCTACTACTTGGTAATCCTTCTTAAGTATATTCAACACTTGTTTCTGGCCAGCCTCATCTTCCACCTCCATCTAGTGGTGTCCGCTAGCTTTGACAGTGTATGTGCCCAGGAGACAAAGGATGTGCCCTTCCAGCAACACTCATTTTTCTGTCACCAATGTCCAACAAGTACCTCTGATCAGTCCTCTGCAGTAATTCATTGTTGGTAATGTTGTCTCTCTAAGTGATGTTCAGGATCTTGTACAGGCAGTGCTGGTAAAAGACTTCCAACCTGCATGGCACCTTTGCTGTTCTTTTCTATTTCTCTGGTTTAAATTAAGATTGTTAGCACTTAGGATCTGTGGAGCCACAGCTTCATGACCATATTGATTGTGTTGAATACCCACACCATTAATACCCACTCAAAGCAGACATTGATCTCGAAACTCCTCGCCATGAGATGTTCCCTAGCTAGGAATCAATGTCTGTGGTGTTATGCTGTTTAATGTTAATGGAGATGGGGACCTTGTTGCTGTCCAATCATCATTGTCTTGGTCTTCTCTCAGCTGATACATGGACCAGCCTTGGCATTGCTACTCTCAGATCTATTTGGACTAAGTGCACGATTTTTTGGCTGGGAGGATGTATTATCTCCTAAAACTAGTTAAACTAATGGGGTCAATATCTTCCTTTGATAATGGTGAACAAGTCTGTGGTGCTTGTACACCTCTTGATGATGCAGCTGAAATCATAGTCTAAGTATTTGAGGATTTTTGTGAATTGCTGTGGGATACTGTACTTTCTTGCAATGTACCAGAGTGACTACTGATGAATATAATTGAAAACCGCCTTGAATTCCGTGAAGTTGACAAAAAATGGCTTCTGCTGTCTAATGCTCCTGAGCAGGAAAATCTGTTAACAGCATAATATGCCCCGCAGAAACTTGCCTGTTCATCATGAAAGGTACTTTATTTCTGCTTTGAATTTATTGAGGCTCACCATTCTGAAGATCTCGCAGATACATGATATTGTTTTGCTCCTCCAGAGAGGAATGTGAAAGTTTATCAATGAAAAAAGCTATCAAAAATAAGAGACCAGATACAAAACATTGAGCAGTGACTGATGTTTTTCAAGATATGAAAAAAAAGTCCACCATTCAATTTAATTTCCACCTAACTGTTCCTATCCTGTCCTGTTCTGTGGTTTATCTTTCGCCTGTGACATCTCTGATAGAAGAATCTAATTGAAGCATGATAAGTTTATTCATGCCTTGTTATATCTAAGTATCTCATCACCTCTAATTCCTGACTTGTCTTTCATTCTCTGTGAACAATATTAGGAGATCAACCTGTATAAAAATAAATATCACATTGTCCAATCAACATTGTTTAAATCCACCATATATGTAATTTAAGTACATAAAATTGCATCTGTCTTAGTCTTCTGTTTGTGCCACTTGACATTGTATTATTTTAACACATTTTTTGAATGTGTTCTTTCCATTACAAATCTCATTTTCAACATTTATAATAGAAACCTCTGTATAAATTCAGCACATGATTTTGAGTGCACTTCTTACAGACTATGTTATAAAAATGAATTTATGTTTGGAAATCATTCCCTGACAGAAGTAATAGTTGTAAAGTCCTTGTTTTAGATCTGTTAGATGGAAGAATTTGCATACAAAACATATAGAAATGCAAAGATGCAGGAGATCTTGCATTATAGTTGCCGAACTCGACCTATATAGCCAACTTTTGATTTATCCAATTGACGATAGTACACAATTCTACTCCTAAGTTAAACGTTATTATGTTATACATCTTCCATGGTCTTAATTCTTCGATTAGGTTTCATTAATTTAGCAATCCAAAGATTCACTGTCACATAGAAATAGGGATAGAGCATTTGGCACTTCGAACCTGTTCCACCATTCATGAGATTCTAGCTGATCTGCAGGCTAATGCCACATACTTGCACCATAACCCTTACTACCTTTTGGGTGACAAAAAAAAAATCAGTCGGTCTGAGATTTAAAATTTACAATTCATCAAATGTTATGCTTTGCAGAAGAGGGTAAAAAAACCTCTGCCAAATATTTCCTAATTTCACCGCTGAAAGGTCTTGATTTAACTTGTGGACTGTGGCCCTCATGCTAGAACCCAACCAGCAGAATAGTTTTTCTCCATCTATTCCTGTTGTTCTCTTGAAGATCATGAAAACTTTGGTCAAGTAACTCCTTAACCATCTAAATTGCAGGCAATACAACCATAGTTTTGTTTTACTGTTTAAACCTTGGAATTTTCAAATCATTCTGGCTACTCTGTGTTGCAGTGTATCCAAGGCTAGTACACCCTTCCTAAGATGTATGTTCAGAACTGTTCACAGTACTCTGATTTTGATTTAACCAAGGCTTAATATAATTGAATTATTTACTTCTATCCTCCTTGTATTCTTGATATTTAAATATTAAGGGCAGAACACCATTCTCTTTTTGATTATTTTCTGTACCTGAGCAATGACTATAACATTTTAAAGATCTTTTAGTTCGATTCTCAAATTTCTTTGAACCTTCACAGTTTTTAAGTTTTCACCATCTAGAAGTACTCTGTTCTATCCTGTTTAGTCTGAATTCAATAATCTCACATTTGCCTTCTTTAAAATCCATTTGCTCTTTTTTGTCCATGCATGCAATCTATAAATAACTTTTTGTAATTTTACTGTTCTAGCTATACTCCTTATAATGCCACCTTTGTGTCATCAGCAAATTTGGATGTGTGACTCACTGTCATGACACACTTGGGAAAGTGCACTGATACTTTAACTTCATTATTCCCAAGGTAATCGTAAAAGTTACAGATTTAATCGAATAACTCCAAGTCTCCAATTTATCTATTCAATGGACTCCAGTCAACAGAAAACACTGACTAGGTTTCTATGTTTGAACTATAGTTTATTACAATAAATCAATTCTCACTACAAGAAAACAAAAATTATAAATTCTCAACATATAACTCTATAAAGCCTTGTACACAGCCATGCAGACAGATACCGAACAAATAAATCTGGATGTTAGCTGTGGAGAGAAAATTATTGGGAAACAGCATCAATCCACAGAATTTAGTGGGGTGTCCCTTTTATTTCCTCCTGATCTCTGATCTTCTCTCTCTTTATTTCCAATACCTTTCAGTTCTTGCAGAAAACAGAGTGTTTGCCACATTAATTGTTCAGTCTTCTAATCATTATGTAAAGGCAACAGTTTACAGCAGATGGCAGGAGAAAATAGCAGTCTCAGTTCTTGGTTATGTCACTGTAGAGAGACTCTTTTTTCTTAGTCTGAAGGTTTCTGCCTCTGTATAGTTCAGACATAGGCTGCTTATGAACCAGAAGCCTAGAGTTATGATCATACTGATACCTCCTGGCCTTCCCAACTGGTCTTGTTTGCAGAAGCCAATGAGTAGTCTACCTTGAGGCAAAGTTTGCTCTGCACACACCCCCAAAATATTGTTGTGTCTCAAACATCTATTCCCCACTGCTTGAACAAAGCATCAATGTAAACATAACTCTCAATGTTTTCCAGTAACTTAGTTTTTAAGTGTACCAACTCTTTCATTGTCCTTCGTTTAAAGTAGTACTTTTACCATTTTGATCCCTAATCCAAAACAAAGAAAAATATAAAAGATGTGGTCTTTATGTTCACATATCCCAACTAAGTTGATCAAAAATACAGTGCATAGTTGAGACTCACCACTTATCCTTCCTGCACATTACTTATCATATACTGCCAGTTCGAATGCCTGTCCAGCATTCCTCTTTCCTGTCTTCTGGTTCTTGCCTAATTTTCTAACCAAGTTAATACTTTGCCTTCCGTTCCTTGGGCATCAACTTTAGCAAAGTCATGAGGGATTTTACCAAATACTGTATGGACATCCATAGAAATAACATGCTTAGTCGTTTGCCTGTGCATCACTTTAGCCCCCTTCTCCAGGTTTGCAGGGATAATGAACCCTTTTCAAGTCCAATAAAAATCCAAAGAACTGCAGGTGCTGAAAATCAGAAACAGAAACAAATTGCTGGAAAAACTCCGCAGATCTGGCAGCATCTGTGAGATAAAGCAGAGTTAACGTTTTGGGTTCTAATTCTGAAGAAGGGTCACTGGACCCAAAATGTTATCTCTGCTTTGTCTCCACAGATGTTGCCAGACGTGCTGAGTTTTTTCAGCCATTTCTGCCTTTACAAATCCATACTGGCGCTCCCGGTCAGATCAAATCTTTAGTCATCTCCTCAATTATAAGCTCAACCTCAAGGGAAGGTGCCATAGGATGAAAGGCTTCAAGCAGTCATAGAACACAAGATAAACTTTCTTCTTCTACCATGTCAAATTAGACGGTCAGAGCTTTTAAACAGTCCAAAGCCACTTTGTATGTAGACAAATATTAACCGTATGATTGGACTGTCTTGTTGACATTCTCCAGGCGATAGCTGTTTCTGCACATGTCTGAGGTTGCTTTTAAACCACAAAATAGGGTCTTTAATTTTACAAAAAGAAGATTCTAAATAAGATTTCAAGATTTTATCTTGCATGGCTTCTTTTAGCAAGACAAAACTATTGCATTCAAGTCCTGTAAGTGACATGTGATGGACCATTTCAAAGTCAAAGGTATCACAGAATCTGCAAGTATATTGTTTTGTGGTTGTGTATATTGGCTCAAATTCCTATGAACTTAAAATTTTAGCTGAATTTTGTTGTCATTTACTTATTTCTGAGAGTTTTCATGCAAAAAAACTGCAAAATTACATATTTCAACACACATTAAATATCATTTTAACTGCCTTTTGTCTTCAGTGTCTTCATTAAAATTTTCAGTTGAAGGCTTCTCCTTTGTTGACTTGGAGGGAGCAAAAAGTATAGCTGATGGAGTTTCTCTGTGGGATGTGAGCATTGTCAGTCAGGGCAACTTTTATTGCCCATCCCAAATTACCTTGGAGAAAGTAGTAGTGAGTTGCCTTCTTAAACTGCTGCAGTCCTTTGGGTGTAGGGACAGGTTTAGGAAGGAATTTCTAGATTTTGACCCAGTGACTGAGATGAAATAGCAATATACTTCCAGGTCAGGATGACACATGGCTTGTAGAGGTACTTGCAGGTGGTGGTGTTCCTATGCTCCTGCAAAACTTGCCCTTCTAAGTGATAGAGGTTATGGATTTACAAGATGCTATCAAAGCAGCCCTGATGAGTTACTGTTGTCCGTCGCATTGCAGCTACTGTCTCTTGTAGATGAAAAGAATGAATGTTCAAGGTGTTAGAATGGGTCTCAATCAAGCAGGCTGCTTTGTCCTGGATACTGCCAAGCTTCTTGAGTATTGTTGGAGCTGCACTCATCCAGACAAATGGAGAATATTCCATCTCACTCCTGACATGTGTACCTTAATGGTAGACAGGCATTGTGGAGACAGGAGTTACACAGTGCAGACGTCCTAGTATATAAAACCTGCTTTTCTAGTCTTATATTTATATGTCTGGTCCGATTCAGTTTCTGGTAAATGCCCAGGATGTTCATTGTATAGGATTTAGCAGTGGCAAGGCCATTGAATGTCAAGGGGTGATGGTTAGATTCTGTCTTGTTGGAGATGGCATAGCCAGGCACTGGTGTTAGAAAGATTCAGCACAAGGCAATTCGGAATATTTTCTTCATGAGAGTTTATAAACTCTGGAGGAGAAATGTGTGTCTACAATGTCAAAAGATAGTGAACAGGTACAAAATATGATCAAAAACAAATGGAACTCTAATCTTCATCAGTGGGGTTAAAATATAAAAGGGAGGAAGTGATGTTCAGGTTGCAAAGAAACTGCATTTGACCTGATTAGAATAAAAAAACAAAGAACTGTGGATGTTGGAAATCTGAAACAGTAAACAGAAAAAGATCTGTGGAAAGAAAATAAGACTCAATTTTTCAGGTTCAATGACCCTTCTTCAGAACCCTTCAGTACAATCTGTTCTGTTAGAGACATAACATGTTAGGAAGGATATATTCGATTTGAAGTACCATGCACTTTCACCAGATTAATACCAGATATTTTTAGATTAATTCATAAAGACATTCTGCATCAGCAAACTCATTTTCCCTCAAATTCCCTCAAAGGTTGAGATATGAAATCTAAATAAGTGATTCAATAAGGCAAATATAGATTTTTTTTAAAATCATTCACGGGGTGTGGGAGTCACTGGCTGGCCAGTGTTTATTGCCAATCCTTTGTTCAGAGGTGGTAGTGAGGTGCCATTTTGAACTGTTTCAGCCCATTTTGTATAGATAAACCCACAATGCCATTAGGTAGGGAGTTCTAGGATGTTGAACCAGTGACACTGAAGGAATGGTAACATATTTCCAAGTCAGGGTGGTGAGTGGCTTGTGACGGGAGGGGCGGTGACAGGTGGTGGTGTTTTCAAGTATCTGCAACTCTGTACCTATTGTTGCTCCATATACCTCTAGATGAAAGTGGTTGTGGGTTTAAAAGATTTTCCCAGTTTTGTTTACTCACTATAGAAATTAGTACAACTTGAAATTAGATCTAAACCATTTAGGAATTAAATTTGAAAAGCTCTTCTGCGTAAAGGTTGGAAAAAATTTGAAACAGTTTTCACAGAAAGGTTGTTGATGTTAATGAACTGTAATTTTCAGGATTGAATTCAGTAAATTCCCCCCCCCCACACCTCCATTCCTGGTGTGCCACCCCCATTCCTGGTGGTCACAAATATTAAAGACTTTATAAAAGTGCACAAAATTCCCCAAATTACCCTTTAGACTTAGTTTCTTCTTGATTTTCCTTCTCCAGGTACTTTAATTTGCTTGCAAGAGGCACAGAATGATTGGTTCACACTTACAAAGTCTCTATCTTATTGGTTAAAAGCCACACCTTCAGCAACTGATGAGGGGAAATTAGCTGGCTTTTTTAGGCTTAAGGTGTCTTCTACTGTAAAGGAATGGACAGCGTTTTCCTTTCCAGGGATCTGATAGCTTTTGACCAAACATTCACACAGACAAGCTGTTCAGTTACCTGGGAGGCAATTACATAGTTGTTGGTTGCTTTTAAAAATCGCAGCAATCCCTTCACCAATCCTTGCTTTTCAAATCACTCCTTTCCCATTTCAGTCCATAATGGAAAATACAGAGAAATAAAAAGATATGATCTTTACAATTCTGAGATATATGGAGCAACAACAGGTAAAATAAATTGAAAGGTGGCTAAGCCATTATCTAATTAAATGGAGTAATGAATAAGAATAGATGGCATACCCTCAGAAGAAGAACTGATGACAACACAATACATCAGGTGGATCAAGAGAAATAACTGACTGTGGAGCTAACTGATCTACTAATTTCCTATGTTGTTTATATCACACACATCTGAATGATTCTAATTATGAACAGAAAAATTAAATAGATAGTTGTCTTTCCCTTCTTAAAAAAAGAATTTTGAAAACAAATGTCTTCTGAGCAAAACAGACCTGATGTTGGGAATGTTATTGAGGAAAGATGACAGCAAGCAAGGTACAATGAAACAGTTTGATATGTGTTTGAAAAGAGATAACTGGGAGGGAGAAGTAGGAAGGAGAAGGGTGCACTAAATGGATGTTGGCTGTACTGAGCAGACTAGTCCAAGTCAGCCTCTGTAAGATATTGTAATGAATTACTTCAGAGAGCATAATTATCGAAGCTTGGAAACAGATTATGCAATAGCTTGGCAGCTTCTTTTTTCTTGTGTGTTATAATAGATATTTACATATTCTATAACTGTACCCAACTTGGTTTTTTCCTTCCGAGCACATTTTTGCCCATCTTCAAGGATCTTCTGATTATTTTCAGTATTTTATTGAGATCGGATCAAAGTCACAAAATACATTCATTGCAACTTGGCAAACAATGTTAAATCATAATAAAAAGAGAAAATGCTGGAGTAACTCAGCATGTTTGGCAGCATCTGTGGAGAGAAAATCATATTTAACATTTTGAATCCAACATGACTTCTTCAGAACTCACAGTTGAAACATTAATTTTATTTTCCTCTTTATTATTATTCATTTTTAGGATGTGGATGTCACTGGCTGGTCAGCATTTGTTGCCTAGTTGCAATAAATGGCAGTGGCAAACTGTCTTCTTGAATTGCTGCAGTCCCCTTGCTATGGGTTAACCCACAATGCCATTAGATGGAATTCGAGCTCTCCACAGATCTGCTGAGTTCCTCCAGCATTTTTTCTTTTCATTTCAGACTTCCAGCATCAGCAGTAATTGGCTTTTATTTTAGGTTATAATACTTCAGTTGAATAATTTTCCATTTTATAATGGGATATAAATTCCTGCATTCAATGTTTATTAAGGAAATTATTTTTCCCATTTCAAATGTGAGTAAATTTATAAAATTTGAGTGAAGTGGAGAGGTCTACACTTACTGAGTAAAGAACAACTAGAGAGGAAGTTGAAGAATTTTGCATTTTCCCTGCGGTGCACTCAATGTGTAGTCAAGCAGCCTTTGCTGATTCATTTTTTTTTACCAGACCACACCATGGCATTCATCATATGCCAAGACCTCTGGTCTGAAAGGAATAGAGAAAAAAAAAAGTGATTTTCAAAAAGAGTTGAGAGGACAAAAACGGAAATGAAATGGGGAGAAGAAAGTGATTGGAAGACAGATTCTTGAGGCCATATTTTCCAACGTAACTTCACAGCATTACAGATGATTGACTATATATATCAAAATGTTATGAAGGCACAATTCCTTATCTTTGATTATGAATTTTCACGTTAACCTTTACGTTAGAAACTGCTTTTGTGTAATCATTTCTCTGAACTTTCCAGCCAATGGAAATGTTACAACAACACCACATACAGGAAGGTGGGTGAAATTACAGCATGACCAGATTACATAGGCAGTTGGTTAAAATCTGAAATTGTACCAATTTTTCCCTTCAACAATGTGTTTACTGGAATAATACTTTTAAGATCCATTTTAAATTGAGATGAATGATGGAATATATTATTTCAAAATGGAGCCTTTAATTTTATTTCATTTGAAAACTATGCATAGTCTTGATTGATTACATGTAATACCATCTCTGCAGGATATTTATTAGAGAGCTGAAACGTTTGGACAATATCACTCAGTCTCCTTTTCTGTCACATATCACATCCAGTATCCAGGGACTAACTACAATCCATGCTTACAACAAAACTGGAGAGTACCGACGCAGGTTAGTACTATACACTAAAACAGTTGGATGTGAAAAGGAAATAGTCCATTGTCCAGTAGAAAAATTTGCAATGTGTTACCCATTATTGCAAATTTCTGTTGCACCTTATCTTTAAGTATTATATAGATAACAAATCCAACAAGTTCCTTTGCAGCAGAAAATAATTTCTAATTGAACTCAAGACTTTTGCTAAAAAAGCTAAGTTTAACAAAATAGATTTCACCATAAATGAATCTGAAATCTTGCTACAAATCTGAAGAAGACACACCAGCTGTGTTCAACATATATCCTCGATTGTAAGTAATCTGAGGTTGAAAGTTTAATTTGTATGCCATATAAGTTTCTAAAGCATTTGTGATGTGAAGAAATGACACACTTATTGCATTTTGGTTCATTTACTTTCAGGTATCAGGAGCTGTTAGATGCTAATCAGGCTCCATTCTTCTTGTTCACCTGTGCAATGCGCTGGCTTGCTGTGAGATTGGATATAGTCAGTATTGCTCTTATTGGCACAACTGCAGTGATAATAGTTGTAATGCATGGACACATTCCTCCAGCTTATGCAGGACTTGCCATTTCCTATGCTGTCCAGGTTTGTACAAGATACTGTGAACAAAAGTTGAAATTATCTTAATATTTATTACACTTAGGTACATGGCATTAAATTCTTTTGGCTTTCTTTATTTTTATGGCACAATAATCAACAGTTCAAATTCAAAAAAAGTTGTTCTTTGGATTTGATGCTTTCATTCATTCTCTGAAAAACTTTGTCTTGTTTTGTTATGAGTATATTTTTTCTTGCAGCTCACCGGTTTATTTCAGTTTACTGTTCGACTTGCTTCTGAGACTGAGGCTAGGTTCACCTCTGTGGAAAGAATTAATCACTACATAAAGGTACCAGTTAACTTGCAATGCCACTGCTGTTAAATGCTAGAGGTAATGCCACTGTTGGGACCAGGCATATGCGTACAATTTATTGAAAAACTGAGAAAATTCATCTTTATAATATTGTCTCCATTCAAAGAAAGGGATCAAACTTATATAAGTGTGATGCCTTTCACAAATATGATGTCCCAAAACATCTCACATCAAATAGAGTCATAGAGATGTACAGCAAGGAAACAGACCCTTCGGTCCAACCCGTCCATGCTGACCAGATATCCCAACCCAATCTAGTACCACCTGCCAGCACCTGGCCCATATCCCTCCAAACCCTTCCTATTCATATACCCATCCAAATGCCTCTTAAATGTTGCAATTGTACCAGTGATTTGTTGTAGTCTGTGAAAATGTGTTAATTTATGTGGTATAACTTGAGCTTTCGACAAGTGTGATGTTATAGATTATCCCGGGAAGATGGGGAGAGAAACTGTAGTAGAGCTAAGCTGTAATTGGTAATTGCTTTTGTGAATCGTTAAATGTGAACTGGTTTTCTATTTACGAACATACAATTGTTTGACCGGGAACTAACAGCAGGTGATGGCATTGTGGTATTGTCAGTGAATTAATAATCCTGAACATTAGGGCTAATGTTCTGGGGACATGGGTTTGACTTCCACCATGGCAATGAGTTAAATTTTATTTCACTGTTTTTAAAAACTGTGGAATAAAAGGATATCCAACATGTGTCTTTGTAACCACTGCTGATTGTTGAAATCACAGTGGGTTCACTAACATCCTTTTAAAGAAAGAAATTTGCAATCCTTTGCATATTTACAAAAGTAGTGTGGTTGACACTTAGTAGTGGGCGGCACGGTGGCACAGTGGTTAGCACTGCTGCCTCACAGCGCCAGAGACCCGGGTTCAATTCCTGCCTCAGGCGACTGACTGTGTGGAGTTTGCACATTCTCCCCGTGTCTGCGGGGGTTTCCTCCGGGTGCTCCGGTTTCCTCCCACAGTCCAAAAATGTGCAGGTTAGGTGAATTGGCCACGCTAAATTGCCTGTAGTGTTAGGTGCAGGGGAACATGTAGGCGAATGGGTCTGGGTGGGTGAGCTTCGGCGGGTCAGTGTCCACTGTCCACTGGGCAATTAGGAATGGGCAATAAAATTTTGGCTGGATTGTAATTGGATGGATTTTTCAAAATTTTAAGCAGAGAAAAATTGGAAAAATGATTGCAGTTGAAACAGAATTGGAATGTTACTTATGTAAACTAATGTCAAAAAAAGCTCTTTATTTAAAAACAAAATCTCTTCTTTTAAATATTTAACTCCACGAAAGTAGAATATTGACACTGACCCCTAAGATAAATGATCAAATATCAGTAATAGACATACTGGGGTGAGCAGGGATCCCTGTGCTGCTCTGATGACCTCTCACAGGCACTGTAATGTACTGGAGAAACATTACCAGCTGTGGCTTTGCTGGATCCTTCCAATCTGGTCAGAAGAAAAGCGGTCCAACTGCAGCATCTTCCTGTAAGCCACCATTCTCTGTTTTGAGATGCAAATTACTCAAAACCAACTTCACAGAATGGGACATGTCATTTGTAAGGCTGACACAAGACTTCCAAAGAAGTTGCTTGTATCGGAACTCAGTTGTGGCAGGACTCACCCCAGGATTATAGTGAAAATGCTTTGCTCCTACTCTGGGACAACTTATCATGATCGACATAAATGGCGAAGATTCATTCAGCAAAGTACTGAGCATTGTAAGTGACTTGATTAGAAACAGGCAGACTGTCAAAATTGAGGGATCAGAGGGAACACAAATCTACAAAGAAACCATCTAATCAACCCTTTAAGCACCACTTGCACTGAACAAGACAGTCTGTAGACCACACATTGGATTAAGCAGCCACTTCAAAACTCATCAAATTGGAATGTGGAAGCAAGTTATCCTCAGTCCTGGGGGACCACCTAAGACAAAGGGTGAAGTTGTGAGGATTGGAGGTAGTATTTTTAAGGAGGTAAAAACAATGACTGCAGATGCTGGAAACCAGATTCTGGAGTAGTGGTGCTGGAAGAGCACAGCAATTCAGGCAGCATCCGAGGACAGGCAAAATCGACGTTTCGGGCAAAAGCCCTTCATCAGGAATAAAGGCAGAGAGCCTGAAGCGTGGAGAGATAAGCTAGAGGAGGGTGGGGGTGGGGAGAGAGTGGCATAGACTACAATAGGTCAGTGGGGAAGGAGATGAAGGTGATAGGTCAGGGAGGAGAGGGTGGAGTGGATAGGTGGAAAAGGAGTTGGGCAGGTCGGACAAGTCCGGACAGGTCAGGGGATCGAGTTGCTGGAGGTTAGAAGCTAGGATGAGGTGGGGGAAGGGGAAATGAGGAAACTGTTGAAATCCACATTGATGCCCTGGGGTTGAAGTGTTCCGAGGCGGAAGATGAGGCGTTCTTCCTCCAGGCGTCTGGTGGTGAGGGAGCGGCGGTGGAGGAGGCCCAGTACCTCCATATCCTCGGCAGAGTGGGAGGGGGAGTTGAAATGTTGGGCCACTGGGCGATTTGGTTGATTGGAGCGGGTGTCTCGGAGATGTTCCCTAAAGCGCTCTGCCATGAGGCGCCCAGTCTCCCCAATGTAGAGGAGACCGCATCGGGAGCAACAGATACAATAGATGATATTCGTGGATGTGCAGGTAAAACTTTGATGGATGTGGAAAGCTCCTTTGGGGCCTTGGATAGAGGTGAGGGAGGAGGTGTGGGCACAGGTTTTACAGTTCCTGCGGTGGCAGGGGAAAGTGCCAGGATGGGAGGGTGGGTCGTAGGGGGGCGTGGACCTGACCAGGTAGTCACGGAGGGAACGGTCTTTGCGGAAGGCAGAGAGGGGTGGGGAGGGAAATATATCCCTGGTGGTGGGGTCTGTTTGGAGGTGGCGGAAATGTCGGCGGATGATTTGGTTTATGCGAAGGTTGGTAGGGTGGAAGGTGAGCAACAGGGGCGTTCTGTCCTTGTTGCGGTTGGAGGGGTTGGGTCTGAGGGCGGAGATGCGGGATGTGGATGAGATGCGTTGGAGGGCATCTTTAACCACGTGGGAAGGGAAATTGCGGTCTCTAAAGAAGGAGGCCATCTGGTGTGTTCTATGGTGGAACCGCTCCTCCTGGGAGCAGATACGGCGGAGGCGGAGGAATTGGGAATACGGGATGGCATTTTTGCAAGAGGTAGGGTGGGAAGAGGTGTAATCCAGGTAGCTGTGGGAGTCGGTGGGTTTGTAGAAGATGTCAGTGTCAAGTCGGTCGTCACTGATGGAGATGGAGAGGTCCAGGAAGGGGAGGGAGGTGTCAGAGATGGTCCAGGTAAATTTAAGGTCAGGGTGGAATGTGTTGGTGAAGTTGATGAATTGCTCAACCTCCTCGCGGGAGCACGAGGTGGCGCCAATGCAGTCATCAATGTAGCGGAGGAAGAGGTGGGGAGTGGTGCCGGTGTAATTACAGAAGATCAACTGCTCTACGTAGCCAACAAAGAGACAGGCATAGCTGGGGCCCATACGTGTGCCCATGGCTACCCCTAAGGCCATGCTTTTTAAGCCTGTGAACTGTTTTCTGAGGGCACATTAGAATTGTTACAGTGTTTGTACTTGGAATTGTCTACCTCCTTGGCAAGGAATTTGGAAATCCTTAGAAAAGAAAATTTGGTGTTTTATTTACTAATTTAAAAGTAAATTTTATGTAAACGTACATCAGACAAGGACACATAATAATGGTAATCTTAATTAGTTTATGTTGGAGTCACTCAGTACTAATTGTTGAATGTGGGTGTATATTTTCCCCCACAACATGAAACAATGCATCTCTGTAACACACCACTACCTGTCATCCTGTCTGCCTGTAAAGCATATGAGACGACACTGTCACGTATACATTCTATCGATGAATATTGAACCGCCTGAGAGCGGAACAGTGCGATTCCTAGCGAAGATTTACCTGCCAAAAACAAATCATCCAGATTTTCCACAATAACCCCCTCCTCCCACCATTCCAGGCTGTGATTTGAATTTCACTTCATCCGTTAATGAAATGGTGAATGTGTAGATTTTAATTTTGGATTTGGAGCAATTGATTTTTCTTTTAAAAACAAATTCTTGATGAGAATTGGTGACTGAATTTCCAATTGAAGTGATTCCTTTGAATGGTCCCAAAAGGCAAAAGTTCTTGGATAAAGAAGAATGTGTAATTTTGAATTGCTTTTCTAAAATCAAATACTATACTTATTTCTTGCTTTATATTTCATGTCGAAAATTTGTGATACCAAAATACTGTATATTTCTGGCAGTAAATTTTGATTTTTGATTTGAAGAACATGCAAAATATATGTAATGGAATGCATGTAAAATATGACTGAATATGTGTAGCAAGGGAGCACAACAATATTTTGCTGATTTTGCTTATGCTTTTATACAAAAATTAAGAGAAATATTTTGATTTGATAATTTATTCCCTTTGTATCTGATCAAAATTGTGTATATGTCATGCTTTCTGGAATCAAACAATTACGTAATGAACAGAATTCCAATTGATTCTGTAGTTGTGATGAGATGTAAGATGTCTAAAATTCTGAACCTTCATTACTCAGCGAGCTTTAAATTAATATATTTTTAAGAAGCCATTATGATTGTAGAATATTTACATATTGGAAATCTTGTGACTTCCTTAATTTTCTATTAGACTCTCAAATTGGAGGCTTCAGCTCGTATTAAGGATAAAACTCCACCTGCAGACTGGCCTCAACAAGGGCAAATAACATTTGCAAATGTAGAGATGAGATATCGTGAGAATCTACCTCTGGTGCTCAAGAAAGTGTCCTTTACCATTAAACCTCAAGAAAAAATTGGTATTGTGGGCAGAACTGGGTCAGGTAAGAATACTGTTAGAGTAATTTGAAATTCTTGTTTCAATTGAACTGGTTTGGTTTGTAGGTTGAGGAATGTTTCAAGTTGGCCTAGAAAAAAGTGGAACACCAAAAATTCTCATTAAGATTGTAATCAAGATGAAATAAGGTGACTGACAAAAAAACACCTTTTATTGTTTTTGGCAGGTAAATCTTCGTTAGGAATCGCACTATTCCGATTGGTTGAGCTCTCAGGCGGTTCAATATTCATCGATGGAGTGAACATTACTGAAATTGGTTTGGCCGATCTTCGCAGCAAACTATCCATTATACCCCAAGAACCAGTTTTGTTCACTGGCACTGTAAGGTAAGTCCTTTGGTTCTGAAAAATATCATATCTCTACTATTTTATTTACATATAATCACTTCACAGGACAAGAGTACTCTAATGCTTTTATACATTACAGTACTGTAACACAGCATATCTTTGACGTTTATTAGAGTCATCAGACTTGTTCAAAACTTTTATATTTTAATTCAGAGCTGCATGAAACAAGTGAAAATTACAGCATGTAGAATTTGGAAAAGCAAAATATTGCTGATGCTGAAAATCAGGTTGGCAGCCACTTAGAGACAGAAACAAATTTAACAACATTTCAGGTTGATGATCTTTCAACAGATCCCTTACTAGATGAAAATAGAGATCCTGTTACATAATTGGGTTTTTAAAAATTAGTTCATGGATCATGCGTATTGCCAGCTAGGTTGGTGGTTATTGCTTGGGGAAGCAGTAGCATAATGGTAATGTTGCCAGACTGTAATCCAGAACCCCAGGTTAATATTCTGGGGGCATAGGTTTGAATCCCATCACGACAGATGGCAAAATTTGAACTCAATAAAAATCTGGAATAAAAAGCTAGCCAATTGCAACCATCTAAAACTGTCGGTTATCATAAAGAGCCATCAGATTCACTAATGCATTTTAGAGAAGGAAATCTGCTGTCTACCTTATATGTGACTCCATGTCCAGCCCAATGTGCTGATTCTTAACTGCCCTCTGGGCAATTAAGGATGGATCATTTTCTTGCCACAACTTTCTTCCTGGCTGCTGTTGGGATCAACTGTATCTTTCAGTCAAGAGAATATCACATTCCTTCTTACATTATCTTCCCTATCAATAGTTGTTGACAAAAAGAGCAAAGGGTTCTGGATTCTGAAGTAGCAGCTGACTCCTTTCTCTCTCCTGGCCCCCAAACCCCCCCCCCCCCATCTCCAAAAAAAAACTGTGTTTCTATGTATTAGGGTGCCAGATGATAACTCAGATGCTATCACATTGCTAATCTGCCTGGGCCACCTATTTGGTTCTGTATAATATTGCCTGGCACCCAGCCCTGCCTGATTTCTGTCATAATCCAAATAATCGTATTTTGGTTAACTCTAGATCTTACCATTACAGTCCACTCTTGACCATCGACCCACATTCTACCCTATCATAACTTTGAGGTTCTCCGAAACATTCCCAAGTTGCATTTATCCATCATCCCTTGTTTATTGACCTATTAGTCTCTGGTTGAGCTTTGCTTTAATGAAAAATTTTCAAATTCGTTCTCAAATTTATCTAAAGCTCACTCCCGTCTCACAACATATCAGAAATATTTAGATGTGCATTTGCAATAGCAGACCATACCAGGCTTTGGGCCAAGTGCTGAAAAGTTAAACTGGAGTAATTGAGTGGTTGTTTTGACCAACATGGACTCAATGAGCCAAAATGTCTTTTTGTGCTCTCTGACTTCTATAACTCTAGGATATACATGGCTGGTCACACGCCTCTACAACATTGTATGCCTGAACAGATTCCAGATTGGCTCCCGATTTCTTTAGTCACAGTTAACTCAGAAGTGAAAAGATGATCTTCCAAAATGTTATCTTGAATACCTTGGCATCTGTCATCTTACTTCAAGATAGACTTCCTTATTAAGCTGAACTGGAATGTGGAAGTTTCCCCATAATGAGACAAGATTTGTGGTTGGACTGAGAATCTTCTAACTTGAAATTAATTGCTTTATTACAGCACTCTCCGCCAGAGTTAAACAATTGACAGTACAATTCTCTTGTTTCCGTGGCAGGTACAATCTAGATCCTTTTCAGCAGTACACTGAGGAGCAAGTATGGGATGCATTGGAACGAACACACATGAAAGAATGTGTAAGTACTGCTGAGGAATAGATTTTGTAATATCAATAAATGTATGATTGCCATTGTACAGTTTGCAGTACTGTGAAGATGTGGATATATAACTAGTTACCCTGAACTGACTGAAGAAATATTTTTAAAAATAAGACATATTTTTAAGTACTGATAGTTATAAAATAATGTGTTCTGTTACCATTTTGTTAAATATATAATGAAGTTCAATTTTCTTTCAGAAATGCATAGGATTGTGTGGTAGTATAGGGTAGAACATGGTTAACTCAGGTAATAGATTTTTAAAAAAATCTTGTATGCACTTGGGTTCAATTCTTCTCAACTGTAAGGCTTATGCAAAGCATTTGGTGTAATTTTAAACCAGACCAGGTTGGGAATAGATCTGTAACATTACGAATCTGTAGCAAGGGCTCCTCTGCTCTAGACTTCATTACAGCTTTAGTTAGAGAGCTGAATTCCAGAAAGTGGTTACAGTGACTGCCCTTGACTCAAGGATCAGAAGCCCGAGCAAAATTGAAATCAGTGAAAAAATCAATTTTGTTGGAGAAAATCCAGTGCAGATGGTTGATTAGAGTTAATTAAGTGCTCTAGACTCAACCATCTTCAGCTGCTTTATCAATGTTCTTCCTTTAATCATAAGGCTAGAATTGGGAATGTTTGCTGGTGATTACACAATGGTCAGCACCATTCGCAATTCTTTAGAATTTGAAGTAGCCTATCCCCAAATTAAGCAAGGCCTGGACAATGTTCAGGCTTGGGTTGATAATTAATAAGTAACATTCACAAGTGCCAGGCAATGATTGTCTCTAATTTGGTAGTCTGGCACAATCTAATCATTGCTGTTTACCTTGAATGGCATTTATGTCATTAAATCCCTGGGATTTTGTCCAGAATATTGTAACACTGTCCAGAAACTGAACTGAAGTAGGCATATAAGTACAGGCTTGGCATGTAACTCATGACTTGGGTTCTTGTATTGAAATCCAATAACATTAAGGACTGCAATACTTCAACACAGCCCATATATGTCATAGTGACTATAACACCAGGTCTGAGGCTAGGAATTCTGCAGTAAGCGCCTCACAAGTTTGCAAAGCCTATCTACCATTTACAAGGCATATGTTGGGACTGTGATGGAATGTAATTCACATGCTTGGATAAGTGCAGCTTTGGTGAATTTTTGCAGTGCCAACAATACTCAAGATACTCACTGCCAGAGCATCAGTGAAAGATCCAGGACAAAGTCGCCCCCTTGACCAACAGCACATTTCCCACCTTCAACATTCACCCTCCACCACCAATGCAAGGTGGTAGGAGTATATACCATGTACTAGATTTACTGCAGGTGTTCACCAAAGCTGCTTCAGTAACACCTACCAAACTTGCTAAAGATAATTTGGTAACTTTTCCTACTGAGAAGAATAAGGGCAGCAGACACATGGGAGTTTCGCTACCTGAAATTTTCATTTCATGTCACATTATCCTGAGAGCTATATCAAAATTCCTTCATTGTTCCTAGGATAAAATCCTGGAATGCCACCTCCAACAGCTCTGTAGGTTCACTTATAACACATAAACTGTAGTAGTTCAAGAAGGTGCTCACCAGGACCGGCTAAAGGGCAACTAGAGATGAGAAAGTAATGCTTGCCTTCTAAGCAATATACGCGTCCCAAGAGCGAATTCAAAAGATTATTTTCTGTATTTGAAACATAATATGTAAAGCTTTAATTTACATGAAGGAAGTGCTGATTTGGCTAAATGCTTTAACTTGGAGCACGGCTAAAAATTGAAATTTTTTTTAATATAGTGAGTTTTGTTGGAGCTTGCTGTTGTAAAGAACTCTTATACAATGAAGTATGAAAAACATGAAGTACAAAAAATTAACATAGAACAATACAGCGCAGAACTGGCCCTTTGGCCCTTGATGTTGCGCCGACCTGTGAACTAATCGAAGCCCATCACATTACACTATCCCATCATCATCCATATGCTTATCCAAGGACTGTTTAAATGCCCTTAATGTGGCTGAGTTAACTACATTGGCAAGCAGGACATTTCACGCCCTTACTACTCTCTGAGTAAAGAACGTGCTTCTGACATCTATCCTAAATCTATCACCCCTCAATTTGCAGCTACGCCCCCTCGTAAAAGCAGACGCCATCATCCTAGGGAAAAGACTCTCACTATCCACCCTATCAAATCCTCTGATCATCTTGTATGACTCTATTAAATCCCCTCTTAGCCGCCTTCTCTCCAATGGGAACAGACCCAAGTCCCCCAGCCTTTCCCCATTATACCTATGCTCCATACCAGGCAACGTCCTGGTAAATCTCCTCTGCAACTTTTCCAGTGCTTCCACATCCTTCCTATAATGGGGGCGACCCGAACTGTACACAACATTCCAAGTGAGGCCGTACTAGTGTTTTGTACAGTTGCAGTATGTCATCACGGCTCCGGAACTCAGTCCTTCTACCAATAAAACCTAACACACCATATGCCTTCTTAACAGCACGATCAACCTGGGTGGCAACTTTCAGTGAACTATGTACATGGACACCAAGATCCCTCTGCACATCCACACTACCAAGAATTTTTCCATTGACCCAGTATTCTGTCTTCCTGTTTTTCTTCCCAAAGTGAATCACCTCACAGTGAACTCCATTTGCCACCTCTCAGCCTGATTCTGCAGTTTATCCAAGTCTCCCTGCAACCTGCAACATTCTTCCACACTGTCCACCACTCCATTGACGTTAGTGTCATCTGCAGGCTTACTAACCCATCCACCCATACCTGCGTATAAGTCGTTAATAAAAGTAACAAACAGCAATAGACTCAAAACAAATCCTTGTGGCACACCACAAGTAACTGGACTCCAGGCTGAATATTTTCCATCAACCACCATTCGTTGCCTTCTTACAGAAAGCCTGTTCCTAATCCAAATTGCCAAATCACCTTTAATCCCATGACTCTGCATTTACTCCAATAGCGTACCATATGAAATCTTATCAAAGGCTTTACTGAAGTTCATGTACACCACGTCAACTGCCCTACCCTCATCCACATGCTTGATCACCTTCTCAAAAAACTCAATTAGGTCTGTGAAACACAAACTTACCTTGACGAAACCATGTTTACTATTTCCAATCAAATTGTCACCTGCTAGATGATTATAAATCCTATCTTTTATAATCCTTTCCAAAACTTTTCCTACAACTGACATAAGGCTCACTGGTGTATAATTACCTGGGTCATCTCTACTGCCCTTCTTGAACAATGGCACAACATTTGCAATTCTCCAATCCTCTGGTACTAAACCTGTAGACAATGACGACTCAAAGATCAAGGCTAAATGCTTGGCCATCTCCTCGCTAGCTTCCCAGAGAATTCTCGAAAAATCCCATCCGGCCCAGGTGATTTATCTACTTTCACACCTTCTAGAATTGATAACACCTCCTCCTTACTAACCTCAATCCTTTCAAGTCTAATAGCCAGTATCTCATTCTTCTCTACAATATTCTCCTTTTCCTGAGTGAAAAGAGATGAGAAATATTTGTTTAACATCTCTCCGATCTCCACATGGTCCACACACTTCTCACTTCTGTCTTTGACAGGCCCTATTTCTACCCTAGTCATCTTTTTATTAAGCATTGTGAATGTAAGTGTAAGGCCTTTATTACAAGGTGCCTTCAAACTTTTTTTTTACAATGCAGATTTCTCAACTGCCTTTAAAATTGGACTCTGAAGTGGTGGAAAATGGAGAGAATTTCTCTGTTGGAGAGAAACAGTTAATATGTGTAGCCAGGGCTTTGCTACGGAGATGTAAGGTAAGAGTTGAAAGCATTTTATAGTGTTCCATATACATTAGCATAGTAATTTTGAAAGCTGCATTCCTGTAATGGAGGTTTGTAAATACAAAGTATGATTAAAAGATTGAGTCTACAGTTTTTTAGATGTGTACTTCATCAGTATGATCCTGAAACATGTTTTGTGGTTAAGACAGGTTTGGTGAACTAACTTATCATTTCCTGCCTCCTTTATTTTTACTGTCATATATATGTTGCACTTGTTTCTACTGGCTGATGGTCAATGAGGAAACAGGGAAATATAATTGTTTGGATAAATCTGAGAATGTATCTGGGACCAGTCAGATGAACTGTAAAATTTTATACTACCCTGCTCCAAATTTACAAAAATGATTTTCAAAAGTACAAGAACTTAGCATGATTTAATGTCTTCAGCAAAATACTACCAACAGTATAATGCTTCCTCTGTACAACATGGAGTGTCAGCTTTATTTTTTTTTGTGCTGACGTTCTGAACAGGGATTTGAACATCTGATGTCTGAATCAGAATGTCTGATTCAGAGACAAGAGTGCAACCAACTAAACTGCAGTTGACAATTAACCTGAATCTTAATGCTCTCCAGTAGTTGGAGTCATATCAAGCACAAAGGAAGATGTTTGAGATTGTGGGAAGTCACTCATCTCAGTCACAGAGTATCACTCCAGGAGTCCCTCAGGATAGTTTTTTTTCATCAGTCTGCTCAGACATATTGTAATATATCCCGGAGCCCAGGACACCAGAATTCCTCAGGGTGTTCCTAGGCCCAACCATTTTCAACTGCTTTAACAATGAGTTCCTTCCTTCATAATGTCAGAAGTGAGGGCCTTCACTGATGATTGTGAAATGTTTAACACCATTAGCAACACCTCACATTGTAAAGCAGTGCATTTACAAATGCAGTAAAATCTGGAATATTTCTAGGCATGGTCTGACAAGTGGCAAGTGACATTTGTAGCACACAAGTACCAGGTAATGACCATCTCCAACAAGACAGAATTTACCCATCGCCCCTTGATGTTCAGTGACATTATTATCACTGACCTTTCCTGCTGTCAGCAATCAAGTGAGTTACAAGTGAGAAACTGAACTGGATCTGCCATTTACATATACTGTGGCTACAAGAACAGGTCAGAGACTAGGAACTCTGCACTGAGTAACTTACCCTCTGTCTCCCTAGCACCTATCCACCATCTGTATGGCACAAGTCAGGATTGTGAATGGAATACTCCATGTCAGAATAAGTGCATGTCAAATAAATTATCATAACTTGGCATCATCCAGGACAAAGCACCCTGCTTAATTGATGCTCACTCCACCACCTCAACATTCACTTTATTCATTCAACCTTCACCACTGACATAAGAAGCAGCAAAACATACTATCTACAGGATACACTGCATAACTCACCAAGACTCTTCTGACATCACCTTCCAAACCCACAAAGACAAAAACAGCAAATGCTTGGAAACACCATAACCTGCAAGTTTCCCTCCTAAACACATACCATCCTGACTTGGAGCTATCTTGCCATTTTTTCTATATTGCTGAATCAAAATCCTGGAACTCCTGACAGCACTGCAGTTTCCTACATGTCAGGGACTGCAGCTATTCAAGACAGCAGCTCACCCCTATCTGCTCCTGTGCAGTTAGAGATGGGGCAATAAATGCTAGCTATTTTTACAAAAAAGGTTAAGGCCTAATATAGATTCTTGTCACATTGTTTTTCACATCCTACTACAAAGTACCTGTCTGTTATTTCAACTCTGTCTCCTTCCACTCAACCAATTCTCTAACCAGGTCAATAATTTGCTTTCAATTCTATGAGCTTCACCTCTACCCAAAAGCACTGTGGGTTACCTGCAGCTCAAAACCACCTTTTCAAAAGTAATTGGGGATGGGCAATAATTGCTATCATAGAGTTATACAGCACAAAAACTGACCTTCGATCGCGCCAACCAGGCATCCCAATCTGACCTAGTCCCATTTGCCAGCATTTGATCCATATCCTCTAATCCCTTCCTATACATATTCCCATTGATACCTTTTAAATGTTGAAATTATATCCACCTTTACCACTTCCTCTGGCAGCTCATTCCATACATTTATCACCTTCTGCATGAAAAATTTATTCCTCAGGGTCTTTTTAAATCTTTCCCCTGTCACCATAAACCTATGTTTTGGACTAGTTTTGGACTCTGCCACCCTTGAAAAAAGACCTTGGCTATTCACCTATCATGCCTCTCATGATTTTATAAACTTCTATAAGGTTACCCCTCTGCCTCCAACGATCAATGAAAATAAACCCCAGTCTATTCAGCCTCTGCCTAGAATTCAAACTCTCCTGTCCCAGCAACATCCTTGTGAATCTTTTCTGCACCCTCTCAAGTTTAACAATATCCTTCTTATAGAATGGTAATCAGGACTGTTCCCAGTATTCTAAAATTGGTCTCCCCAATGCCCTGTACAGCCACACCATGACATCACAATTCCTATACTCAGTGTTCTGATCAATGAAGGCAAGTGTGCCAAATGTCATCTTCACCACCCTGTCCACCTGTGACTCCATTTCAAGGAATTATGTACTTGCACCACTAGGTTTTGTTGTTTGGCAACACTCCCCAGGGCTCTGCCATTAAATATACAAGAACTGACCTGGTTTGCATTCCCAAAATGCAGCACCATGCATTTATCCAAATTAACTCCATCTGCCAATCCTCAGCCCATTGGCCCTCTGTACTCTGAGATAATCTTATTTGCTGTCCACTGCACCATCTATTTTGGTGTCATTTGCAAGCTTACTAACCATACCTCCAATATTCACATCCAATTTATTTATATAAATGATAAAAATAGCCAGCAACCCCCACAATCTGAATGAACAAACTGGAGTTCACTAAATCAATTCTGGAAGTCCATATAAATAATAGACATTCTTCGATTCACTACTATAATTCTCTCTATTTTCAACCATGACTTACACTTTACAAATCCAAAGATACTCCTGTGATTACCTTAAAAAACAAGCTCAGTGTGTCTTTCTGGAATTGTGATGGAATCTAGCATTTTATCAGAAAGCAGGTGTATCCAGATCCCTATGGTGTTATTGGAAATATATTGATATTGTTAGGTTTATGACAGGGTAAATATTTAAGATCATTGTGTTTGACTTCAATTATGAAGAATCTAGGATTTGAACAATTTTTCCAAAATATTCTGTTTAGAATACATCAGGCTTGAATTTCAAAGCAAATTTAATTTTGTTCATAGACGGTGTTCAGCGCAGTTCAGGGACCAAGTTACCTCAGCAGAAGCCTTGCTTTCTGAAATTTCCAGACCAGGTTTGGTTAGAAAATTGCAGATTATTAGAATTAGAAAGTTTAAGCTCTCAATTTTGTGAAAATGACATGTTGGCTGACATGTAAAAGACAAAATTAATTCCTTGCACATTCCTGCTGAAGACCTGGAAGGAATCAATTAAGTAGAATCCCAAAGAGTTAAAGTAGGGGTGTAACTTTTCTTGAGTTGAGTCTATCTAATGGATCATGTCAGGAAACAGATTGAAATGTTATCTTTCTGTATGTTTTGAGATATCCCTGTTTTCTGAATTTAGATAGTCTTTTTAAAAATTATTTATTCTTGAGTATATTAGTTTCTGTTTCATTGTTTAAAGAAAATCTGCAGCCTCACATGAGTATGTTTCAGTGACTAACCACCATGTTAACTAACTAAACAGAAAAAAAAATGAAGATCTCTTGAGCCAGGTTCCATTCTGTGGTCTGACCTCTGCAGTAAACCTCTCATCAGCTGGAATCATCATAATCTCCTTATGTGGCAGTGTGTCTTTATTTGTTTCATAATATTCCAGGGAAGCTCCTTGAAAGATTTTATTTTGTTGAAGGCACTTTACAAATTTTAGTTGTTTAAACATTAATTGCTTCACCAGATGAGTAACTATTTTACATAATTTATTTAGTTCATACAATATGTAAAGTTCTGCTTCTGAATGTTACAGATTCTAGTGTTAGACGAAGCGACTGCTGCCATGGATACAGAGACTGATTCTCTGGTGCAAGAGACAATCCGGGAATCATTTGCTGAATGTACTATGTTGACCATTGCACATCGTTTGAATACGGTACTCAACTGCGATCGCATCATGGTGCTAAGTCAGGGCCAGGTAACTAATGTTTCCAGGCTTTTATTGGGAAAGAATCCACACATAAGGGGAATGGAGGTGGAAGGGTTTAATGTTGCATGCTGAACAGAATATTTAAAGGAAAGATAGTTCCTTTTGATATGAGTGATTTTTCCTTCACTGAGTTTAAATGGTCCAAAATTATGAATGAAGGAAACATTTCTACAGTTAGTGAGCATCTTCTCGTGCGATTTTGTACAATATGCTCAGCAAACATGATAAATCAGTGATGGACATGCTGGATTGATGGTGTTCATTTTAGAGACACAAATTGTGTTAAATACTGCAGCAGTGTGTATAAGTACATGTGTCATCTGTGAGACTACTATTTCTTTTTTTGTCCATCCATAATTGATGAAGAATTAACCACATTGCTGTTAGGCAGGGGTCAGTTATCGATCACAGCCTGTATGTTTATCAGAATATTGTTTAATTGTCAAGCATCTCCTAACCTTGAAGCAAAGAGCCACTTGTTCAGTGAGGCAAAAAAAGGGCACTATCAGTTACCTTTTTTGTTCCTGTTCTTTCTCATTTCCTTTAAATGTCAATCATTTATAGCTATGGGACTGCATTGCGAAGCACTTTGAAAGTTGAGCCAGCCTTCAGAAGGACACGGTCTCATTATTTCCAAACTTTTCTTGAAGTATCTAATGGCACAAGGAATGCTATCCAAAGAGTTTTCTTTTTGTTTAGCTTGGAGTCGATAGTTTTCTCAAAATCTTTGAGTTACAAGAGCGTTAAACAGCAGCTGTTTGACTTTTAATCTCAGTTTAAATGTCCAATTTTGGCAAGCTGGGTGGTGCAAGAAGATTCAAAATGTTCTACTTTCATTTGATGGAGCTGTTGAAATGAGCTATTCAGAGTATTGGCATAAAATCAAAGAATACAGGAGGTTAGCCACGCCAAAGTTCTATCAAATATGTGGATGGTCTTCTTGGAAGTGGCAAGCAATATTTCTTAAGGAAGGCAATAAATAAAAGCCAATATGTAGAGATTTGCCAACTGAGTCACCTGATATGGTGTTTCTGGTAAAATAGAGTTAGTTTACTTTTGAAAAAAATGTTTTCTTTTAAACAAACTGGAGTGCATTGTCAAAACCAGAATAAATTCGGTTCACAGACAATCACCACCTTTTAAGATTGCATACAGTAGGCTTGCTTAATGGAATGATTGAATAGAATACCCTACTGAAGCAGCCGAAACAATTTCCTGTGTAACTGCGTCAGCCCAGCCTTTTGTGTTAGGAGCATGTAAAACTAGACAGCTAGGTTGTTTTGACCTCGGACTGAATGTTAGCAGTCACTGGGTAAGAGAATCAAAAACCTTTTGTACAAATATACTTCTTTTTTTCATTGGAATTTAAAATGTAAATCTTAATTAAATGCTAAAGTTGCCATCCTTAAGCAGGGTTTTAAAAATTCTCCAATGGAAGAGTAGTTAGGTTTAATTAATCAAAGAAGCACCTTTAAATGGGTTCCTCTGTAATTGCATCAGCAAAGCCTAGTTTCAGGAATATCTAAAATGAGCCAAGTCAGTGTGACTTAATGCTTAAATATGACCTACAACAGAGTGCAAAAATTGGGTAATATGGGGAATTAGAGGAAAGAGGTGTCTCTTTGTTTTTGTTTTTCCTAATTGTTTCAGCATCTGGGAATTGGCAGGAGTGGAAGCTACATACTTAGTGAGTACCTGGTAAGTGATTTTGATTAATTCATATAAACACCAAAAATAGGAGCCGTAGTAAGTCATTCAGGCCTTCAACCCTGCTCTGCTATTCAGTATGGTCATAAATGATCATCCATCTCAGTACACTGTTTACAGTTTCTCTCCATACTCTTGGATCCCTTTATCGGCTGGCAAAAAACTATTCAATTGCCAAGGTTCAAAATAGTATAGGTCCTGGTGGTCAAGTTAATAAACTATATTTTAAAAATAAATATATAATTAAATCGTTACTTAGAATACAGTTAGGATGACAGGGCAGGTGATATGTCACTGTTTCAGCATGTTGAACAACACTTGGAGGAAGCACTGAGGGTGACAAAGGCACAATATGTACTCTGGATAGAGATTTCAATGATCACCACTACCAAGAGTGGCTTGGCAGCAGCACTAAAGAACATAGCTGCTAGTCTGGGTTAGCAGCAGATGGCGAGGCAACCAACAAGAGGGAAAAAATATACTTTATCTCATCCTTAACACTCTGCAGATGCTTCTCAATGATGACAATATTGGTAGGAGTCACCACTGCACAGTTCTGGCGGAACTGAAATCCAGCCTTCACATTGAGCATATACACCATCGCTATATTAAACGGGACAAATTTCAAACAGATCTAGCAACTCAAGACAGGGTATCCATGAGGCATTGTAGACCATCAGCAGCAGAATAGACCGGCAGCACAATCTGCAACGTCTGGCTTTTCTCCCTCTCAACCAATACCACCAAGCCAGGGGATCGTCCCTGGTTCAATGGAGAATGCAAGAGTACATGCCAATAGCAGCACCAGGCATACCTAAAAATGAGGGGCCAACCTGATGAAGCTATTAAGCAGGATTACTTGCATGCTAAACAGCTTAACCAGCAAGTGATCGACAGAGCTAAGCAATCCCATAACCAACAGATCAGAGCTAAGCTCAGAAATCCTGCGACATCTGGTTGAGAGTAGTGATGGTCATTTAAACAACTCAGTGAAAGAGGCTTCACAAATATCTCCATCCTGAATGACAGAAGAGCCTAACACATTAGTGCAGAATTTAAAGCAAAAATAATAGGAGCTTGTCAGAAATGCACAGCCATAACATTGGCTACCTGGTAGGAATCATGAGAGATGTTAATCTACATTTTGCCTGGATATGTCAACTAGGCAAAGGTAGCCTAGATGGGAAGCTCATGGGATGATTTTGAGATTGTTTCTTAGAGCAGCATATTCTGGATCCAACCTGAAGGCAGACTTTACTGGAATTGGTATTATGCAGCAAGATAAGGGTAATTCATGATCTCGTAATTAAGGTGGTCCTTGGTACCAGCGACCATAATATAACTGAATTTTAAATTCAGTTTATGGGAGAGAAGAGTGAGTCCTCGACCGTTTCTAAAAATGAAAATAGGAGATTTGAGGGCATGAAAGCAGAACTAAAATAAATTGGCAAATTAATGTAATGGAAAAGCAGGCATTTACAGGGTCATTTCAGAATATACAAAATAGAACATTCCGAAGAGAGAGAATAAATCCAAGGCGAGGACTCATCATCCCTGGTTAAGAAATTTTAAAAGCATATAATTGTGCAAATATAGATGATACCGCAGTAGATTGGTCAGACTATTAATAACAAAAAAAATTAATAAAAACTTAAGAAGATTTTAGAGTATAAAAGAAAGCCATCTAGAAATAGAAGAACAGATGGTAAAAGATCCTATAAACATTTAAAGAAGCATGGAGTTAACAAAGTGAGTGTGAGTCCTATGGAAGGCAAGTCTGGAAAATCACAAGTAGAAAATAAAGAAATGGTACATTAATTGAACAGATATTTTTTATCAGAATTCATTAAAAGGGCAATAAATAGCATCTGTGAAACAGCCACAAATTTGGAAATAGAAAGGAAAGAGAAAAATCTCAGTGAAGTGGTACTAAGTAAATTGTTGGAGCTGTGGGCTGACAAGTGCCGAGGCCCACATGGACTTCATCCAACAGTCTTGAAAGTCATGACCAGTGAATAGTTGAGGCATTGGTTTCAATTTTCCTAAACTCCTTAGATTTGGGGAAGTTCCAATTGGATTTGGAGAATAGCAAATACAATTCCTTTATTCAAAAAGGGAAGGAGACAGAAAGTAGCCAATCAACAAGCCAATTACCTCAACATTTGCCATAGTACCAATGTTGGGTATTATTAAAGAAGTTATAGCAGACAATTTGGATAAGTTCAAGGTAATCTGCCAGAATTAACATGGTGTTGTGAAAGGGAAATCATGTTTAAGCAATCTATTGGAGTTCATCGAGGAAGTAACATTTTTAGAAGAATTCTTTACTGCAGAGGGTGGAATCCTTTACTGCAATTTTTTGTCTGTCATTAAGAGAATCAAGCTTTATGGGGTAAGGAGGGAAGGTGAAGTTAAGAGCATGATCTCATTGAAAAAGAAGTGAAGCACAATTGATGGGCCAAATGGCCTTTGTCTGGGGGAACTTTTGGATATATTGTACTTCAATTTTCAGAATATATTTGATTCATTTCAAAGATTATTACTACAAATGAAAATTCTTAGTATAGGAGACAGCAGTTTGTCTTGAATGTAAGATTGGCTGGTTAACAGGAAGCAAACAGTAGGTAGAAGTGACCTAACTAATGGTGTGTCACAGGGATTAGTGCTAGGACTTCAACTTTTACAATGTTATAAATGACTTGGACGAAGGGACGGAACCTCTGGTTGCCAAAGTTGCTGACGACACTAAGATATGTAGAAAACTTAAATTGTGAAGAGGACATCAGGAGAATACAGAAAGGCATAGATTGGTTAAAGTAGTAGTGATGTGCCAAATGGAGTATAATGTGGGAAAGTGTAAAGTTGTCCTTTTTGGCAGGAAGAATGAAAAAGGAGCATATTATCTCAATTGTGAGAGATTGCAAAATGTTATGTATTCTGGTGCATTAATCACCTAAGGCTAATATGCAGGTACAGCAAAACGATTAGGAAAATGAATTGAGCCAAATGTCGGTGGAGGGAAAGTTGTTGAGGGACAGGATGTATATGTATTTGGAAAGGCAAGACTGATTAGGGATAGTCAACATGGCTTTGTGCGTGGGAAATCATGTCTCACAAACTTGTCATGTCTTACAGGTTAATCCCGAGAACTCTGTGGGAAGCTAGGGAAGTGATTGTTAGGCCTCTTGCTGAGATATTTGTATCAGCGATAGTCACAGGTGAGGTGCCGGAAGACTGGAGGTTGGCTAACGTGGTGCCACTGTTGAAGAAGGGCGGTAAAGACAAGCCAGGGAACTATAGACCAGTGAGCCTGACATTGATGGTGGGCAAGTTGTTGGAGGGAATCCTGAGGGACAGGATATATATGTATTTGGAAAGGCAAGACTGATTAGGGATAGTCAACATGGCTTTGTGCGTGGGAAATCATGTCTCACAAACTTGTCATGTCTCACAGGTTAATCCCGAGAACTCTGTGGGAAGCTAGGGAAGTGATTGTTAGGCCTCTTGCTGAGATATTTGTATCAGCGATAGTCACAGGTGAGGTGCCGGAAGACTGGAGGTTGGCTAACGTGGTGCCACTGTTGAAGAAGGGCGGTAAAGACAAGCCAGGGAACTATAGACCAGTGAGCCTGACATTGATGGTGGGCAAGTTGTTGGAGGGAATCCTGAGGGACAGGATATATATGTATTTGGAAAGGCAAGACTGATTAGGGATAGTCAACATGGCTTTGTGCGTGGGAAATCATGTCTCACAAACTTGTCATGTCTCACAGGTTAATCCCTAGAACTCTGTGGGAAGCTAGGGAAGTGATTGTTAGGCCTCTTACTGAGATATTTGTATCAGCGATAGTCACAGGTGAGGTGCCGGAAGACTGGAGGTTGGCTAACGTGGTGCCACTGTTGAAGAAGGGCGGTAAGGACAAGCCAGGGAACTATAGACCAGTGAGCCTGACATCGGTGGTGGGCAAGTTGTTGGAGGGAATCCTGAGGGACAGGATGTATATGTATTTGGAAAGGCAAGACTGATTAGGGATAGTCAACATGGCTTTGTGCGTGGGAAATCATGTCTCACAAACTTGATTGAGTTTTTTGAAGAAGTAACAAAGAGGATTGATGAGGGCAGAGCGGTAGATGTGATCTGTATGGACTTCAGTAAGGCATTTGACAAGGTTCCCCATGGGAGACTGGTTAGCAAGGTTGGATCTTACAGAATACAGGGACAACTAGCCATTTTGATACAGAACTAGCTCAAAGATAGAAAACAGAGGGTGGTGGTGGAGAGTTGTTTTTCAGACTGGAGGCCTGTAACCAGTGGAGTTCCACATGGATCAGTGCTGGATCCACTACTTTTCGTCATTTATATAAATGATTTGGATGCGAGCATAAGAGGTATAGTTAGTAAGTTTGTAGATGACACCAAAATTGGAGTTTATTTCAGATAAATGTGAGGTCATAGAGATGTACAGCACGGAAACTGCTGCATTTTGGGAAAGCAAATCTTAGCAGGACTTATACACTTAACGGTAAGATCTTAGGGAGTCTTGCTGAAAAAAGAGACCTTGGAGTGCAGGTTCATAGCTCCTTGAAATTGGAGTCACAGGTAGATCGGATAGTGAAGAAGGTATTTGGTATGTTTTCCTTTATTGGTCAGAGTATTGAATACAGGAGTTGGGAAGTCATGTTGAGGACATTGGTTAGGCCACTTTTGGAATATTGTGTGCAATTCTGGTCTCCTTACTATCGGAAGGATGCTGTGAACATTGAAAAGAGTCAGAAAGGATTTACAAGGATGTTGAAAACAGAAGTCAAGGAATGGAAGGCAACAGTCACATGATAAGATGAAGTTGAGAAAACGGTGGAAAATGGAAGCAATATTGAAAATTTTTCCAATTCCAAACAAAAGCAGGAAGCAGGACTAATGATGTCATTCATATACTGGAGAAAGAATTGCCAGGGTTGGAGGATTTGGGCTATAGGGAGATGTTGAATAGGCTGGATCTGTTTTCCCCGGAGTGTCGGAGGCTGAAGGGTGACCTTATAGAGGCTTATAAAATCATGAGGGGCATGGGTAGGATAAATAAACAAAGTCTCTTCCCTCGGGTGGGGGAGTCCAGAATTAGAGGGCATAGGTTTAGGATGAGAGGGGAAAGATGTAAAAGAAACCTAAGGGAGCTGCATGTATGGAATGGGCTGCCAGAGGAAGTGGTGGAGGCTTGTACGATTGCAACATTTAAAACGTATCTGGATGGGTATATGAACATGAAGGGTTTGAAGGGATATGGGCCAGGTGCTGGCAGGTGGAACTAGATTGGGTTGGGATATCTGGTCAGCATGGACAAGTTGGACTGAAGGGTCTGTTTCCGTGTTGTACATCTCTGACTCTTTGATCCTATAATGTTATAAAAGAGAGTGCTGGAGAACTCAGCACATCTGACAGCATCTGTGAAGAGAGAAAATTAACGTTTCAAATCCATTGACTCTTCTCCAGAATTGAGGGAGCTGGACAATTATGTTTTTTGTGCTGTTGACAAAAGGGGAGCAGAAACATGTGGAACAGATGGTAACAATGCCAAGAGCAAAATACAAAGGAAATGCTAATAGTAGGAACAAGGAGATTGGGTATAAACTAGGTATTCATGATAGTAGTAAAAAGCAAGATAGTTCTGCTGCGTGCTCTGGAAGGAAGGTGAAGGGTTGAGGACAAAATATGGAAATGGGTCAGACACAGCTAACGGTCCTTTCAACCATAATGGAGGAATCCTCAATTGAAAAAATAAAATGAAAATTTTGGAGGTGCCCCTGTTGAAGTTGGCAACGTCAAACAATGAGTTGGAGAAATTAGGAGAATGAAGTTCTGACACAAAGCAGTGTGATGAAATGAAGTCCACGGTTTGTAATGGATACTTGCGACAGCCAATCCCTAGAAATGAAAACAGAAGTCAAGGAATGGAAGGCAACAGTCACATGATAAGATGAAGTTGAGAAAAAGGTGGAAAATGGAAGCAATATTGAAAATTTTTCCAATTCCAAACAAAAGCAGGAAGCAGGACTAGTGATGTCATTCATATACTGGAGAAAGAATTGTGGAAGGAAGCCGCATGTTCCACATACACCAAAAAGTGACTGGGATAACTGGGACCTAAATGGATATCCATAGCCAACTCTGGAGAAACTAAAACGTAGAACAGTACAGGTCCTTTGGCCCTCGGTGTTGTGCCGAGCTTTTATCCTACTCTAAGATCAAACTAACCTACATACCCTACATTTTACTATCATCCGTATGCCTATCCAAGAGTCACGTAAATGTCTGTAATGTATCTGACTCTACTGCCACTGCTGGCAGTGTATTCCATGCACCCACCACTCTCTGTAAAGAGCTTACCTCTGACATCTCCCCTAAACCTTCTGCCAGTTACCTTAAAATTATGTCCCCTCGTGATAGCCGTTTCCGCCCTGGGAAAAGGTCTTTGGCTATAAACCCTATCTATGCCTCTCATCTTGTACACCTTTGTCAAGTCACCTCTCATCCTTCTTCTCTTCAATGAGAAAAGCCCTAGCTCCCTCAACCTTTAATCATAAGACTTGTTAAGGAATAATTTATTTAAAGTGGAGAGTGTTGGTGAATGGGAAGTGTTCAGGCCCCCTTTCAAAGTAGGGAGACCTTCAGACCATCCTGATGGGAGTTTTGGGTGTGTTGAGGGATTTCACAAGCATGGTGAAGAGGAGATGGTTAGGACCAGAAAACTGGAAATTGTGGAACTGATGCACAGCATCAAAAGAATCATGTGTACAAGTGGGAAGAGACTGAGGTGGGGCGGGGGGCAGGGGTGGAATTAAAAAAAGAGTTCAGATTGAAAGAAGTAAGTTCAGTGGACCAGGAACAAACTGAAATGATGGGTGTGCCAAGGTTGTGTTGTTCATAGATTTTGGTAGAAGGTAGAAATGGACTTTGCAGGAATGAGGTGGGAAGTTGTGGTGGGGAGATCTTCAAATGGGGTGATGTCAATGTCAGACTGAGGAGAATTGAAAAGTGGGAAGGTTATGTTTCAGTTACACAAGGCATTTGTGAAACCGCATCTGGAATACTGTGTACAGTCTTGGTAACCTTATTTAAGGAAGGATATAAATGTGTTGAAATCAGTTGAGTAGGCAAGTTGTCTTATGGAGAAAGTTTAGACAACGTAGGTTTTGAACTGCTGGAGTTTAGAAGAGCCATAGGTGACGTTTTTGATTTAGATTTTATTGTCACATGTACTAAAGTAAAGAACAATAGGAGTATAGTGAAAAGTGTGCAAATGTTGCCACACAAGATGCCATCTTAGTTATCAAGGTACCTAGGTACCAAAAAACTTGGGTCAAAGTACTAAAAGAAACAATGATTATAGCAAATGGGGTTATAGTGATTGTAACAAGATTAGCCAGATGGATTTCACAGAATAGGAGTTCCCTGATTGGACCAGCCCAATCAGGGAGACCTGGCTGACAACTAAGAACAGGAGTGTCCACCTGCACATACACAAAAAAAACAAAAAAAAAGACTAAAGAGAAAAAAAAAGAAAAAGAAAGAACAGGAGTTGCAGAGTATTCCAAAGGAAGTGGACAACCTCGCCAGTCAACTGAGCTTGGGAAACATCAATTGCATAGCCTTTCTCAAGACATATCCTGAACACAGACTCTTACGTCAGCCCACAGAAAAACCCTAAATCATAGCCAAGCTTAGGCCAAACAGTTAAAGTTTCTTCAGGATCCAGGCCAGCAAGCCATTGTAGTTGCTGCTGGTATGCGGACCTAAGACTGAAAAAGAGTAACACTAGACCTAAACTGAGTAAGAGAATACATAGGCTGGAATCCAGAAGAGTGCACACCCTGGAAAGACTACCTATATCTGGTTTGGAACAGTCAAATTGATTAGCAACATCTAAATCAGAACCAGTCAAAATAAATGTCTGGTTAAGTGGTCACCCGCTTCTAATGGGAGGGGTTGATATTCCACTCATTAACAAATTTCATTTCTTTCTTTTTTTTTAACCCCCACACTACCACCTAAGTGCGGTAGTGCTTATTTTTTCCCCAGCACCCATGGTGTGTGTGTGTGTGTGCAGGTGTGAGACACAGTGAAAGACACAAAGTGCACGAATCTTTATTCAAATTCCAACACCAGGAAGATAGGAAAATACCTGAGTGGCCAGTGACAAACAGTGCCCTTCACATAAAAGGACAATGCTGTGTGATCAAAACAGTGAAGGGGAGGGTAGGGACTAAATCAAAATAGAGTTGGAGGGGGAAATAATGCACTCTACTACCTGCGGCGCCACCTCTCCCTGAACAACTCCAGGGTGTTGGTGGACACAGCGTGCTCCTTCTCCAAGGACACCCGGGCCCTAACGTAACTGCGGAAGAGGGGCAGGCAGTCGGCCCTAACGACCCCCATTAACAAATTTTATTCTGGATTCCAACTCTTAGGTTTACGCAACACTTAGCTAGACTGTGATCCTATACTGGGGAACCTTTTAAGATTAAGAGTACAACATCGGTTCCAGTCTTTTGAGAAGCAGCTGGTTCGGTTACCACTGATTGTAATAAAAGGTTCAGGCCCAGGCTTAATGGGGTCAAATTGGTTGAGAAAGATTCACCTTGATTGCTCAACATTTTTCAATTAAGAAATGGCTACCTGAGTGAAGTCCTAATTATATATCCAGAGGTTTTTCAGGAAGGCCTAAGGACCATCAAAGGAGTCAACTTGCATGTTGACAAGGAAGCAATTCTATGCTTCTGTAAAGCCGACTTAGGCTGTCCTCGAGGTGGTCGAAAGGTGTGTCAGGGCGGACCGAGAACTGGAAGGGGCATGGGGTGGACCGAGAACCGGAAGGTGGATAGGGGCGGGCTGCCTTAGAGTGGTCGGAAGGTGGGAGGGGCGGGGGCTTGCTGGGCTTGTATTGTCTGCACTTTTGTATGTAACGGTATTGTCTAATGTATAAATGTCATTGTCACTGTCTTGTCATATGTGGAACTGGGATTTGAGGTTTGTCCTCCTCTCCCTGTGAAATGGTTGAACAGTAGGGTTCGGGGCCTAGCTTTGCTGCTCCTCTCCCTTGTAAAATTGCTGTCTTTTGTGTACAGCTGTCAATGTTTTTTGTAAACTGGTTTGTAATTTGTTTAATAAAATAATATAAAGCCGACTTAGGCTGTCCTAGAGGTGGTCGAAAGGTGTGTCAGGGCGGACCGAGAACTGGAAGGGGCATGGGGTGGACCGAGAACCGGAAGGTGGGTAGGGGCGGGCTGCCTTAGAGTGGTCGGAAGGTGGGAGGGGCGGGGGCTTGCTGGGTCTGTATTGTCTGCACTTTTGTATGTAATGGTATTGTCTAATGTATAAATGTCATTGTCACTGTCTTGTCACATGTGGAACTGGGATTTGAGGTTTGTCCTCCTCTCCCTGTAAAATGGTTGAACGGTAGGGTTTGGGGCCTAGCTTTGCTGCTCCTCTCCCTTGTAAAACTGCTGTCTTTTGTGTACAGCTGTCAATGTTTTTTGTAAACTGTTTTGTAATTTGTTTAATAAAATATATATAAAGCCGACTTAGTGCCTATTGCCTTATGTGCGAAAGTTGAGGTAGAAACCAGAATCCTGGAAAGTGAAGGAATCATCATACCAGCCCAATTTGCAGAATGGGCAACATTAGTTGTACCAATTGTGAAGTCTGACATCTTGATTTGCCTTTGTGGGGATTTTAAACAAACAGTAAGCCATATTTCACATGATAAATATCCAATCCCTCGCATAGAAGATATATATGCAAAGCTGGCAGGAGGGCTGTCCATCACAAAGCTGGACATGAGTAGAGGATGGCAATTTTTAATTTATTTATTCATTTGTGAGAAGTGGGTATCGCTGGCTGGCCAACATTTATTGCCCGTCCCTAGTTGCTCTTCAGACGGGTGGTGCTGAGCTGTCTTCTTGACTTGCTGCAGTCACTTGCTGTGCCATTAGGGAGGGAATTCCAAGATTTTCACCCAGCGACAGTGAAGGAATGGCAATATATTTCCAAGTCAGGATGGTGAGTGGCTTGGAGGGGAACTTGCAGGTGGTGGTGGTGTTGTCGTGGATCTGCTGCCTTTGTCCTTCTAGAAACAAGTGGTTGAGGGTTTGAAAGATGCTGTCTGAGGATCATTGATGGATTTCGGCAGTGCATTGTGTATATAGTGCACACTTACTTGAGTGTCAGTGGAGAACAGACTGGGTGCTTGTGGGTGTCGTGCCAGTCAAGCAGGCTGCTTTGTCCTGGATGGTGTCAAGCTTGAGTGTTGTTGGAGCTATCCACATTCAGGCAAGTTGGGGAATATTCCATCACACTACTGACTTGTGCCTTGTAGATGGTAGACTGGCTTTGGGGAATCAAGAGGTGAGTTACTCAGTGCAGAATTCCTAGCCTCCAATTTGCTCTTGTAGCTGCTGTGATTATGTGGTGAGTCCAGTTGAGTTTCTGGTCAATGATAATCCCCAGGATGTTTATAGTGGGGGATTCAGTGATAGGAACACCATTGAAAGTCAAGGCGTCGTGGTTAGATTGTCTCTTATTGGTAATGGCCATAGCCTGGCATTTGTGTGGTGCGAATATTACTTGTCACTTGTCAGCCCAAGCTTGGATATTGTCCAGATCTTGTATTTGAGTATGGACTGCTTAAGTATCTGAGGAGTTGCGAATGGTGCTGACCATTGTGCAATCAATGGCGAACATACCCACTTCTGACCTTATGATAAGAAGGGTCCATCATGAGGCAGGTGAAGGTGGTTGGGCCTCAGATACTATCCTGAGGAACTCCTACAGAGATGTCCTGAAGCTGAGATGACTGACCTCCAACAACAACCATTTTCCTGTATGTCAGGTATCACTTTAACTACCAGAGAGTTGCACCGATACCCATTGATTCCAGTTTTACTGGAGCTCTTTGATGCCACTCTCTGTTGAATACACTCTTGATATTAAGGGCTGTCACACTTACCTCACCTCTGAAATTCAGCTCTTTTGTCCATGTTTGAACCAAGGCTATAATTAGGTCAGGAGCTGAGTGGCCTTGGAAGAACCTAAACTGGGTGTCACTGAGCAGATTATTCCTGAGCAGGTGTTCTTGATTGTACAGTCGATGACCCCTTCCATCACTTTACTGACGATCGAGAGTAGGCTGATGGAACGGGTGGATTTGTTCTGCTTTTTCTGTACAAGACATGCTTGGGCAATTTTCAGGTAGGTGCCAGTGTTCTTACTTTACTGGAACAGCTTGGCTCGGAAGTGATAAATTCTGGAGCACAAGTCTTTAATACTATTACCAGAATGTTGTCAGGGCCTGTAGCCTTTGTAGTATCCTGTGCCTCCAACAGTTTCTTGCTATCACATGGAGTGAATCGAATTGGCTGAAGACTGGAGCCGTCTCCTCTAGTGTGTTGTTTAATTGTCCACTACTGGTCACATCTGGATGTGGTGGGACTGTAGAGCTTAGATCTGATCTGTTGGTTGTGAGATCGCTTAGCTCTGTCTATCACTTGTTGCTTTCGCTGACTGGCATACAAGTAATCCTGTTTGGTGGCTTCACCAGGTTGACACCTCATCCTCAACTATGCTTGCTGCTGCTGCTGCCTTCCCCCCCTCCCCTACACACATGCACACGCACACGCACTCACTCACTTACTCACTCCATTGAACCAGGATTGATCCCTTGGCTCGATGGTAATGGTTGAGTGGCTATGCCGAGACGAGGTTACAGAGATTGTGGTGGAGTGCAATTCTGCTGCTGTTGATGGTCCACTGTGCCTGATGGATGCTCAGTGTTGAGTTGCCAGATCTGTTTGAAGTCTGTCTCACATAGCACAGTGATAGTGCCACACAACACGATGGAGATTGTTCTCATTGTGAAGGCTGGACTTCATCTCCACAAAGGCCTGTGCGGTGGTTGCTTATACCGATACTGTCATGGACAGATGCACTTGCAGCTGACAGGTTGATAAGTATGAGGTCAAGTATGTTTTTTCCCTCTTGTTGGTTTCCTCACCACTTGCTGGAGAACCCAGTCTCGTTGATATGTCCTTTAGGACTCGACAGCTCAATCAGTAATTCTGTTGCTGAGCCATTCTTGGTGATGGACATTGAAATTCCCCACCCAGAGTATGTTTTGTTCCCTTACCATTCTTAGTGCTTCCTCCAGGTGTTGTTCAACATGTGTGAATACCGATTCATCAGCTTAGGGATGGTGATATGTGGTAATAAGCAGGAGGTTTCCTTGCTCATTTTTAACCTGAAGCTATGAAACTTCGAGGTCTGGCGTCAATGTTGAGGACTTACAGGGCAACTCCCTCCCAACTGTATACTTCTGTGTTGCCACCTCTGCTGGGTCTGTCTTGCCGGTAGGACAGGACATATCTAGGGATGGTAGTGGTGGCGTCAGGGTCATTCTCTGTAAGGTATGATTCCAGGGGTGTTTCTGCTGTTGTCTTTTCCTGTGCCTCAGTCGATGCCAGGTGAGCAATTCAGGTCCATTCCTTTGAGACTTTGTAGCGATTGGTACAACTGAATGGCTTGCTAAGGGCACTTGCGAGTCAACCACATTGCTGTGGCTCTGGAGGCACATTTGGCCAGATCAGGTGAGGATGACAGACTTCCCTTCCCTGAGGGATGTTAATGGGAATGACCTAGTAAACCCTGGATTCGGTTACATGTCAACTATGCAGGAACTTTCATGGGCTCAATGTTCTTAATCACTGTGGACGTCCACTCAAAGTGGCTGGGTGTGCATAGAGTTCATTCATCAAACACAGGAACGACAATAGAAAACCGGTGCATATCTTTGGCAATACATGGACTCTCTGAAGTGTTGTTCAATACAACAGGTTTGCTTGTCAGCAGGGAATTTGGGTATTTTGTAAAGTTGCATGTGATTGACATATAAGGACAGCTCCATGCCATCCATCATCCAATGGTCTGGCAGAAAGAGCAGGTTACAGTTTTACTAGATAGCACACTGTATAGGTTCCTATTTGATATTAGGACCACCACTCATTCTACTAGAGGGATAGTTGGAGGAGTGTCAAACACCACTCTCCCATGAAAGACTCCGTTAAGCAAGAGAGACAGTTTATTTAAGGTGACAAGGTTTGGTGTAGAAACCATAGGAATGCCTTGTATGGGTAAGAGGCATGGTCAACGCGAGGTCAGGTCCAGTGCTGTGCAAAGGTCAGGTAGGTGTGACAGTCCTAAACAACGACATGGACCATATGAAAGCTACAAACTCATAAATGGTACAGGAGCAAAATATGTCTGGCTCCTTGACGACCTTTCCAACTGTTCCAGAATCCGGTGGTTCTCCCTCTCCAGCATGCGTTGAAGATACCTCGGAGTCTGAAATGGACACAGTGGATGTCACTACCTCGATGCCTTCGCTGCCTGAAGAGAATATCATAGAGATGTACAGCTTGGAAACAGACCCTTCGCCAACCAGATATCCTAATCTAGTTCCATTTGCCAGCCTTCGGCGTATATCCATCCAAACCCTTCCTATTCATGTACCCATCCAGATGCCTTTTAAATGTTATAATTATCCTAGCCTCCACCACTTCCTCTGGCAGCTCATTCCGTACACGCACCACCCTCTGCGTGAAAAGGTTGCCCCTTAGGTCCCCTTTAAATCTTGCCCCCTCACTCTAAATCTATGCCCTCTAGTTCTGGATTCCCTCACCCCAGGGAAAAGACCTTGTCTATTTACCCTACTCATGCCTCCCATGATTTTATAAATCTCTAAGGTCACCCCTCAGCCTCCAATGCTCCAGGGAGAACAGCTCCAGCCTATTCAGCCTTTCCCAAAGCTCAAATTTCTTCCAAGACTCTCCAGGCACAAGAGGTGAGCTACACCACCCATATCAGGCAGAGTTGGAGGAACCTGATCCGATGGTAAAATGCTCAAAGAGGAGCTGCAAAATAAAAACAGCCAATGTCCTCAGACTTAGAGGAGGATGGATATTGAGTTGTTTCACAGGTTCTGCTGAAACATACAAGATCCTGAAGGGTTTTGACTAGGTGGATGTGGAGAAGACATTTCCTCTTACAGGAAGATCTACAATGGGGTAATTGTTTAAAAAGATGTCTTTGGAACTTTTCCTGAAAAGGTGGTAAGAGTGGAGACTTTTAATATTTTGAAAGTAGAAGTAGATAAGTTCTTTATAGGATAGATGGGTGAAAGGTTATCAGGTGTAGGTGACAGTGTGGTTTGAGATTACAATCAGAGCAGCCTGATGTTATTAAATTGTGGAACAGGCTTGGGGCTATTGACCTATTCTTCCTATTCCTTGTTCATCTGTAAGCTATTCTGGCACTAGCTGGTCTTAATTGCTGACAGTTTAAAATCTCAAGCTTAAAAATGTGTTGCTGGAAAAGCGCAGCAGGTCAGGCAGCATCAAAGGAACAGGAGAATCGACGTTTCGGGCATAAGCCCTTCCAGCAACACATTTTTAAACTCTGATCTCCAGCATCTACAGTCCTCACTTTCTCCTAGTTTAAAATCTCAAACCTATTTTCAAAGATTATGCAACAATGTGTTGCATAATGTAGCAAATGTAATGAATTGATTGCCACAGATTTAGTCAAATCTGCTTTCTAGCTCAATAAAGCCATTTTTGTATCCTGTTTCAGGTTATGGAATTTGATGAGCCATCTGTTCTTCTCGCCAATGAAAACTCAAGATTTTGTGCAATGTTTGCTGCTGCTGAAAATAAAGCCACAATAAAGGGCTAACAAAGTCTACAGAATTTTCTTCAGAATTAACTTACTTGCTGCTTGTGATAAGTTGTCAACATTTCTCTATCCTGGGACAACATATCCTCAGTTGTTTTACAACAACTTACACTATTTATGTATGCCCAGAGTAATTTCAGATACTCTAAGACTTTGTTTTCTGAATTTTCTTTTAGGATTTTTAATTGAAAGCTGAGCTAATTCTATTAACTACAAATCAATTCAAGGTTCAGGGAGCCTTAGATGTTAGTTTCAAATGCCTATAAGTTAAGCCTCAGACATTACAGATCTATAAATCAATACATAGAGTATTTGCAGTGCGTATATGCTGTGCTTTATTTTGTATTCTATTTTTGCACTGTTATATTGTGCTTTCTTTTATAATCTACTCCTGTACAGTTTTACACTGTATCAGAATTTGCTATTTAACTGTGAGACAGTTGTCAATGTCAAGTTATATTTATATAGAATAAAGATTACACCAATTCATAAATCAAATTAATATTCTTCACTGTTTAATCCAGACAGCAGTAGATGTTGTCATGGTAAACAGTACCAAATAGATTTATTTTAGTCATTCTGATTCTAGTATGGCACTAAATTCTTTGGAGTTTTTTTTGTTACTAGGAAAAATATACCTCAGGTTCAAATTATTTTACCGTATGATTTGTACTGTTGACATTTATTGTCCATGTGCACTATGGGTATAAGCTACTTCCTTAAGACCATGTAAAAGTGGTTCTTGCTGTTACCATAGAATGCTTGTTGTACCAATCCTGGCCATGTTGCACGTATTTGTCACCTTGTAGAGTTTAGAGCCTTAGCATGATTTTGCAAATCAAGAAAACCTGCCTTGTTAAATCTTTAAATATAAATAAACTATTTTATGTTAATACATTTTATTTATCCTGGGTCTTGTTTTGAGAAAAGCGACAATAAATTATGTATACTTGTATTGAGAACACATCATAGAACCTGAAAAGTACACTGCAAGACATGAAATGTTTTTGAAACAGAGTCTTAAAATGTTTACACGTATGTTCAGGGTGGAATTCTTTTTTCCAAGGCAGGGTTTCCCACTCCACTACCTGACATGTGAGTGGGTTAGGCTAAGAGTCAATCTGCTAACTTAAATCTTTATTTAAAGATTGGCAGTTGACTATCAGTTGACTGATGCAACTTCCCTAGCAAAATCTCTTCCAATCAGAATCTACTTGTCAACCAATCAGCTGTCACCTCTCATATAGTATAAATATTATTTTCCCATCACTCTGTTATTTCTTCAGAATTGTCTCTGGGTGCAAGATGAGAAACTTTGACAAAATATCTTTTATCAGCAATACTCAAGTTCTGTACCTCCAAATGATCACTTACTACATTTTGTGGTTGGTTTTCCATCCTTTTAATAACATACCCAAAAGTTCTTATGAAATTTTGTAAGTTGCTGCAGGGTGGAAAAAAATTACATGAATTATTAGGGTTAATTCTTGTATTTTTAGACTATGTTCCCAAACTCCAGTGTCAGTGCCTGTGTTCGCTGGTATGTATCTGTGGAAGTTTTCACTTTGACAGTGAAATAAACAAGAGCTCAAGTCAAAGTTTTTATGTTCTGCTGTAAATCCTAAGACGTTCATACAATCTGTACTTCCACTGTCTGCCTTTATCACAAGTTAAATTAGGTGTACCGTATATTTGCAAAAATATTAGTCTTAATAGTCTTGGAAGAAAAGACTAAGGTCATACTTAAGGCTGAGATTGGTTCCCCTACTGACCAAGAATCTAAGATAATGAGGAAAATGCAGAAAAGTGGATGTGAGGAATATTCAGTTGGCCTTGATCCTATTGATTGGCAGAGCATGGTCAAGGCGCCAAATAGCCTATTCCTTTTCCTCATGGTCTTTATTAATTAGTCCATACTGCTGTGTAGTATCCATTCATAGAGTCATAGAGATGTACAGCTCGGAAACAGACCCTTCGGTCCAAATCATCCATGCCGACCAGATATCTTAACTTAATCTAGTCCCATTTGCCAGCACTTGGCCCATATCCCTTTAAACCCTTCCTATTCATATTCCCATCTAGATGTCTTTTAAATGTTGTAATTATACCAGCCTCCACCACTTCCTTTGGCAGCTAATTCCATACATGTACCATCCTCTACGTGAAAAAGTTACCACTTAGGTTTAGGTGAGAGGGGAAACATTTAAAAAGAGACCTCTGTCCTCTACTTCTGGACTTCCATACCCACGGGAAAAGGCCTTGCCTATTTATCCTATCCATGCCCCTCAAGATTTCATAAACCTCTAGAAAACATCCTTTACTGAATTCCAGCTGTGCAAAAACGCTGTTCTATTTTGCAGATCAAGTAACTAATTTGGCAAACCATACCTTTAGTCCCTTCACTCAAGTCATTTAAGACTCTAGGATAAAGTCGATCAGGAATCTGGGCATTTAACAGCGTGCAGCTCCAACAGCTCGGTCAGTATTAGTTCTCTGAGTGATGATAGTTTCCTCCAAGTTCCTCCCTCCTTTCCATTTCCTGCTTTATAGCTGCTTCTGCAATCTTACTTACATCCACCATACTGAAGACTGATATAAATACCTGCTCAATTCAACTGCAATCTCCTTGTTTTCCATTATTAATAGCCTGAAGAAGGGCTTATGCCCGAAACGTCGATTCTCCTGTTCCCTGGATGCTGCCTGACCTGCTGCGCTTTTCCAGCAACACATCTCCGGCTTCCATTATTAATACTCCAGACTCACTTTCTACAGGATTGACACTTGCCTTTTTTTTTAAAGAATTTGTACAAACTCTTATAAATCTGTTTTTGTATTTCTAGCTAGTTCTCTTGAAAGCTAATTTTAATCCCCACTTTATTTACATTCTTGCTTGTTTGTATAACCAAATAGCTTTAATTGGATTGAATTAGCTTTATTGTCACGTACTCAAATGAGTACAGTGAAAATTTTACAAGTCGTCACTTATGGCATCATCTTAGGTACAAAAGGTACCAAGTACAGATTCTTCAGTAAAGTTCTTTTGGGAAACAAAAAATTAGATAAATAAAGTAGTAAGAGCTCCTAGCTGAGACACTTCTGTGCCTGTGAATGTAGTAATTGTACATAATAACCAGTTGTAAAAAACATTTGTCAGATCCTTCAATACGACATAATTCTCACCTAGTTTCTGAAGTTATGAGGGATAACTGCATTGCTGTATCATACCAAATTCTTTATTGGAGGCAATTCAGTTCAAAGAAAACCTAAGGAACAGTTCAGACATACAGAATCAAGTGTAACTCAGCAAAATGGGGATTACTTTTATTTGCAAGGTGGGTTGATAGTGACTGATGAAAAAATCTTGATTATTTTAAATCAAGAGCCTAGATTTTGACACATACCATTGTGGAGGAGACTAAGTTAAAATGAAACTCCTGCTTTGTAGGTGTTTTCTAAAGATTAGAAGTGATTTTCCAAGATATTTGAATGTAAACAAATTTGTTAAGTCATAACTTTTACTGTTTGATTAAAATGCAAGAAGTTAGACTGAGGAAGAGCTCTTTGCAGTGTTTCTTTGTGGTCCGAAGAAATGCATAAAATTTAAACTTGTCCTGAGCTTTTTTATTTGTAATTGAACATTTAATTATCATCATGCTACATATCATACAGGTAATGTAAAAGAAAAAAAAGTGAACTCATGTACCTTTCATGCTCTCAAGATGTTCCAAAGTCGTGCTCTGCCTTATTTTCTCCAGTCCTTCACTTAATCAACAATTACAAAGTTGCAAACCAAATTCCACATTTGTCAACTAAAGGCTTTGTTTGTCTTCTTCCCAGCCCATTCATTCCCAGGCAAGAGAAAAATCTATCCATATGAACAAACCTGCCCATCAAATGCAATCAATGCCATTTTTTTTAACAAATGGCACTATTTGGTTGTTGAAAATGTCTATTGTTTTCTATTGGTCACATACTTTGTATGCTGTGTACGACTTGTATAAACTTGGAGATACATTGGGATAAATGCAAAGTAGATCATACAGGAATTTTTATTTGCACTTTTTATTTGGCCACTCAACATTTTGGATTCCATTTGTTTTCTATCCAATGTTTTACATAATGTAAGGAAAACCATTAATTACTGTAATGTCACCTACAACATAAATGATTAACTTTCATAAGCATTTCTCTTGTTTTGCCGGTTAAACATTTAAATTTCTTTCAACGATAGTCTTATTTCATCAACTTGATGCCATACCCTTGCAAAAAATCGTTCCTAGAAAAAAATGTCACAAAGTTAGGGAAACCATATTTGTATGATTTTTCACTTCAACAGATTGAGTACTGTAAGACCACCGGCAATGACATTATGTAATCTCCAAATTACAAACTGTTGTCCAGAATGCTGCTTGTCACTTAGTGCAAAGTCTTACACTGGTCAAGAATTGTAAGATCAATCAAGACCTACCATTATAGGAACTATAGTTGCAATAACTATTGATTTGCAACATGACAGACATTGAATACAGGCTCCGAGTGAGCAGAATTAGGAGGAGGGGTCTCAACAGCAGGCTCTCACCACCAAGGATTTTCAGATACCACTTAATTCACTTTCAACAAGATATGTGATGTATGATTCATCAAGAAAGTGATTCTTGACCTGTTCCACCTTCTTCATCAGGATCTACAGGGTGAAGGTGAAGCTATCAGCTGCCATCTGGGACACAGTGGATCTTTCTGAATGGGGTATGGTGACATGGCCAAAATGTTCTAGTTTGCCCACCATCATTGCATTTTTGGTATGTATAGCTTGACCTTAAGTGGCTACTGAGGCATCAATTTTCCACCTTTCAATTCATCTCCTTCATACAAATGCAGTGTCTCTTGTCCAAAACCTGGAAATAAAAACTATCCACAACAGTTTTGAACTGCATCACATTGGAACTGGTGGTAGCAATCTGGTTTAGCTGAGAGCCAACAGCTCGGGTACAAATTCTTGCCTATCTGGAAGCAGAAATAGATTGAGTAAAGGGAGTTCTGTTTAACATCAGAGAGTCAATGAATGCAGTGGCTACAGCTTTTGCTTTGTAAAAGAGCAAGATAAGGATGGAGTGTGATTTAATAATTTGATGTTTATTTTTGGTAAGTGCTAGATAAAACTGATTTTGTCAGAGGCATTACCAAAATATGCAGCACTGTCTCCAGCCCCAAGGCTCAGATTATGCCCCTCCCAGTTTTGCCATTCTTTCCTTTTATGGGTTACTTCATCCTCCAAGAGAAAAAAACTGCATTTATATTGTGCAATTCTTGACGATTGAACATCCCAGAATGCTTTACAGCCTATTAAGTACGTTGAAATGTTGGTACTGTTGTAATATTGAAAATTCAACAGCTAATGCCTACAAATCAAAATTCCACAATTGATGGATAATCTGATGTTGACTGAGGGATAAAAATCAAGATACCATCATGATGACTCTGCCTTTCTTAAATATATGCCATGGGATTCTTTATATTTACTTGAGAAGGCAGATGGACTTTCAGTTTAATGTTTCATCAAAAAGACTTATATATAGTGCAATGCCTTTTCAGTACATTTTCTATAGTCTGAGCTGTCAAAACCAGGGGATGTCATAGCTGTAACTGTGCATATGCCACGGCCATATTGTGTTAGTGATAGTGACTTCATAGCGAAATGTAATTGAAAGCTCATTTACACATCAAATATAGTACCAAGGTTGCAAACAGTTTGATTCATCCTCAGACAGGTGGCATTGAGGGGAGTTTAAAAAAAATTGGAGGTTACATGCATTAAAACAAGATTCTCATTTCATCAGACTACATTCAGAACCTGGTTGCAGAGGTGAAAGAGTAAAATAATCCACTTGCATTGCTCTGATTCCTGTGAAAACATAATTTTAGTCTTGAAAATATGCTGCTGTATTGTTGGTCTTACCCGTAACACCAAAATCAATTTCCTTTCTGTACTTATATTCTGCAGCATATACAAGAAAATTCACTTCCTCTTTTGCAATCCAAGACTCTAATCCCACTATTTTCCAATCATTAATGTAACTATCCCTATCTATTTCCTTTTAGAAAATGGTTACATTTTATTGTGTGTAGTTTTGGTCTCCTTTTCTGAGGAAGGATGCTCTTGCTGTTGAGGGAGTGCAGCGATTGTTTATTCGGCTGATTCTGGGGATGACGGGACTGACGTATGAGGACAGATTGATGAGGTTTGGATTGTTTTCACTGGAGTTTAGACAAAAGTGGAGGAGGATTTCAGAGATTTATAAAATTCTAATAGGACTAGACAGCGTAGATGCAGGTAGGATGTTCCTGATGCTGGGTGTGGTCAGAACAAAGGTCACAGTCTGAGGATTCAGGGTCGACCATTTAGGATGGACATGAGGAGACATTTCTTCACCTAAAGAGTGGTGAGCCTGTGAAATTCATAACTGCAGGAAGTAGTTGAATGTATTCAAGAGACAGCTACATGTGGCACTTGGACCAAATGGGATCACAAGATTATGTGGAGAAAGCAGGATTAGACTATTGAGTTGGATGAACAACCATGATTGTGAAGAATGGCGGAGCAGACTTAAAGGGCCAAATGGCCTCCTCCACTCCTATGTTCTATGTTTCTGTTGCCACCTTCAACCAATTTGATCCAAGCTGCATTTTCTAAACTGTTATTTGCTTATTTGGATACTTTGTTTTGGCCAATTAAACATATCTCTAGAAACAATTCATGCAAAATTTACACAAAAGTGGATATTACTTAGAATTAAGAATTTCAACATCAGGTAGTAAAACTGTTGAAATCCGGCCTGGTTCCCATTGGTAATTGATTTTCTCAAGTTAGGTAAATAATTTAATATTTTCAACATTTTTTTGTACAATATTGGGGATTATGTACTGACCAAATCTTTACTTCCAAGGTAGAATTTCTTCTACTAAGGTTTGATGAGTAAAAATACAGGCAGATTGTGCCTCAGCTAATCTTAGAGTAATAGCAGAGCTATAAAATTAGATTGTGTTTGCGTTAGTTGGCAACATAAAATTATTACTTCCTAGTTTTTACTACACTGATACTGGAAAGTTCCTGCATGCATGTCAAGTAAAGTCTTGGCTATGATTCTTCCATTTTAAATGGTTTACCAGAAATTGCTATCCAGATGCAAATGAAAGTGACCCATTTACGAGGGAAAACTCTCATTTTTCTTAATTTCTCACTATTGTACTGCACCCCTTCCCTCCTTTTGTAATTACTTTGGCATCTTTAATAACCGACCTTATTTATTATTTCACAGCATATGTTTGTCACTGGCTAGGTCAGCATTATTGCACATCCCTAATTGGTTTTACAAGGTGGTGTTGAGTTGCCTTCTTGGACTGTAACATTCAGTGTACATACACCTATTATGTCGTTAGGAAAAGAATTTACAGGATTTTGACCCAGTCTGCATGAAGGGACAGCAACATAGTTCCAAATAGGGATGGTGTTTGGCTTGGATGGGAACTTGCAGGCAACGGTGTTCCCATGCATTCCCTTCCCTTGTCCCTGTAGGTGATATAGATTAGAGCTTACTCTGGATCAATACTTTGTTTCTTTACTACAAGTTTTTTTAAATTGTAGTCATACATACCTAAGTACAGTGAAAACCTTTGTTTAGGAGTAGTACAGGCGGATCTTCGTATGTAAGGACATACTGATCCATTCTTTTATCCTTTCTCCCCCTTTCAACATAAAGCCCATATCTCTTCCTTCACTTCTGAATAAGTCATATTCCTCTCAAAGCTTTTCTGTCTCCACAGATACTGTTAGATCTGCTAAGTATTTCCTACATTTTGTCTTCCTGCTTTTAGTCACTAATTATTCTCGTTAATATTTTCCATCCTCTTCAAGCATACTAACACCCTCAGCATGGTGAATTATATCGCCATCATCCACCATCTCCTTTCGATTACCCAGCTTGCTGAGTTAAAAATCACAACACCAGGTTATAGTCCAACAGGTTTAATTGGAAGCACACTAGCTTTTGGAGCGCCGCTCCTTCATCAGGTGATAGCTGATGAGCTTGCGGAGATATTTATCCTTTGGTTTCATGCTTGCAAATCTATTCATGGTCATAGCATTCACCTGTCGCATTCTCTGGATTTCTCCAAGGACCAATTATTGCTATGCATACACTGCTATTTAACAAAATTAATTCAGACTTAGGACTGGCTGACAGAAGTATGCTAATGAATACTAACTACAGCTTTTAATTTTTTTCCTATCATCAGACTGCTTGTTTGATTTTCATAGAACATAGAAAAGTACAGCACAGAACAGGGCGTTTAGCCCATGTTTTGCTGAGGCTTATTCCTAATCTAAACTAAAATAACCTAACCTACGCACCCATCGATTCACTGCTGTCCATGTGCATGTCCAGTAGTCCCAAATGACTGCTTCCACCACCACCACTGCGTAAAGAACCTACCTCTGATGTCTCCTCTATACCTTTCTCCTAATACCTTAAAACTACTCGACCCTCATGCGAGTCGATCTTGCCCTAGGGAAAGCTATTGACTCTAGCTATTGACTCTATCCATGCCTCTCATTACCTTGTATACCTCGATCAGGTCACCTCTCTTCCTCCAGAGAGAAAAGTCTGAGCTTAGTCAATCTTTCTTCGTAAGACAAGCCCTCCAGTGCAGGCAGCATCCTGGTAAACCTTCTTGGCACCATCTCCAAAGCCTCTATATCTTTCCTTTAGCAGGGTGACCAGAACTGGACACAATATTCCAAGTGTGGTCTCACCAGAGACTTGTAGAGCTGCAGCAAAACCTCGCGGCTTTTAAACTCAATCCCCCTATTGGCTAAAACACCATATGCTTTCTTAACAACCCTATCCACTTGGGTGGCAACTTTGAGGGATCTATGCACTTGAACTAAGATCCCTCTGTCCCTCCACACTACCAAGAATCCTCTTTAATCCTATATTCAGCATTCAAGTTCAACCTTCCAAAATGCATCACTTTGCATTTATCCAGATTGAACTCCACCTGCCATTTCTCAGCCTAGCTCCGCATCCTGCCTCTGTCGCGCTGCAGCCTGCAATAGCCCTCGATACTATCAACGGCATCTCCAACCTTTGCGTAATCGGCAAATTTACTAACCCACCCCTCAACCTTCTCATCCCAGTCATTTATTAAAACTACAAAGAGCAGAGGCCCAAGAACAGAGTCCTGCGGGACACCACTCAACACTGACCTCCAGGCAGAATACATTCCATCTACAACCAATCTCTGCCTTCTGTCAGCCAACTAATTCTGAATCCAGATAGCCAAATCTCCCTGTATCCCATACCTCCTGGCTTTTTGAGTGAATCAGTCTTAGGTGAGCTACAATTCCCACTTGCTGAAAACTAGCTGATCGAAGCAGTCATATTTAGCCCCAAAAAGCTCGAGGGGCCAGATATCTCAGGTGTTGCTCAAACAGTCTTTTCTTTTCATTAAATGTCTCAGTGGTTCATAAGTCCCTGCTTTTCACCTTGCCACCTTTTACAAAATAGAAATGCTGCGCAAAATTTGTGTAATGTTTTGTTGTTCTTCCTGGAAACACCGCTCCCACCACATTGCATTGCACACAGCAGACCTGTGTTCCCCACCCTCTTGACTATACAAATTTCTTGGAGTGCTGACTTATCCATTGCTGAATAAGATTGCCAATTCCTACGGGACAAATTCATGAGATGTCATTCCTGGGTTGCCTGCTTTAATTATCTCTTCCCCCAAATATCCATGAATGGTTATCCAACAAATCAACCATTACGTCATATGTACCATTCTAAGCCTTTTCAAAAATGCTCCAATTTTCAACTTTGGTCTCTTTAGTCATACCACTATCACAAATTCCACAATCTCACTATTGCAGGTTGAACTATACTGATCAGAACCTTTGCATTCAGTTCTGGGCAAAGCTGTGTCTCCAACATCGCCAGTCATTTGCATCCCAAGATCATATTTGACCAGGCACACCTGAGAAAATTCTTTGACGGTCGACACATTTTCTTAAAAGCTGTGGTCTAAGCTTCAAATGTGTTTGGGCGAGCTGCAAAAGCTAAAGAACAGCTATACGTGTCATGGCCACCAATTATCAGCCCACCTTTTCAAACACTGACATGACCAACATTGTTAAAAATCACACAATGCCAGGTTATAGTCCAACAGGTTTAATTGGAAGCACTAGCTTTCGGAGCGCTGCTCCTTCATCAGGTGGTTGTGCTTTGTACACCCCAGTCCAACACCGGCATCTCCAAATCATGACGACCAACACTAGGAGACAACAGAGAGCCAACAAAACCCTCAGCTCTACCCTTCAACTGATCTGCCTGGTTCATGGTGATCAACTGTTGAAGCACTACCATGTTCTCCTCTGAAAGGTTGGCCTGTTGGGTGGTTCTTGACCTTGCTGGCCTCTGCCCTTCCCTGGCCTGGCATAGCTTGGCCTGTCCAGGCCCAGGCCGCCCTGCCTCTCTGGCGCCCTCCAGTTGTTGCCCCGCCAGTTGCAGTCTCTGAGCCGCGAGCCTTTACTTCCTGTTTTTTGCCGGCGCTCGAGCTGCCTGTTTTGTCCCTCAGAGCTTCTGCTGCTTCTTTTCTCGGCTGTTTTTTTGTCTCCGAGACCTCGGGATCTGATGGATTTCACGTAGTTGGGTTGATCGACGCCATCTTTTCCGTGTTCCCGAGTTTGACTTTGGTGATTTATTATATTTTAATTCCCCCCCCCCCCCCAAATCCCATCCCCCGCCGCCTCTCTGTTTTTGTTCCCTTCTGTTTGTATTCCTCTGGCTGGACCATGGCTGCTGCCTTCGAGCGGCCAACTTTCTGCTGCTGCCGGAAAGTTGTGACCGGCTCCGCCAAGAGCGAGAGGTTGAATTCGTCCCGGGACTGCCCTGTCGACATCGCATCCGCCTCCAACTTCCAGCATTTCCAGATCCAGCATTTCCACCTGGAGTTGGACATTAACTTCCCGAGCCGGGAGATCCAGGCGGTGGAGGTGCTGGACTTGGTGTGCCTGCAGCCCGACACCCAGAGCCTGGTCCTGGACTCGCACCAGTCGCTGCACATCCGCTCGGTCAACGCTAAATGTCGGTGCAACTCGGGCGAAAACAGCTGGCCCCTGAGTCACCGCCTCGACCCTTTCACCGAGTACGGCTCCTCTCTCGTGATAAACCTGCCGGCTGCCATCAAACCTCTCAGCAATTTTCAGATCATCATCAGGTACACTACAGCCGATGGGCCGGCGGTAAGTCCTCCTCCAACTTCTTCAGGTTGGACGCTTTTAAACAGAAACTGAGCTCCAAACTCACCCCCACCTTGTCAGACCCATGGAGGGTATTAAGTACTTAACATTCATGCACTTATGGCGTTACAGTTTAACTGTGCAAATTATAAATCCCAGCCGAAAAGAATTACAAGATTTAAGGCTGACTTGTTTTACTGTACGATTAACTTCACTCAGTGTCTCGGTTTGGATAACTTTAGAAGTCTCCATGTTTCCTGCTCAGCCTTTTTTTTCTGCAGGTGCTGTAGTGTCCTGAGATGGATTCTTCCACTAAGTTGAGAGACAGAGCAGTTTGGGAAAATTTGGATTTAAGCATTTAGTGAGGCATAAATTCTGTGTGTGATTCAGAAAGAATGAAATAAATGAATTCAGCCTCAGCTGTAATCAATTTTGTGTGACCTTTGACCTTTAGAGTATAAAGCTTACAACGTGATAGAATTCTGCATTGGGACACTCTACAAAGACAACTGTGATTTCATTAATTCTAATTGTCATTGTACAAGAGACCATGAGATTGCATTATTATTTGTTATGATAATTGATATAATAAGTGTATAGCAACAAATTCAAACCCAACTGTCAGCACGCAGAATCAGATCAGTTGAAGCTGTAAAATCCTGTCAGGACTGTTAGAAAATGTTATCCACCTTCTTCAGATTCCTTTAAAGTTTTATGTTTCCAAACCTTATCAATTCTTAGTAGATACTACTTCCAGTGCTATTTCTAAGATGCCACTTAATGTGTGTGAGTTGTCATAGTCTTAGTAGATCATATGGTTGCATTCTCATTAGAGAGAAGACTGGTGGTGAGGAGAGTTGTTCTTGGCAACCTCAGCCGGTGATGGGAATTGAACCCATGCTGTTGGCATTACACTGCTTCATATACCAACCATCCGGCAAACTGAGCTAAACTGACCTCAACGTTCCATATTATCAACACATTAAATAACTTACAACTTTTCCTTTTTGTCTTTTTGCAGTGCTCTTACAGTTATGCCCTCCAGTCACTACCTCCTGAACTGTGAAAATAGCTTTTCTTTACTTACTTTTCAAAATTGAGACATTTTTACATACTACTATCAAATTGTCTCTTACCTTAGCAATTTCAGTGGAAAGAGCCTTAGTTTCACAGTTTGGTTTCATAGACTTGATATCATCATAGAAAATCCCTTCTGTACTGTGTCCAGGGTCTTGATGTGTTAAATTCAGTGCCCAAAACTTGGCAAACATTTATATCTTCCACTTTCTTTGGGCAAACTGCAAATGCTAAAATCAACTAGGCGAAAGTAAGGACTGCAGATGCTGGAGATCAGAGTCAAGATTAGAGTGGTGTTGGAAAAGCACAGCAGGTCAGGCAGCATCCAAGGAGCAGGAAAATCGACGTTTCGGGCAATTGCCCTTCATCAGGATGTTACCTGACCTGCTGTGCTTCTCCAGCACCACTCTAATCTTGACTGCAAACGCTAAACACCAGTACACTTGTAACAGCCACTAATCATGACTTTGTGTGAGTTTAGCAGGAACATTGTGTACTGTCAAATTAATATATCATGCCCTGGTAACTTAAAGAAATCTTTTACCTACTTTTTAACATGCTTTTAAAGATTTGAATGGAGGTAACTTCTTAATTTGTAAGCCTTTTGATCACTTTTCTCGATGCAAGATGACTGACACATTGAGCTATTAATTTAAATTAAAATGCAATAAATGTGCAGTGCAATTCTTATCAAATCCTCAATGAGTAAGTTTCAGCCAAAGCGATCACCCCCCCCCCATTTCTTCTAAAGTCCACAAATTATAGGCCTGATGTACTGAGCCTTTCTAATCCCAAGAGACAATCAAATTGGTTTATTTAGTAAATGCAAATCCCAGGACCAAACGATAACTTCTCCATTTGTTGAGTTTAAGGTGATTATTCTGTCACTTATCTGCAGAGGAGACACTTCTTAGTAATGTGCAGCACATCTGTGTGTGTGTGTGTGTGCGTGCGTGCGTGTGCACAAGAGAGTTGTACTGACTGAGGCCCAACTGTAGAGGTTGGCTGAGGCTGTTTAGCAAGGCCTATCCCATTCTGCAGCTTCAAAGCCTCCCATTTATCAAATGACGGTTGCCACAAGGAAATGGCTTTTGGCGAGATAGTGGCTTGGGGAGATAGCTTCGTAGCTAATAATTACATAGCTAATAATCCAATTACATAGTTGGATTATTAGCTATGTAATAATCCAACGAACTACTGTCAATTGTCATAAAAATGTATCTGGTTCACTAATGTCATTTATGGGATCTGATTTACTTTTTATTATATTTAGAAGTATTCTTATACACAATTAAACAGGTTTTCTTCAATCACCAAATCACCTGTGGTATTTTTCACCTGTCTCGGTCTGCATGTGACTCCAGACCCACAACAATGTGGTTTACTCTTAATTGCCCACTGCAATGGTATATCAGCATACTTGATTTTATCAAACTGTTGCAAAGTATAAAGAAATATCACTCGGCATCAGATTGCGTACGAGAAATGAAAACAGCAAACACAGCACTATCAACCTTGCAAAGTCCTCCTTTCCCATCTTGGTGTCCAGTGTCAAAATTGAGAATACTGTCCCATAAACAAGATGAGGAACAGGCCGATATAGTCATATTCACAGATTCATACATTGCAAACAATATCACACATACCATCACAGAATCATACCTGACAGACAATACCCCAGACACGTCAGGAGATGAGAACACAGTTGTATACAGAGAAGAAGTTGCCTTGGAAGTCTTCAACATTGATTCTGAACTCTGTGAAGTGTCATGGCATCAGGTCAAACATGTACACGGAGACTTCCTGCTGATTCCTACCCTCTGAATTGATGAATTAGTATTCCTCAATGTTGAACACAACTTGGAGGAAGCACTGAGTGTGGCGGGCACACAATGCACTCTGGGTGGAGGTTACAATATTCATCCTCCAAAGTGGCAACACTACTGACAGAGATGTCTGAAACCCAAAGGACATAGTTGGGTCAGCAGCACGTGATGAGGGAACCGCCAGGTGGTAAAAATCTGCTTGATCTTGTCCTCACTAGTCTACCTGTCACAGATGTGTCTGTCTGAAAATATAGAAACATAGGAGTTATGAAGAGGACATAAGGAGCCTTCAAAGGGATATAGTTGGATTAATTGATTGGGCAAAGATCTGCCAAATGCAGTATTATGTGGTTAAGTGTGAAATTGTTCATTTTGTTGCAATTTAAAAAAAACATTCTCTAAATGGTGAGAAGTTGTAGAGCTCTGAAATGCAAATCAATTTGGGTGTCCTCCTGCATGAAACAGGGTTAGTATGCAGGTGCAGCAAATAATCAGGAAAGCTAATAAAATGTTATGGTTTATTTGTATGTATTTGGAGAAGCAAGGAATGATGAGGCAGCATGATTTTGTATGAGGGGAATCATGTCTTAGACACTTGATAATTTTTTTGAGGAAGTAATCAAGAGGATCGATTAGGGCAAAGCAGAAGACATTGTTTACTTAGACTTTCATAAAGCCTTTGACAAGGTTCGAAATGGTAGACTAATTAGTAAAGTTAGATCCCATGAGATTCAGAGTGAACTTGCCATTTGGATACAAAATTGGTTAATGGCAGGAGACAGCGTGATGATGGAGGATTGTTTTTCAGACTGGAGACTTGTGACCAGCAGTGTTCTGCATGGATCAGTGCTGGGCCTACTTTTGTTTGTCATTTATATAAATGATTTTTGAGAATATAGAAAGTTAGCAGAGATTGGTGATATAGTGGACAGTGAAGACTAAGATTACAAAGAGATCTTGATCAATTGTGTGAATGGGCCAAAGAGTGGCAGATGAAGTTTAATTTGGATAAATGCAAGGTATTCTGGTAAAACAAACAAAGGCAAGACTTATAAAATTAAAATTAGGGTCTTGGGTAGTGTTGTAGGACAAAGAGATCTGAGGGTTCAGGAACATAATTCTTTGAAGTTTTCGTCACATATAGATGAGGTGGTTAAGAAGGTGTTTAGCATGCTTGCCTTGACAGCACAAACCTTTTGAGTATAGGAGTAGGGACATTGTGTTGAGGTTATACAGGATGTTGGTGCAGTACTGGAGTATTGCATCCAGTACTGGTCTCCCTCTTATAGGAAGGATATTATTAAGCTTGAGAAGGTTCAGAAGAGATTTACCAGGATGTTGCCAGGAATGGAAGGTTTGAGTTATAAGGAGAGGCTGGATAGGCTGGAATTTTTTCATTGGAGCCGTAGGAGTTTGACCTGATAGAGGTTTAAAGATAAAGTGAATGGCAGGTATCTTTTCCCTCGGGTGGGGGATTTCAAGACTAGGGGGCATATTTTTAATGTGAGAAGAGATATATTTTAAAAAAGATGTGAGGGTCAACTATTTTTGCACCGAGTGGTTCGTGTGTGGAATGAACTTCCAGAGGAAGTGGTAGATGTCTGTAGAGTAGACAGTTAAAAGACATTTTAAATAAGTTCATGAATAAGAACTGTGTTCAATGGAGAATGCAGGCACCAGGCATACCTGAGGATGAGGTGTTAACCTGGTGAAGCCACCAGACAGGACTACTTGCATGCCAAGCAGCATAAGCAAGTGATGGACAGAACTAAGCAATCTCACAACCAACAAATCAGATCTAAGCTCTGCAGTTCTGCTACATCGTCATCAATGGTGGTGAACAATTAACCAACTCACTGAAGGAGACTCCACAAGTGTCCCCATCCTCATTGATGGAAGAGCTTAGTACATCAGTTCAAAAGATAAGGGTGAAGCTTTCACAGCAGTCTTCAGCCAAAAGTGCCAAGCAGAAGATCCATCTCAGCCTCCTCCAGTGGTCCCCAGCGATATAGATGCCAGTCTTCAGCCAATTAAAGTCCCTGCATGTGATATCAAGAAACGGTTGGAGGCACTGTATACTGCAAAGGCTACAAGCCCTGACAACATTCCAGCAATATTATTAAAGACTTGTGCTCCAGAACTTACCACTCCCCTAGCCAAGCTGTTCCAGTACAGTTACAACACTGGCATCTACCCGACCTTGTGGAAAATTGCCCCAGTATGTCCTGCACATAAAAAATAGGACAAATCCAACCTGGCAAATTACTGCCCCATTAGTCTACTCTCAGTCATCAATAAAGCCATGGAAGGTGTATTCAATAGTGCTATCAAGTAGCACCTGCTCAGTGACCCCCAGTTTGGGTTCCGCCAGGCCCACTCAGCTCCTGACCTCCTAACAGCCTTGGTTCAAACATGACAAAAGAGTTGAATACCAGAGGTGAGATGAGAGCAATAGCCCTTGATTTCAAGGATGCTTTCGACCAAGTGTGGCGTCAAGGAGCCCTAGAAAAACTGGAATCAATGGATGTAAGGGGGAAATCTCTCTAGTGGTTAGAGTCATACCTGACACATAGGAGGATGGTCATGGTTGTTGGAGGTCTGTCATCTCGGCTCCAGGACATTGCTGTAGGAGTTCCTCAGGGTAGTGTCCTAGGCCCAACCATCTTCAGCTGCTTCATGAATGACCTTCCCTCCATCTTAAGGTCAGAAGTGGGTATGTTTGCAACTCCTCAGACACTGAAGCAATATCCAGACTTAGGCCAACAACTGGCAAGTAATATTTGTGCTACACAAGTGACAGGCTATGACCATCACCAATAAGAGACAACTTAATTGCTGTCCCTTGACATTCAATGGTGTTACTACCACTAAATCCCCCATTATCAACATCCTGGGATTATCATTGATCAGAAACTCAATTGGACTCACCACAAACACACTGGCTACAAGATCAGGTTGGAGGCTAGGAATACTCAGGCGAGCAGCTCGCCTCCTGATTCCCCAAAGCCTGTTCACCATCAACAAGGCACAATTAGAAGTGTCATCGAGTATTCCCTTCTTACCTGGATGACTGCAGCCCCAATAACTCTCAAGAAGCTTGACACCTTCCAGGACAAAGCAGTCTACTTGATTGTAACCCCATTCACCACCTTAAACATTCGTTCCCAGTTCCACCATTGCACAGTTGCAGTAGTGTGTACCATTTACATGATACACTGCAGTGACTTACCCAGGCTTCTCTGACAGCACCTTCCAAACCTATAATCTAGAAGACAGGAACAGCAAATGGGAAAGTTACCCTCCAATCCACACATTATCTTGACTTGGAACTATATCTCCATTCCTTCATTGTTGGATCTAAATTCTGGAACTCACTTCTAAAGAGCACTGTGGGTGGTCCTACACCCTAAAAACAACATTGTTTAAGGATGCATCTCAGTACCACCTTCTACAGGGCAAATGGGGATAAGCAATAAATGGCATAGCCAGTGATGGCCACATCCAGTAACTGAATTTTAAAAATTCTGTATTTTTCCAGTCTTTGATCTAAAGGATTTCTGCTTGGTAAATCTTACTGCGAAAGAGTGCCTTATGGATGGAGGACAGGTAATAGATGGATTGGATATGTATTTATGCACTGCTCAGTTAGGTGCAGCATGAACGGTTTCACCCAGTTTATTGGTTTCATGACCTAGTGAACATTAGTTACATCTCCTTCAAGGAAGTATATCTTCCTTAGATATGGAGGAAATATTGCGTGTAGTGCTTTTGATATGATCAATCTACAACCCTGGGCATTTGCACCAGGACTTCAATATTCAGATACTGCTACTTTCCTTTCAATAAAGCCAATAGGTCATTTGACTTCCAAATTATTTATTGTACCTGCTTGGGGCGTTTGTGTTCCTTGTATGTGTGTAGCCTAGGCTCTCTGAATAATAACATTTGAAAGTTTCATGTATTGCAAAAAAAATCTACTTTTCTATTCTTAAAACTGGAGGAAATAATCTGAAGTCTCCACATGTTACTCCATTGTCAACTTGTTGCCCATTTATATAATCTTTCTACATCTATTGCGCCCAATTTTAAATTTTCCTAACAGAATTCATTCCCACCTAAATTTATGTCATCGGCAAACTTAGATATATTGCTCCTGGTGCCTTTGTGTAAGTAATGTACTTTACAATCTGCCAATTTGAAAATTCCCCGTTTATCTCTACTTTGTGCTTTCTGTTAACCAGTCTTTCACCCTGCTAATATACTGCCTCATAAACTTCATAAACTCTTAATTAGCTTTTTCTGACCTTTTAGGTATCCATTTATATTTCACTATTAGCTCCCTTTTATCTACCCTTCCAGTTTAATTCTCAAAAAAATGTTACTAAATTTGTCAAGTACAGTTCTCCTCTTGTAAAGCTGTGTTGACTTTGATCACACTCTGATTTGCTAAGTGCATTGTTAAGTCATCCTTAATGATAGATGAATACTAATAATAATAGATCTGGTGTTTTCCTCATAATGAACTAACTGGCTCTGACTCCCCTGTATTCTCTCTGCCTCCTTTTTTGAATAGCAATGTTATACTTGCTAGCTTCCAATCAGTTCGGACCATTATATAATCTAGAGAATTTTGGAAAATCACAATCAATGGATTCATTTTGGCTGCATCTAGTTCTTTTTGAACTAAGGGTATTAGAATTTAGTTCCTTGATTTCTTCTAACATATTTTTTCTCCTGATATTCCGGTCATTTAATTTCGCATTGCTATTAGCCATTTGGTCACCATTTATGTCTGATATTCTTGTTTTCTACTGTGAAGACAAATACAAAATATTTGTTCAGTGTCTCTGTCTTTTCCTCATTCCCAATAATAATTTCTCATGTTTCTGCCTCAAATATTTTCTTTAGCAATTCTTCTCTATGTCCTGATAAAAGCTCTTAAAATCTGTTCCTAACTAATTTACACTGGTTCTACTTTTTTTTTTCTCTTTTTTTTTCTCTGTTGACATTTTGGTGATCCTTTGCTCATTTATAAAATTAAAAGCATTGCCTTTTAATACAATACTTAATTATCCATGTAAACTGATTTTTATTTTGTAACAGAGCATATTTTTGTTAGGAATTTTGAAAAGTTTTAAAAAGTATTTCCTGCTGTTCATTTACTGTCACAGCTTTTAGTCTACGTACATAATCAATCTTGGCCAGCTCTTCCTTCATAACTGTATAACAAATAACTAGGTTTCTTTAATGTTGTTGTTTTGGACTCAAGTATGTTATTCTTAAACAGAATATCAAGGTATTATCACTTTTTCCAAGAAGACTCTTTTCTGTGAGATTATTGATTAACAATTTCTCAATAGATAATCCTTTATCTAAAATTGGATAAAGCTAAAAACTGTTAAAGGAATTGTCATAAAAGCATTATACAAACTCTCATTCTGGACTACATTACCAATTTGAATTGTCCAGTCTATATACAGAATGGGGTTCCTCATAATTATCACATTGTCTTTGTTACATGTCCCAATTATTTCATGCTTACTGTTTCAATTATGTAATTTCTATTAGTGGGCTGAGAATCAACTCTCTCCACTTTCTGGCCGTTTTTATTCCTAATCTCCACCTATACTAATTCTACTTCAAGTCATAGAGTCATCAAGGAGTACAGCATGGAAACAGACCCTTCAGTCCAACTTGTCCATGCCAACCAGATACCCTAAATTAATCTAGTCCCATTTGCCAGCATTTCACCCATATCCCTCTAAACCCTTTCTATTCAAATACTAATCCAGATGTCTTTTAAATATTGTAATTGTACCAGCCTTCACCACTTCTTCTGGCAGCTCATTCCATGCATACAACACCCTCTGTGTGAAAACATTGCCCCTTAGGTCTCTTTTAAATCTTTTCCTTCTCATCCTAAACTTATGCCCTTTAGTTCTGCACTCCCCCACCCCAGGGAAAAGACTTTGTCTATTTATCCTATCCATGCCCCTCATGATTTTATAACCCTCTATACGGTCGCCCCTCAGCCTCCGATGCTCCAGGGAAAATAGCCTCTCCCTGTAGCTCAAACCCTCCAGCATCCTTGAATATCTTTTCCAAACCCTTGCAAGTTTCACATCATCCTTCCTATAGCAGGGAGACCAGAATTACATACAATATTTCAAAAGTGGCCTAACCAACGTCTTGAACAGCCGTAACATGACCTCCCAATCCCTATACTGAATGCTGTGATCAACAAAGGAAAACATACTAAATGCCTTCTTCACTATTCCATCTACCTGCGAGTCCACTTTCAAGGAACTATGAACCTACACTTCTTGACTTTATGACCCATAATCCTTTCTTACTACTGCCTTTTATGAAAATCTTCATTCTCTGGGCTACTTCTCTAGTTTGCCTGTATTTAAGAACATAGAGTACCGTTAAATTCTTTATTATGCAACTAGTTTATTTAGTAAAGGGCACTACTTAAACGCAAAGATTTTAAAGCTATCTGTCACATTTCAGCTCGAACTGTTAATAAGTAATCAAAAAAATTCTAATTTATTATACTGGGTTATCACCCACATCTACTTGAGATGTTTGGTTGGTTCCGATTTTACCAATCCAGTTGAGACTAGAGAATCTTAGAAAGTGGCTTAACTTTCTGCCCCCAGACCTTCGGAATTTCTCAAGGATCTATCTTTGGCCCTTCCTTTTCACAACTGCAAGCTATGCTTTGGCCAGATAATTTGAAGATACAACTGAGGTTTGAGCAGCTTTGGCTCAGGATTTAGAAGCTAATGTGAGGCTGAACGAAAGCAAATGCAATCTGATAGTCATTATGAAGAAATGGCTTCAGGATGTCAGGGGTTGGATCCTGAATTTGAAGGACATATAACATTTTTAAAAAAGTATTTGGTACACGTGGAGGGGTAGCCCTGTTAATAAAGATGGTATTTGTATAATAGTAAGAGATTACCTTGGTTCAAGAGATCAAGGTGGAGAATCGGTTTGGTTTGAGATGAGGAATAGTATGGGAAATAAGTCCCCAGTGGGAGTGATGCCCTAACAGTAACCACTATGTAACCAAGTATACAAGAAGAAATATTGGTTGTGTGTGGTAAAGGGATAGCATAACCATGGATAACTACATATAAACTGGAAAATTCAGATCAGCAGTCATCACCTGGATAAGGAGTTCGTAGACTGCTTTTGAGATAGTTTCTTAGAGCAGCTTATCTTGGAACCAACCACAGAACAGGTCATAAGAGATTTGATATTATGTAATGTGATGAGATTAGTTAATTACCTCAGAGGGAGGACGCCAGCTTAGAATGTAAAAATAGATGCTGGAGTTTCTAAGGATATTTAGAAAGGAGGAGTAAGTAACACCATTATTGGTTCTCTAGAGAGTGAGGATGGCGAGTTAATAGATAATAAGGAAATGGCAGATGAAATGAACAAATGTATTGCTTCTGTCTTTACTATAGAAAGTACAAAAAGCAATCCAGTAACAGCAGTCCGTAAGGAGATAGAAGGATCAGAGACACTGAGTGAAGTAATAGTCGTAAGGAAAGTGGTGCTAATCAAACTGATGGAATTGTGAGGTAACAGATCTCCAGGCCCAGATGGATTTCATCCTTGGGTCTTAAAAGAGGGTGCTAATGAGGTAGTAGATATATTATTATTTAAATTTCCTATACTTTGGCAAGGTTCCCACAATCTGGAAAATGATAAATGTAGCCACTCTTCTTAAGAAGGGAAGGAGGCAGAAAGATGGAAATATAGGCCAGTTAATTTGTTATCTGTCGTGGAGAAGGTATGAGAATAGATCATTAAGGAAAATATGACTGTGCACTTAGAAAAGCTAAAGGTAATCAGAAAGAGTCAGCATAGTTTTGTCTAAGGGTAATCATCTTTTTCCCATTTATTAGAATGGAGTTCTGTAAAAGATTAACACGCTATAGTTGAAAGGAAGTCTGTAGATGTGATATGCTGGAATTCCCTGTAAGCATCTGATAAAGGTTCACATAAAAAATTATTGTGAAAAATAAAAGTTTGCGGTTTAGAGGGTAACATTTCAGCAGGGAAAGAAGACTAATTGGCTCGCAGAAAACAGTACATGTAAGGAGTCTTTGTCAGAATGTGACAAGTGACATTCCAAATGGGTCTGTGCTGGACCTTCCAACTTTTTACAATTTTTAAATCGGTGACTTAGATGAGAGGAATGAAGGTGTGGTAGCTAACATCACAGATGATGCCAAGATCGGTAAGAAAGTACATTGTGAAGAATACATAAGGAAGTTGCAGATGGATTTAAATAGGTTGAGTGGAACAGGCAAAGATGTGGCAGATCACAAATAAGGTGGGAAATATGAAGATGTTCACTTTGTCAGAAAGAATTAAAACAAACAGTATTACTCAACTGCAGAATTCTGAAATGCGGAAGGATTTCGGTGATCTAGTGTGTATGTGACAAAAATGAATGTGCAGACACAGCATGCAATCAGAATAGCTAATGGAATACTGTCCTTTATTATGAGAGGAATCGAACGTAAATGTAAGGAAGCTCAGCTTCAGTTAAACGAGACATTGGTGAGACTACATCTTGAATACTATGTGTAGTTTTGGCCACCTTATTTAAGGAAGGATGTAAATGCATTGTCAGCAGTTCAGAGGAGATTTTACTAGATTGATACCTGGAATGAGTGGGTGTCTTTTGTGTAAAGACTGGACAGTCTAGACTTCTTTCTGCTAGTGTTTAGAAGTGTGAGGAGATTAATGTTCATAAGATCCTGAATGGTCTTGACAAGATAGATGTGAAGAGGATGCTTCCTGTTATGGGTCAGTCCAGAACAAGAGAACACTGTTTCACCGTTTTAGAACAGAGTCAAGGAGAGTTTTTACTTCTGAGGGTTGTGTGACTTTGGAACACTCTGCCACAGAAAGCAGTAGGGCAGAGTAATTCAATATTTTTAAGACAGAATAAGATAGATTTTTGTTAGGCAGGGGAATTAAAGGTTATCAAGGGTAGATGCAAATGTGGAATTCAGAACCCATCAGAACAGCCATGGTCTTTTTAAATGGTGGAGCAGGCTCAAGAGGCCAAATGTCCAATTTCTTCTTTTCCATAACCTCTGCATCCTGTTCACCACTGATGGACCTGCCCCTTCGTCACTGAGGCTGCTTACTTCCATCATCCTGCATCAGCCCATCTGCTGCTAAGCATTTTTTCATGCTTCTGCTATCTCAGGAATTTGACTTTTTTAAAGAACCAAGAAACTTTACATTCCAGGAACAGGCTCCTCGCCCCTCCAAGCCTGAGCTGATCCAAATGTACTGTCTAAACCTGTCGGTCAATTCCTAAGCATCTGTATCCCTCTGCTCCCCACCTACTCATGCATTTGTCCAGATGCATCTTAAATGAATCTACCGTGCCTGCCTCTACCACCTCTGCTGGCAACGCATTCTAGACGCCCACCACCCTCTGTGTGAAGAACTTGCCGCGTGTATCCCCCTTAAGCTTTCCACTTCTCACCTTGAAAGTATGACCTCTTGTTATGGAATCCTTCACCCTGGTAAAAAGCTTGTCTCTATCCACCCAGTCTATACCCTTCATGATTTTGTAAACCTCAATCAGGTCCCCCCCCCCATCTTCTTTTTTCTAATGAAAATAAACCTAACCTACTCAACCTCTCTTCATAGCTAGCACCTTCCGTACCAGGCAACATCCTCGTAAACTTTCTCTGCACCCTCTCCAAAGCGCCCACATTCTTTTGGTAATGTGGTGACCAAAACTGTACACAGTATTCCAAATGCGGCTGAACCAAAGTCCAGTACAATTTTAACATGACTTGCCAGCTCTTATACTCAATATCCCATCCAATGAAGGCAAGCATACTGTATGCCTTCTTGATCACTCTATCCACTTATGCAGCAACCTTCAGAGTACAACGGACTTGCACTCCCAGATCTCTCTGCCCATCAACTTTTCCCAAGGCTCTTCCGTTCATTGTACAATTCACTCTAGAATTAATCTTGCCTAAATGCATCTCCTCACATTTTTCTGGATTGAAAACCATCTGCCACTTTTCCGCTCAACTCTTCAATCTATCTATATCCTCCTGTATTCTTTGATATCCCTTATGTTTTCTGCTACTCCACCAATCTTCGTGTCATCTGCAAACTTGTTGATCATACCAACAGTGCCCTCTTCCAGATCATTTATGTATATTACAAACAACAGTGGCCCCAACACTGACCCCTGTGGAACACTACTGGTTACCTTTCTCCATTTCGAGAAACTCCCTTCAACTACTACTGTCTGTCTCCTGTTGCTCAACCAGTTCTTTATCCACATAGATAGAACACCCTGCACACCATGTGACTTCACTTTCTCCATTAGTCTACCATGGGGAACCTTATCAAACGCCTTACTAAAGTCCCTGTATATGACATCAACTGCCCTTCCTTCATCTATCAACTTGGTCACTTCCTCAGAGAACTCTATTAAGTTGGTAAGGCACGATCTCCCCCGCACAAAACCATGTTGCCTATCACTGATAAGCCCATTGTTTTCTAAATATAAATAGATCCTATCCCTCAGTACCTTTTCCAGCAACTTTCCCACCACCGACATCAAGCTCACTGGTCTGTAGTTACCTGGAATATCTCTACTACCCTTCTTGTACAGGGGGACAACATCAGCAACCCTCCAGTCCTCCAGCACCTTACCTGTATTTAAGGATGCCACAAAGGTATCAGTCAGGGCCCCAGCTATTTCCTCTCTTGACTGCCTCAGCAACCTGGGATAGATATATATAGAACATTATAGCGCAGTACAGGCCCTTCGGCCCTCGATGTTGCACCGACCTGTCATGCCAATCTGAAGCCCATCTAACCTACACTATTCCATGTACATCCATATGCCTGTCAAATAACGACTTAAATGTACTTAAAGTTGGCGAATCTACTACCGTTGCAGGCAAAACATTCCATACCCTTACTACTCTCTGAGTAAAGAAACTACCTCTGACATCTGTCCGATATCTATCACCCCTCAATTTAAAGCTATGCCCCCTTGTGCTCACCGTCACCATTCTTGGAAAAAGGCTCTCCCTGCCCACCCTATCTAACCCTCTGATTATCTTATATGTGTCTATTAAGTCACCTCTCAACCTTCTTCTCTCTAACGAAAACAGCCTCAAGTCCTTCAGCTTTTCCTCGTAAGACCTTCCCTCCACACCAGGCAACATCCTAGTAAATCTCCTCTGCAACCTTTCCAAAGCTTCCACATCCTTCTTATAATGCGGTGACCAGAACAGTACACAATACTCCAAGTGCGGCCGCACTGGATTTTGTACAGCTGTAGCATAACCTCATGGTTCTGGAACTCGATCCCTCTCTTAATAAAAGCTAAAATACTGTATGCCTTCTTAACAAACCTGTCACCCTGGGTGGCAACTTTCAAGGATCTGTGTACCGGGACACTGAGATCTCTCTGCTCATCTATGCTACCAAGGATCTTACCATTAGCCCAGTACTTTGCATTCCGGTTACTCTGACCAAAGTGAATCACCTCACACTTGACCGCATTAAACTCCATTTGCCACTTCTCAGTCCAGCTCTGCAGCTTATCTATGTCTCTATGTAACCTACAACATCCTTCGTCACTATCCACAACTCCACCGACCTTAGTGTCGTCTGCAAATTTACTAACCCACCCTTCTACGCCCTCATCCAGGTCGTTTATGAAAATGACGAACAGCAGTGGACCCAACACTGACCCTTGCGGTACACCACTGATAACTGGACTCCAGGATGAACATTTCCCATCAACCACCACCCTCTGTCTTCTTTCAACAAGCCAATTACTGATCCACACTGCTATATCTTCCACAATCCCATTCCTCCACATTTTGTACAATAGCCTACTGTGGGGAACTTTATCGAATGCCTTGCTGAAATCCATATACACTTCATCAACTGATTTACTCTCATCTACCTGTTTGGTCACCTTCTCAAAGAACTCAATAAGGTTTGTGAGGCACGACCTCCCTTCACAAAACCGTGCTGACTATCCCTAATCAAATTATTCTTTTCTAGATGATTATAAATCCTATCTCTTATAACCTTTTCCAACATTTTACCAACAACTGAAGTAAGGCTCACTGGTCTGTAATTACCAGGATTGTCTTTGGTCCTGGGGATTTGTCCACCTTAAATAACCTCTAGCCTACCCAACACATCTTCCCTACTTACGTCAACATGATCCAGATTAATCAAACTTCTATCTCTAATCTCAACATTCATCATGTTCCTATCTTTGGTGAACGCTGATGCAAAGTAATCATTCAGAATCTCACCCATTCTCTCAGGTTCGAAACACAGCCTTCCTTCATTATCGTTTAGTGGACCAATCCTTTCTTTAGTTACCCATTTGCTTCTTATATAGGAATAAAATGCTTTGGGATTCTCCTTAATTTTACTTGCTAAAGCTATTTCATGACCCCTTTTAGGCCGCTTGATTCCTCGTTTAAGACTCATCCTACTCTTCTACTATTCCTCCAGGACCCGTTCTGTTCTTAGCTGCCTAGACCTTATGTACGCTTCCCTTTTCCTCTTGGCTAGTCGTACAATTTCTCCTGTCATCCACGGTTCACAAATCTTGCCCTTCCTGTCCTTTGCCTTCAACGGGACATGCTTACCCTGCACTATCTTTAACCTATCTTTGAAAGCCTCCCACATATCAAATGTGGACTGCCCTTCAAATAGCTGTGTCCAATCCACATTTCCGAGTTCCTGCCTGATTTTGATATAATTTAGTACTCTTTAGTACCCAGTTTAGTACTCTTCCCTTAGGACCACTCTCATCTTTTTCTACGAGTATTCTAAAACTTATAGAATTGTGGTCACTGTTCCCAAATAAATCCCCACCGCAACTTCTACCACCTGTCCTGGCTCGTTCCCCAGTACCAGGTCCGATCTGGCCCCTTCCCTCATCGGACTATTGACATACTGCTCTAGAAAACTCTCCTGGACACTTCTTACAAATTCTACCCCATCCAGACCTCTGACTCTAATTGTATCCCAGTCAATGTTGGGAAATAAAAATCTTCCATCACCACTACCCTATTGCCTCTACATCTTTCCATAATCTGTTTACCTATTTGTTCTTCTACCTTAGGCTCACTATTGGGAGACCTGCAATACAGCCCCAACAATGTATCTGCACTCTCCTTATTTCTCAGCTCCACCCATAATGCCTCACTACCCAAGACCTCCATAGTGTCCTCCTTTAGCACAGCCGTGTTATCATCCCTGACCAGCAATGCAACTCCACCCCTCCTTTTACTTCCCTCCCTGTCTTGTCTGAAGCATCTATATCCTGGAACATTTAGTTGCCAATCATCATTCTCTTCCTTCAACCAAGTCCCTGTGATTGCAATAATGTCACATTCCCAGGCACCAATCCAAGCCCTAAGTTCATCTGCCTTACACACTATACTCCTTGCATTAAAGTAGATGCATTTCAGGCCATCAGTTCTTTTGCGCTTATCCGCTCTCTGCCTACTCTTCCCTTTATTAATGCTATCTTTGTGATTCTTACAGTCTCCAGTCTCCACCCCACTGCCTACTTATTTTCTCTTCTGGTTTCCAGTCCCCTGTCACATTAGTTTAAAACCTCCCCAACAGCAGTAGCAAAAACTCCCCCGAGGACATTGGTTCCGGTCTGGTTCACATGTAGACCGTCCATTTTGTAATAGTCCCACATTTCCCAAAACCGGTCCCAATGTCCAACAAATCTGAAACCCTTCCTCTTCCACCATCTCTCAAGCCACGTGGTCATCCTGCCTATTTTTTCATTTCTACGCTGGCTAGCACATGACACTGGTAGTAATCCCAAGATCACTACCTTTGAGGTCCTCCTCTTTAACTTCTCTCCCAACTCCCTGAATTCTTCCTTCAGGACCTCATCTCATTTTGTTCTTACACCGTTGGTGCCTATATGCATAAAGATAACTGGCTGTTCACCCTCCCCTTTTAGAATGCTCTGCAGCCGATCGGTAACATCCCTGATCCGAGCACCTGGAAGGCAACATACCATCCGGGAGTCCCGTTTTTAGCCACGGAACCGCCTATCTACTCCCTTCACAATAGAATCCCCTATGACTATGGCCCTGCGAGTCTTTTTCCCGCCCTTCTGAACAGCAGTGCCAACCACGGTGCCATGATCTTGACAATTGTTGCCCTCTCCTGGTTAACCATCTGCCCCAACATTATCCAAAATGGTGTACCTGTTTTGGAGGGATATGACCACAGGGGACACCTGCACTGCCTTCCTACTCTCTTTCTGTCTTTTGGTCACCCATTCACTGTCTCCCTCAGCAATTCTAACCTGCGGTGTGAGCAGTTCACTAAACGTGCTATCCACAACCTCCTCAGCATCGCGGATACTCCACAGTGAGTCCATCTGCAGCTCCAGAGCCGTCATGCGGTTAAACAAGAGCTGCAGCTGGACACACTTTTTGCAAGTGTAAGAGTCAGGAACGTCAGACACGTTCCTAAGCTCCCACGTCGAGCAAGGGGCATATGCCAGGGTCTGAGGTCCCCTGCCATTGTAAGCTTAGCTTTATATGAACTAACTAAAATCAAACAATGCACTTAAATATATGAAAAAGAATGGTAAGAAAGAAATAAAAGCCTTACCTTTTATTCCTGAGGTAAGTCCCTTTTTAAGCGGGAAAACTTACCCTTCCTGGCAGCCCTCGTGTCACCTCACCTTCTCTCCTCGTCACTCAGTCAAAATGTCAAATTGTTCCAGTCTTTCCCTGCCTGGTCACATCTTTCACTCTGACAAAGTGTAAGCTGCTCCAATGTTTTGCTGCCTTTAACTACTGTTCACTCTCAGTCAGAGTTTGCCCCCCCCCCCCCCCCCCCCCCCCCCACACACACACACACCCACACCCCCCTTCAGTTTTCTGCCTGAAGACACGTCTGGCCTACAGCCTCTGTCATGGGAGTGACAAGATGGCATAGAACAACACAGCGTCCTCAATGTTGCGCCGACCTGTAAACTAATCTAAGCCCATCCCCCTCCACTATCCCATCATTATCCATGTGCTTATCCAAGGATTGTTTAAATCTCCCTAACGTGGTTGAGTTAACTGCATTGGTAGGCAGGGCATTCCATGCCCTTACCACGCTGAGTTAAGAATCTGCCTCTGACATCTATATTAAATCTATCACCCCTCAATTTGTAGCTATGCCCCTTGTACAAGCTGACGTCATCATCCTAGGAAAACGACTTTCACAGTCTACCCTATCTAATCGTCTGATCATCTTGTATGTCTCCATCAAATCCCCTCTTAGCCTTCTTCTCTCGATGGGAACAGACCAAGTCTCTCAGCCTTTCCTCATAAGACCTTCCCTCCAAACCAGACAACATCTTGGTACATCTCCTCTGCACCTTTTCCAATGCTTCCACATCCTTCCTGTAATGGGGCAACCAGAATTGTACACAATATGCCAAGTGCTTCTGCACTAGCATTTTGTATAGTTACAGCAGGACATTACAGCTCTGGAACTTAATTCCTCTACCAATAAAACCTAACACACTGTATGCCTTCTTAACAGCACTGTCAAACTGGTTGGCAACTTTCAGGGGTCTATGTACATGGAGGAGAATGTGAGGTCTGCAGACGCTGGAGATCAGAGCTGAAAATGTGTCGCTGGAAAAGCGCAGCAGGTCAGGCAGCATCCAGGGAACAGGAGAATCGACGTTTCGGGCATAAGCCCTTCTACAGGAAGGGCTCCATGATCTCTCTGCACATCCACACTACCAAGAATCTTTTCATTGACTCAGTATTCTGCCTTCCTGTTATTCTCCTCAAAGTGAATCACCTCACATTTATCTGCATTGAACTCCATTTGCCACCTCTCAGCCCAATTCTGCAGTTTATCCAAGTCCCCCTGTAACCTGCAACATTCTTCCACAGTATCCACTGCTCCGACTTTAGTGTCATCTGCAAACTTACTAACCCATACACCTATGCCTGCGTCCAAGTCCAAACGGACCCCACCACCAAGGATATATTTCCCTCCCCTCCCCTATCAGCATTCCGTAAAGACCACTCCCTCCATGACTCCCTCGTCAGATCCACACCCCCCACCAACCCAACCTCCACTCCCGGCACCTTCCCCTGCAACCGCAGGAGGTGCAAGACTTGCGCCCACACTTCCCCCCCTCACTTCCCTCCAAGGCCCCAAAGGAAACTTCCATATCCGCCACAGATTCACCTGTACCTCCACACATATCATCTATTGCATCCTTTGCACCCGATGTGGCCTCCTCTATATTGGGGAGACGGGCCGCCTACTTGCGGAGCGTTTCAGAGAACACCTCTGGGACACCCGGACCAACCAACCCAACCACCCTGTAGCTCAACATTTCAATTCCCCCTCCCACTCCACCAAGGATATGCAGGTCTTTGGACTCCTCCATCGTCAGACCACAGCGAAACGACGGTTGGAGGAAGAACGCCTCATCTTCCGGCTAGGAACCCTCCAACCACAAGGGATGAACTCGGATTTCACCAGTTTCCTCATTTCCCCTCCCCCCAGCCTGTCTCAGTCAAATCCATCAAATTCAGCACCACCTTCCTAACCTGAGATCTTCTTCCCGACCTCTCCGCCCCCACCCCAGTCTGACCTATCACCCTCACCTTGACCTCTTTCCACCTATCACATTTCCGATGCCCCTCCCCCAAGTCCCTCCTCCCTATCTTTTATCTTAGCCTGCTGGACCAACTTTCCTCATTCCTGAAGAAGGGCTAATGCCCGAAACGTCGATTCTCCTGTTCCCTAGATGCTGCCTGACCTGCTGCGCTTTTCCAACAACACATTTCCATCTCTGATCTCCAGCATCTGCAGACCTCACTTTCTCCTCCAAGTCATTTATAAAAATGACAAACAGTAATGGTCCCAAAACAGATCCTTGTGGGCGCCACTAGTAACTGGACTCCAGGCTGAATATTTTCCATTAGCCACCACTCGGTGCCTCCTTACAGAAAGCCAGTTTCTAATCGAAACCGCTAAATCACCCTCAATCCTATGCCTCTGCATTTTCTCCCGTGTGGAACCTTATCAAAGGCTTTACTGAAGTCCATGTACACCATGTCAACTGCCCTACCCTCATCCACATGTTTGGTCATCTCAAAAAACTGAGGTTTATGAGACATGACCTGCCCTTGACAAAACCATGTTGACTATCTGGAATCAAATTGTTGCTTTCTAGATGATTATAAATCCTATCTTTTATAATCCCTTCCAAAACTTTTCCTACATCAGACGTAAGGCTCACTGGTCTATAATTACCTGGGTCATCTCTACTGCCCTTCTTGAACAAGGGCACAGCATTTGCCATCCTCCAGTCCTCTGGTTCTAAACTTGTAGACCATGTTGATTCAAAGATCAAAGCCAAAAGCTCCAGCATTTCCTCCTTAGCTTCCCAGAGAATCCTTGGATAAATCCCATCCAGTCCAGGGGACTTGTCTACTTTCACTCCTTCTAGAATTGATAACACTACCTCCTTACTAACCTCGATCCTTTCTAGTCTAATATCTCGTATCTCATTCTTCTCCTCTACAAAATTCTCCTTTTCCTGAGTGAAAACTGATGAGAAATGTTCGTTTAGCACCTCTCCGATCTCCACACGGTCCACACTCAACTTCCCACTTCTGTCCTTGACTGACCCTATTCCTACCCCACTCATCCTTTTATTCCTTACATACCTATAGAAAGCTTTAGGGTTCTCCTTTATTCTACCCATTCTGCTCATGTCCTCTCTTTGCTCTTCTTAACTCTCTCTTTAAATCCTTTCTAGCTAATCTGAAACTCTCCATCGCCTCATCTGAACCATCTTGTCTCATTGTCGCATAAGCCTCCTCCTTCCGCTTAACAAGAGATGCAATTGCTGTCGTAAACCACGGTTCCCTTATCTTATCACTTCCTCCCTACCTGACAGGGACATAACTATCAAGGACACGCAATATCAGTTCCTTAAACCAGCTTCACATTTCGATTGTCCCCATCCCCTGCATTTTGCTACCCCATTCTATGCATCCTAAGTCTTTCCTCATCACATTATAATTGCCCTTGCCCCGTGGATAACTCTTGCCCTGTGGCATGTACTTAACTCTTTCCACCACTAAACTAAACGTTACTGAATTATGGTCACTCTCTCCAAATTGTTCACCTCCCACTAAATCAAACACCTCGCTTGATTCATTACCAAGCACCACATCCAGTGTGGCCTCTCATCTTGTCCCCTCTTCGACATACTGTGTCAGGAAACCCTCTTGCACACATTGGACAAAAACCGATCCATCCGACGTACTCGAGTTATAGCATTTCCAGCCAATGTTGGGGAAGTTAAAGTACCGCATAATGACCATCCTGTTCCTTTCACTCCTACCCAGAATTGTTGTGTTGATCCTCTCCTCCACATCCCTGGAACTCTGCAGAGGCCTATAAAAAAACTCCCAGCAGTGTGACCTCTCCTCTCCTGTTTCTAATCTCAGCCCATACCACCTCAGTAGACGAGGCCTCGTCAAAAGTTCTTTCAGCCACCATTTTACTGTCCTTGACTAACAAGGCCACACCTCCCCTTTTTTTATCACCTTCCCTGTTTTTAATGAAAAATCTAAACCCTGGAACCTGCAACACCCATTATTGACCCTGTTCTATCCATGTATCGGAAATGGCAACAACATTGAAGTCCCAGGTACTTATCCATGCTGCAAGCGCACCTACTTTATTTCAGATAGTTCTGTAGTTGAAGTAGACACACTTAAAACCAACTTACTGTCTGCCAGCACATTCCTGTGACTATAAATACTGTCCATGTCCACCCTACTCTCATCCTCCTATGCACTGTGCATTGGGATGAAGGGCTTATGCCTGAAACGTTGACTCTTCTGCTCCTCAGATGCTGCCTGACCTGCTATGCTTTTCCAGCGCCACACCTTTTGACTCTGATCTCCAGCATCTGCAGTCCTCACTTTCGACTAATCTGATTCATTCTAGCCAGTCAGCCAACTAACCCAACCAAACCCCCTCAGAGTTTAAGTTGGTTTGACAAAACAATACTCCAAAATATTTTAGGTTTGGACTTTTGGATAGTGATGTCAGAGGCATCAGGAATCTCTTCCGGTCTTAGTACGTATCATTTTCATATGTTGGAATGATTTTCAAGTTATCACTTGATAGTTTGGAAAGGATGTTTAAATTGGGTTAGTTTAATTGTGGATGCTTATTTAAAATCTTGAATTAACCTTTCAAACTATTTAATTCAGATGCTTCAAATTCAACCAAGACATTGAATTAATAAATAATATCAAATTTTATTCTGAATGAGCAAACACAATACACAAATCTCAGAATTAAAGACTGTTTAACTGACAAGCAAAGATGCAAAACATTACAGTTATTAGAAATACAAGACAGACTTTAATCTGATGGACCAATCAGAAACTCATGTAATGGACAATCTTTCCCTTATTGAGACAAAGCACCACCACTTTTCACACTGACAGGAGTTTGACCTGCAGTCAGTAGGAGGATGGGAACCAAAATTGTAGTTCGAGTATAGAAAAAGTTGAGAGTAGGGAGGTCCAAAATCAAGTTTAAGGAACGCAAGATGGCACCGGCAAGCAAGAAATTGGTTTGAAGTGTGTCTACTTCAACGCCAGGAGCATCTGGAATAAGGTGGGTGAACTTGCAGCATGGGTTGGTACCTGGGACTTCGATGTTGTGGCCATTTTGGAGACATGGATAGAGCAGGGACATGAATGGTTGTCTGGTTGTTACAGGTTCCAGGATTTAGATGTTTCAGTAAGAACCGAGAAGATGGTAAAGGTGGGGGCGGGCAAAGCCACATTAGATTTGGTACTGGGTAATGAGCCCGGCCAGGTGTTAGACTTGGAAGTAGGTGAGCACTTTGGTGATAGCCATCACAATTCTGTTATGTTTACTTTAGTGATAGAAAGGGATAGGTGTATACCACTGGGCAAGAGTTACAGCTGGGGGAAAGGCAATTACGATGCGATTAGGCAAGATTTAGGAAGCATAGGATGGGGAAGGAAACTGCAGGGGATGGGCACATTAGAAATGTGGAGCTTATTCAAGCAAAAGCTCGTGTGTCCTAGATAAGTATGTACCTGTCAGGCAGGGAGGAAGCTGTAGAGCCCGGGAGCCGTGGTTTATAAAGGAAGTGGCATCTCTAGTCAAGAGGAAGAAGAAGGCTTATGTTAGGATGAAATGTGAAGGCTCAGTTAGGGAGCTTGAGGGTGTGGTGAAAGGGTTAAAATTGTGTCCCAATACATGTGTGAATCTAACCGAAAATGGAAGGTGTCGCTTGGTCCCGTGTGAATCTTGTCATACACCTTCCCGTGTGAATAACCAGAATGGAATGTGTTTTTTAGCCTTGCTCTGCTCTAACCGAAAATGGAAGGTGTCGCTTAGTCCCGTGTGAATCTTGTTATACACCTTCCCGTGTGAATCTTCTTATCTGTATGTAACCAGAATGGAATGTGTTTTTTAGCCTTGCTCTGCTGTTCACATGAATGTTTATATCTGGAAAAGGGTATATCAGCTGGAGAAGTCTCCAGTTCGGTAGAGCCTGCTCCGGGGTTACGTTTAACCGCCGAGCGTGGGTTGTTGGCAACCGCTCTACGAGAACTGACGGCTCCCAGTTTTGGTAACACGTAGAGTGAGTATAAACCAGACCCGTTGTAAGTACGAGACTGGTTGTGGGGACACTGCGGGGAATAAAACACTTATATTCTAGCAGACTCGCCTCTTGGCTGTTTGTTCTGTGTCAGACTACTTTCCTGCGAGCCTGGTCCTTGACCTTGAGAATTTTTTAAAACATTTTGGCGTAGCCGGCAGGATCAATCGCAATTGAGGAAAGATTTTGATACAGAACAATGTTTTGGAAAAAGGCTAAGAAACCAGAGGAACAAACTGTGGAGGTCCTGACCGTCCCGGGATGGCATGGGCCGTGGCATGGCGTGGCAGTTTGTTTGAGAAATGGTGGGGGGCGACCGGAGGACTGGGAGGCCGAGGGCGTAGGAACCCCAGGGTCGCTGCTGTCCACCCTTGAGAGGATCCCAGTCCTGCCGAAGAACCCATTGCCTGGGGTACAGCGGAGGATGTGGGCCTGTGCGGCGGCTTGTAGACAACAGTCAGACAAGCGCCAAAAAGCTGAAGCAGAATTAGCCCTCCTGAAACATGAGCAGGGACTCAGTTCGGGAGATGCCTCTATGTTGAGGCAGGAAATTATGAAGTTAAAAGCTGAATTGACAGCATTAACTGAACTAGCAGGACGAACTATTATGTATTTGTCTGCTAAGAAACGGAAAGAGAAAAGGAAGGTCCCTCGAACCCCGGACCCGGTACAAGTACGGGCGTTTGTAGCCCAGTTAAATAACGGGGATCGGTGGGATATCGATCATTGGGATGGGAACATTTGGGGAGATTTAGATGATCAGTACGAAGAGGACCCACCCGTACTCCAAGCTAAACCAGTGGTTAGGAGAAAGCAGGTTCAGAGACGTCTCCCAGTGCAACGGGAGGTAATGTTAGATGAGAAAGGAAACCCTATACGGAATGAACAAGGGGAGGCAATTATGCATGAATTACCGCGGGCTCAGCCTCCCGCAGAATTCTCTGAATTAACGGAAGACTTCACTACCGATGAGGTGCTGTTTATCACCCAGAAAACCCGACGTAATCCTGGGGAGCCGTTAGAGCTATGGCTAATTCGGCTCCTCGAGGAAGGGGGGCAACAAGTGCAGGTAGACTATCAGGATGCTCCCAAGTTTGGTGGATTAGCAAAGGATGCTGCCATAGACCTGGGGTACCGCAACCAAGCCAAGGATATGGTAATAGATCGCAGTATGGGGACCCTATTTGGGATGTATGCCAGGGCAGTGGCCGAACAGTATCCCTTCCCGTCCGATTGGCCCCCCTTGGAAGGAACTTGGACAACGATTAAGGAAGGGGTTCAGAGGCTAACCCGTTTGTGTGTGCGGGATGCCCTGTTGCTGGGAGTGCTGGACGAGGTAGATAACACAAATGTTAGTAGACAGACTAGAGACCATCTAGTGAAGACTGCCCCCCCCCATTATAAACCACTGTTATTAACCATAATGTTGAGTGGACGGGGAGAAACCCTAGGAGATGCCCGTAGTATGATGAGGGAGATGGGTGGTTTGGGGGATTGGGGACCCACAACCCGTGCTTCTCAGGGGGGCACGGAGGGGCGTCGCCCTGAGGCTCGGGCAGGGGGAAAAGTAAACCCTAATCAAGGAAGTAACCAAGGCCCCTCACGGCGTGCTTTGTGGCAAGCTTTGATACGGGCGCAGGTCCCAGCATCGGAGATTGATGGCCTACCTACACCGGAATTAAAAGACTTATGCAGACGAAAGGGACTGAAGGTGTCCCGGGTAGAGACGGAGTCCCGACCCACTATGGAAGACCTAGTGGAATTACTAACACAAAAATGTCAGACACTGGGTCCGGTTGTTAATGAGCCTCGAAGGGGTAGAACTTCCACTTCCCAGCGGTGGGAATCCTCGGAGGACGAGGAGGAGGAGGAGGTACGGCCTCCCCTCCGAGAGTGTTATAAAGTGGATAGGCGTGGCCGGAAACCTAGTAAGAAAGGCAAGAACAAAGAAGGGCGAGGCAAACGTCTTTACCCAGTGCTGTCTGGGGAAGATGAATGGGAGGAACAATAGGAATCGGGCCAAGCCCCAAGGGTTTGCCCACGAACGAGCCAATGGTCAGCAGACGACATTCGACCTCATGTATCATTGACTATCTATTGGCGCAAATCCGTCCAAACCGTTATGGCTCTAGTGGACACAGGGGCGGAGGCCACCTTAATCTATGGGACGCCCCATAAGTTTAAAGGAACCCCAGTCACGCTGGTTGGGCTGGGAGGTAATCTGATTGAAGGAAGAACAGTACAATTGCCCCTAAAGATAGGTACAATGCCCATTAAAACTTATTCAATTATCATTACACCGGTTAGAGAATGGATCCTGGGAATGGACATTCTGGCCGGTTTAACACTTCACCTCCAACAAGGGAAGTTTGAATTTGGAATCACGAAAATGGCTTTGCGCTGTAGGACGGTGTTAGTGGGAAAGGTTAAGATGGACCCCTTCCCCATCCCGATCGCCGATCGCGTAATAAGTCTTAGACAGTATAGGATTCCCGGCGGACATAAAGAAATATCCGCCACAATTAAGGATTATTTGGAAGCGGGAGTGCTTAGGACATGCACCACGGCGTGGAATAACCCCTTATGGCCCGTACATAAAGCCGATGGGTCATGGCGGATGACGGTAGATTATCGGCAACTAAACCGTCACACTCCGGCCTTGACGGCAGCGGTCCCGGATGCCGTCACTATTATAGGACGAATCCAACATCATCCAGGGGTGTGGTACGGAGTAATTGATTTGGCTAATGCCTTCTTCACAATTCCTATTCCCGAAGATAGGCAGGAACAGTTCGCATTCACTTGGGAGGGTAGACAATTCACGTTCACACGACTGCCCCAAGGATATCTGCATAGCCCTACTATCTGCCACCGGATAGTTGCAGAACACGTGGCTGCCTTTAAAGTGCCTGACGAAGTGATGATCTCGCACTATATTGACGATATGATGATACAGGGGACAAGTCAGAAGCAGGTTCAGGAATTGCTGGACCAACTGGTTCAACATATGCGAGGATATGGGTGGGAGATCAACCCAGCCAAAATCCAGGGTCCCTCACAAACGGTAAAATTCTTAGGAATCGTGTGGAACAAGGGGGAAAGGGAAATCACTGCGAAAGCTAAAAATAAGATTCAGGTCTTTGCCGTCCCTCACACCCAGAAGGACGTGCAGCAATTTATTGGGTTATTCGGATTCTGGAGACAGCATATTCCCCATTTAGGACAAATTTTAAAACCTTTGTATCGAGTTACGAGGAAAAAGGCAGCGTTCGAATGGACGGAGGTCCATCAAACTGCATTTGAAATGGCCAAGCAAGCGATACAGCAAGCTGTATCCTTGGGAAAGATACAGTCAGGACCTGTAGAACTGCAAGTCTCAGCACAGGGGGATTATGCCAATTGGAGCTTATGGCAAAAACAGGAAAGAACCCGTAAGCCACTGGGATTTTGGTCCCGAAAATTACCCCCAGCAGGGGAACGGTATACCCCCTTTGAGAAACAGTTATTAGCATGCTACTGGGGCTTGGTGGAAACCGAAGCCCTGACCATTGGACATGAAGTGATCATGAGAACAGCTATCCCTATTCTTCCGTGGGTACTTAGTGACCCCACTACCCACCGAATAGGAACTGCCCAAGAGAGCAGCATCATTAAATGGAAATGGTATGTGTCGGAGAGAGTGCGGACTGGACAGAAAGGAGTGTCAGTCCTACATGAGCAAGTGGCGGAGGCCCCTGAGGAAGGGGAAAAGCGGTTTGAGGTGATTGAATACAAGGAATCACCCGTTAAGATGGGAAAACGGTATGATGAACTGACCCCGGATGAACAAGCCACGGCTTGGTTCGTAGATGGGTCAGCCCAGTGGAAAGCGGGACAGCGTAGATGGAAAGCTGCCGCCTTTAACCCAAAACAAGGCACTACCCTAGAAGAATTAGGGGAGGGAAAAAGTAGTCAGTGGGCAGAATTAAAGGCAGTGCATATGGTAGTCATGCAAGCAGGGGTCATGGGAGTTTGTTTGTTCTCTGACTCGTGGTCAGTGGTTAACGGCATGACACAATGGATGCCAACTTGGCAGGCCAATCAGTGGATGATCCAGAATAGGGAAGTGTGGGGTAAACAGTTATGGGAGGATATATGGGAGAAAGCTCAATACCTGGTCATATACATCACCCACGTAGATGCCCATACCTCTCGAAATGATGTGGAAGCTCTACATAACCGATATGTGGATGGTATCGTCCGAACCATGATGGTGCAAAGGGGCACCTCAGTGGACCTAGCTAGATGGGCACACCTTAAGGCTGGGCACTGGGGAGTGCAAGGAACCTTGCACTGGGCTCGAGACCGAGGAATAGATCTTATGGTAGATGATGTTAAGACTGCAGTAAACCAGTGTGAGCAGTGTCAACATCAGCGGCAGGGAGTGCCCCAACACATGATGGGACATATCCATCGGGGGGATGGTCCGGGCCAGAGCTGGCAAATGGACTTTGTGGGTCCCTTACCCTCCTCACAAGGATGTAACCACATATGTACAGCTGTGGACACTATGTCTGGGGTTTTGGTAGCCCATCCCTGTCGTCACAACAATCAACAGGCTACCTTGCGATGTTTAGATTTGATTGAACAATTTTATGGATTGCCCATACAGGTCCAGAGTGACAATGGCTCCCATTTCACAGGAAGGGCGGTAAAGCAGTGGTGTCACGATAACCACGTGGAATGGGTTTATCATGTACCCTATCACCCACAAGCTGCGGGACTTATAGAACGAATGAATGGGCTTCTGAAGTCCTCACTACGAAAAGCAGGAGATTGCAATGACTTAACGGGTTGGAGGAAGCAACTAATTCGGGTGGTGAAACAAATTAATAACCGCCCATTAGGAAATGGGGTAACACCCTTGAATAGGATGATACGAGTATGTGATACCCCAAAGACTCAGCCTATTAAAATGTGGAAGTTCGCTGAGGAAGCTGATATTCCCGTAAGGGCCACGCCGGCTTCGGCTGGACTGGACCTACGAGCACTAACTGCCCAGACTTTGATCCAACAGAAACCTACGGTGATTAAGACCGGGTTAGGGTTGATTTGTCCCCCTGGAACCTATGGGCATATCCTCCCGCGGTCGGGACTGTCACTAAAGGGGATTGATGTGATGGCAGGCGTAATTGACGCAGACTACCAAGGGGAGTTGGGGGTGATCCTGGTCAACATCACCGCTGAACCTTACGTGATACAGAAGGGGGACAGAATAGCGCAATTGGTCATTAAGCCATGTAACCTTACAACGGTGGAAGAGATGGGAGCTCCCGTTACGGTTACTGAGCGTGGGACGGGGGGATTTGGGTCTACTGACACTAAGGGGGCCAAGGTATGGGTGCGCCAGACGACCGGCCCCCCCAGGCCGGCCGAAATCATAGCACAGGGGAAGGACAGTCTGGTCACCATTATGTACCCCGGAGACCCGACCTGGGCAAACGTCCCGGCGAACCAGTGCTACTTACGTGAGACCTAAATAATGTTGTAATTGCTATGCACCCGCAGGCTGACCCTCCGCCTTGAACATGGGGTGGTCATGGGGATTGCGACTCCTATTGGTGATGTTCGCGATCGGATGGCCACTCCAGGGCATCGGTATCACGGCCTGGACGCTGGTACCGGTCGCCCGCCATGAGGTGCGGTGGGAGGCCAGTAGCCAGCGACGGACGCAGGACGACTTTACATGTGAACCCGGTCAGCAGTGCGTTGTTCTGACTCTCACCAGCGACTGTCAATTGTACACGTGTGCACAGTGCTACATGCGCCGGGATGGGGAAAAATATGACATATCGTTCATACCGCCTAATTGCACCCTGGTGGTAAATGCCCAAGTCAAGACGTGTTTGTGGGACCGACGCACCCAGACATGCGGGACAACGGGGACTCATTGGAGCGTCACAGCTCGGGGGGAAGATCTGTGGCTGCGCAATGCCACCGATATTCGGAATCGTCATCGATTCATGTGGTTAATAATGGTACTGCCCTCGACGAACGCCCCGTCTGAGGCGTTATTAAACCCCACGCGGGGCGGGCCAGCACCGAAGAGGGGTGCCACGGGGGGCGTGCGGTCGCATCGAACACAGTTGGCCCCTATTATGTCAACTTGTCAACAGATGGCCCGGGCGGTACTGCACACTGATGTTCATTGGCGGGTACAGTTGCCCCTCATACCCGAGTGTCATACCAAGAGGCGGCGACGAGCGTGGTACGACACCCTGCTGGGAGGCGCAGGAACTGTTATGGGTATCTCGAATGCCATTGACTCTGAGGTAACCCGTACTAAATTATCTAACACGGGACAGGCCACCTCACAAGGACTACATACTATTGGAAGGTGGATGCCATCCGTAATGATGACTCAAGGAGAGACAGCTGAAATAATGATACGATCTCTGCAATGGGAACTGGATGTCTGGGGCGCCACTCAGGAACTGTTTGAGAACATTACGGCTCAGTTAAATTGGACTGCCTGTCATATTCAAATGTTGCATGCTCAAATACAGAAAGAACGCTTTTTGCGTGTGGTAACATCCCCCAATGTACAGGCGTGGAGGGGACTATGGAATGTATCTGAGAAATTGTGGATGATAACCCATCCAGAGCGAACATGGTGTAACGCAACTATGTGTAACGGATACTTTGTTACCATGAATGTAACCCACACTGTTACGGTCTGTCGATATTATGTATTACCAGTGATTACATCTTCTGGATATTATTTTCTGAAGACAAGGGGACAGTGGTTTAGCCCAGATACCAATATTACCTATGATCTGTCCGCTTGTGAACAGACTGATCAGGGGAAAACTTGCCTACTGATGGACAGGTATCGGGACCCTTGCTTGACTAAGGGAACGGCCCTGTGCGAATGGACTGTTGAGACTCCAAGGGACATGATGTGGCAGATTGGGCCACACACGCTCTGTGTGGCTACCAATAATCCACATCCTATGCTTCCCTCAGCACCGTTCTCGGGATGCCTCTCAAATGTCTATCAGTGGCACTGGCAGAATCACACCTATTTGTTGACCACTTATAGCAGTGCTCGCCACTTTACCAAGGTGCAGTGGAAAGTGCTGAGGAATCCCTGGAACATTTCCCTGGATCGGTTTAAGCGGGCATTGGACCGATCCGAGGAGCTTAAGCAGATATTACGAAAGCATCAAACCAATGTCACCAAGGTTACGGTGTCTACCTTTATACATGGACAGGAGGTAGTACATGCTGCCCGTGTAGTGGACGTGGAGTCAGCTCATCATTGGTGGGACATATTGAGTGGTATGTCCTCCACTGCGGGGACATTCCTGTTCCCACCCTTGTCGATCCTGGTAGCGGTCCTGGTGATTTTAACATGCTGTAATGTCCTGACTTGCTTGTATATTTGGCGTGTACGTAGGCGCTTGTTAGAAAGAATACATATGGGCATAATGTAACACATGTATTGGGTCAAGCAGTGGAATGTGGTGTAAAATTATGTCCCAATACATGTGTGAATCATTATGCAACACATGTATTGGGCCAAGCAGTGGAATGTGGTGAAAGGGTTAAAATTGTGTCCCAATACATGTGTGAATCTAACCGAAAATGGAAGGTGTCGCTTGGTCCCGTGTGAATCTTGTCATACACCTTCCCGTGTGAATAACCAGAATGGAATGTGTTTTTTAGCCTTGCTCTGCTCTAACCGAAAATGGAAGGTGTCGCTTAGTCCCGTGTGAATCTTGTTATACACCTTCCCGTGTGAATCTTCTTATCTGTATGTAACCAGAATGGAATGTGTTTTTTAGCCTTGCTCTGCTGTTCACATGAATGTTTATATCTGGAAAAGGGTATATCAGCTGGAGAAGTCTCCAGTTCGGTAGAGCCTGCTCCGGGGTTACGTTTAACCGCCGAGCGTGGGTTGTTGGCAACCGCTCTACGAGAACTGACGGCTCCCAGTTTTGGTAACACGTAGAGTGAGTATAAACCAGACCCGTTGTAAGTACGAGACTGGTTGTGGGGACACTGCGGGGAATAAAACACTTATATTCTAGCAGACTCGCCTCTTGGCTGTTTGTTCTGTGTCAGACTACTTTCCTGCGAGCCTGGTCCTTGACCTTGAGAATTTTTTAAAACAGAGGGTTACAAGGTAGCCAGGAAAAACCTAAAGAGAGAGCTCAGAAGAGCCAGGAGGAGACATGAGAAGTTGTTGGCGGATAGGATCAGGGTAAACCCTAAGGCCTTCTGTAGGTATTTAAGGAATAAAAGAATGCCGAGAGTAAGGTTAGGGCCAATCAAGGATAGTAGTGGGAAGTTGTATGTGGAGTCAGAGGAGATAGGAGAAGTACTTAATGAATATTTTTTGACAGTATTCACTCGAGAAAACGACAATGTTGTTGAGGAGAATACTGCGATATAGGCTACTAGACTAGGTGTGATTGAGGTTCACAAGGAAGGGGTATTAGAAATCCTGCAGAGTGTGAAAATAGATAAGTCCCCTGGGCCAGATGGGATTTATCCTAGGATCCTCTGGGAAGCCAGGGAGGAGATTGCCGAGCCTTTGTCATTGATGTTTAAATCGTCATTGTCTACAGGAATAGTGCCAGAAGACTGAAGGATAGCAAATGTGGTTCCCTTGTTCAAGAAGGGGAGTAGAGACAATCCAGGTAATTATAGACCAGTGAGCCTTACTTCAGTTGTTGTTAAAGTGTTGGAAAATGTTATAAGAGATAGGATTTATAATCATCTAGAAAATAATAATTTGATTAGGGATAGTCAGTACGCTTTTGTGAAGGGTAGGTCGTGCCTCACAAACCTTATTGAGTTCTTTGAGAAGGTGACCAAACAGGTAGATGAGAGTAAACCGGTTGATGTGGTGTATATGGATTTCAGCAAGGCGTTCAATAAGGTTCCCCACAGTAGGCTATTGTACAAAATGCGGAAGAATGGGATTGTGGGAGATATAGCAGTTTGGATCAGTAATTGACTTGCTGAAAGAAGACAGAGGGTGGTGGTTGATGGGAAATGTTCATCCTGGAGTCCAGTTACCAGTGGTGTACCGCAAGGGTCAATGTTGGGTCCACTGCTGTTCGTTACTTTTATAAACGACCTGGATGAGGGCGTAGAAGGGTGGGTTAGTAAATTTGCAGACAACACTAATGTCGGTGGAGTTGTGGATAGTGATGAAGGATGTTGTAGGTTACAGAGAGACATAGATAAGTAGCAGAGCTGGGCTGAGAGGTGGCAAATGGAGTTTAATACGGACAAGTGTGAGGTGATTCACTTTGGTCAGAGTAACCGGAATGCAAAGTACTGGGCTAATGGTACGATTCTTGGTAGTGTAGATGAGCAGAGAGATCTCGATGTCCCGGTACACAGATCCTTGAAAGTTGCCACCCAGGTTGACAGTGTTGTTAAAAAGGCATACAGTGTTTTAGTTTTTATTAATAGTGGGATCGAGTTGCGGAACCATGAGGTTATGCTACAGCTGTACAACACTCTGGTGCGGCGGCACTTGGAGTATTGTGTACAGTTCTGGTCACCGCATTACAAGAAGGATGTGGAAGCTTTGGAAAGGTTGCAGAGGAGATTTACTAGGATGTTGCCTGGTGTGGAGGGAAGGTCTGACGAGGAAAAGCTGAGGGACTTGAGGCTGTTTTCGTTAGAGAGAAGAAGGTTGAGAGGTGACCTAATAGAGACATATAAGAAAATCAGAGGGTTAGATAGAGTGGATAGGGAGAGCCTTTTTCCAAGAATGGTGACAGCGAATACAAGGGGGCATAGCTTTAAATTGAGGGGTGATAGATATAGGACAGATGTCAGAGGTAGTTTCTTTACTCAGAGAGTAGTAAGGGTATGGAATGCTTTGCCTGCAACGGTAGCAGATTCGCCAACTTTAAGTACATTTAAGTCGTCATTGGACAAGCATATAGATGTACATGGAATAGTGTAGGTTAGATGGGCTTCAGATTGGCATGACAGGTCGGTGCAACATCGAGGGCTGAAGGGCCTGTACTGCGCTGTAATATTCTATAGTCTGATCTGAGAACAGCCCCCGAAAACTAGCTTAGCTTTAAATGACTCAAGTTATAGCCTGAACAAGATATAAGATATGTTCAAAATTATGGCTCACAGAACCATTTTTTATAAACTCAATCATTGGATTAAGAACCCTCTCCTTAGTATAGGTTGTTGTTGAAGTCTACTTTGTTAATAATGTGAAATTGATCAGCTTGATTAGATTTTTCCACATGCACATATAAACTTAAACATGAAGACAATGGAGTTTTTTGGAGGGTTCATCTTGTCTGTAAAATGAACAAGCCTTTATTCATTATCGTGTCTCCAGTTTCAGACCGAAAGGTAGTGCTTTGAACAAGACCCCAGAGGTGTCTTGTTCCTTTTTGTCCCAAAGTCTGTTCAAACAGGACGATTTAAAATGGTTAAGTGATGAGTAGACATTAATGAAAATATATCCTTTGTTAAATACTAGTTTTTAATTGTTTGTTCAATTTATAGTAGAATTGGGGACTTCCTAATCAATCATCTGTTGCTACTGGCTGATTTCATAATACTAGTGATTATTGTTCTGAAATTGAGTTAGTGTGTTACATAGAGTGAAAACATAAGATGGCTTATTTGCTTTGGTGATCCGGCAGAATATTTATTTTGTTGAAATGCCTTTAAAAGTGACCTAAGTTAAAAAGCTAAATCTAAAACAAAAAATGTAAAACAAAATCTGCTTACAACTCAACATTTTGGGCTACATTATAAACTAATCTTCCTTGGCCATCAAGGAGCAGGACTTGAACCAGTAGCTTCTAGCTTAGAGGCAGGAACATCAGCCACTGACCACATGACCTCTTGCTCACAATCTACCAATAAATTAATTTGAAAGTTCTCATCTTCATGTTCAAATCCCTTCGATCCTTGTAACCTCCAGCAACATTTCGAGAAGTATAATTCCCACAACTCTTGCCTCTTTGACAATGTATTAATTTTTTTTCTGCTGGAATCACATGTTTTAGCATTCTCTTTCACATAATTATACATTACATGTTTTATCTTTCCATAATTCTTGAAGGTGTCTTGATTTTACTCAAACCACCACAAATTTGAGCAGAGGTACAGATTTACATGGTGATATCAGAACAATTAAAGATTTGGAGTAATCAGTGTCCTTCTTGTTAATGCTTTCTTCTATGTGGCGCAATCACTTAAGGTAAAGTAAGGTAAAATCGCATTCAAGAGAGATACCTGGTAGTGGTTTAACTCATGGGTCATCACACTTCAGGTGAGGGGAGAGACTGAGAAGCAGAGCCCTTCATGGAAACCTCAGTCAGTGCAGGAATTGAACCTATGATGTTCGTATCACAAACCAGCCATCCAACCAACTGAGCTACAAACTTTAAAACTAGAAAATATTTTGCATGCTATAAAGTTCTATGTTGTGTTTATAATCAAAAGATATCTGATTTTAAATCATCAGGGAAACTCCACTTTTCCCTTGGACAATTTCTTGTGTGTATTTTTCATATGGCTGAGATTTACCTGCTTACTACCGAAGTGCAACTCCCAGTGTCATGTGAATTATTAATCATAGACATCAGCACGTCATTCTACTTGTTTTACACATGGCCTCATAAGAAATGAGCTGAAAAGTTTAATTTCAGAAGAGGCACAGTGCTAAATCTTTTTCACAATGAATGTGTAGATTTTCAACTGTCAACTGCTGCTTTCTTCCAAAATAATATATTTCTGTTTGCTGCATTAGTTGAAATATTTCCATATTAATGATGTAACACAATTTTATGGTCTTTATGCATTCTAAGATGCACCAGATCTTTCAATGGCATAAACAACAATGACATAAAATATTGGATTCTGAATCTTATTTTCAGATCTCACCAACTGGAGAGTGATTGTACAGGATTCAGAAATCAGAACTGAAATTAAGACCAATTGTCCAACAACATGCAATAATCACAAAGTAAAACCGTAATTTAAAGCAGTCAGTGATTCAAGTATTTTGCTTTTTTTCATACTTACAGATTTGGTGGCTGGATCCAGAATTAACAAGTGGAAATTCCAAACCATTCCTTTTCACACACGGTCACTCAGTGTGTAACAGGTCCTTCTTCCCCTGCTTTGACACACCTGCTGTCAAGAGTACTTACTCCGCTACAGTTATGGTAGGAAACATGCTATTCAAATTGCTTTAATTGTTTTTACTTGATATTAACAATGAATCAATGAAACAGTTGATTATGCTGTGGAGTTCAAATAGATAACAAGTAAATTTGTTTGCCATTTGTTAATTTGCAGCTGGACTATGTCATCAGATAAATTCTGTCATGTTGAATCCGAGTATTGGTTCAGATTATGTGGCAATTGTGAACATTTACAATGATATGTAGGTTAGTTTAACTGCTGACGCTAAGATTTTTCATCAAGATACAGGTAATACTGCTGTAAACTGTTTCGCTTTGGATCTGTAGCTGTGCTTAATACTGTATTGTTTTTCATGTCCTATAAGGCAATAGAGTCAAAATATATGGGAGAAGAGTTCTAAAAAAAGTAAGCAACAATACTTCTGAAAAACATTTTAGAGCAAACAAAATAACTTTGATGCAAGACAAAACAGGATAGGAACAGGGACTACCTATGCTGATCAAAAACTGGTTTAGATTATTTAAAGAATGAATTAGTAAGAGACCTGAAATAAAGACAAGTTTTACAAGTGGTCCCTGCTCCCTTTTCTTCTTTTCTTCTCCTTCTTTAATCTCTGCCATTTCCTTTTCCACTGACCCCATTTTCTTCCCTTGTACCTAAGGCTTTTCACTCCTCTTTTGTTTGTCTCATGAGGAGAGATTGAACAGTTTAAGCCTTTACTCAAGAGAGTTTAGAAGGATGAGAGGCAATCTAATTGAGGTATATAAGATGCTGACGGGAATTTATAAAGTCGACATAGAGCAGATGTTTCCCCTCGTGGGGCAAGCTGGAACAAGGGGTCCTAGTTTTTGGTTAAGGGGTGGCAGAGAGATGAGGAATTGCTTCTGTCAAAGAGCCATGATACTCTGGAATATATCAGCACAGAGTGTGGTGGATGTTGGGATACTGTGTAAATTTAAGGAGGCGATACACAGGTTTTTAATTAGTAATGCAGTAAAAGCTTATAGGGAATGGGCAAAAAAGTGGAGTTGAGGCTGAGATGAGATCAGCTATTCCTGATGAAGGGCTTATGCACGAAACTTGATTCTCCTGCTGCTCGGATGCTGCCTGACTTGCTGTGCTTTTCTAGCGCCACACTTTTCAACTTGAGATCAGCCACGTTCATATTAAATGCAGAGCATTTCCATGGGCTGAATTGCCTACTCCTGCTCCTAGTTCTTATGTTTTTATGTTCTGTTGACTGTTACTTTGCTCCAGCCCAAGTGGTACTGCTATTTGAAATGATTGCAGCTGTTTGTGCATTGTTTCTTGTTTTTCTTAGCTATCATATGCAATGACTGGATTGATTTCAAATAGTCACAGCACATGATTGTCACATATATGCGCACCATGTGATGAGCTCACATTACTGTTATTTGAAATTCACAGATGGCAATGCAGTGCTAGATTTAAAGATTAAATGGATGTTAATCAGATATAGAAGAATGCACTCCACAAGCACATGACATTGGAACTCACACTGGCAAATGCCGCATGTAAAATAACTTTGACATCAACCTATGATCAAGAACAGTCTTGAATTTGAATGTGGCAACTTCAATATTGTCAACACAGATTTTGAATACTCTATAACAGGCAACATTTCCAATGAGGAGGCCAACTTAGACTGCATGTTTGGAAAAGCAAAAGATACTGCCACCACAATTAAAACATTCCCTGTATACAGAGGAAACCTGAGATCTTATTCTCAATTATTCAGCCTATGAAATATTGCCACCTGTTAATAGAAGCTAATATACAACTTTTGGTCATCATTTCCACAGTAATAAAATCTGTTGTCGCAGTGAATACATCTCATGTTTTTTCCAAATGTTTTTGTTTGGTCATAAAATACAGGTGATATCATTTGCAATGACTGGATTGTCTTCAAATACTCACAGCACATGATGGTGCGCATATGTGTGATAATGCGATGAGCTCACATTACTGTTATTTGAAATTCACAGATGGCAATACAGTGCTAGATTTAAAAATTAAATGGATGTTTAAGTGAAAGTACATTTTGTTCCATACTGGGTCATAGCCTGAAGAAATAGAGTTAAAAATCTCACAACACCAGGTTATAGTCCAACAGGTTTATTTGGAAGTACGAACTATCGGAACGCTGCTAGGTAGCCAGTGGGTCAGGATCACAGGACACAGAATTTATAGTAAAAAAATTGAAGTGTCATACAACTCACATGATGTATTGAAAAAACGTAAATTGCTGTTAAGTCTTTAATCACTTAGAATGGGTTGCAGGTTTCAATTTGTTAATATGTAAAACCCAGAATGTTTTTCAAGTCACATACCCAACATAACTTAAGATTTAAAGAAAAGTGATATCTCAACTCAGACAGTGCATTACACGTGTGAGGTTAGAGTCAGTATGTATTCTTGCCTTGAGTCAGAGCAGTTCTGTTTACAAAGGAATTTATAAAATGTCACATGGATTGACTGTATATAGACAAAATAGAATAAAATAGAATGTATCTGCAAATGCAAATTCATTGCATAGACTTGTGTGGGTGTGTGTACGAGTGTGATGGAATATATGCCTGTGAGAGGGGGGGGGGGTGTATCTGAAAGAGAGCAAGTGTATGAGAGAGGGTCTGTGCGAGTGTGATTGTAAGTGTGTGTGTGTGTACATGAGTGTATAGTGTAGTGGGGTCACCTGTCGTGTGACAAGAACCCGAGGTTCCCATTGAAGCCATTCTTATGGGTACCAAACTTGGCTACCAGCCTCTGCTCGGCCATTCTGCATTGTTGTGTATCCCGAAGTCTGCCTTGGAGGGCAGTCACCTGAAGATCCGAGGCCAAATGTCCTTAACCACTGAACATCCCTGTCTGGCAATCGTTGAATGGCGTCATAGCGTCTGCTTGGTCTCGCCAATGTACTATGCCTGGGGGCATCCTTGCCTGCAGCATATGAGGGAGAACACATTGACCAAGTCACATGAGTACCTGCCGTGTCCATGATGGGTGGTATAATGGTAATATCCATGTTGACACTGACACATCTTGCAGTGGTTCCCATGACAGGGTTGTATGGTGTTGTGATCGATGTTGTCCTGAAAGCTTGGCAGTTTGCCTCGAATAATGATCTGTTTACAGTTTGGCAGTTATTTAAAGGTGAGAAGTGGAGGTGTAGGGAAGATCTTGGTGAGGTGCTCATCCTCATCGACAATGTGTTGCAGGCTACAAAGAATAAGGCATAGTTTCTCCGCTCCCGGGAAGTACTGGACAATGAAGGGTATCCTTTTGGTCGTATCCAATGTCTGTCTCCTGAAGAGGTCATTACTATTTCTCACAGTGGCATGTCGGTACTAGCAATCAATGAGTTGGGCATTGTATCCTGTTCTTATGAGAGTGTCCTTCAGCACCTTCAGGTGTTCGTCATGTTCCTCCTCACCTGAACAGATCCTATGTATGCGTAAGGCTTGTCCATAGGGATGGCTATTTTAATATGTTTAGCGTGGAAGCTTGAGAAGTGCAGCATCGTGAGGTTACCCATGGGTTTGCGGTGGAGTGAAGTACTGAGGTGCCTGTCCTTGATGGGGATGCATCCGCTGCACCCGATGTGGCCTCCTCTACATTGGGGAGACAGGCCGCCTACTTGTGGAATGTTTCAGAGAACACCTCTGGGACACCCGCCCCAACCACCCTGTGGCTGAACACTTTAACTCCCCCTCCCACTCTACCAAGGACATGCAGGTCCTTGGCCTCCTCCATCGCCAGACCATGACAACACGACACCTGGAGGAAGAGCGCCTCATCTTCCGCCTAGGAACCCTCCAACCACAAGGGATGAATGCAGATTTCTCCAGCTTCCTCATTTCTCCTCCCCCCCCCCCCCCCCCCCCCCCCCCCCCACCTTTATCTCAGTCCCAACCCTCAGATTCAGCACCACCTTCTTGACCTGCAATCTTCTTCCTGACCTGTCCGCCCCCACCCCCTCTCCGGCCTATCACCCTCACCTTAACCTCCTTCCACCTATCACATTCCCAACGCCCCTCCCCCAAGTCTCTCCTCCCTACCTTTTATCTTAGCCTGCTTGGCACATCATCCTCATTCCTGAAGAAGGGCTTATGCCCAAAGCGTCGATTCTCCTGCTCCTTGGATGCTGCCTGACCTGCTGCGCTTTTCCAGCAACACATTTTTCAGCTCTGATTTGAAAGAGTAGTCAATGGTAAGTCTGATAGTGGGATGAAACTTGTTGATATCACTGTGTAGTTGTTTAAGTGACTCTTCACCATTAGACCAGAGGAAGAAAATGTCGTCAATAATCTGGTATATCGTGGTGGTTGGAGGTCTTGTGCAGCAAAGAAGTTTTGTTCAAACTTGTGCATAAAAATGTTGGCATATTGGGGTGCAAATTTGGTCCCCATGGCTGTACCATGTGTCTAGACAAAGAACTAGTTGTCAAAGGTGAAGACATTGTGGTCGAGGATGAAGCGGATGAGTTTCAGGATGATGCCTGGCGATTGGCAGTTGTTGTTACTGAGTACTGAGGCTCTTGCAGTGATGCCATCGTCGTGGGGGATGCTGGTTTAGAGTGCTGAAACACCTGATTCAACAGGTGGGTGGGTGCTGAGTTTCTGTAAGGAATCTGTAGTGTCACAACAGAAGCTGGGGCTCCCTTGTGCAATGGGTTTCAAGATGCCATAGCCAGAGAAGGTCCCATTGCCTGATATGATGGGACATTCAGGTGTTGTTAGCTTCATGTATCTACAAAAGGCGGTAGAATTCTCCTATTTGAGAAATAGGTGGGATGAGAGTACATAGGGTACTCTGAAGGATGAATCAAAAGTCTTGATCAGTGTGTTTAGTTCATGAGTGTGTTCTTTGGTCGGATTGGCCAGTAATTGTCTGTCGTGTTCTTGGTTGTTTAGTTGTCGGTACACTTGCAATAGTCCATTCTATTCAGAATGATGATGGCTTCTCTTTTGTCTGCTGGTCTGATGACAATGTTGTGACTGGTTTTGAGAGCATGAATGGCGTTGCATTGTGATCGGGTGATGTTTTGTTCTACTGTGTGAGTGTGGCTGATGAATCTGGCCTTTACACATTTCCTGGCGGTTTAAGCATACATATCAAGCTCGGGACAGTGGCCCTCCAGAGGGGTTCAAATCAACAACTCCTTTGGTCAGTCCACTGCGGATCACTCTGACGGCTGTTCCGGTTCGTCGATTGTCTCATTGGGCTCGCTGCTGACATCTTGGAAGAATTGCCAGAGTCTCATTCATCTGAAGAAATCCTCCGTGTCTGCCACAATACCAATGGGGTCCATTTTGATGGTGGGGCAGAAATCGAGCCCTTGGCTGAGAACTTCAATCTCTTCCAGTTGAAGGGTGTGGTCTCGTAAGGTTGACGATTGATTTCCACGTGGCAGTACTGTTTTCAACTCTGATGCTGGGGTAGGCTTGGTTACTGCTGGTGGTGATGTCAAGTTTCTGCAGTTCCTTATTCTTTGTGTGCATGTAAATGATGTAGTTCTGTCGCCTCCTCTGCTTGGCACATACTATAAACACACTCTCTCTTGGATGTAAACACACACACTCACTTGCGCAGACCCTGCTCAGATGCGCGCGTGCGCATGCACACACACATGCGCACACACACACACAGTCTCTCTCGCGCTCTCTCTTCCCCCCGCCCCCCCTTCGCCCCCCACACGCACACATAAAAGTCTGTGGGATGAATTTGCATTTGCAGATATTTTGTTCAAAAAGCACATAATCTGTAGGCAGTTAGTCCATATTTTATAAATTCCTACGTTGGAAATAGGAACGGTCTGGCTCAAAGTTGGAATACACATAGACTAACTTCACACCTTTAATGCATTGTCTGAGCCGAGATGTCACCTTTTTTTTAAAAAGCTTAAGTTATCTTGGGAATGTGACATGAAAGAAGTTCTGGGGTTTACATATTAATGAATCGAAACTGCAGCCCATTCTAAGTGACCAAGACTTAACAGCATTTTAGGTTAGTTCAATGCATCACCTAAGTTGTATGACACTTTGATCTTTAATATAAATTCTGTATTCTGTGATCCTGCCCCACTAACTACCTAATAAAGGAGCAGCACTCCGAGAGCATGTACTTCTAAATAAACCTGTTGGTCTATGACCTGGTGTTGTGGGATTTTTAACTTTGTCCACCCCAGTCTAACATTGGCACCTTCACATCATGAAGAAATAGAAAGTGACATACATTCAACTTCACAAAGACTTCAAAATTACACCATATAATAGTAATGTATAAACATTTAATGGGTTCAATTAAAATTTCTATCCATGCTACTTCAGCAGTCAGTAATTCTGAATAATGCCTAGGTTAAAAATAACAGTTACTCAAATGAATGTGTTTAATTTTTGTACATTCTGCCCCACCATCAAAATGGACCCCATTGGTATTGTGGCAGACACGGAGGATTTCTTCAGATGAATGAGACTCTGGCAATTCTTCCAAGATGTCAGCAGCGAGCCCAATGAGACAATCGACGAACCGGAACAGCCGTCAGAGTGATCCGCAGTGGACTGACCAAAGGAGTTGTTGATTTGAACCCCTCTGGAGGGCCACTGTCCCGAGCTTGATATGTATGCTTAAACCGCCAGGAAATGTGTAAAGGCCAGATTCATCAGCCACACTCACACAGTAGAACAAAACATCACCCGATCACAATGCAACGCCATTCATGCTCTCAAAACCAGTCACAACATTGTCATCAGACCAGCAGACAAAAGAGCAGCACGGTTCTGTGAACCAAAACCAGATCATTTTTATTCTAGTGTTTGTTTGTCACAACCCTTAATGATCAATTTAAGCATTTCTCTACTATTGATGTAAGGTTGATAGGTCGTAGTTTCCTGTTATCTCTCTTGCTCCCTTCTTAAATGGTGGGTTGAAATTTGCTATCCTTCAAGCTGCAGGAATCATTTCCAGAATCTATTGGAATTTTGAAAGATGGTCACCAATACATTGAGTATCTCTATAGCCACCTCCTTCAACACATTGGGAAATAAACTGTCAGGTCCTGGGGACTTGTAAACTTTCAGCCCCATTGATTTCTCCAGTACAACCTTGTTACAAAAACAAATTTTCTTCAGCTCCTTGTTCTTCCTCGTCACTTGGCTCTGTAATGAATTTCTTGTGTCTTCCTCACTGAAAACAGACACAAAGTAATCATTTCTTCTGTCATCTTCTCTCCCTTTTCCGTACTCTAAATTCTTCTGATTCTGCTTGTAGTGGACCCATATTTGTCTTAGCCCAGATTTCCATTTTACATACCTGTCGAAACTTGTACAATCATTTTTTTTTGCTTAATTGCATGAATATTTTAATTTTCCTTTCTGTATCAATTTCTTGGTTCTCCTTTACAGTATTCTAAAAATATCCCATTTCTCAGATTTCTTACTATTTATTATGTTATGATATGAAGACAGAGCCATATCAAATCAACCTCCTCATTCCTATATTTGTAAAACAGTAAAATTAAAACATTCAATGATCCTCAAAATTGACCATTGTCTGGTTTCTAACCAGACTTTTTAAATAATCAATACCAGTCACCAAAGTTAGTTTAAACAAAAGAATTAACAATTTGTGAATAATACAGTAGCTTTAGCAAGGCAAAGCTAAATAAACTATGATTTAAACCACGTCTTCTTTGATTTTAGCTTTATTACTGTGTCCATGGATTTGAGGTTCTTCATCCCCAGTATCATCTCTGGTTCTCCTCTACATTATCTTCATGGCCTTAATATCCTTCTTAAAGTATGATGTCTTTAGCACTATAGCTGATACTGGAACATGATTTATAAACATTTAGCACAAATTCCTTTTGTTTATTCTCCATGTCTCAATTTATATAGTGAATGATCCCATGTACTTTTTTGAAAAAAAGTTTTGGGAACTTATACAGATCTTTTGAAGATGGAAGTCTATGGATTGTGAAAGGAGGACATATATCTTTGCTGGGATATGAGCAGGCTGCAGTGATTTATCATCCAGATTACAGGCCGTGGGCATCGGATAGATTTCCAAGGGTGAAGTCAGTCATGGTCTGGAAAATAATGACTTTGTATACACTAGTCTCTTTTTCCTTTTGTTTTCTTACAGGACACTGTGTATATATTTTCTCTTAAGATGTGTGGTTTTCCCTTCCCTTTAATCTCTTTATCTTTTGTTAAATGTTGTTCGTCTTAAATTTTTACCTAGTTCCAACAAAAGTTTACACATGAAAATTAACCTGCCTGTTCTCTCCACATATACAAATAGACATCGAACATTACAGTGCAGTACAGGCCCTTTGATCCTCGATGTTGCGCCAACCTTTGGAACCAATCTGAAGTCTATCCATATGTTTATCCAATGACCATTTTAAATGCCATTAAAGTTGGCGAGTCTACAACTGTTGCAGGCAAGGCCTTCCATACCCCTGCTACTCTCTGAGTAAAGACACTACCTCTGGCATCTGTCCTATATCTATCACTCCTCAATTTAAAGCCATGTCTCTTCATGCTAGCCATCACCATCCAAGAAAAAGGGTCTCACTTTCCACCCTATCTAACCCTCTTATTATCTTATATGTCTCAATTAAGTCACCTCTCAATCTCCTTCTCTCTAATGAAAATAGCCTCAAGTCCCTCAGCCTTTCGTCATAAGACCTTCCCTCCATAACACGCAACATCCTGGTAAATCTTGTCTGCACGCTTTCCAAAGCTTCCTCATCCTTCCTATAATGCAGTGTCCTGACCTGTACGCAGTACTTCAAGTGCAGCCATACCAGTGTTTTGTACAGCTGCAGCATGACCTTGTGGCTCTGAAACTCAATCCCTCTACCAATAAAAGCTAACACACCATATGCCTTCTTAACAACCCGCCAACCTGGTTGGCAACTTTCAGGGATCTACGTATATGGACACCGAGATCTCTCTGCTCATCTACACTACCGAGAATCTTACCATTAGCCCAGTACTCTTTATTCCTGTTGTTCCTTCCAAAGTGAATCACCTCACACTTTTCTGCATCAAACTCCATTTGCCAGTTCTCAGCCCAGCTCTGCAGCTTATCTATGACCCTCTGTAACCAACAACATCCTTCAGCACTATCCACAACTCCACTGACCTTAGTGTTATCCGCAAATTTACTAACCCATCCTTCTATGCCCCCATCGAGGTCATTTATACAAATGACAAACAACAGTGGCCCCAAAACAGATCCTTGCGCGACACCACTAGTAACTGAACTCCAGGTTGAAAATTTCCATCAACCACCACCTTCTTTCAACTAGCAATTTCTGATCCAAACTGCTAAATCACCCTCAATCCCATGCCTCCGTATTTTGTGCAATAGCCTACCATGGGGCACCTTATCAAACCCCTTAGTGAAATCCATGTTCGCCACATCAACCGCTTTACCTTCATCTCCCTCATTGGTCACCATCTCAATGAACTCAATAAGGTTTGTGAGGCATGATCTACCCTTCGCAAAACTGTGTTGACTATACCTAATGAACTTATTCCTCTTTAGATAAAGTCATAGAGATGTACAGCACGGAAACAGACCCTTCGGTCCAACCCGTCCATGCCGACCAGATATCCCAACTCTTCTAGCCCCGCCTGCTACTACCCGGCCTATATCCCTCCAAACCCTTCCTATTCATATACCCATCCAGTTGCCTTTAAAATGTTGCAATTATACCAACCTCCACCACTTCCTCTGGCAGCTCATTCCGTAGACGTACCACCCTCTGAGTGAAACAGTTGCCCCTTAGGTATCTTTTATATCTTTCCCCTGTCACCATTAACCTATATCCTCTAGTTCTGGACTCCCTCCACTCTAGGCCCCCAACCCCCCCGCCCCGGGGAGTAGCTATGTCTATTTATCCTATCCATGCCCGTCATGATTTTATCCTCTGTTAGGTGTCCCCCCCTCCCTCCGCCGAAGCCTCTCATGCTCCAGGTAAAACAGCCTCAGCCTATTCAACCTCTCCCTATAGTTCAAATGCTCCAACCCTGGTAACATCTTTGTAAATCTTTTCTGAACCCTTGTGACATGGGACAACTCAGGACTGGCTTGATGAACTGGTCTGAAATACATGACCTCCAATAACAAAAGTAATCAGCCTTTATTGCAGGGCAGAACAACTGAAGGTTACAACTGGAAAAGGCAACAATTTAACAACAGCTGATGCCCAAACACAGGTTGGAAGAGAATACTCAAGAATCCAACAATATGTTGGTGATCATAATATCTGAAAAGTTTTGAAGTCAATAGAATCACATAGAGACTGAGATCCAATGGACAAAATCCCATTCATTCATAAGATTGTGCTTATCTTCTCAAGGATGACAATATCATTTGTTAATACTGGAAAGAACATTGTGAACAACTCAGTGAATCCACAGGGATAGCTGATACCCTCCAGTATATCTCCCAGGGCCCAGTGGTACAATCCGTGGCTGAGTCACCATAGATGAAAGAGCTGCAACAAGCAATCAAACAGATGAGAAATAACAAAACTTAGACGATTATAAATCTTGCACATATCTTATTTTTTGCAATATTCCGTTTTTGTTTTAGTTTATTAATATTTGGAGCTTTAATATATATATATATTCTGTTAACTTTGCAATAAGTATTTTCTCAGTTTACATTTCCAGCTCTTCAGCCTGATTGACAGTCATCCTCCTTACTCCAACTATTTTAACTGTTTCCAATCCGTCATTTATTTTGTATTTCACTTTGATATAGTTAGAAGTATTTTGTAAAACTAAGAACAAATTGTGTAAAACAGTAACTTTTACAATAATTAGGTTTATAGGATTGTTGTCTTTGAGAACTGTATCTTCATTTTAGATAAAATGAAGATCTTTGCAGTCTGCCTGACAGCAGACCTGCATGGTTTGAATGTTAGAGTTTAAAGGGGACCCAGATATTTTTACTGGAAAGAAGGGGCAAGATATTTACATTTGGAGACCATGGCAGCAGATGTGTGCCAAAATTGGAGAGACCATGAGTACTAAGATAAAAAGAAGTTGGGTTCTGTCGAATTGTTAATCAATATGTTTACCTGGATATAACAACTACATGATTCATTTTGCCATGGAAGTGAACATCTAAGATATTCTTTAAAACTAATGAGCTGTAAGCCAGCTGGGTCAAGGGCATCCAGATTGTCTAGATGTTAAGATTCTCATGGGTTCACTGCGCAGGAATGTCGGTGATAACACGTGCTCAGATTCAAAACACCAAATTTGTAAAGAGTTAAAACAAAAGTTCAGCCATCTTGTTGTAGAGGAAAGATCTCCATTGCTGCTGTGACTATGAAATCCAATTCTGAATTGGAAATGGTCAGGTTCAGAAACTTAAAAGAATAGAAGTAAACCCTCTGAAGCTAAGATTCATATGACTTTGGAGAATTGGATGTTTGCTTGAAGTACATGTAATGTATACCTGTGAAGTTTATGCTAAAATTAAGAAAAGTGTAATATTCTGTTCATTGTGTTTTGTGGATTAACATATAAATTACATGCAGAGGATGATGTTTAGTCAAAAGTGCTTTAATCTTTTGTTGCAGTTATTTGTCTGAAAACATGAAATCTTGTCAAGTCATCCTTTCAGCTAATAACTGCAAGTTTAAGTATCTTTTTAAAAGTTATTCATCCCTACAAGATTGTAGCAAGCTGAAATATATCAGCCAATCATGGATGGAGAACAAATCTGTTGACCAGAACAGATCTTTTTTTCAGTCTGCAGATGTATCACAGCAAATCCCTCTTGCAGTTTTTATGTTGTCTAAAATAATTTGAATGTGCAAATATATTGCTTCTGTACTGCTGAAAAAAACAGCACATTTAAAGTTGCCTAGTTTAGAAATCAAACTGCTTGGCAGTTCACTCTGTGTCATTCTTCATGGCAAAACTTCAACCAGTTAGAGTCTCCTTGCAAATGAATCAATACGGCCCTCCCCCTCAGTATGTGTTGTTTCCTTTTACTTTCGCATTTCTTGCAAACTGTCCTGATTAATGCAAGACAAAAGCTTCAATTAAATTTGTCTTCTCTCAGCAATTATTATATAACTTTATATATTTTTTCTTTGCTGACTACTAGCACCAAGACTACTTGCACCTTATGCCATTGTTCCTCATTAATTTGTGCAAAGCAAAATTAATACCATATGTTGGTAGCTTTCTCAATAGGCAGACAATCAGGTTCCACATGTGCAGTGATGACACTCAACTCTAGCTTTCAATGGTCTCACTCTTACCAATTACCGTTGTGCTACCAGTTGTTTGTCCAACATCTCGGCTTGAGTGAATTTTCTTAGAAAAATTGAGATTATCAATTTCTACTTTCAGCACAAATTCTCAATCCTTACCAATGTCACTCCTGAGGTAATTTGAATTTAACTTGCATCTTGAAAAAGAGAGGTCAGATGGAATACCAGTTTTATTCCCTGTGCAATATTATTTTCCTTTGAATTCAATGGAAAGTCCAGCTAAGCAGTGTAAAACCAGAATGTCACTTGATCCATTTAGTTACTAGCTGGTGAGTTCAGTTAGAATTCTCCTCTGTGCCTCCGAAGTGTTTTGGGATATGTTTAGTGTCATCCAAATTTTTTGAAAGCATTAGTGATTAAATGTCATTTGTTGTTGAAATAAAAGAAGAAAATGTTTGAAGTGCAAAATTAATGGGAATTGAAATTCAAAGCTTGGAAGCTTCACAAGAACTAGATGGGCCTAATTCTAGTATTATTTTTTAACCTGAACAGTAAGAGTTAGTAGAAAGTGCAGTTTCAAATATTTTTTTCTTTGTTCTGGGCCAAAGATATTGTGCTGTCTCATAAAAACCTGACAGGCTGAATTAAGCTTAATGCTTCTTTGGAAATGAATCAAAGTGAGTTAAGCACTTTCTGATATACTTCAATATATTTTGTTCAGTCCATATTGATTAGAAAAATACAATAAATGATCAACATGCTCATATATTGCATGGAATAATACTATAATACCCTTATCCATTTTCCTTAAAGCTACAACTCAAACAAATGTGCTTACTTAAACAAAATTAAGGTGAAAATTATGCCAATAATCACACTTGCAGGGAATCTATAAGGAGGTCATAGGCTGTTTGGATTCCCAATTTGCTTTCAAGATTTTGTACAGGTCAAGCTCATATTATTTTCATTTCCTCTTGACAACCAAGTCCAATGTTCTCCTCCCACTGAATGAACAATCTATGTAATTTCATTTTAGAATTTCTTTTATTTAGGTACTGGTTAACTCTGTTGGCTAGATGGCTAGTATATGATTCACAATAATACCAACAGTGCAGGTTCGATTTCTGTTCTAGTCGAGGGAAACTTGGGACTTGCTTTCTAATTTGCCTCTGACAAAGAAAGGTAATTGCAAATATCACTGTCAAGAAAATACCACTGAGCTCAGTGTGAAACACAAAAAGGCAATGAGCCAAGGGCCTACCTGTGGACAGAACACAAATTAATTAACAGATATTTTAACAGTTCAGTTTGATTGTGCTTCGTGGCTTATTGCACAAGTTAAAACTACAGTTATGCTATTTTACAAAAAGTTTCATCTAAATTGTTCAGGGAACATATACAGTTTTGTACAAAGAAGTGGATGATCTATGTTCTGAAATTTCAACTTGTAGCTGGCACTTGAGCGCTGTAACCAACAAAGCGCTGGACCACATTAATCCCTCAAATAATGGGGTAGGCATCGGATCTGAAATCCAGGTGATTTGTATAACAGGCAATTGACCATAATCCCAGTTTTACACTCAAATAAAATACAGTTGGTTCTGATATAACACGATAATTCTGTTCATGCCCACTCTCACGTTATAAGAAAATCGCGTAATAGCTGCGCCATTTAAACTAATCACGTTATAGCCAATACGGTAAGGTAAGTTGCATTCTACAAATAACTAAATTCTTCAATCGCATTAAAGCCAATTCGCGTTGAAGAAACATGTGATATAGCAGAACCAACTATATCATGGATACTACAAGTCTGAAATAAAAACAGAAAATTCTGGAAAAGTTTAATAAGTCTAGAGAGAACAACAGAGTTAACATTAGGAGTCGAAAGACACTTCTTCAGAACCAAGCGATTCTCAGCATTTTCAGTTTTTATTTACCCATTTTACATCTAGGCAGGAAGTTCAGAAACTATCCTGCCATTTCTGAAATTGTATCTGTTCCTTGTTGACTGTCAAAGGAATCATCTTCCTTTCACTCATGGAATACTGCTATATTTTATCAACAACTCAATGTGCCTGGTTTAACTTGGAGAAAGTGAGGATTGCAGACATTGGAGATCAGAGTCAAAAAGTTTGGCACTGCAAAAGCAGAGCAGGTCAGGCAGCTACCAAGCACCATCAAGGCTGATGAAGGGCTTATGCCTGAAACGTCGAATCTCTTGCTCCTCGGATGCTGCCTGACTGCTGTGCTTTTCCAGCGCCACATGTTTTGACTCTAATGCCAGGTGTAACTGTTAGAGATTGAGACTGCAAAGTCCAGCAACTGAAAATAGTCATGTTTATAATACAGACTGAGCCAGTAGCTGACCTTCAAAAAGCATAAAATACAATTAGTCCAAAATGGTACACAGTTGATTTAAATGAGGCTCTTTTTTAAATATTACTTATGGGCTTGGAAAGTTGGCACATAAAAACTGATGGGTGTATAGCTGAAAATGAGAAATTTGTTGTGGGTTAACATCATATTTAGAGTTGAGAGGGGGTACAGTAATGAGGCCAGCATAGACATATATACCAAGACCTCAAAAACATGTTAAAATATCTGTTGCCATAGAATCTCATGTTCCAAACTGAGTATGCATGTGTTAGCTTTCTTGATTCTTGCACTTAAAGCTGTGATTTGACCATTCCCCAAGTGTAATGACCTTTCATTTGCTGTGTCAAATATTTCTTTGCTTCATAATGTCTAAGTTGCTCTTAGTTGGTTAGTGTGGCCCTTTATTATGCATGTTCTGATGACCAACACAGTTTAATGTGTGCTGTATTCTTGTAATATTGCCCTAATTTAGAACATTGATTTAAGAGACACTACTTGGCTATGTTTTCTAAGTGTTTCATATTGCTGACCTGCATGCCATTAAATTGCCTTTGTATTTTGCTTTCCTAGACTCCTTAATTTCATAAAAACTGTCGAGTCTGAAACCAGCATTTTTGTTCATTTATTCTGTTTCATTTCTTAGGTTCCACCTGGTATTAGAGTGCTGATGAGTGCAACTCGGAGCACATTTGATGAGCAAGAGAATATATACAGATTCCAAATGGAGTATCCGGTTCCTGCTTACCTGTTAGCACTTGTAGCAGGAGATCTGATCTCTGCAGATATAGGTCCACGGTAAGCACTTCTGTGACAATAAAATGGCTTTAATATCCTATCCTAATTATTATGCTGTATAACTAAATATAATCCCTTTACCCATTTCTATTCCTGAGCAAAATATGCAAAACCTGAAACAGCTGGATTTATTGAGACAACGCTGCCAATCACAATGTATTGCTTAAGCTAGTAGTTTCCCTTGTTTTATTTAATTTCCTGAGGGATAGAAATAACAAATTGATAAAATCTCCCATAAAGAGGGATTATTGTAGCAGAGCAATCAAAAACAAAAGCTCTGGGCTGTGAGCCAGTGGTAGGAGAAGGGTTAGTGCTCATCAATACAATTTGACTAGTTTTTCTTTTGGAAGAGTTCCTTATAGATGCATAGTTGTTGGTACGGATAGATCAACATAATTCTTCTGGCCAATTAATGCAGTTTAAATTGAGCCATGTGGTGCTGATTTTTTCAGCAGCAAGCATGCATGTACTTCTGACTGGATGTGCATCATTTTGGGTAAGCACAAATGCAAAGCTTCATCATGTAAAGGGCAAAAGAAGTTTGAAACAAAAACAGAAATTGCTGGAAAAGCTCTGAACTGAGGAAGGGTCAGTTGAGCCAAAACGTTAACTCTGATTTCTCTCCACAGATACTGCCAGATCTGCTGAGCTTTTCTAGCAATTTTTGTTTTTGTTTCTGATTTACAGCATCTGCAATTCTTTCAATTTTTAATAAAGATTGAAGTTACTTCTGCAAACAACAATTAATGCATGATAACTTAGTTTAAAACTGTATCAGATGGATTTTTGTTAACCAAAGCTATTAGGAGGATATAGGCAAAGGAGTTACATTGCAAATCAGCTGTGATCTCATTGAAAGTTGGAATAAGTTTAAATACTCCACTTCTGTTCCTTTATCCTTGCATCTTTGTTACAATATTGATTTTTACCCAAGGTGCTGATGCTGGATGACTTTGTGAAAATAGCTCCAAACTTTGCATAATATTTGGAAATTAATTCAGAATTTAGCAGGATCGTCTGCATTCTTGGTCCCAAGATCCCAAAATCCAGTCACGTTCTGACTCTCCTGTGATCCTGATCATAAATCATTTCTGGTGCTCAGATGTTTCCTCTGCAACTTGTTCTTGATGTCACATTATCAATTCCACATTGTTGTCTGAAACCAATACCATTTCCTCCCATCTCCACTCATTCTGGACCATAGCCTCCACGAGACATCCCCATTCCCCTACTTCCCACTCTGACCCCTGACTGCAACCACCAAGGCCTATCCTGAGCCCAAACTGCAACCTCACTGACCACCAATTTCCATTTTCCCACAACCTTCAATTGCAAGTACATGGTATATTTGAATTTGCCACTAATCTGACCACTTACTAGTGCAGTTCCTTGTGATGAGGCTAAAAGTCCAACAAATAGAGCTTCCATGATATAAAGAAGGCCCTTGTTTGTGTGCAGGATGCCAACAGATTCCCTGACAGGTTTCCCAAAGTGCTTACATCTCTTGAGTAGCATGAGGTAAATCTGATGGAAGACCAGTCTGTGCACTAATTAAATGCAAAGTACATGTACACTAATTCCCTTAGTTTGCAATGATGTGTCAGTCTAGGTACTGTGCAGAAATACAGGAATGAAAATTCCACGAACGAATTTCTGACCGAAGAAAAATTACTTCTCACTGAGCCATTCAGACAGAACTGCAGCAATACTGCACCACCATAAATTGAAACTTTCAAAAAGAAAATGATGAAGAGCTTATGCCTGAATCGCCGATTCTCCTGCTTCTCGGATGCTGCCTGACCTGCGTGTTTTTGCAACACCACACTCTCAACTCAGATCTCCAGCATCTGCAGTCCTCATTTTCTCCAAAAAGAAAATGTAGTTAGTTTATGAAGTCTTAAATTTGCTAAAGAGCTCTGGATTTAAAATGTATGTTAGAACATCGAACAAGTATCAGTCTCTCAAGCCTCTCCGCCATTTGATAAGATCGTGGCTGATTTGATTGTAAACTCAAATCCGCACTCTGACCTGTCCTTGATAACCTTTCACCCCCTTGCTTAACAAGAATCCACTTACCACTGCCCTAAAAAATATTCAAGAATGCTGCCTCCAACCACCTTTTTAGGAAGAGTTCAAAAAATCATGACCCGCTGAGGAAAAAGTTGATCTAATCTTTGTTTTAAATGAGCGAGCCCTAATTTTTAAACAGTGACTCTTAATTCTAACATCTTCCACATCTACTCTGTTAAGACCCCTAAGGATCTCCTATATTTTAATCAAGTCATCTCTTACTCTTTCAAACTCCAATGGATAGAAGTTTGGCCTGCCCACCCTTTCCTTACAAGAAAATGCACTCATTCCAGGTATTAATCTGGTAAACCTTCCCTGAACTCCTAGATGCAGTCTTATTAGAGTTCTGTATAACTGAAGCATAACCTCCCTACATTTGTATTCAGTTCCCCTTGTGGTAAATAACATTCTGTTTGCTTTCCTACTTACTTGATGTTCCTATTTGCTGACCTTCTGTGATTCATGTGCAAGGGCAGTCAGATTCACCTGCATCTCCAAATTCTTCAAACTCTCATCATTGAGATTGTTCCTGCCAAAATGGACAATTTTACATTTTCCTGTTATAGTCTGTTTGCCACATCCTTGCTTGCTCACTTTGCCCAATAATTAATATATGTCCCTTTATTCACTCTTTATGTCCTCTTGACAAATTATTTTTCTATTTGTCCTTGAGTCTTCAGCAAGTTTGGCAACCATACTACTGTCCCTTCATCTAAGTTGTACATATAAATAGTAAACAATTGAGGTCCTAAAACCAATCTTGGCAGCGCATCACTTGTTATACCTTGATAAAGATCTATTTATGCCTACTCTCTGCTTCCTGTTAACCTGATAATCTTTTAGCGATGCCAGCATATTCCTTACACCACGAGTTTTAATTTTTGCAATAATCTTTGAAATGGCACTTTATCATTCTGAGAATCTAAATCGAAGTAAAACACATCCAGTTATTCTTCTTTATGTGTCACATATCTGAACTTTTCAAAGAACTCCATTTGATGGTCAAATATGATTTCCCTTTCACAAAACCATGTGAACACCATCTGATTACTTTGTGTTTCTAAATGCCCTATTATAAATAACATTTTCTGATAGCAGATGTTAAAATAATTGGCTTATAGTTTCCTGCCTCCTGTCCCCTCCCTCTTTAAATAAAGAAGTTACGTTTGCTATCTTCCAGTAAAGTGCAACCATCCCTGAATGAAAAATTTTGGAAAATAAAAGTCAGTGCTTCAACTATCTCAGCATAGGTCGGAAACAATTAAGTCAACACTATTTCTCTGTTTATTGTGATTTTCCTGAATTTCCCTCCACCTTTCATTTCCAAATTTAGCAATGCTTCTGGGATGTTACTTGTATTCGTCATAGTGAAGATTGGTGCAAAATGTTTCTTTAATTCATCTGCCATTTCCTTATTTTCCATAATTAATTTTCTAGTCCCATTTTCTAAAGGACCAATAGATTATTTTTTAATTCATTTATTTTTAAAATAGTTATTAAAACCCTTAGTTATCTGTTTACATATTTCTAGCTAGTTTTCTCACGTACTTTGACTTTCCTCTCATTAATTTCGTCGGTGGTTTTCTGCTTTTCATATTCTGTTCAATCTTCTGACCTGCTAACAGTCTTTATACAATTGTGTTTTTCTGCTATGTTTGTTACTTTCTTTAACATTTCATGATAACCACTGATGGTGGGTTTGTCCCTTAGAATTTTTATTATTCTTTGGAATGTATCTACTTTCTATATTCTGAAATATTCATTTTGAATGAATCGCTTTCATTGCATCACTATTTGACCTATCCTTTAACCTACTTTGCCAGTGGACTTTAGCTAGCTTTGCTTTCATGTCCTAGTAAATGCTTTCATTTTTAGGCAAAAGTGAGGACTGCAGATACTGGAAATCAGAGTCTAGAGTAGAGTGGTGCTGGAAAAGCACAGCAGGTCAGGCAGCATCCTGCTCCTCGGATGCTGCCTGACCTGCTGTGCTTTTCCAGCACCACTCTAATCTAGACTTCATTTAATTTTTATCAAGTAGTCTCAGGCTTAACTCTTCTCTCCCTCAAACTGAATGTAAAATATAATCATATATCATGACTGCTACTCCCAAAGGGCTCCTTCCTTTTAAGATCATGAGTTAATCTTATTGTGTTGCATGATACCAGCTTTACCAAAGCCTACCCTCTACTCTGATCCAAAATATAAGAAACTATCCTGAAAACATTCTACAAACTCCTCGTCTAGGCTACCTTTGCTCCTCTGACATTTCTCGTTGATATGTAGATTAGAATCTTGCATGTTTGTTGCCATGCCTTTCTGACAGGTTTTCATCATTTTTTCCTTTATGCTCCACCCTGCAGTGTGATTACTGTTAGGTGCCTGTGCACCATTCCCATCAGTGACCTCTTGGCTTTATCATTTCTGATTTCTACCTAATTGTTTCTGTACCTTGCTTTCTTGAACTTAAGTCATTTCTCTCTGTTGTTTAAGACAGTTATTATTTAACAGAGCCACCCCTCCCACTTTTCCCCCAGACTCTGGTCCTTCTGTACCATTCAAGATTCGGGTCTTGATTAATGTCATTCTGCAGTAATGCTTTAATTTATGTTTGAACGTTGGTTTAAGCTCCTCGTTCCCAATATCTCTCTATTCAGAATGCCTGTTCCTTTGTTAAATGTGTCCTTGGGCTTTATTTTCTAATTATTTACTTTTTTATATACTTGTACAGAAGCAGAGTTTGGGCGGAACCTTGTTTATTAAAAATTGCAACCGCAAAACTGAATGGCACTGTGGAACGGTGGCTAAGTGCTGCAGAGAATCTGTTTGGGCCATACATGTGGGAAAGGTAATAAAGGAAAACACTCAAAGTTTGAATGTGGTTTAGCATTCGATCTGAGAATAGAGAATATCTGACGTAAATTGGTACATTTGCCTTCAAGTGCAGATAGCAAGGATTATTTTCTCTCTTTCCTATATCTCAAATTGATGATTATAAACTAGCCAGTACTTTGTAGTGATTTATGAACAATGAAAAGTAATTATGCTGCTTCCCAACAAAGATAAATGAATCAAACTGAGCACTTCCCATGCACTTTCTGAAAAGTAGTTACAAAATAGTAGTAGGAATTTCTGTGAGGAAGTCATCTGATTTTTGTCTTGTGGATAATTGTTGTATTAAGATCATAAGAAATAGGAACAGAAGTAGGCCGTTTGAAGTTTCGAGCCTGCTCCACCATTTAATAGGCTCATGGTTGATCCAATGTTCCTTACACCCACTTTCCTGACTTTTCCTTATAGCCCTTGAATCCTCTACTATCAAGAATCTATCTGTCTCAGCCTCAAATGTACATAAGGACTGCTTCCACAGCTCTCTGTGGCAAGGAGTTCCAAAGACTCTTAACCCACTAAGAGAAGAAATTCCTCCTTATGTCAGTCTTAAATTAGCCTTTATTCTGAGACTATGCTCTCTGGTCCAAGACTCTCCCATGAGGGGAAGCATCCGCTCAACATTTAGCCTGTCAAGATTGTTCCAAATTCCAATGAGTATAGTCCCAACCTGCAATGAAATTTTACTTTTTCTTAAATAAGTGGACCAAAACTGCCCACCGAACTCCAGATGTGGTCTCACCGACAACTTGTACCATTGCAGTAAGCCTTCCCTATTCTTATATTCCAACCCTCTTGAAATAAGGGCCAACATTCCATGACCCTTCCTGATTACCTGCTGCACCTGTGTGCTAGCTTTCTGTGTTCCATGCACAAATATCCCCAAGACCATTTTGTGTACAGCTTTCTACAATTTCTGTCCATTCAAATAATACTATTTTTTTTGTTCTCCCTTCTAAAATAAGCAACTTCACATTTTCCTCATGTACTTCATTTGCCAACTTTTTGCCTGCTTAATTAACCTATCAATATCTCGCTGTAAACTGTTTGTACTTCTCTCGCAACTTGCCTTTCCATGTATTTTTGTGTTATCTGCAAATTTGTGTACAGTCTATTTACTTCCTTCCTCCAAGTTATGAATATTGGAAACAAATTACATCATAAAAATTAAAAAGTAGTTAATGTTGGAATAATGTGTGACGGCTGGGGTTTTAGCAATACTGAAGCAATAGCACAGTTGACTTCCTGATCAGATGGTCATTGGTTTGAGTACAAAAGCTGCTTGCCACGTGAACTTTTATAGTTCAATTAAATAAAATTCTTAGCTGGATGATTAAGTGAAGCAGGACACTTCCATGCTGACTCACCACAAGGGAAATGAGTATTTGCTAAAACTGCCTATTTCCTGAAGTCAACAAATTATACTCTCTGTCAAATAATTTACAAAAGTGCAGAAAAGGTCCATTAAATATACTTTATAAAATGCTCATGAAGATAGATTTTGAATTACAGAAAATACACATTTCGCTGCTAATATGAAGCTTGGTTGTAGTCAATAAGGTTAGGTGAAAAGTTATGCATATAACAATAAATTTGCTTCACAATTTCACACAGTTCCCTCATTTGTATAGGCTGACAGCATTAGGATTAGAGTTTCTGTGAAACATGTGGTACAAACAAAGACTGTCCAGCCGTTCACACCCAATCAGCTTTTTGGCATTAGCTGCAATAGGACTCACTCATTTTGTAATCCTAGAAATGTTCCTGTTTGTGCTGTTTGCTGGGGTTTGGCTCACTGAAGAGCAGCTCTGACATAAACATGTAGAAAAATAATTTAATCGTTTGTATTTTTTTCTGCCCCTTCTTTCATGGAGCCAATATTTCAGGCTGAGGTATAGTTCCGGGGTACTGGAAAACTCTTTAGTTCCAAATTTATGTGGTCATGCTGCCCTTGAGACCAATTGGTGAGATTTAGCAGGATGTTCAACTGTGCAAGCTTCACTGGATAGTATGATCTTATCCTTTGCAAGTAACTTTCTAGCAGGAATCTCTGAGTCGTGGTTAAAAGTTAAAAAGGAAAACTCTGTTGAATTTGTTATCCCCCTTTCACATGGCAATGTAGAAACCACATTAGCACTACCAAGCCTGAATTGATTATTTCCAGTGTACACTATGGATTGAACCTGCTATAACCTCCTCAATGGCAGTTTTCAGCATTCTCCCTATGACAGATGTTAGGCCAACAGGTCTGGAGTTTAATGCTTTCTGTCTCCTTCCTCTACTGTTTAGAGGAGTGCACTTACATTGATTCTTTTTACATGCTCACCTTTGAGAAAGATGATGTCAGGAATTGCTTTGAAAACGATGATGTAAGTTGTTTTAATTTTTTAAAAACAAATTACATTTTGTAGAATGTGTATTTTAAGCATAAGTATCTTTTTTTCAGGTATGATGTTGTTTTCCTTCCTCCCTCTTTTCCAATTGTCGCAATGGAAAACCCCTGTTTGACTTTCATTATTTCCTGTATTTTGGAAAGTGATGAATTTCTCATTATTGATGTTATCCATGAGATCGCACACAGTTGGTTTGGAAATGCAGTTACCAATGCCACATGGGAAGAAATGTGGCTGAGTGAGGGCTTAGCAACATATGCACAACGTCGCATTACCACAGAAACCTATGGTGAGTAAATGTTTTTTATTCTCTCATTCCAACATTAAATGCACATTAGGTCTAATTCTGCATTCAGGCATTCCCAATGTAGAATGACAATCACAGAGAATATTAGCCTAAATGTTGTGGCTTGCAGGGTCTGACTTGCCTGCTACTATGCTTAAATGGTTAGAAATTAAGCACCGTGACCATGTTCCATCAGGGTATAATTCCATACTGAATGATTTCAATGCTGAATCTGCTCCATTAATATTGCTTGGCACATGCACCTGTCATTATCACCATTGTGATCTATCTGTTGACATCTGGGGTTTGAGAAATTCTCACAGTGCCTAAAGATGCCAATTTCAAGCATTTTCAAAACAAAATAATACCCATAATGGAAGACAGAGATTGCAACCTCTGCCCTCTCATCTTAAGGAAAGAAGAAGCTTTGCAGCTTCTGGGATGCAAATGATTTTCTTACTTCTGTTCATTTTTTCCTTGTCATCCCTTTGAATCCTGTGTTGTATATCGCCAACTAGATTATCAGCTCTTAAGTCACTCCTGAGGAAAGTGAAGTATGAATTCTGCTCTCTTGGAACTAATTTCTATAGGAAGGATGTTATTAAATTGGAGAGGGTGCAGAAAAGATTTATGACGATGTTAATGGGACTGGAGGGTTTGAGCTATAAAGAGAGGCTGGATAAGTTGGGACTTATTTTACTGGAGTGTAGGAGGTTGAGGGATGACCTTACAAAGGTTTATAAAACCATGAGGGCATAGATAAGGTGAAAAACAATGGTCTTTTCCCTGGAGTAGGGGAGATCAGAATTAGGGGGCACAATTTTAAGGTGAGAGGAGAAAGATTTAAAAGGGACCTAAAGGACAACTATTTCTCTCACAAGGTGGTTCATATGTGAAATGAACTGCCAGAGAAAGTGGTAAACGCAGGTACAATTACAACAAATAAGATATTTGGACAGATACATGAATAGGAAAGGTTTAGAGGGATATGGGCCAAACACTGGCAAATGGGATTAGTTGGGTTTGGGAGATTTGGTTGGCATGGATGAGTTGGACCCAAGGGTCTATTTCCATGTTAAATGACTCTCAGACATTGAAACCTCCGTTATTTTATGTTTTCTGTTTTTCTTGGTCTGCTGCTAGGTCTTCTGCTTCAGTCTGTAGCAGCACTTTACAATACATGCCAACAATGGCTTATTCCCTACCATGCACTGTATTAGATAAGATCATCCAGATGGATATTAAACAATGAATTGAGACATCTGATCCTGAACTCAACAGTTGAGAGATGGCAGCAGTGCCACCTTCCTCACGTTCCAATACCAATGGGTCCAGAACCCGTGGGCCTTGCTTTTAAATAGGATGCTTTCAGAGCACAAATATATGTAACAATGTTTTGAATGTAGGTTTGCTCGCAGAGCTGAAAGATTCATTTCAAGACGTTTTGTTATCTTACTAGGTAACATCTTCAGTGGACCTCACGCGAAGCAATGCTGAAAATTCCTGCTTTCAATTTATATGTTTGGGTTTCTTTGGGTTGGTGATGTCATTTCCTGTGATGTTATTTCCGGTGGTGAAGTCATTTCCTGTTCTTTTTCTCAGGGGGTGATAGATGGGGTCTTACGCGATGTGTTCATTGATAGAGTTCCGGTTGGAATGCCATGCTTCTAGGAATTCTCGTCTTTGTTTGGCTTGTCCTGGGTTGGATGTATTGTCCCAGTAGAGGTGGTATCCTTGCTCATCCGTATGTGAGGATACTAGTGAGAGAGGGTCATGTCTTTTTGTGGCTAGTTGGATTTTTGGATTCTTCGTGGCACTGCCTCGACCAATCAGAATTGAATGGCTAACCAATCAGTCCACTTTTCTCAAGTAATATAAATTGTTGTTTCTTTGAAATTTGGAGCTCTTGCCTTGATCTAATAGATGCAAGACAAAAAGCTTTAACAACATGTTTTTTTTCCAGCAATAGTGATATTCCTTCTGACCAAGAAACTAAGTGAGAAATGGTCTATCACAAAACTGATATGAATATCTCTTGCAGTTATCATTTTGCAGCTCTCTGGCTGATATGCCAACTCTCTTTGGGTGCCATTTTCCTACAGGATCTTTGTGAAGTGGCTGTTTTTGAAGGCAGAATTCTTTGATGGTGGCAGACCATCATAATTCTTATGAATCTAGAAGATGGCAGATCAGATGAGATCCAGGCACCTGAAACAATTTCTGTCATAGAGAGCATGGAAGTGAAATTTTGGTGGAAAATGACTTAGTACTGTTCCAATGACTTTCTAGATGTTTGAATTGTTATCACCAGTCGTGGCTATTCTGCCAGAAGTGTCAGTGATGGCTTCTTTTCTAGCTTCCACAGCATTATTATTGGATCACCTAAAGTCATAAACACTTAATTCTGTTCTCCTTATAGAGGGGATAATGGTAGCTAGCTGCTAAGGTTTTTGAGTTGCTCAATGTCCCTGGGGGGGTGTCCCTTTTCTATGCCTCCTAGCTTCAGTAAACAAAGATACAGGGGTATTCCTGTTGTCAATATCTTTAGTAAAAATGAAAGAATGACAGAAACAAAAGCAGAAATTGCTGGAAAAGCTCAGCAGGTCTAATAGCATGTGTTCAGAGAAATCAGAGTTAACATTTCAGATCCAGTGACCCTTCCTCAGAACTTGAACGGAAACAGCACAGAAGGTACAAAGTTTAAATTGTAATTTAGTTGTCAGTGGTGATGAAACAAAGAAAAGTCCAAATTATGTGAGAAATACTATATGCTTCTCAAAATCCTTTAGAAGTAGCTGCTGGTCAAAGTAGATCAATTTCATCCTTTTTAGTAAGCACTTAACAATGCTGGAAACTTATTTTGTATCATTCTGATTGACAAACCAATATAAGTAAATACTAAATGTCATTGTCTATTAAAGCCTTGTAAAAAGATGTTTTCCAATTCAGGACAGGTGGTTCTGCTGTCAGTTGGAAGCGATGGCAGAAAATTGTGTGGGCATTGAAACATTGCCCACAGATCCAGGCTTTTTCACAGAGCTCAAATGAACAGATGTCCTAGTGCATCTATTTCCTTTGTTGTTATGGTAAAACAATTTATAGTAATTCAGTGAATGTTGATTAATACATCTAAGGCTGAATCAATTACCTTTGTTAATGCAGTTAACGGAAGACAATATTAAAAACGTAACCTATTTGAATAATGCTTAAAAGCTGATACTTCTAACGGAAAGATTGCACACATATAGGAATTACGTTGTAATCTGGATGTTTTTAGCCTGGTACTCAGGGTACTGAACATCGATGCAACATTGGTTGCTTTATGTTTTAAAATCAACAACATTTTACTGCTGAAATAAACACCACTGTTGGCTTATGGACTTTGATTGGTAGAAGCATTGCCATAGAGAATGCCCCAGTTAATGATCACTGACAGGTAACTGCCAAGTTTTGTTTAAATATTAAACCAGGCAGGTTGACTTTGCTTAGTCAAGGTATTCCCTTGCGAAATGAACTAACAAATGGCTGCCACTAGCGTTCCCTCTAATTTTCTTTCAGGGCTGTGTAGGATTCTGAGGTCTGTGCACAACATTGATTTCCAAATTCAGAAGTCAATTCTGCAATCTGCATGAAACTTCTGAGCACGCAGCTATGCAGCTCAGAGGGAATGTTAGCTGAAACCTATTTAATTGAGTTGAAATGGGCGCAATGTTGATCCTAAGATAATAAAGGATCTTAATCATCAATGCATGTAGTTTCCATTATACACAAGTGCACCACTTTGCAAGCCCAGTTGGGAATCCTAAATTAGTTTTCAGTGTACTTCCTTTGCACATGCGGGATTATTTAGCAAATGTTGTTCCATTACAGAGTCACGTCTAATATTGGATCATGTGTTTTGAGTTCGGCAAAATATAAGTGGTTGGCTATCGTCAATACCTAGCCTGTCACAAACTGCAAAAGGGATTTGCTGTTCAAAATTCACATATATCGAGACCATCTCTATTTTTCTCATTTTTGGTTTTGAACTGTGAGTTGAAGTTGAGGAATTGAACGTGGTAATTTGAACAGTAGTTTGTTTAAAAACAAAAACAATGAACAAAAGACTGATGCTGTTGGGAACTGGCTTAGAACGATAATGCAGATAATTACTGCTGTAAGAACATTAGATGTTTCGGCACCAAGATGTTGTTATGCTAAGGGACTGGGAGCTGGTTGGATGCTTAATTGGTTAGTTAAGGGAGGATTAGTGCTGGCTAGTGAAACACTTGAGAATATTGATTGAAAAAAAAGATAAAGCAGAGTAAGTTGGTTTTGACTGGATTTGTGGGCAGGAGGCAGTTTTTACTTTGGAAGCTGCAAGATTGAACTGGATTTTTGGTTTTGCTCTCTCTAGTTATCCTCCAGTTATTGATTTGTTGAAAGGTCTGAGAAAATAAACTCAAGTCTCTAAGAAATAAGAAGTTTTCAGTCTGCGAAAGCTGTTTGTTTTGACTGATGACTTGGAATTCAAAGAAGCTATACCATCCTACATGCCTGTAATACAACCTATCATCTAAGGATTTCATGAAAGTCTGGTATTTATTATTGAAATCATTATCAAACTAGAAAATTACAATTTTAATAAACGTATCCTAACTCTGTCAGTGTGTAAGGGGGAGCGGGGGGGGGGGCTTATACTCAAAGAAGATTGGATTTAAATTGTAGATATTAAATTGCCCTGAAGTTTCTATATTTTGTTAAAGTTACTTTATTAAGAATAAATTGTTATTTTTTAAATTATAAACTTCATGTTTGGGTTCTATAACTTGTAAAGTCTGGTTTGAAGCAATTACACAATTTTGAACAAAATTACATATTTTAATTTCACATTATGAATCTGGTGAAAGTGAGGCTGATTTGGTTTGGCTTGCTATCCCCATATATGTCATTACATATATTTTTTATGCACGTGCATACACACACGCATGCATGCACACACACACACACACACATATATCATGTTTTTCAATTATCTGATGGACAGTGTCTTTTTGGCTTGAAGGTAGTGTCTTATTCATGGCAAACACCATTTGTGTTGCTACTATGTAGTAGCAGCGTGAAATAAATAGCTTTGCCTATTGCTGAAACTTTTGTGTGTTACCAAGTAATCTGAGGGCATTCCTCAGCAGCAAAGAACCAAAAGGATAACTTTGAAAAGCCTTATTTTGGTATTGAGCTTATGTGGTGAACAAATGGCCCTATTTACAAAATTGCCAATAAGGCCAGTTTATAGTGTCAGAATTACATTATGTATACTGGTGCATTCGCTATGGCAATGCCTCTGTCAATTGAAGTCCACTTGCCAGTCAATGAGTACTCTCCTCTCATACAGTATAGTTTCCCTTTACATTGGTGTTTATTGAGAATTGTCCAGATATGAGCAAGATGTAAAGCTCCAACAAACTGACATTTTTCATCAAACCAAGATTTGGTGCTACCAAATAACTTCATAAGCATAATTCTTGATATTCACATGGTGTTCCATTGCACATTAGTAAATGCTATACAATTCCCTGAAACTGAATTCATACAAGTTTTGTAAACTAACCTGTGTTATCAGATGAATTTATATGAGGGTAGGTGGAAGAAAAACTCAAATATGAGCTAGCATATAGTGCCTTTGGCTTCAAATGGTCAGTTCCAGATTGCAGGGAGTAGGCTTCACCACCCAGTACACCCATTTAAGGAATAATGCAAGATGGCGTAGAGGAGTCCAGAACTAGAGGGCATAGGTTTAGGGTGAGAGGGGAAAGATTTAAAAGGGATCTAAAGGGCAACTTTTCATGCAGAGGGGGTGCTTGTATGGAATGAGCTGCCAGAGGAAGTGTTAGAGGCTGGTACAATTACATTAAAAACGCACATGGATGGGCATGTGAATAGAAAGGGTAAAGAGTGGGCCAAGTGCTGGCAAGTGGGACTAGATTTGTTTAGGATATCTGGTCAGCATGGAACAGTTGGACTGAAGGGTTAGTTTCTGTGCTGTACATCTCTGACTCTGTGTAGGAGAATCCAGAAGCTAGCAGAAAGAAAGTAAGTATTTTTAAGGGAGAAAAAAAATCAGTTTCCCTTCTTTTTCAGGGGCTGCTTTTACTTGTCTTGAAACCACTTTTCGACTGGAAGCACTGCATCGTCAGCTGAAACTCCTCGGAGATGAGAGTCCTGTCAGCAGACTACAAGTGAAGTTTGAGCCAGGTCTCCATTTTACCTCTGTTTGCAACTTCAACAAAGCCAGCTGCTCTATTAAAGCATTAACTAAATTAAACCAACTCTCTGCTTTTAGACTACAACACTTTTTCACCAGTTTACACTGGTATTTGGCAGTTTCTATGAGATACGTGAGGCTCGTTCAGTCCTGCGAACTACAATAGATCTAAACTGGGGTAGTTGATAAACTCAATGAGTAGTTTATGCATAAATCTATTATTGGATCTCAATCCTCCATTGGTGATGAAATAAGACATTCAGTAGAACGATTGCGCTGTGATGCTTGTTTTAACTTGTTCTTTCATTCATTACCTCACTTTTCAAAGATTAGTCTTGCAGCTGAGATAAACCAGTTTGTATTTTGAATCAGTCCAGGAAGAAACTGTAAATCGTTCTGCAGTCCAATAATGTATATATTGCATACCACTGTCACAGTGAAAGCAGCATTATTAAACCATTAATCTGCATAAGAAGTCTTAAGTATTTATCACTAAACTTCTTTCTTGGTCAGTGATCAAGGAATATGTGTGATATTTGTTCTGTATTCTTGTGCAGGTGTCAATCCCAGCAGTCTAATGAATCTTTTCACCTACGAGAAAGGATTCTGCTTTGTGTATTATCTTTCACAGCTCTGTGGAGACACAAAGTGCTTCGACTCCTTCCTCAGAGTGAGTTCTGTCAGCAGCTTGCTTTATTTTTCATTCTATTTTTAAAAATAACATCAAAAATACTAATGGCAAACCTATCAACCCAGAGCAACCATCCCATTTTGCTAACAGAAAACACTAATTTCAGAGAGTAAAGAGTCTTCTACATTGCCCAACCAAATGCTGTAATCTCCAATTCATAGAAAAATTACCCAATGCAAGGATGAATCATCAGCCCTTCCTACCTGAACAATTTTGCAATGTGCAATTGCTGAGAAGTGAAGCCTTTAGATGTGTTAAATAATGTCATTGATACTGTCACGTTATCCATGTAATGTAATGGTCTTCCTGTTAAAACCTTATATCCAAGGGCTGTCACCATTAGAAATTGGTCACAATCACAGCAAACAGAGCAGCAAATATAAAATGGGTCCTGTGGTCCACTATGACTGATTCAGTTCCCATTGTTATAGAGTCGTAAAGATGTACAGCATGGAAAAAGACCCTGAATTACAAATGATTAACATGTAAAATGCAAGTCATTAATGTTAATGTTTTTTCTTAGGCCTATGTAGAAAAGTTCAAGTTTACAAGTGTTGTTGCAACTGATCTACTGGAGTTTTTCCTCGGCTTTTTTCCTGAGCTCAGGGAGAAATGTGTGGACAACAAAGAAGGTTGGTGAGATGTTTGAAGAGGTTCTTTATAATCCCCATCTGAGGTTTTGTCCGCTGCAATCATTTGTCCACTGCATCTGACTGTTCAAAATATCGAGGGAGCATATTTTTCTTTTCCTTGGTTTGTTCAAACTTGTCTCCAATGATTTCTCATGCTGACTTTTGATTGCCTGCCAATAGAAGTACACACTGGATTATTCTTTTGTTACAAGGGTAAATGCATTTGTTGTTCTCTTTTAGACAGACCAGTAACCAACTGGTTTTCATTGTCACCATGTGATTGTCACCATGTGATTCCTCCCTGTGTTTCTCCCCACCCTGGCATTTATCCCAATTGTTTTAATGCACAGAAAAATTACAGGCAATCCACAAAAATAAAACCTTACTTTTCTATTCTTCTTTCTTTCTGTTTATTTCCTGCTGGTGACTCCTACAGCTCAGCTCTCATTTCTGAGATTTCTGCTTACAGGTACTTCAGAACTATTTGAGTTAAATTTAAAACTGAATGCTATACCTCTCCAATATAGCTCATTCTTGCATCTTTAAAACTGTGTCAGTGCATTAGCAACGTTCTGTGCTATAGATCTGATCTTTCAGTTGAGGGGTTAGATGAGCAGCTTGTGGTTTACTCCATATGGCCATTCTCTTCATTTGTAGACAAGCAAGCTTTGGATTTTATTTTGAGTGTGTTTCCTTTAACTTAAGAACAAGTCTGTGGTGTTAGAGATTTTTGCACAGTATTTGTCCTTGCTGATAAGCGCAAAAGCATTTGCTTGCAAATTATTTTTTTGTTGTTTGTTCTAAAAGGAAAACTATTTTCAAGGATAATGTTCCACAACTTTCTTAAGTGGGTTTCCCCGTTTTTTGGAATGTATTATTTGAAGAGACTCCTGTACCCAAGTGCAAAATCAATGTACCTGGTCTGAGTTTCTGTCACTATTTTGACAGCTTGTGTTACTAATTAAGCAGTTCTGTGGAAAGGCAGTCGTGCCCAATTCTTTGATTGATGACATTCAATCTATAAATGTGAATTTGATAATTAAATAATTTTAAAAATCTGATAATGAGGTTGCATTCCATTATCCAGAATCTCTCCCCAGTCTTTATACTGACCAATTTTGTGATTGTGATGAATTCAAGAAACTCTGAGATACATAAAATTGCATGTAATTAAAGCCAAAATGCACACATTTTGTAACAAAGCATTGCAAACTTTGTAACTTACAAATAGGGGATCGATTAATTCAGTTGGCTGGCTGGTTGGATAGTGTGTGATGCAGAGTAATGTCAACAGCATCAGCTGAGGTTACCATAAATAACTCTTCTCCTTAACTTTTCCCCTCGCCTGAGGCATGGTGCCTCTCAGGTTAAACAACCACAAGTTGTCTCTCTCTCTTGCGCTCTCTCTCTCGCTTGCGCTCTCTCTCTCTCTTGCGCTCTCTCTCTCTCTCTTGCGCTCTCTCTCTCTTGCGCTCTCTCTCTCTCTCTTGCGCTCTCTCTCTCTCTCGCGCTCTCTCTCTCGCTCTCGCTCTCTCTCGCTCTCTCATATGCAAGAGAGAGAGAGAGAAGCCTTATGGTATGGTAGGGTGATGTCAACTTTCCTTTTACTTACTTTTATCAGCTGAATGTCCACTGTTGATTGGTCTGGAGAAGAATTAGTGTTTAAGTAACTCATCAATGGCTCTAAAAATTAAGAGGGTTGTCAAAATTTCAGACTATTTTCTGCCCTTGCATTTCCTTGTTGTCACTTAGGTTTCCAGAAACCTTCTGAGACCATTATTGAACTGCTCTAATTATTTACCAACAGTTATAACAGTGCAGCAATGAGTTTTCCCATAGGAATTATTTGGACTAGAAGAGGTGATCCAAGAGAATTGCCAGTTGATCAGATGACTCCAGAGATACTCACTAACCACCCTGAAAAATACCTCGCCCCCCCCCACCCCCATCTGCACAGAACTTACAAACAGACTTCAATGTCAAAAATGTTCAAAGAAACTACCCTTACAATGGATGTCATAATGTACTAGTACTGCATTTACCATCCAAGTATCTTTTCACATGAATGTTACTTTCACTGAATGTTAAGGTTGAAGTTTTATCCTTCAAGCTCATTTCAGGCTATTGCTGATGACATCAAGAGCTGAAGTTACCCTGTTTTCCATAGTTATGTAAAGCAGAAGATTGGTTCATTATTTACTGAAGGAAGCAATTTCACCCCCCCCCTATCTATGGAAAACAAATAGCTTGAAAAATCTATGAAAATAATTTAAGAAGGCAGCTCATTCCACATTGAGGATCAGTTAGAGATGAATAATAAATGCTGGTCTACCCAATGATGCATGCATCCTATGATTTTTTTTATGGTCTTTGTGGAATAATTCCCTAAGATGCAGGAGATTATAGGTTGAATACATGTGATTCCAAATGCTTCATTGATCAGTGCTATTACTGAGATGAAGAGATAAACAATCCACTCAGGTAGGATAGTCTGTGTAATTGTGCTTTGGTGCTCTGTCATGGAAAAGATTAACAAGTATTTAATGGATGAAGTTGCAAAATCAAAACAACCTCAGTTCACCATTCATTGGAAATATGTTGACAGTCTTGAAGAAGCCATGAGAACTGTGTGTAGAAGCAGGAATATATTGTACCAAGATTAGGTTGCAGTTTGGAGTCAGCAGAAGAGACATTTTCCAATTGACTTAATTTGTCTACTAGAATGTCTGTATTATCAGGAGGTAGCAGTGCTGAAAATACACAGCAGTGGCAGGCAAATTCACTCTGGAAAGCCTCCAAAGCTAATGGGTGAAAAGTCTCCCCACTAAGCAGAATGGACAGAATCAGGAGTTATTCCTTCGATCACAGACTGTATCTCTGTTGCCAGTCGACACATAGGTTCACTGTCAGCAGGAAATGTGAAGGAGCAAAGGTTTGTGAATGGAAATACAGAAAGCAGCATAAAAAAGGAAGCTGAGTAAGTGAATTGAAAGGGAATCCTTTTTCCAGGCTGGGAGAAGGGGGGGCCATGGTGTTACAAGGCTGAGTGCAGTGAGAGGTCAGGGTGCAAAGTTGTGAAGGCTGGGTTAGAGATCTGGAGACCCAGAGTTCCAAGGCCAAAGTGTGCCACAGCTACAAGTGTTTATTTGGAGGCAGGGATGGTTGGTTGTTGTTGATATCTGAGGCTGAGGCTATCTTCGAGAGTTATGTTTGCAATAGATGAGAGGCTGCACTGGAGGTGGGGAGGAAGAGACAAACTCTAAAGGAGCTCGACACAGTGGCTCAGTGGTTAGCACTGCTGCCTCATAGTGCCAGGTACCCAGGTTTGATCCCAGACTCGGGTGACTGTCTGTGTGGAATTTGCATATTCTCTGCGCGTCTGCATGGGTTTCTCCGGGTGTTCTGGTTTCCTCCGACGGTCCAAAGTTGTGAAGGTTTGGTGGATTGGCCATGCTAAATTTCCCATAGTGTCCATGGATGTACAGACAAGGTGAATTAGTTATGCAGGGTTATAGGGATAGGGTAAGAGGGTGGGTCTGCATAGGATGCTCTTTGGAGGGTCAATGTGGACTCGATGGATCGAATGACTTACTTCCACCCAGTAAGGATTCTATGACTCTGAAGTTAGGGGAACAAGAAGAGAATGAGTGCAAGGGGATTTGGGGGAGATGTTGGGTGGTAGAAAGAGATCTGCATGGGTTTAGTAGGGGGATGAGAGAGACTTCAAGAGGGTGAGGGGAGAAGGGGAGGTTGCAAGGGAAGAAGAGAGAAGGAAACTGTGAAGTGGATGGAAGGAGGAGGTTTCAAAGAAAAGAGAACAATTCTCAGTGGTCAACAAAGGAATACTCAGTTTACAGAAGCCAGATTAAGTTGAAATCACCGAGATAATGAATTTCTTGCAAATAGACATGGACAATCTAGCTTAAGGCTATACTTGTTCGTGGGCTATTATGTGGGGAAAATTGTAATGGATGCTTTGATTGTAATAAACACTGTCAGTTGTTACATTTGATCTGAAGTTGTGATCTGACTGGCAGTAAAAAGGGTAAAAACTGGCTGCTTAAAATCTTCCAACTTTGTGTCTATACAATTGAAACGCATTAGCTATGACCTCACCACTCTGTAAAAGATATATTTAGGTTGATTTTTTTTTGTATCTAGAAGTGTGAGACACTTATTTTGGAGAAAAAGCCTTTTACTGACTTGTCCTTGTTGTCTTATGCCAATTTAAATAATGTGCCTAGAAATTTATGGTTTTCCTTCTATCTTGAGATTTTAAGTTTTTAATCAAAGGTTGCTTATTACTGAGGACATTGAGGATTACTTCTAATTTTGCTTCTGTGGCACGTCAACATGAAAACATATCATTATCACGTGAGTGCATCACCTAATAAATGAATTATTGAGAAGGAAAAAAAGAGAAAGATGAGAAAGTAACCCTCTAGAAAATCTGAAGGCAAGTCCTCAAAAAAAATGTCACTGCAGATAGAAAGTGGAAAATGCTCAATTTAATATTTAACATTGCCTTAAGTACTTGTGCATCAGAACACATTAAGAAGATCAACTGTACATTTCACTTAAATCACTTCTTATTTTCTCAATGACCTTTGTTTTTCTTGACCATGTTAGAAAATAGTTTGCTTGTTTGATCTAAGAAATTGTTTTATCAAAGACCAATTTCATCTGGAGATGTTTCTCTATTTTTAGGATTAGAGTTTGAGCGCTGGCTGAATGCATCGGGACCTCCATTGTTGGAGCCAGATTTGTCTCAGGGATCAAGTTTGATCAAACCAGTAGAATCTCTCTACCAGCTCTGGAGTTCTGAAACTCCTGATGGAAACCGTATTACTGACATTGATATTTCTAAATGGAAAACGTTCCAAATAGTCCACCTGTTGGACAAACTTTTGGACAGATCTCCACTGCCTCATGGTAGGATAACATACTTGTTCAACTGTTTTCTTAGAGTTTACTGTTACATATACATTTAAATAAATGCTTTGATTTGAAATTTGCTTATTTTGCTTTGAAAGGAAGTCATGCTTCTGCAAATACTTCAGTGGTCATTCCGCTGTAAAAATGCAATGAGAAAGTGTATCAGTGTGTAAAACCTTCTACTTAGAGATATAACTTTGTACTTCAAAATTTTAAGAACTTGATTGCCTTTGTAGGAAGCTGAATGTAAATACCATCTCAGCTGTAAAATAACATAGAAATCAAAAGGTGAATCTGATCTGGTTATTGTAAAGTTCATAGGACTTATATGCAAACATGCAAAATAGGAACAGAAGTAGATCATTTGGCCCATTGAGCCTGCTCCTTCAATCAGTAATATCATGGCTGAACTTTCATGTTTTGAATTCCACATTCCACCTAAACCACCACTGATAACACTTGATTCCTATCCCTAGCAAGAAAATGTCTAATTTTGCGTTCGAAGTATTTAATGACACCAACCCTCTTCCACCGCCTGCTGAAACCGAGAGTTCTAAAGCCACTCAAACCTCTGAGAGAAGGGGTAGTTAGTTGAAGAATCTAAGTCAAAAATGGGATTGTTTCCCATTCCATTGCAGGCTACTCATTCTTCAGTACTCAAAGCAGAGCTACCCATTCCCCGATTCCTGTGACAGCTGCAGGGTCTGCCTTGTGCTGACTTTGTTCATATCATACTTTGCACTAAGCATGTTATTTAATGTAGCTTTTTCCATGTTTCTGAAACTGAATAGTACACATTTCTGCTTTTCGCCTCCTTAAGTCATTTATAGGCTACTAACTTGATGCTGCATTCTGTTAGGAGAATAATTAATAAAGAAACTAATACTGAGAGAACCTTCCATATAAACTGCAAGATTATCAGCAGAATTACCATAATCAATTGGTGTGCTTATTATTGTAAAGAATGGGTTAATTAAACTGTTCATTTCAGATTTATTTCAGTTGGCATGCGCAGGATGGACCAAATGATGGTTTCCTCCTATGCTACAAATCTTTTATGTAATCATAAGGAAGACTTATTTTCTTTTAGATGAATGTGTTTTTCAGCAAAGTATCTGATTAGGCAGGGAAAATTAAAAGTTGTATGAGGCAGTGATAATGTTTAGCTGATTAGAGTGGTGAATAACTAAGCTTATTTGACAGTGGAGGCCACGTCCAGCCTAGTGCACCTTTCAGCTTTGCAGGGAAATATAAGTGAGTGACATCTTGTGGCAAATGAATGTTTTCTGGAATATAATATGCAAAGATTCAATTTGGCTATCAATTTGAGAAGTTATAATTTTTAATTTATTCTTGAAACATAACCTTTTAACGATGAACAGTAGAAAGATATTTTAGGTATGTTAACTATTCCGAAGAGAGACATACAAAAGGAATGTGGTCAAATGATTACATTGGCTTTATAGAGCTTTTGATCATTAAGCTCTCCAATTCTCTCATTTATCAATTTAACATTTCAGTTTTTGGTCAAACTGTAGCATTTCGCTGTAGCATTTGTTTACTGCAGCTATTAATGAGAGACATGGGAAAGGATTTATGTGATGCTTTAAGTATCTGAGTTGACGCGTATTAGTTTTAAATATGACATTGAGAGTCAGGAGAGGTTTCTTGAAAGTTTATACATTTGGCCATCCAACTATGGGAATCACAGAACTGCAACATACTTTGAATTTGCCAGCAAATTCACAAGGTTTTCTATAAATTTTGCTGTTAATTGAATGTTTAATGCTATCATTGATTATTAATGTATAGTTAATTTCTATGAGTATAAAAAATAAATATTTTGTACCCTATTATTTTAAGGCAGAATATGAAAATTTACCAAGAATACACATTCTGTAATGGTGTTGGAGTTGTATTTTGATGTGGATAGAGAAGTGGCTAATAGGCAGGAAGCAGCAAATGGAAATAAGGGGTTCATATTCAGATTGGCTACCTGTAATGAGTGTGGTTTTATGGGGATTGGCGCTTGGACCACACATATTTTCAATATATATACTTGGAGGAAGGAAACACATGTACTGTAGCTAAATGTGCAGATGACACAAAGTTGGTGGAAACAAGTTGCAAGAGGGATACAAACAGTTTACAGAGGGTTATTAATAAGTTCAGTGAGTTGGCAAATGGAGCATGATGTGGAAAAATGTGGAAGGGAGAAAAAAAGAACAGTATTATTTAAATGGAGAAAAAGTGCGGAAATCTGCAACACAAAGGGACTTGAGGGTATTTGTGCATAAAACCAGAAAGCTAGTAGTCTAGTGCAGCAGGTAATTAGGAAGGCTAATGGAATGTTGGCCCTTGTTAGGGGTTCGAGTATCGGAGTCAGGAAGTCTTAGTTCAGCTGTACAAGGTGCTGGTGAGACCACATGTGGAGTACAGTGAGCAGTTTTGATCCCATTATCTAAGGAAAGATATTATTTCATTGGAAGTAATTCAGAGAAGGTTAACTTTGATGATCCATTATATGAAGGGATTGCTTATGAGCAAAGACTAAACAAAGTCTTTACTCACTGGAGTTTAGAAGAATGAGACGTGATCTTACTGAAACATATAGGATTCTTAAGGGCTTGACAAAAGGCAGCAGATACATGGGAAACCACTACCAGCAAGTTTCTTTCCAAGTCGCTCACCATCCTAACTTGGAAGTCTTTTGCTGTTCCTTAACTGTTGCTGGGTCAAAATTCTGGAATTCGCTCCATAAGGGCATTGTGTGTCAACCTTCAGCATGTGCATTGCAACGGTTTAAGAAGGCAACTCAGCACCAAAATCTCATGGGCAGAACAGGATGGACAGCCAGTGATGCCCACATTGCATGAGTGAATATAAAGAAACTCATATGATTAGTCCCAAATGATAGGAAAAATCAGCAATACTAATACTATAGAATGTCAAAGGGAAGTGGTTAAATGCTGTCCTGTTGAAGATAGATTGCCTGACTCTTGGATGGTGAACGTTATCTGCCACTAATCAGTGCAAGTTTGAATACTGAAGGTTTGCAGAATGCAGTCATGGATTGCTTAAGTATATGAGGACAGCACTGAATTTTCTGCAATTATCAATAAAAGTACTCACTTACAATCTCAATGGAAGGAAGGGCATTGATGAAGCAAGTGAAGGAGATGCCTTCGAAACTCAAGTTATGATGACCTGGGCTGGGATGATTAGCTTCCAACAACAAAATCACCTTCCTTTGTGTTAAGAATAACTCCATCCAAGTTTTCCATGATCTCCATTTACTTTTTTTTTAGTGATTACTAACACCACACTTGGACAAATGCCGCCATTGTAAAATTTGTTCATACTAATTCATCTGTGGAATTCAGTTTGTTTTCATTTTTGGACCAAGGCTGTGATGAGGTCTGGATCTGAGGGAAGTCCGAATAAAACTACAACATCAACTGTTTTTGAAAGTTTGTTTGTTCAGTTAATATTTCTATCAATATAAACAATCTAGATGAGTTGAAATGCCTGAACTTTCTATTTTTTGCTTTGTCAGAGGCCATGATGAAGCTCTCGAAGAGTTACTCTGCGCTGCTCGACTCAATGAATGCTGAAATTAAAATTCGATGGTTACAGATTGTAGTCAGAAATAACTATTTACCAGATTTCTACAAAGTGCGACGATTCCTGGAAAACCATGTAAGATATTTAAAATACTTTACATTAAGGATTCACCAATGAAACTTTACGAAATAGGTATCCTATCATTAAACATTTGAAAGTGCTTATTTTGCAGAAGCATTAGAAACAAGGTAAATATTTTAAAAGCTCTCATTGAGTTACATGCATGTGATCTAATTTCCATGCAGATACGTAGCTCCAGGGTGACCAAGGCAGGAGTATTCGACATTTAGAAATTATTCGACAGTCAAAAACTAAAAGGAGATGTCCCCGTTACTCAGAAGGGAAGGGTGAAGAAGAGCAGAGCAGTAGTAATTGGGGACTCGATAGTTCGGGGCACAGATAGGCGGTTTTGTGGGAACGAGAGAGACTCACGTTTGGTATGTTGCCTCCCAGGTGCAAGGGTATATGATGTCTCTGATCGTGTTTTCCGGGTCCTGGAGGGGGAGGGGGAGCAGCCCGAAGTCGTGGTCCATATTGGCACCAACGACATAGGTAGGAGGAGTGCCGAGGATGTTAGACAGGCTTTCAGGGAGCTAGGTTGGAAGCTCAGAGTTAGAACGAACAGAGTTGTTGTCTCTGGTTTGTTACCCGTGCCACGTGATAGAGATTCGAGGAATTGGGAAAGAGAACACTTAAATGTGTGGCTACAGGGATGGTGCAGGAGGGAGGGATTCCGGTTTTTGGATAACTGGGGTTCTTTCTGGGGACGGTGGGACCTCTATAAACAGGATGGTCTACACCTGAACCTGAGGGGCACCAGTATCCTTGGGGGGAGGTTTGCTAGTGCTCTTGGGGGGGGTTTAAACTAACTCTGCAGGGGCATGGGAACCCAGATTGTAGCTTCAGGGTGCAGGGCCTGGAGTGTAGGGAGGTTAGGAACATGGCATCAATTTCAAAGGAGGGTGCCTGTAAACAGGAAAGTGGCTTGAAGTGTGTATACTTCAATGCAAGAAGTATACGAAATAAGGTAGGTGAACTTGCAGCGTGGGTTGGTACCTGGGACTTCGATGTTGTGGCTATTACGGAGACATGGCTAGAACAGGGACAGGATTGGCTGTTGCAGGTTCCAGGATTTAAATGTTTTAGTAGGGTCAGAGGTGGGGGTAAAAGAGGGGGAGGTGTGGCATTGTTTGTCAAAGATAGTATTACAGTGGTGGAAAGGACGATGGATGAGGACTTGCCATCTGAGGTAGTTTGGGCTGAGGTTAGGAATAGGAAAGGGGAGGTCACCCTGTTAGGAGTCTTTTACAGGCCTCCTAATAGTCCTAGAATCATTGAAGAAAGGATAGGGAAGGTGATTCAGGAGATGAGTGACAGTAATAGGGTGGTTGTTATGGGGGACTTTAACTTTCCTGATATTGATTGGGAAAGCTATAGCTCAAGTTCGTTAGATGGGTCAGTGTTTGTTCAATGTGTGCAGGAGAGTTTCCTGACACAATATGTCGACAGGCCAACAAGAGATGAGGCCATACTGGATTTGGTTCTGGGTAACGAACCAGGCCAGGTGTTAGAATTAGAGGTAGGTGAGCACTTTGGGGATAGTGACCATAATTCGGTGATTTTTACTCTCGTGATGGAGAGGGATAAGTGTGTACTACAGGGCAAGAGTTATAGCTGGGGTCAGGGAAATTATGATGCGGTGAGGCATGACTTAGGATGTGTGGCTTGGAAAAGTAGACTCCAAGGCAAGAGTGTAAATGATATGTGGAGCTTGTTCAAGGAGCAACTATTGAGTGTCCTTGATACTTATGTACCTGTCAGGCAGGGAGGAAAGGGTCGTGCGAGGGAGCCGTGGTTTAATAAGGAATTGGAATCCCTTGTTAAATGGAAGAGGGCGGCCTATCTCAAGACGAGACGTGAAGGTTCAATTGGGGCGATTGAGAGTTATAGGGTAGCCAGGAAGGACCTGAAGAGAGAGCTAAGAGCAGCAAGGAGGGGACATGAAAGGTCCTTAGTCGGTAGGATTAGGGAAAACCCTAAGGCTTTCTATAGGTATGTTAGGAATAAAAGAATGACTAGGGTAGGAATAGGTCCAGTCAAGGATAGTAGTGGGAAGTTGCGTGTGGAGGCGGAAGAGATTGGGGAGACACTGAATGAATACTTTTCTTCAGTATTTACTCAGGAACAGGGCATTGTCGTCGATGTGAATACTGAGTCACAAATAAGTAGAATAGATGGCTTTGAGGTATGTAGAGAAGAGGTGTTGGAAATCCTGGAAAAGGTGAAAATAGATAAGTCCCCTGGGCCTGATGGCATTTATCCTAGGATTCTCTGGGAAGCAAGGGAGGAGATTGCAGAGCCATTGGCCTTGATTTTTATGTCCTCTTTGTCTACAGGAGTAGTGCCAGAAGACTGGAGGATAGCAAATGTGGTTCCCTTGTTCAAAAAGGGGAGTAGGGATAACCCTAGTAACTATAGGCCGGTGAGTCTCACTTCTGTTGTGGGCAAAGTCTTAGAGAGAATTGTAAGGGATAGGATTTATGCACATCTGGATAGGAATAATGTGATCAAGGATAGTCAGCATGGTTTTGTGAAGGGCAGGTCGTGCCTCACAAACCTTATTGAATTCTTTGAAAAGGTGACGAAGGAGGTTGATGAGGGGAAAGCGGTAGATGTGGTATATATGGATTTTAGTAAGGCGTTTGATAAGGTTCCTGATGGTAGGCTACTGCAGAAAATACGGAGATATGGCATTGAGGGTGAGTTGGAGGTTTGGATTAGGAATTGGCTGGATGGAAGAAGACAGAGGGTAGTAGTTGATGGCAAAGTTTCTTCATGGAGTGCCGTCACTAGCGGTGTTCTGCAAGGATCTGTTTTGGGACCATTGCTGTTTGTCATTTTTATAAATGACCTGGAAGAGGGGTTAGAAGGTTGGGTCAGCAAGTTTGCGGATGATACGAAAGTCGGAGGAGTTGTTGACAGTGAGGAAGGATGTGGCAGGTTACAGCAGGATATAGAGAAGCTGCAGAGCTGGGCAGAAAGGTGGCAAATGGAATTCAATGTAGCGAAGTGTGAGGTGATTCACTTTGGGAAGAATAACAAAAAGATGGGGTACTGGGCTAATGGTCGGATACTTGGTAGTGTGGATGAGCAGAGGGATCTTGGTGTCCATGTACACAGATCTCTGAAAGTTGCCACCCAGGTAAATAGTGCGGTGAGGAAGGCATATGGTGTACTGGCTTTTATTGGTAGAGGAATTGAGTTCCGGAGTCCTGAGGTCATGATGCAGTTGTATAAGACTCTGGTGCGGCCGCATCTGGAATATTGTGTGCAGTTTTGGTCGCCATACTATAGGAAGGATGTGGAGGCACTGGAACGGGTGCAGAGGAGGTTTACCAGGATGTTGCCTGGTATGGAAGGAAGATCGTATGAGGAAAGACTGAGACACTTGGGGCTGTTTTCATTAGAGAAAAGAAGGTTTAGGGGTGACTTGATTGAGGTGTACAAGATGATTAGGGGGTTAGATAGGGTTGACAGTGTGAACCTTTTCCTGCGTATGGAGTCGGGTATTACAAGGGGGCATAGCTTTAAATTAAGGGGGGGTAGATATAGGACTGAAGTTAGGGGTAGGTTCTTCACTCAGCGAGTCGTAAGTTCATGGAATGCCCTGCCAGTAGCAGTGGTGGACTCTCCCTCTTTATGGGCATTTAAGCGGGCATTGGATAGGTATATGGAGGATAGTGGGTTAGTATAGGTTAGGTGGGCTTGGATCGGCGCAACATCGAGGGCCAAAGGGCCTGTACTGCGCTGTATTCTTCTATGTTCTATGTTCTATGAGATACTAGTTAGACCTTAGCTGGAATATTGTGTATAGTTCTGGCCACCTACTATTTAGGAAGGATATGGGCTTTTTGAAGTGAGTGAAGGAGAGGTATAGGCCATAAGATGTAAGAGAAAAATTAGGCCCATCAAGTCTGCTCCACCATTCAATGAGATCATAACTGATTTGATAATCTCAACTCCACTTTGCTGCTTAATTTCCATAATTCTTGATTCCTTTTATCATTAGAAATTTCTCTATCTCAGCTTTGCGTTTACCAGGGCGAAAGTGGGTACTGCAGATGCTGGAGATTAGAGTCAAGATTAGAGTAGTGCTGGAAAAGCACAGCAGGTCAGGCAGCATCCGAGGAACAGGAAAATAGATCTTTCAGGCCAAAGACCTTCAAGCCTTGACAACCCTCTGCAGTAAAGAATTTCACAGATTTACTGCACTGTATGAGAAAAAGATTCTCATCTGTATCTTAAATGGGTGACATTTTACTCTGAGATTATGTCCTGTAGTCCTAGACTGCCCTACAGGGGAAATAATCTCTCCTCATCAAGAATCGTAGAATCCCTACAATGTAGAAAGAGGACATTTGGCCCATTAAGTCCAGACCCTCTGAACAGCATCCCACACAGACCCAGCCCTCTGCCCTATCCCCCGTAACTCCATATTTTACCATATGCTAATCCACCTAGCCCACCCTACCCTGAACACATGGGCAATTTGTATGGCCAATCCATCTAATCTACACATCTTTGGACAATGGGAGGAAACTGAAGTACCTGGCAGAAACCAACGCAAACATGGGGAGAATGTGCAAACTCCACACAGAGTGTCATCCAAGGCTTGAATTAAAGCTATGTCCATGAGGCTGTGAGATTGCAGTGCTAACCACTAAGTCATCGTGCCACCTCATCTACCCTGTCAAGCAGTCTAAGAATCTAGTATGTTTCAATTACATCTCCTCTCAGTCTTCTAAACTGCAATGAGTACAAGCCGCATTTACTCATTCTCTCATTAGAAAATCCTTCCATAACTTGGATTAACCTAAACTGCCTCCACAGATCTTTCCTTGCTCAGGGGCCCAAAACTGTTCACCGTATTCCAGCTGTAGCCTGACTGTTGCCTCATATAAGTTGAACATAATCTCTTTGCACTATTCATAAAATATTGGACACTATATGCTTCATTAACTGTTTGGTCTACCTTAGCAAGTCCTCCCTGTTTTTACACTCCAATCCCTTTGAATTTAAGGTCAAAATTCCATTTGCCTTCCCTATCTCTGCTGAACTTGGATCCTAGCTTTTTGTGATGCATGTCTTAGGACTCCCAAATCCCCATCTGCTGCAGCTTTCTGCAGTCTTTTCCCATTTAAATAGTCTTTAGATCTTCTAATTTTCCTGCCAATGTTCATAACCTCACACTTTCCTACATCATATTCCATCTGCCTAATTTTTGCTCCATCACCTAGTCTGTCTCTCTCCCTCTGTTGACTCCTTGAGTCATCCTCACTGCTTCCGTCCCTAATTTTTTATGATTGACAAAATTGGTAATAGTACATTCATTTCCTTCATTAAAATCATTCCCTGTGGCATTCCACTAGTTACAGGTTGCACTCTTGAAAATGCCCCCTTAATCCATTCACTCTTGTTTTTAGTAGTTAGCCAATTCTCTATCCTCGCTAACTGCAAACATCATGGATTCTTATCTCATTGAGTAGCCTTATGTCTCAATAATTTATCAAACATTTTTATGAGAGAATGGTTCCAGGAATGAGGGACTCCAATTATGAAAATATACTGGAGAAGTTGTTTTACTTGTAAGAGAAGACTAGAAAAGATTCGATATTCAAAAGTATGAGGAGACCAAGCAGAGTAGATAGGGAGAATAAGAGGATACTGATATGTTAATTTAAAAAATAAGCAGGTATGATGTGATAAATAGTCTTATTTCACCCATTAACTGGTTAGGATCTAAAGTATTTAAATTCACCTTGGGAGTTGCTTATGTACTCTGAGAGAAACACTTTTACAAATGTGTTCTATTTATTTATTATCTTGTATTTATTTTGACAGCCAAGAAATCCTGTAACTTCTCAAATTGCTTCTCTTCCAGACCTCACGAATGTACACTGGTCCTTTGTATGAGGATCTGTGTGCTGGAACCATGAAGGCCATTGCCATAGAGACCTTTTACCTGACTCAGAACAGACTGCATGTGAACTTGAGGAGAGCAATCCAACAGATTTTTGCACACAGTGCTAATCCTGCTGCTGTTATGACATTTCTAGAAGATAAACCATCTGATGCATCAAACCCCATCTCACTCAGGGATGTTAATGTCTCAGCGTAGCTGATTAACCCATACCATTATTGGATGCATCCTAGAAAATAACTTACACGAGAGCAGCTCTGGAAACTGAAAATGTTTCCAGCTATGACTTTTTAATTTAAACAAATTTCCAGGATTTACGCTGGTTACCTTATGGACCTCTTCCAGGGAATGGAGAAGCCTAAATCAGCATTCCAAAACTGTTTCTTACAAGACAGTATTTCATCCAACCATTGGGCATGTAGTTACAGTAGTAATCTTGTCACTCTTGACATACATATGGGACATGTAGCTTCACAGATTGTAGATTGAGGATGATTCATTGATAATCCAGGCACTCGAAATCTTCAGTGAGCAGAACAGCTTGAAAGAACAGACAGCATCCCAGCTCCAGCAAGTTAGTTACTACAGTGTAGAACCTATTGCTGCTTGAAGAGGTTGGTGCTAATGAAATAATTACGTCGGTTCTGCTATAACATGTGTTTCTTTGACACGAATCGGCTTGAACGCACTTGAAGAATTTAGACCGTTATTTGTAGAATGCGAACTTTCCTTACCTGTATTGGCTATAACATGATTCCGGCCCCATCAGTTTAAATGGTGTGGCTATTGTGTGATTTTCTTACAACATGAGATCGCACAAGAACAGAATTATCATGTTATATCAGAACAGACTGTAGTATAGTATTAGTTGCTTCTGGTTAGTTAGTTACAGAATAAAAACTACGTATGATGTATTGCTAAATTGAACAGGAATAACTGAGACACCATAAAGCATCAGAATTCTCATTTTGCCAAAACAGAAAGATTCATTAGTAAACCTCTCACTTCTAATAAGTTTGATGGTACATGTTGCTCAGCTCAAATATACCATTTTCAATATAAATTAGTATTAATAAATTAGTAACACCAGTTATTGTTCAGCAGTAATGCATTATTTAATGCAAGGTCTTCTGGTGCATTAATTGGTGCATAATGCATCTTGATTTTCTCTTGGAAAGGAGATTTCAGCCATAAGGAATACCCAACTTAATTCATGATACATACTTCAGGCAGACTAGAATCTAGACTGGGATGCATACAAAAGCATAGAGATGTAAATGTAATGATTTAAATGTTATGCATTTGGGTTGTTTCAAAGTATTTTCTATTGACCCCTTTGCATTTGATCCAAAATTAACATTAGTTTATTTTGCCTTTACATTGTACTATGATTTGAAATGTGTGTCACTTCTCTTATTGTTTTCTGATATTCTACTTCACATTTCTGTAGAATTTTTTCAAAAAAATTATTGGAAAGAATATTTTCGAGAAAGTAAATGAACTCTTGAATTCTTAGAGTTCAGTTACTTGCACTCTTTGAAATAGTGGAATTAGGTACTTGATTATTTTATCCAAATTAATCAACTGTTCCATTACAGTATACATAGAAAAACAAATCATCAGAATGATTAGCTTAAAAAAAGAACATTTGTTTCAATGTTCTAATGAGATATTTTCTGTTAATCTCTAGGACAAGCCTTCATTATACATTGCAGCTTATATAATAGAGTCTAAAGTGTACCATCTCTAAGCACCATTTCATTTCAATTCCATCGTGCCTTTGTTTCAGTTATTTTAGAAATTGGCAAACCTAGTGGGTTGATGGGCTTATCTGAGTATTTAATTATCATTCTGTGCTGGAGCAGGATGTTATAGAACTTAGGGTGTGATGCATTAAAGTTCAACATTGGCTGTTGTTTCACAGTCTGCTGGTTTAGGTGCCTGGTTGTGGTTCAGAGGTAAGATAGAATATTGTGCAGTTGGTTATGATTGGTGCTGTACTAATGTGGTGGTTTTGACAGTTGCCAACAATTTCTGTTTGTTTCGATGCCTGACTATAGTTCCACGGATTATCTAGGACACCTCTCTTATTCATCTTTGATGAATAGTATGTGCTCCCATAGCTATAAATGTTGGAATTAGCAAATATGCTATTCAGAATGACCGAGGAAATAAAGACAAGATTGAGAGAATTATAGCCAATGTGTCAACACTGGAACCACCTCACCAAAGTCCATTTATTCTGATAAATGTTTGTACTTTTTCCCCATTTTGTTTTCTTGTATTTCTTAAGTATGTTCACAAAGAAGTAAATTTTTATAGGGGCCAAAAACTGTGTTATGAATTTGCACAAGAACTTGTATGCAACTGTTTAACTGGCCATACTTTTCAGAGGTAGTGCAGCCAATGTGCCTTTTTTTATCAGTATTCTACTGATTTATAATCTGTTCCCTTTTAGCAGAAGCCTCATTATACCATGTTCAGTAAAATGAAATAAAACACTTCCTCAGAAAATGGATTGTTAATTGTTTACAAAAAAAATTCTGTAAATCAGAACGATTTTATGATGTCCAGATAATAGACTTATCTTACCAACCCAAACTGATTTATCTTCTGTCTTTTTACACAAAAAATGTTTTGCATAATGGCAAATTATTGTTAAGATGAAAGTTATATTTTCCCCAAGACTGAAGAAGCTATTTATCCATGATCTTATGTGGAAGTTGTAATTTTCAGGTTTATGTTTTTCATAATGTTCATTGATAACTAATGAAGATTAAAATAAAAATCAAACACAGTTCTGATCAAATATACCAAGAACATTATAACATGTCTTTATCTTCTTGGATGTTAACTGATCTGCTGTATATTTCCAACATATTCTGTTTCTATTTTCAGATTTCCAGCTTTCAATTTTGTCTTTCATTTGTATAGATAAAACTATCTTTTTATTAGCCAACTAAAACCATAGAAACATTTTTATGCTTACAAATTCATCAAACTGAACTATATATATATCTGTTTTAAAAGGAAAAAAAAGTACTGATAATGTGAAACATGAATGTATACAAAAATAAACAAGGAAGCCATGATTTAGTGGTTGACTTGGACAGTGCCATTGTTTCAACAACGTAAGAACAGACAGAGGTTTGTTACATCTCCAGTAACATTTGGAACATTACTGGAATTGTGTGTTTGTGTATGGGACATAAAGTAGAGCAGACTGTAAAGTAATTTTTCAGTCAAGAAAGAACAATGCATACATCTGAACTGATATGTTGTGAGGCAGTGGAAAAGCCTAAAACTGAATACTTGAAAAGTATTTTCTGGAGAAAACCTGAGTACATTGGATTGAGTGCATGGCTATAGCCTCAGAAATTTCAGTTGGTTTATCACCAGAACTTTGTGTTTGAAAATGAAAATGTACTTAAGAAGGAATAAACAATTATAAAATGGATAATACTTCTTGGTAATGGAGACCATATACATATTTTGTATACATCAAATGTGTAAGTTCTGTATATTAGGCAATTTAAAATAATTAAGAAGATTTGTAGCTCAAGTTGAGGTTCTGGATGTACTGAGGTTCTGACTTGGACCCGAGTTACCACCCCCTGAGAAAAAGAACAGGAAATGACATCACCATAGGAAATGACATCATCAAATGAAACCCAAACATATAAATAGAAAGCAGGAATCATCAGCAATGCTTTGGCCGGAGGCTCACCGAAGATGTTACCTAGTATGGTAACGAAACGTCTGAAAATGAACTTCCAGCTCAGCAAGCAAACCTACATCCAGAATTTAAACAATTGATTTTAAAATTTTTAATTTTCCACTTTTGATGTGGATTGCTTTGTACTTCCTGTTGATAAATATCAACATTTTTGTTTATTTCTTATGCTGCACATGCTTTACTTTAGGCCTATAGTGACCATGTAGAAAGGATTAATCCAATTTCCATTGATATTTATAAAACTGAAGTTATGTAATCTATGAAAAACATAGTGCAAGATACTTTGAGCTTTCATTGTAGAGAAAGATCTGAAAATACTCTATAATTTGTCAATATCAGCTTAGAAAGCTTGGGTATCACCTTTCTTTACAATTGGGTGAATTTTTATTCATGTCGGATTCAATCTGTTCTGGTGTTTTCAATTTTTATATGCTGTGTTATGCAGATCCTTTAGTCTAAAGACAGAACTTGCCACTTAAGTTCAGCAAAGTGTACAGGTTCTCCAATTCCTGGTATATTTTTAAAAATTTAATAGATCCTATAATCAAATAAAATGTAATGTTGAAGTCACAGTGCTCTAAAGGTGATTTATGTGTCTCCTATCAATTTCACATGGGGAGGCGAGTTTGCATTGGTGACTTGCCACTTATTTTATCTTGGCAAATGCGATTAGATTTATCTAGGATATCTGGTCGGCATGGAAGAGTTGGACCGAAGGATCCGTTTCCCTGCTGTACATCTCTATGACTCTAATTGTGAACCAAAGTAAGGCATGGATACTTGCTAACCTTTCAGAATAGCATTCAAAAGAAAATTATCCAGCCATTCTTTTTCAGAAAAAGGTTTGATGCAAGAACAAAATGTTAAAAGCTTTGTGTAGTTTTGTCATTGTTTTAACTTGTGTAAATCACCCAGGTGATGAATATGGAAACATTTTATATCACGTGACAAATAAATGTGACAGAAAAATATTAGGTCTTCCTTTAAGATTGAAATAGAAAATGTTTGATGAACAAGCATATTTCTGGTACATGATCTCCAATTTGGGTAAATGCAGTGTAATTCAAGTCACATTCTCAACATGTATGGATATCAGGTATTTTTGAACGTGTAGGTCAAGGTGGATTGACGCTTTTTGATCAGTATAACAGATATTGTGGAGGCAAAAGGACACAGAGTCATACAACATTTCAAGTGCTCACCCACCTATTTTGTAAATTGTGTGCGATTTCCTCCCTCACTACCCTCCCAGACAGTGCATTCCAGATTCCCATCATCCTCTGAGTTAAAGAAAGGCTTTTTTCAAATCCCCTCTAAATTTCCGCCCTTTAAAATGATGCCCTCATGTTACCATCATTTGTCATTGGCGGTCCCTCGCAGACAAGGATGACTCTCTTCCACTCTCGGTGAGTCCTTGAGTGGCTGTACAGTCCACTATGGCTTCTGCAGACACTTGGGGCAAAAGGTGGTTGCGGAAAGAGATGGGTGGAAAATTGGGTGTGGCAGCATGCTCCTTAAACTGTTTTCTGCTGGCTTTGCTTTTTTTCTCCTTATTATACACCTTCAGCAACGGGGAAGCTTCATATCCATCCTTCCATGCCACTGATAATTGTATATGCCTCAATCAAGATAACTGTGGATTGTTAATAATGTACTCACATAATTTAGCTGATTTAGATTGTGATCATTACAATTAACTTGTTTTTTATACTGGATGTTTAAATTACATTCTTGGTGTTGCATTAGAAATATGCACTGCGTCATAAGGGTTGGGAATATATTTAATCCAATTAATTTATACTGCTAATTCTCCACCTAAGATGTTTGTTGGTAAACTTTTATTTCTTTCTAAAAGAGGACTTTGATGCTGCATGATCACTTCGTGAGGTCCCTCCTTGTCTTGTTTCACACTCACATTTGATGTATATCTTAAAATTTCAAATCATGTCCTTTGTAGTAGCATGTTATTATAATTTACTTTGTTTCTGCCATGCTACTTGAACAATGTATTCTATTGCTATAATGGAGGAAGTGAGGACTGCAGATGCTGGAGATCAGAGCTGAAAAATGTGTTGCTGAAAAGCGCCGCAGGTCAGGCAGCATCCAAGGAGCAGGAGAATCGACGTTTCGGTCATAAGTCCTTCTTCAGGACTTATGCCCGAAATGTCGATTCTCCTGCTCCTTGGATGTTGCCTGACCTGCTGTGCTTTTCCAGCAACACATTTTTCAGTATTGCTATAAAGGTCTACTCTTTGGAAATTCTTTTGAGAAATTACTGTCAGTGTGAATACACTTGAACTCAGAGGGATGGACTAATTGTTATTTCCATTGATGCAATAATGTATATGAACAAGATATATATAATTATTAAACTCAATGTTTAACTTCTTTATCCCCTTAGTTATAAATGATTCTTTCCCAGAATCATTTTCCATATGAAGAAAATATACAAAATACCGTGCAAGGACTGTAACAAACACTACATTGGACAAACAGGCAGAAAACTAGCCACCAAGATACATGAACATCAACTAGCCACAAAAAGACATGACCCTCTCTCACTGGTTTCCTCACATATGGATGAGGTAGGACACCACTTCGACTGGGACAACACATCCATCCTAGGACAAGCCAAACAAAGACATGCACGAGAATTCTTAGAAGCATGGCATTCCAACCGGAACTCTATCAACAAACACATTGAGTTAGACCCCATCTACCACCCTCTGAGAAAATGAACAGGAAGTGACTTTGCTACAGGAAATAACATCACCAACCCAAACAAATAAATAGCAGGACTTATCAGCAATGCTTCGCCTGAGGCCCACTAAAGATGTTACCTAGTAGGGTGATGAAATATCTGGAAATGAACCTTCCAGCTCAGCGAACAAACCTACATCCAGAACCTCAAGCTGAACTACAAATCTTTTCAAAACTCGCTAAGAACTCGCTAGACTAGGAACCAATTTTGGATATTTTGTGCTTGTGATTTAATAAAAAAAATTAAAACTTCATTTGGGTTACCAGGTTATTGTACTCACAGGAATTAATTATCATCCTACAGAGCGTTGTAAACACATTTGATCATATAGATATAAATTTATTTTTAAAATCTGTTTCAAACTTGCTTAAAATAATTGAGGCTTAAATTATGAATGATTTTGAAATTTTGGGTGTTGCATTTTGAATGCTGTCTCTGCTGGAAATCTCAGATACAAATGGGAAGATGCTGGAAGTATTCAGTCGGTTAGGCAGCACCGTAATGACAGAAACTAATGTCATTTGAGCTGTTCTAATGACAGGCAATTGACCTGAAATGTTAAATTGGTTTCTGTCTTCAAAGGTGCTGCCTGATCCGCAGAACATTTTTTGTTATTATGATAAAGGTTATGTCCTTTATTAATTCAATGCAGAATATAAAATAATTTTAATGCAGTGCCATGTCTTTCAATGTATCCAATAAATATTTAATTGAATTAGACTCAGTTTTTATATCATATTTAGAAGCTTAGCTTCAGTAAAACAACCCAGGGCACCTGAGATATTAAGTCAGCTGATCAGAACAAGCATGTTTACTGACAAGTGACCTGAAGGCAGTGTGGTGGTGAAGTGCAAGGAGGGGAATTCTAAAGCTTACTGACTTGACAACTGAAGGCACAGCCACTGATGGTAACATCTGCGATACTTGAGGCGAGAATTGAGTGTAAATATTAATGTAGGAGATGAGAGGTGAAGCCGTGAAGGATTTTGAACATTATGATTTGATTAAGGAGGTTTGTAAATTACATATATTTTATTGCACCATAATGTTCCATAAATGGTGATTCCGCTCCTTACAAACGCACTTTAAGATCGCCAGCTGACACCATAGTTTCTCTCGATTCACTATTATTTGGTCGTTATTACATTTCTGTTTATGGGGATTTGCTGTACGCAAGTAAACATTTGTGTAATATATATTGCATTTATACAGCACCGTGATCACTCTTGTTGATTTTCGAGCACTTAACTACATTACAACAGCGGCTATGCTTTTAAAAATTAAATGTGGGACTGTGCAGCTCTTTGGGAATCTTAAGGTTGCAAGAGGCGCGACAGAAATGCAGATGTTTGCTTCCATGTCAACAATTCTCTTGATGACAGCCCAAATCCTATTTTGACAATGACGTGAAACTGAGTGTTTGGCGTTGTCGAAACCACTCAAACAGGCGGAACTGCGAGTTGAATTGAGGGCAATGTGTATTGAAGCAGCCTCCATTAGCTTCTTGCAAGATGAAAGAAAGATTGTCTGTTCTCCAGGTAAAATCTGTACGTTTTACGGTCTCGCTCGTTTGTTTCTTGTGTGTACCATTGTCCTAACTGAAATATTCCGCTCCGGCTGAGAGAGAGGATCTCTGGGCCCCAAGTCCCCGGCACTCGACTAAATCTGAGCCAGGCTGGGAGCCCAGCAAAGGCGGGTATCCAGAAAAATGAATCTTCAGAACATTTTCCAGTGACTCAAAACAAAAAGAAACCTGCAGGTACTACATGATTTGTTCACACTTAATGATAGCAATTAAAATTCAAAATATTGGAACCATAACCTGCAGATTAAATACACTTTATTCTTGTCCAAATAAATAGGACTGATTAGTCATGGGAAAATGTTTCAAGGGCAGAGTTTTGCACTTAATTGAAATTTCTCTTTCCAAAACCTTGTGCTGTTACTAAAAGTGGGTAACGAATTACTTGCAATTTGTGACAACTCTGATCCAAATAATTAGAAGCAGCAACTAAAATTTTGAAACAAAATATTTTTTTTAAAGGTAGTCTGAAAAGGAATAAAGGAAAGTGAATAGAGACATGGTGGGAGGAAAGTAATTCCAAAGCTTGGAATCCAAATAGTGAAAGGTGTCGTGAAGGTTCTGGACCTACATTGAGCTGAGTTAGTTGATAATCGAACAAATTGTAAGCCTCACAGGAAAAGTAAGATAGACCAATGAGTTTGAGCAGTCACAAGATTAAAAGAAAGTAATGACTACTCATAGTTATGGAAAAAAAGGATGGTAGTATTAGATTTCATTGTATTACTTTTTGTTTCATTTGCAGATAATAGCCTCACTGCTATAAACATGTTACTGCATATAATCGTTTTTTTACATTTTTTAAATGTAATGTTTTAAAGGTAGAATTAGACTTGATATGTGTTCCACTTTTGATGACCAGAACAAATACTATGGAGATACAATATAAATTACGGTACAGTTTTCCCAGTTCATTACATTAGACACTTTACAGATGCTTGCACCTTACCGACTCCTAACTGAAGGACTGGGCGGACATTGTTTTGAAGGGATGGTGAGAAAATGTCAAACACCTAAAATACAAGAGTCAATATATTCTAGAATAAGAGGTTTAGAAAAAAAAAGGCAATTATAGTTAATACATAGAATGGACTTCCAGATGTCCAGACTAAAGATGAAAACTGTGGAATTATTCAATGTTCAGGAGCAGAGGGGGAATTGTAGACTCTTTCTGAACAGGTGAACTAAGCCAAATTACTTTTTCATCTCTAATTATCTTGAAATGCTGTAAGAACTAAGTGAATTTTATGCACTTTCATGATCATTTATTCATAATTGGAAAATAAATGTATTTCTGTTGCTAACGTAATAATTTTACTTTAACAATTACTTTCTCAGTCTAAAGAAAAATCTGATGGAAATTAAAATGTGATTATGCGGGGCTTTCTTTGAGCATATGTGAAGTGTATTGTGACAATGACCATTTTGGATATGGAGATCCCAAAGAAGAAACTATTTGAAGATCCTGGTTTCCCTGCTTCTAGCACATCTCTTTTTTCAAGTTATTCTACACCCATTGCTAAATTCAGAAGTAAAATCACATGGCTACGACCACAGGTGAGAATTTATCTGTCTGGTTGGAAAGTATCTCAACTGCTCACACAGATTTTAAATATATAGTTTATCACAAGGTTTACAGTAGTTTACTTGCACAATTTTATGCAATATTTGCATAACTTATATTTTAAAATTTACTGTTTTACACAGCTGGTCAATAATTATGTTAAATCAGATATAATCTGTGACATTGAGAGTTGATCAAATCAAGTTACCTATCCCATTGTGGGAGCAGGTGATAGGTATTCATGAGATTGGCAGGGATTTTATTGCACTTGAGAGCAGACAGTTAGGGATTATCATTAGCAGAGGCATCACTAAAATCTGGTTAAGACTGTGAGAGACCTGTAAAATCCATTTAGATGAAATGTTATGTTTAATACTTAAAATGTACTGATGCCGTTGCCCTGGAACTACCATAAAGTGTAGAGTATTTTAATTTAGTCATTTTTACAGCTAAGAATCTTCAATAATCTTTCTTGTCTTGGGGAAACTGTCACATACTGGTTTGTACAGAAGCTGATAGGATGTGTTGATGCCTCGTCTGTTGAAATAATTCCTATTGCAAATAAGTAAGGAAGACTCTAGCCACAATCTTTCAATTCTCCTCTGATTCGGAAGTGGTGTCAGATGAATGTAGAGTTGCAAGTGTTGTGCTCTTCTGAAAAGGTAAGACGGATAAACTCGGTTGGCTACAGGCTAGTCAATCTGATGTCAGTGATAAGGACGTTTCTAGATACCATAATCTGGGGCAAAGTTTCAATTGGAAATACAGGTTAATAAATGACACTAAATTGTGTCTAATGTACTAAACTGAGTTCCTCAATAACAAAGAAGATTGAAGAAAGTTGTAGTCAGGACTGGCAAATTGAAGTTACAAGGAAAAATTGGACAGATTGGAGTTGGTTTTCCTTAGAGGGAGCTGAGGGGAGATTTCAATGAGGTGTGCAAACTATGAGTGGTCTAGATGGACTGGATGTCAAGGACCTAAGTAGTCAAATTTTCATTTCAGTTTATAATCCAAAAAAAAAGCAGGGAAAAATATTTGCTATCTTGCATGCACAAATCATTGAAGTTGGAAGGCCAAGTTTATGTAGTTTTTTTGAGGGGGGCATGCTTTTGGAATTATTATAAAAAGAAGCACATAACACACAACCGAGGAAGTTATGGAAATAAATAAATAATCTTTAATTTGGCCTTGACTGGAGTGTTGTATCCTTCTTGGAACTGGCACAGCATGATGGCCAAATACACCTGTGTTTTATGATGTGGGAAATTTCCTGATGTGATAAAGTAATTTGACATGCTTATATAAAAAAATGAACAAAATAAACAGTATTAAATGTGGGCTTATTGTCTTTGACATTTTTAAACTACAGCTGAAGAGGTGATTTTTCCTGCTTGAGTATAATTGTTCATTTTAAATCTGAGATATATAAATTTTTGTTAAGCAAACATATAAAGTCATACAGGCCAAAGGCATGTATATGAAGTTAGGCCACAGGTGATCTCATTGAATAGCAGAACAGGTTTGAGAGGCTGAATGGCATACTCCTGTTCCTATAATGTAAAGTTTCACTGATATTGTGTGCTCTTTTATTTGACTGAAATTGCTTGGAATTTACAGGAAATTTCGAGATCACCTCGGTTATTTCCAGAAAACCCACAGGATGGAAAGATAAAACAAGGCCTCTTGGGAGATTGCTGGTTCTTGTGTGCATGTGAAGCTTTGCGTAAAAACGGACAACTCTTAGATAAGGTATTTCAATGGAAAGAAGACGTTTCTAATTCTGAAATTTATTCCAGTGAATGCAAAATATTTACTTTCTCTGATGCACTTCTCAGGATAATGCCTTTGATAGAATTAATCTGGTTTAAAGTTTAAACAAAGTCTGGCATTTAACTATCAGTTTTCCAGTAGTTGGTCTGGGACAGTTTGGCTAGGGTCACGGAAAGGTTTGGAGCACATCTCTTCATTACTGTTGCCAGAATGCTTTCAGACCTTACAGCCTTTACAGCATCCAATGGCTTCAGCTGTTTTTTGATTTCACATAGTTTTAGCTATTTTGATTCATTCTGTGATGGTGAGGACTTCTGATGAGATGGATCATCCACTAAGCACTTCTGACTGAAGGTTACTGCAAATGCTTCAGCATTATCATTTACGTTGATAATGTTGGGCTCCCGTGCCATTAAAGATGGGAAGGTTTGTGGATCCATGTCCTGTAAATTGTTTGATTGTCCAACACTATTCAAGACTGAATGTGACTGGACTGTAGAGTCTGATCTGATTGTAGGATCATTTGGCTCAGTCCATCACTTGCTGCTTGGCATATAAGTAACACTGTATTGTAGCTTCACTAGATTGGCACCTCATTTTTAGGTATGCCTAGAACTGCTCCTGACAAGCATTCCTGCAATCTCTCTTGGACCTGAGTTGATCCCCTGGCCTGAGTAATAGTAGAGTCAAGGATATGTGTTTGGAGATTTAGTTGGAATACAGTTTGCTGCTGTTGATGATATACAGTGCCTTACTGATGCTTAGTCTTGAGTTGCTAGAATTGTTCAAAGACATTTAGCACCATGATAGTGCCACACAACATGCTAAAAGATTTTGTCACTGTAAAGGCAGGATTTTGTCTCCACAAGGACTGGGTGGCGAACATTCTGACTGATACTGTCAAGGACGGACAGATCTGCAGCAGACTGGTGAGAATGAGGTCAAGCATGTTTCTGCCTCTTGGTTCCCTCACTACCTGCTGCAGACCAAGTCTGACAGCTGTCTAGAGCCTGACCAGTTCAATCAGTCGTGATGCCAAGCCAGTCTTGGTGACGTACAACAAATCCCCCACCCAGAGTATTGATTCATCAGCTTAGTGGGAGTGCGATATATAGAAATCAGCTAAAGCTTTCCTTGCCCACGTTTGACCTGCTCCCATTATATTTCATGGGATCCAAATCAATGTTGAGGATTCCAGAGCAATCGTCTTATCCATCTGTATACCCTGTGCTGTTACTTCTGCCCTGACCTGCCCTGAGGTGTTGTGCTCAACTATCCCGCCCAATTTTGGCATTGTCCCCCAGATGTGGGTAAAGAGGACTTAGCAGCATTGACAGGGTTGACAGAGCAATATCTGCATTGCCAAGCGGTGTCCACAGTTCTTTAAGACTTGTTAGCAACTGATACAACTGATTGACTTACTCAGCCATTGCAGAGGGCAGTTAAGAATGAACAACATTGCAGATGACACAAAGCTGAGTGAGAAGGTGATCTTTTGAAGAGGATGGAGAAATGCTTCAGTGTGATTCAGATGAGTTGAATGAGTGGGCAAAGGCACAGCAGATGATAATGTTGATACACGTGAGATGGTCCACTTTGGTAGCAGGGAGTATTACTATTTGAATGGTTATAATTTGGAGATGCTGTTGTTGGACTGGGGTGTACAAAGTTAAAAATCACTCAACACCAGATTATAGTCCAGTAGGTTTAATTGGAAGCACACTAGCTTTCGGAGCGTCGCTCCTTCATCAGGTGGTAGTGGAGGGCTCAATCCTAGCACACAGAATTTATAGCAAAAATTTATAGTGTGATGTAACTGAAATTATACATTGAAAAATTGATTGTTAAGCCTTTCATCTGTTAGAATCGCATGACAGTTTCACTTCTTTCATGTGTAAATCACAAAACCTTGTCTTTTAAAAAGTTGCATTCTCGGGTTAGCTGTTAACAACGGTGATAGCTAGACAATATGTTGAAGGTGTTGGTCCCCTGTGTTCTTTGTCTATGCCATGATGTTTAGATTGATTCTAATCTAAAAAGTGAGATAACGGAGTTTTACATGAATTCATGCAGTTTTTGAGCAAAGTACAGTGTAACCCTGCAAGTACAAATTCACCCCACAAAATATGTGTGCATATGGGTCTTTGTCTGTCTGTCTGTGTGTGTCTGTCTGGGTTGGGGGTTGTGAGTGTGAGAAAGTGTATGTGTGTGCAGTGAGTGCAGAGTGTCTTAAGTCTGTGAGGGGGTGTATGTGGGTGTCTGTGTGCGCGTCTGTGTATATGTGTGTCCATGTGTATGTGAGGAGTGAGAGTGTGTGTGTGTGTGTGTAGGAGTATCTGTGTGTATAGTGCAATGGTGGTCACCTGTAATGTGACATGAACCCAAGGTCCCGGTTGAGGCCCTTCCAATGGGTACCGAACTTAGCTATCAGCCTCTGCTCAGCCAATTTTCACTGCTGCCTGTCGGATGTCTGTCTTGGAGGATGGTCGCCCGAAGATCCGAGGTCGAATGTCCTGGACCACTGAAGTGTTCCCCAACTGGGAGGAAACACTCCTGTCTGTTGATTACATTGTCTACCTTATACATTGCAGGCAAGGATGCCCGGAGGCATGGTACTTTGGGGAAACCAAGCAAAGGCTACGACAATGGATGAATGGGCACCACACAACAATCAACAGACAGGAGTGTTCCCTCCCAGTTGGGGAACACTTCAGTGGTCCTGGACATTCAACCTCGGACCTTCGGGTGACCGTCCTCCAAGGCGGAGTTTAGGACAGGCAGCAGCAAAAAGAGGCCGAGCAGAGATTGATAGCTAAGTTCGGTACCCATAGGGAGGGCCTCAACCGGGACTTTGGGTTCATGTCACATTACAGGTGACCACCATTGCACCATTACACACACAGATATTCCTACACACACACACTCTCTCTCACACACACACAGGCACTCCTATACACACATACACATGGGCACACATATACACAGACGCGCACACAGACACCCACACACACCCTTGCAGACACACACACTCACACATACACCCCCTCACAGACTTAAGACACTCAGCACCCACTACACACGCACATATACTTTCTCATACTCACAACCCCCAACCCAGACAGACACACAGACAGACAGACAAAGACCCACATGCACACACATATTTTGTGGGGTAAATTTGTACTTGCAGGGTTACATTGTATTTTGCTCAAAAACTGCATGAATTCATGTAAAACTCCGTTATCTCACTTTTTAGATTAGAATCAATCTAAACATCATGGCATAGACAGAGAACACAAGGGGCCAACACCTTCAACATATTATCGAGCTATCACCGTTGAATCACCTGATGAAGGAGCGTCGCTCCGAAAGCTAGTGTGCTTCCAATTAAACCTGCTGGACTATAACCTGATGTTGTGTGATTTTTACCATTGTTAACAGCTAACCTGAGAATGCAATTTTTTTAAAGCAAGGTTTTGTGATTTACACATGAAAGAAGTGAAACTGTCATGCTATTCTAACAGATGAAAGGCTTAACAGACAATCAATTTTTCAATGTATAATTTCAGTTACATCACACTGTAAATTTTTGCTATAAATTCTGTGTGTTAGGATTGAGCCCTCCATAACCATCTGATGAAGGAGCAACGCTCCGAAAGCTAGTGTGCTTCCAATTAAACCTATTGGACTATAACTTGGTGTTGTGTGATTTATATTTGAATGGTGACAGACTGCAAAAGGGAAGGTTTGACAAGAATTGGATGTTTGTGTACACCAGTTACTGAAAGTAAACATACAGATGCTGCAGGCAGTGAAGAAGATAAATAGTATGTTGGCCTTCATAGCGAGAGGATTCAAGTAAAGGAGCAGGGATATCTTCTGACAATTGTACAGGCCTTAGTGAGACCACACCCGGAGTAGTGTTCTCAGTTTTGATCTCCTTATCTGAGGAAGGATGTTCTTGCTATGGAGGGAATGCAATAACGGATTACCAGACTGCTTCCTGGGATGACAGAATTGACTAATGAAGAGAGACTGGATTAGTTAGTACTCTATTCACAGCAGTTTAGAAGAATATGGGGGGATTCTCACAGAAACCTATACAATTCTACCATATCTATACAGAGTAAACCAGGATGGATGTCCCTGATGACTGGGGAATCCAGAACCAGGAGTCACAATCTATGGATATAGGGTAGGCAGTGAAGGACTGAGATGAGAATATTTTTTCACCCAGAGAGTGGTGAGCCTGTGGAATTCTGTGCCATAGAAAGAGACCAAAACATTCAATTTTTTTGAGGAGTTTTATATAGCTCTTGGGGCAGGAGAGATCAAAGGATATTGGGAGGAAGTGGGAACATGGTGCTGAGTTGAATTATCAGGCATGGTCGTATTTAATAGCGGAGTTGGCTCAAAGGGCTGAAAGGCCTACTCCTGCTGTTTTCTATGTTTCTCCTGCTGTTGTCTGGAGACCCATGTAGATAAAGATGGCAGTTTTCCTTCCCTTTAGTAAATCAAACATGTTAAGATAAATAACAATCGACAATTTTATAGTCATCATTAGAATTTTAATTACGGATTCTGTTGAATTTAAATTCCACCATCTCTGTGCTGGGATTCAAACCCAGGGCATTACCTGGCTCTGGATTATTAATCCAAGTGACAGTACCATTATGGCATTAATTGTAAATTATTGGCTGTGAAGCACTTGGATGACTTGAAGCCGTGAAGTCTGTGATATTAATTTCTTCCATCGTGTCTTTCACTTAGCGTCCCTGATAAAGAAAATGTGATTTTCCTGTAATAAACTGATGAACAATGTTTAAAATAACTTGGTTGATGGTACATGATAAAGAACATTTATGCAGCCAAATTTAGAGATTATCCTACATTCCCAGCATAACATTTTAACTTAAGTAGAAATATTATACATTTTAAAAATAGAATTCTGGGTGATAATGTTTTCCTTTGAGATCATGTTCATATGATTTTAAACTCGTCACAGCAATCATATAATTTTGTTTTCTAACTTTAACTTTATGATACCCCTAATTTTGTTACTATTTATAAAAATAAGCTAAGTTTGGAGCCTCCATGTGGTTTAAGTCACCTGACAATGATGTAAACTTGCACAAAGCACACTGTACTTAGAATATGATACATGTCTGGTGGCAGCAAAAATACTTTAAATATATAAAAAGGAGCCAAAATGACATAGACCCCTTAGAGAATGAGGCTCTGGAAATGATAATAAGGAACCAGGAAATGACAGAGGAGTTGAATAAATGTTTTACATCTTTATTCATAGCAGAAAACACTAATAACATCCCAAATTGCTAAACATTAAAGGAACAAAATTATAAGAAGTAAATGCCATAAACATCACTAGAGAAAAAGTATTAGGGAAACTAATGGGGCTAAAGACCGGTAAGTGCCCTGGACTTCATGGGATGCATCCTAGGATATTAAAATAAATAGCTATAAAAATATACACTGGTAATGACCTTTCAGAACTCCTTAAATTCTGGAAAAATCCCAGAAGATTGGAAAAGTGCCAATGTGACACTTTTTTTTTTGAAAAGGAAATGAGACAAAAACAGGCAACAATAGGCCACTTAGCTCAATATCCATTACTGGGACAGTATTTAGAGTCTGTTGTAAAGGATGTACTAGCAGAGAGTGTGGATTTCTACATGATGATCAAGAAAAGTCAGCATGGTTTCATGAAGAGGACATCATGCTGAACAAATTTACTGGAATTCTTTGAGGAGATAACAAGCAGGATAGATAAAGGGGACACTGTGGAGCTAATGTATTTACATTTTCATGAGTATGATGAGAACTATACATTAGGCTACTTAATAAAAGGAGGGCCCATGGTGTTGGAGGTACTATATTTGCATGGATAGAGGATTGGCTAACTAATAAAAGACAGAGAATTGGGATGAGGAGAGCATTTTCAGGATGGCAGCCTATAACTAGTGTGCCACAGGAATGAGTGCTGGGGCCACAATTATTTACAATATAAGGTAATGACTTGGATGAGAAGATTGTATGAATGATAGCCAAGTTTGTGAATAACAAAAAAATAAGTGGGAAAGCAAGTGGTGAGGATGACACGAAGAGTCTGCAGAGTGAAACACTTAGCAGATGGAATATAATGTGGGAAAATGTGAGGTTATGCACTTTGGCAGGAAAAATATAAGATCTCAATATTATTTAAGTTGAGTAAGGCTGCAGAAAGCTACAGATCAGAGGGATTTAGGAGTCCTCATGCATGAATCACAAAAAGCTAGCATCCAAGTTCAGTGGGTAATAGAGAAGGCAATTTTTTTTTATTCACTTGTGGGATGTGGGCATCACTGGTTGGTAAGTATTTATTGCCTATCCCTAGCTGCTGTTGAACTGAGTGGCTTGCTAGCCCATTTCTGAGAGCAGTTGAGAGTCACATATATGCCAGACCAGGTGAGGTTGGCAGATTTGAGTAAACCAAATGAGATTTTCTGGCTATTGGTAGTGGTTTCAGAGTCATCAGTAGATTCTTAACTCGAGACGTTATTTTTCCTTTGTCAAGGTGGGATTCAAACCCGAATCCCCAGAACATTAGCTGAGTTTCTGGATTAATGGTCTCGTGCTAATGGGCCATTGCCTCTCTGCAATGGCTAAATGGAATGTTAGGCTTTATTTCAAAGATAAAAAAATGTTTAAAAAAAAGGTTTTCCTAACATTATTCAAGGCACTGGTCACACCACGACTGAATAGAGTTTTGAGCCCTTTATCTTAGGAAGAATATACTAGCATTTGAAACAGTCCAGAGAAGATTCAGTAGGCTGATAGCAGATAGGGAGGAATGATCTTATGAGGAGAGGTTGGACAGATTAGACTTATACTCATGGAATATAGAAGAACAAGAGGCAAATATTCAAGATTCTTAGAGAACTTGACAGGGTAAGAATGAAAAGGTTGTTCCTTTTGTAGGACAGTCTAGGACCAGAGGGCAGAATAAGAGGTTGCACATTTAAGTCAGGAATGAGGATCAATTTCTTCTCTTAGAAGATTGTGAATCTGTGGAGTTCTTTACCTAAGAGGATTGTTGAGGCTGAGCCATTAAGTATATTCAAGTTTGGGATGGGCAGATATTTAATCCATAAGGAAATCATGGTCATGGGAACAAGGGAAGCAAGTGGAGTTGAGGATTATCAGATCAGCCATGATCATCTTAAATGGCAGAATAGATTAGATGAGTTGAGTGGCCAACTTCTGCTCGTATGTCTTCTGGTCTTAGTGGTCGAGGACAGGACTGTATAGTTATGGGTCAGACAGGTAAGAGAATCCATGTCCAATGCTACAGGAGTCTCACACTTTTACATGAATTCCAGTTTTTGCCCTTATCCAACAATATTGAGATTTTTTTTCAGTTGAATGGACATTGGCAAAGTCTACAGGCTGGAAGAGTAAACTGACCTCAGTTCCACCATACAGAAGACCGCTTAAGTTGGGAGGGTGGGGGTTTTAGAGGTATAAAGAGAAATTTAGTCACGATTGGTGACAGTAAAATCAGGGGAGTTGATGATGTTCTCTCCTGCCATGACTGGGAGTTCTGATAGACTTGTTGCTTACCTGGATCCAGGATTAAAGACATCTTATGGCTGGATAAGAATTGGGTGTGTGTGGGGAAAGATACATTAATTGTAGTTCACATGGAGTTCACATAGACAACAAGAAATAAGATTCTGCTGAAGAAGTTTGAGGAGTTTAGGTCCAAATTAAAGAAACAGAATCTTAAATTAAAAATTCACTAGTTTATTAACCAAGCTATACACAAACTGGCATTTGATCACATGGGTCAGGGAGTTGAATGCATAACTCGGAGTGATTCCAGAAACGTGGATTTTAGTCCAGGATACACGGTACTTGTACTGAGGAAAGAGGAAACTGTTCCATTTAAATGGGTTGCATTTACATGTCAGGGCCAATGTATAAGTAAATCATATAAGTAGGATATACACGTCTTTAAGCTGAAAGCATTTGGGGTAAAGGATTTACATGACCGGAAGTATCTAAATCTAAAGAAAGATGTCAAGCAATAATGTTTTGAATAACAACTAACAAAGTGAAAAGAAGGAAGAAGTTTTATCAGTTGCTGTGAATTCATAAGATCAAATTGATGAATTATAGTATGTTATAGTTTTAGAGTTCAATCGATTTGCAAATGTTCTGTCTCCAACATTTCTAATAGAGCTTGATCATTTCTTCATAAAACTAAGAAACTATCGGATAGCTGACTGCTGTTGTTCAACTGTTTCAATTTGAAAATTTCTCTGTTCTGCAGCATTTGTTTTAAAACTGCAATATCACTCGTTAATTCAACCATTTTGTTGGATGTTGCCTTACCCTTAATGACTTATTACAAATGTAGAGTTCAGTGGGGTTGCTGCTGTATCCTTTATTAACAATTCTTCCAAACATTTCCTCAAAAGAATTCTATATCTACTGCCTCAACAGGGTATCTGCCACTAAAGTACTTTTCACTCCTGTCCTGATATTTTTTAGCTTCCCAAACTAAAAGTCAACATTTGTCTTCCTTTCTCAGGAAAAAGATTATCAACTCTTTTTCTTGAGAACTCATCACAAAAGTCTGCATATGCAACACAGAAACATAGAAACTCTGAGCCGGATTAAGCCAATCAGTCCTTGAGGCTGCTTGCCATTCAGTATGATCATGGCTGACTTCTATTTCAATGCATGTTCCTGCTTTCTCCCCATACTCCTTGATGCCTTCAATATCTAAAAACTTATCAATTGCTTTCTTGAATATGTATTATTCACTGATTTGGTCTCCACATCCTTCTGTGGGAGAATTCCACAGGTTCATAACTCTTTGAGTGAAGAAATGTTGCGCATCTCAGTTTGAAATGATTTATCATGTTGAGATTGTGACATCCCTTCCCCATCGTTTCTAGATTTCCCACCAGGGAAAGCATCATTCATGAAGCATCACTAAAAATGTTTCATGCTCTTGGCATCTCATTATAATGCAGGTATCAAAACACATGGCTCCTTTTTAAAATTTCTCCTTTTTTTTTGGTCTAAATAATATTTTCTCACTTTGGATCTTTTACAGTTGTACTTAACTCTAAGACCACAAAACCAGCATCTGACCTCATTTGAGTGACCAGCCAACTCAGCTGTCCAAATAGATTTTGCAATTCCTCCATTTTAGTTTTGGAAACTGCTGTATCTTTTAGTCAGGCCCTAGTTTGCATTGGGGCTGACATTTTCTAAATGTTTAATGCTTAAAATAATCCTGGAATATCGTCAGCCAGTCCAAATTTACTGTAGTTACAGAAGATAATTGCTACTTATGAAAATAGCAAATGTAACATATACTGCTGACATCTTTTTAATTTTGGTTGGGGTGATGTGATATCAGGATGTGATGAAATAGTGCAATGTCCTGGTTGTTGTCGGTAACCCTGATGTATGGCCCAGGACCTGGCTAGCTGCAGTTAGAACACAGATATTTTGTGATTTCATATGATGTGAAGTTTGTTTTAGTGATTCCAATAAGACAAACTGAATATAGGAAACATTCCTTACCTGTAAATCATTGGAGAGAAACTTTATAATGCCATACAATGGGGGTGGTTCTGTGCGGTATTTTGATGACAGGCAGTAGTTTGATGGCAAAAAAAACTTCTCTCGAGAACTGTTAAATTCTTTGTCAGTGGAGAAGTAGAATGTAGTAAGAATGTGAGAGAAATTTGGAGGATAAGGAGAGACTGACAACATCAGCAAATGTACAATTGGAATTACCTAACCATTAAAAGATTACCCGAGTCCTTTAATAGTATGGTTTACAAATGCAACCTCAAACATCGGTGTAATTTTAAATGTCTGGCATACAAACATTTTGTGTGCTTATAAAAGACTCCTTTATATTGCCCTGCATTGTGTCTGACTTAAGAATCAACTTGCGATCAGACTCCAGGCACTGCCTGTATAATGTAAAGTTGATATTGTTAAAATTCAAATCAAAACTTTCTAATCATTCTACACCTTAACTTGTTTGCCATTTATTCCAGGTAATACCTCCAGACCAGGACTTGTGGACACAATCTGGATATTTGAGATGCAGATTTTGGAAGTTTGGACAGTGGGTCGAAGTCATAATAGATGATCGATTACCATGTATTAGTCGCAGGCTTTGCTTTTCTCGTTGTCGCTCTGAAGAAGTGTTTTGGTTGCCATTATTGGAAAAAGCTTATGCCAAGTAAGGATATTTTAGTGATCAAACAGCAAAATTCCAATGTGATATTTTAACTCTCATTTTTTATGTTCAATTAAAGGCTTTCAAAATCCCATAACAATTTACTATTCTGTAAATTTTTTTCCTGTACATAAGTTATAAATTGCTGACCACCTCCATTATATTTACATAAGTGCAAGAAATAATTGTCCATTTCTCAAGTTGCCTTTGGATGTACCTTTTAAAGTACATGATTCACGATTGTTTCAGTTTGCTGATCTAATCCTCATTTTGAAAATCTGAGTCTAAATTTGTGGAAGGTCAACACATTCCTGTTCTGGATTCATTACAACGTGATATTATTTTAAAATAATTGTGAATGATAATTGCTAATGCAAGTAAAAAATCTTAATTGAGGTAGTCATCTGATTTCTGTTTCTTCAATAGAAGCAGTTGTCTGTGATGCAAGTAGCCTGTAGTCTTATAAAGATTGTATATTTAAAAACAAAATCTTGCATTGCCTTCTTGTACAAGGACCCCAAGGAATCGTGAATGGGGTGGGATGTCAGTTTCTCTCTCCAGTAGTGGTCAAACATCAGATCCTGGTTGCCCGGGTTAGTCAAGTGCCAGGATGCCCTAGTTTATGCCTGCCAGCTGAATTTCTGCTGATCCTATCCATTGTCATCTGCTCAGGGCATCAATAGTTTTATGCAGATGATTATTAGTGACTTTGTAATTTTGTGTATGATCAGCTAGATGACCAGAATCACTTATATTTAATTACATTTTAAAAATGCAAATAAATCAGGGTGGAGAAAATAATTCAACATTTTATTAAGTTTACATGATCACAATTGTACAGGAACAAAACATTTTAGATACGTGCTGTCACACTATTATGTTGGTATCGTTTCAAATATGATTGTATTTTAATTGAAGGACTTCTTTAAATTGAAAGTTTTAACAACTTTGCCCTTAGATGGTGCAGGGACTGAAGGGTTGAGTTATAAGGAGAGGTTGAACAGACTAGGGCTTTCCTGGAGCATTTGAGGTTGAGGGTGACCTTTATAGAGATTTATAAAATCATGAGTGGCAAGGATAGAGTGAATAGCCAAGGTCTTTTCTCTAGGGTGGTGAGTCCAAAACTAAAGGACATTGTGTGAAAACGTTACCCCTCACTTTAAACCTGAGGGGGGTGCTGATGTGGAATGAGATGCCAAAGGAAATGGTGGAGGCTGGTACAATTACAACATTTAAAAAACATTTGGAATCCTTGAATAGGAAGGATTTAAAGGGATATGAGCCATATGCTGACAAATGAGACGAGGTCAGATTGGGACATCTGGTCAGAACCAGTAAGTTATAAGGAGAGGTTGAACAGACTAGGGCTTTCCTGGAGCATTTGAGGTTGAGGGTGACCTTTATAGAGATTGAAGCATCTGTTTCTGAGCTGTATCACTCTATGACTGTGTAATATGAAAGCAACTTAACACTTTTACAGTCAGTTCTGCTATAACGTGATGGTTGCTTTCTTGTTCATTATTGATTAATTGTGCTTTAGAAACAGCAGTTAAAGAGTTGGCACTGTAATCACTTTACAGCCAACACGTTTTAAAAGTTTGTTTGTAGAAACTGTGCCCCCAATTTGTCAATTGCGAATTCACGTTGACAAAACATGCATTTATAGCAAAATGACCTGTACTAGTGTTTAGTTATAAGACATCTAAGCTGTAAGATATATTTGAATTGTGTAGCGTTATGAGTATTGTTAAAGATAATTATTTATTTTTAAAAGGCTGCACGGTTGCTATGAAAAGTTATGGGCTGGACAAGTGTGTGAAGCTCTAGTGGACATCACAGGAGGTCTGGCTGACAGATGGACTCTGAGGTGTTACAGAGAAAACAATGAAAAGAATTCTCACTTCTGCCTTTCTGAAAAATCAAAATTCGAGTTGATGAAGGATTTATATGATAAAAGCTTCATTAGTTGCTCTGTCCATGGATCAGCCAAAGGTAGTTAATAATTCCAAAATGTGAAAATCACAACAAATAGATTATGATCAATTAGTAATATATTTGATTAAATAAATTCAAACTAAGGTTATTCTTAAGTTTTATACAATTTGTTCTTCAGGATCCAGTGAACGTGCAGAATTTCATGCCTTCAGTGTTACTGATGTGAAGCAAGTTAATGGACTCAATGGCACTTACGTCAATTTGCTGAAGATAAGAAACATGTGGGATAGACAATGTTGGAATGGCTCCTGGCAGGCTGGGTAATCCATTCATTTAATATTAATGCAATCAAACAGGTTCAAATAATTAGTACTCACTGGAATTACTTTCCATATCATTTTATTATTATCATTACATAATTAGTTAACCTGCCAAAGGTTCTTTAGCAATGTCAACAAAGATTGTAGGAGAAAGTGAGGACTGCCGATGCTGGAGATTCTCTTGCTGCTTGGATGCTGCCTGATTGTGTGTGCTTTTCCAGAACCATACTTTTTGACTTCAACAAAGATTGTATTACATTAATCTAATTGGAAAATTTTGAGTACTTTTCTTAACTTAAATGGTTAGACATCAGACTAGGCCCTTCAGAAGGGAGAAAAAAGAAACACACTGTCAAAAAGTACTCATAGGTAAGTTCTGGGTCTTGTAAATAGGGGCCGAAATCAAAGAAGTTGTGAAGACCCTTTATAAAACACTGGTTCAGCCTTAATTGAATTCTGGTACTAAACTGAGGAACAGTGTGTAGGCTTTAGAGAAAATGGAAATTTTTTACAAAAGTGGTTTCAGGAATGGGGAGCTGAGTTAGAGTCATAGAGATGTACAACACAGAAAAATATCCTTCAGTCCAACTCATCCATGCCGACCAGATATCCTAAATAAATCTATTCCCATTTTCTCATATCCCTCTAAACCCTTCCACATACCCATCCAGATGCCGTTAAAATGTTGTAATTGTACCATCCTCCACCACTACCTCTATTAGCTCATTTCATTCACGCACCACCCTCTGCATGAAAACATTGCCACTTAAGTCCCTTTTATATCTTTCCCTTCTCATCCTAACCTATGCCCTCCAGTTCTGGGCTCTGCCTGGGAAAAGATCTTGTTTATTTAACTATCCATGCCCCTCATGATTTTACAAAATGTCTAAGGTCACCCCCTCAGCCTTCAACGCTCCTGGGAAAATAGCCCCAACCTATTCAGCCACTCCCTATAGTTCAAAACCTCCAACCCTGGCAACATCCTTGTAAATCTTTTCTAAACCCTTTCAAGTTTCACAACATCCTTCCTGTAGGAGGGAGAGCAGAATTGCATGCAGTATTCCAAAAGTGGCCTAACCAATGTCCTGCAACATGACCTCCGAACTCCTATACTCAATGCTCTGCCCAACAAAGGAAAGCATACCAAACGCCACCTTCACTATCCTGTTTACATGTGATTCCACTTTCAAGGAACTATGATCCTGCACTTGTCGTGGAGAAAATGTAGAGAATCATCAGGAGACGCAGGGAGTTCTTCAAGAAGTAGGTCTTTTATTTGCAAACAAAAATCCATGACACTGAGAAAGCAGATTCTCGAATGCCCACGAACCTTTTTATATATTTTTTATCATGTTTCTGTTAGCTTATCAGCATGTCCAACTATATTAATTAAAGTACCTCACTCTAGCTACACAATAAACCAGTGATGTTAGTTCCCATGATCTCTTTAGTTGTATATTCTACTTAAATGTTATTCTAATGTCACGGTTAGATATTTATTATCACCTCTGCTACAGTGATCTTCCATTCCAGACTAACCTGTGATGATAGATATTTAGCTATTCCATCTGTTACAATAGTCTCCTGTCTCAAGCTGACTCTACTATTAATTAGATATTTTAATGTCATGTCCCAAATATTTATGGTCCCAATCCTGTCATAATGACACTTAACAGGGAAACTAGCTCTACTAACTGTTATCTCATCTCGCTATAGTGACCTTTCAGCCTTGACCTTACTCTGCTAATTGGTGTAAGAGCATTTCACTATTTTTATTCCATCTTGCCTTCCACAGATTGCCAGTGGTCTTCATGCTTTAACCCTTCCCATGCTTTCATGCTCTTTATTTTCCATACACTCCAAGGTCTCTTTGTTCAGCAGTACTCCCCAGGACCTTACCATTAAGCGTATAAGGCCTGCCCTGTTTTGCCTTTCCAAGATTCAGCACATTTATCAAAATTAAACTCCATCTGCCACTTCTCTGCCTATTGGCCCATTTGGTCAAGAGCCCATTGTACTCTGAGGTAACCTTTTTTGCTGTCCATTACACCTCCAATTTTGGTTTCATCCACAAACTTACTAACTATGCCTCCTGTGTTCACATCCAAATCATTTATGCTAATAACAAAAGGCAGTGAACCCAGCACCTATTCTTGTGTCCCACCTCTGGAAACAGGCCTTCAGTCTGAAAAACAACCCTCCACCTCCACCCTCTGTCTTCTACCTTTTGTATCCAAATATCTAGTTTTTCCTCTATTCCATGTGATCTAGTCTTGCTAACCAGTCGACCATGAGGAACCTTGTCAAACCCCTTACTGAAATCCATATAGGTCATATCCACCACTCTGCTGACATCAATCCTCTTCGTTACTTCTTTAAAAATCACAATCAAGTTAGTGAGACTCGATTTCCCATACACATGTTGACATACACAGGTTAGAACAAACAGTCCTACCACAAATTCAACCCAAACTCTGGGTCAGATATGTCGATGACACGTTTGTAATCATTAAAAACACGGAAATAGAAAAAAACACCGGATCATCAACGCCACACTCGCAGGAATCTGATTCACGAGCGAGGAAGAAAAGGATAGCCAACTCCCATTCCTAGACGTGATGGCACAGAGAACACCGAACGGAGAATTCACTACAAGGGTATACAGGAAAGCCACACACACAGACCAAGTCCTAAACTATGAAAGTAACCACCCCAACACACACAAACGAAGCTGCATCAGGACACTATTCAAAAGGGCCACAACACACTGCAGTACACCAGAACTGCAAAAAGAAGAAGAGGAACACCTATACAAGGTATTTGCCAAAAACGGATACCCGCGCAACTTCATCAACAGATGCCTAAGAGAAAGACCACGGAATGAGGACATACCACAACCAAAAGGATTAGCCACACTATCATACATCAGGAGCATCTCAGAACAGACAGCCAGACTACTGCGACCCCTAGGACTCATAACAGCACACAAACCAACAGCCACGCTCAGACAACAACTCACCAGAACGAAGGACCCGATACCCAACATGAGCAAAACTAATGTAGTGTACAAAATACCATGCAAGGACTGCACAAAACACTATATAGGACAAACAGGAAGACAGCTAACAATCCGCATACATGAACATCAACTAGCCACGAAACGACACGACCAGCTATCCTTAGTAGCCACACACGCAGACAACAAGCAACATGAATTCGACTGGGACAACACTACTATCATAGGGCAAGCCAGACAGAGAACAGCCAGGGAATTCCTAGAGGCATGGCATTCATCCATAAACTCCATCAATAAACACATTGACCTGGACCCAATATACCAACCACTACAGCGGACAGCTGAAACTGACAACCGGAAGCGGCAGGGACAGACCACTATAAACACCGGAGGAAACATCAAAGGAGCGCTTCGCAGGAGGCTCCCAAGCACTGATGATGTCGCCTAGCCAGGGGACGAAACGTTTGCAACAAAAACTTGCAGCTCGGCGAACAGAACCACAACATGTTGACAAGCCGTAATCAGTCCTTGCCTTTCCAAATACATGTAAATCCTGTCCATCAGGATTTCCTACACCAACTTGCCTACCACTAATATCAGGCTCACCAGTCTATAGTTCCCTGGCTTTTCCTTATCACCTTACTCAAATAGTGGCACCACGTTGCTAACCTACAGTCTTCTGGCACCTCATCTGTGGCTATCGATGATACAAATATCTCAGCAATCACTTCTCTTGCTTCCCACGGAGTTCTGGGGTCCCATGGCTTTATCCACCTTTTACCTTTTTTAAAACATACAGCACCACCTTCTCTGTAATGTGAACATTTTTCAAGATGTCACTATGTATTTCCTCACGTTCTCTATCTTCTATATCCTTCTCCACAGGGAAACACTGATGCAAAATACACATTTAGTATCTCCGCCATATCCCGCATTTCCACAAATAAGTGGCTTTGCTGATCTTTGAGGGGTCCTTTCTCTCTCTTTTTGTCCTTAATGTATGTATAGAATTCCTTTGGATTCTCCTTAACCCTAGTTGCCAAAGCTATCTCATGTCCCCTCTTTGTCCCTCTGATTTCCCCTCTAAATATACTCCTGTTGCTTTTATACTCTTATAGGGATTCACTCAATCTTTGCTATCTATACCTCACATATTGTTCCTTCTTCTTAACAAAAACCTCAATTTCTGTAGTCATCCAGTATTTCCTGTACCTGCCAGCCATTCCTTTCAACCTAACAGGAACGTACTGTGTCTGAACTCTGATTATCTATCTCATTTTTGAAGGCTTCACATTTTCCAGCCATCCCTTTATCGGTGAACATGCAGCCCCAATCAACTTTTGAAAGTTCTTGCCTAAAACCATCAAAATTGGCCTTCCCATAATTTTGAACTTCAACTTTTAGATGTAATCTATTCTTTTCCATCACTGTGTTTTAAAACTAATAGAATTATGGTCGCTGGCCCCAAAGTGCTTCCCCACGACACCGCTGTCACCTGCTCTGCCTTATTTCCCAAGAGTAGGTCAGGTTTTGCACCTTCCCTCGTAGGTGCAACCACATGCTGAATCAGAAAATTTTCTTGTACACACTTGATAAATTCCTCTCCATTCAAGCCCTTGTTTGGGGTCTACGTTTCCAGTCTATGTTTGGAAAATTAAAATCCCCTACCATACGATCTTATTATTATTACAGAAAACCAGAGATCTCCTTACAAATGTGTTTGTCAGTTTCCTGCTGACTATTGGGGTGGGGGTGGGGGGGGCTCCTATAGTACAATCCCAATAAGGTGATCATCCCTTTCTTATTTCTCAGTTCCACCCAAATAACTTCCCTGGACGTATTCTCAGGAATATTCTCCTGAAGTACAGCTGTAATGTTACCCCTAATCATAAACGTCACTCCTCCTCCTCTCTTGTACCTCTTTCAATCCTTCATGTAGCATCTATACCCTGGAACATTAAGCTCCCAGTCCTGTCCATCCCTGAGCAACGTGTCTATTATCGCTATGATATCCCACTCCCATGTTCCCAACCATGCCCTGAGTTCATTTGCCTTAACTGTTAGGCCTTTTGCATTGAACTAAATTAATGTATCAATCCTACCTTGTTTGCTGCTTTGTTCTTGCCTGCCCTGACTGTTTGTTTGACTTACTCCTTTTCCCAGCTGTACCAGCCTCAAACTGATCTCTTTCCTCACTATCTCTCTGGGTCCCATAGGGAGATGGGGAAGCTCCTGGAGACTCCTGATCTACCTGCTTCCCTCCCCTACCTTTCCAGGAGGTCACCCATCTACCTGACTATACCTTTGGTTTATGTGCCTCCCTGCAACTGCCATCCATCACATCCTCTAGCTCCTGTAAATTTCTCATTGTCTCTAACTGCCGCTCCAACCGATCTATGCGATCTGGTAGGATTTGCAACCAAACACCCTTCCTGCAGACTTAATCATCAAAACATGGAAACTCTCTCTATCTCCCACATCACTCTACTAAAGGCCATCTTTGCACCTTAACAATCTACAGACCCAGAAAATAGCATAGACCTACTGCACCAGGCAAGCTTAGTATCTATGTTTTTATGTTTTTAAAGTTTGATCAAGAGACAGATCTCAGTAAAAAACATATAATCAAAGAAGAGCCCACTTGACTCACTATTGTGTATTTACAAAAACCAGTAAAGTTACACTTTAAAACTCGCCACTTAACAGCTCCTGCACTGTGAGCTCCCCCACACAGGATTCCCAAGTTTAGCTGTGAATTTCCTTATTTGTCTAGAACAAACCCCAATGTCCAGCAAAGGCAGCAGCTGTGCAGAATCATTACTGCGTCAGACAGCTGTGTAGGTCTCTTTCTCCCTTTGAATCACTTCCCATTTGGTCACTGTCTTTGTCTCCCTTCCTCTCTTTAAAGTGCTGCTGTTTAAATCTTTTTTCCCCAAAGTTCTAAAACAATGCAACAGCTTATAAAAACAGCAATTACTGCTCTTAGAATTTGAGGAAATCAGCTCCAACACTGAAAATACCTTAAAAAAGCAGTTCTTGGAGTCCAATCTTTTCCCATCTCCATCTTGGATTACCAAGAATCCTGTGCAAGATTAGAGAAGCTGAGGTGGTTGTTATATAGAGGAGATTTGACAGCTGTATTTAAATACAAGTAAATAGAGCAGATAAATTGAGACTGTTCCATTCGGTAGAACCAAGAACCAGATTTTAGCTGATTAGCAAAAGCACCAAAGACAACATATGAAATTAAAAAAGTGAAGGTGACAGATTCAGTTGTAATTTTCAGAAGAATTGAATAAGTGCCAAAGTTTTTTTTAAATTTATGTTATGTGAAAGGTTAAGAGACTGGAACTAGCTGACTGGTCTCTCAAAGATCTGGTGCAGATTTAAGAGAGTGAATGGCCTCTTTCTCTGCTGTAACCATATTTGATTCTTTGTTCACTTGGATCTTCTCACCTTCTTGCTATATCCTATTTTTCCTGTTTTGTCCTACAAAAAAAATCCTGCTATGAACTGGTTCAGTCCCTAACCCTCTATTAAAAAAAATGTTCACCTGTATTTGAAAGATTCTATATCTATGTCCATTTCCTCGGTTTCATATTTTACTGTAGGCATCTCTTTTTTTACATATTGCAAATTCTCATGTTCACATTTGTAATCTGCTTTGCCCACATGACATTGTCATGTTGTAGTTACAGATCTGGCCATTTGATAGGTTTGTACCTAGTCTGAATCCCCTGACTGAATCTCTCCATAAATATTCAGAATTTCCAACTGATGTTTTGTTTTATTTTTATTGTCACAAAACGTTAGGCTTTGCACTTTAACATAAGTCTTTCAGCTATAAGTTTGTTCTTAAGGATTGCAAAAAAGACACCAAGTCAAAACTTTACATCTTGTACCCATCGCTGCTGGAACACAAAAAATAGACTTGGAGGGAAGAAAGGGATGTTGATTTATACAACATGAGAAGAGGGTGCTGATTTTGATTATTGTTGGCATGGAGTTGAAGCAGGAACAGTTAAGATTGACAAGGCACTGGGACTGGATGAGATGCTCCCAAGGGTATTAAGGGAACTGTGATTGGAAATGAAGGGGCACTGGCCACAATCTTTCCGCCTTCCCTCAATTCAGGAAAGGTGCCATAAGACTGGAGAATTACAAACATCGTACTTTCATTTGAAAAACATTGCAAGGATAAGCCCAGCAATTGGTTTAATTTTAGTGGTGGGGAAATTTCTAGAAACATTTAATTAGGATTGAATTTGTTGTCACATGAAATAAGCTGGGTTGATTCACAAGAGTCAACATAATTTCTAAAGGGGTAATCATTTTAACTAAGTTAGTGGAGATATTTAAAGAGGTAACAGAAAGTGTTGTGACTGTCACGTTGTTGATATTATCTACATGCATTTTCAAAAGGCATTTGGTACACTGTCATACAAATAACTTTTCTCACACGTCATAGGTCATGGAATAAAAAGGACAGTAGTAATGTGGATACAGAATTGGCTCAGTGACAGGAAACAGTAATGGTCAATGGATATTTTTGGGCTGGAAGAAGGTTGGTATGGAATTTTCCAGATGTTGGTATTTAGACCCATGCTTTTCTAGATTACTATTAGTGATCTAGAGCTTGGTGGTGCAGGGGACAATTTTGATGTTTTTGTGAGATACAAAACTCGTAAGCATTGTAAACTGCAAGGAGAACAGTATGAAAATCCACAGAAACACAGACAAGTCAGTGGTGTAGGCAGATAGGTGATTGATGAAGTTCAATGCAGAGAAATAATGAGGTGATGCATTTTGGTAGAAAAGACATGGAGAACAAACGTAAAATGGCTGGGCGGGTGGGGCACAATTCTAAAGGAGATGCAGGAGCAGAGGAACCTGGGTGGATATGTATACAGATCATTGAGGGTGGAAGGACAGGTGGAGAAAATAGTAAATAAAGTTTATGGTGTCTTCTGCTTTATTAGTAGGGGCATAGAATGCAAGAACAAGAAGGTTATGTTGAACTTGTACAAGACACTCATTAGACATCAGCTAGAATGTTGTTTACAGTTGCCACATTGTAGGCAGGACATGAATGCATTGAAGAAAATGCAAAATAAATTGACAAGAATGAATCCAAGGATGAGAAACTTCTGTTACGTGGATAGCTTGGAGGGAGGAAGGCTAAGAGGCGATCTGAGAGAACTTTTCAAAATCAGAAAGCTGGATAGATAGGTAGTCATTACACCCCATGGCGCCTTCCCGTGCAATCACAGAACGTGTATCACTTGCCCATTTACCACCTCCCTCCTGACTATTCAAGGCCCCAGACATACCTTTTAGGTGAAGCAGCAATTTACCTACACTCAATCTGGTCTGCTCTACATAGATGAAACACAGACTGGGTGACCACTTTGCAGAATGCTTACATTCTGTCTGCAAAAATGACTCTGAACTTTCAGCTGCCTGCTGCTTAAATACATCACCATGCTCCCTGACCTACATTTCTGTTTCGGGCCTCACTGTACTGCTCCAGTGACTTGACTTCCACTTGAGACCCATGCAACCTTCAGGACTCAGTATCAAGTTCAATAATTTTGCGGCCTGAAACTCCACCTTCCACATTCTTTACCCACCCTCCACACTCCGGGGTCTGTCATGACATGGACTGCTTTCTGCACAGCCAACCAGTTTTCCCCAGGACTTACACAGTTAATGGTACGGCTGTTGGTAGGGTTGTTGAACAGAGAGACCTAGGGGGTCAGGTATGTAGTTCTTTGAATGGTGCATAGCACGTGGACAGGGTGGTAAAGAATGTGCTAGCTCACTTGTTTTCATTGCTCAGACCATTGCAGTACAGTGTTTTTTGGCAACTGCTCTTCCCAAACCAGCCTCCCATCCATTAATTCCATCTATATTTCCCACTGCCTCAGGAAAGCAACTAACATAGTCAAAGACTCTTCCCACCCCAGTTATACTCTCTTCCATCAGGCAGAAGATGTAAAAGTTTGCACACATGTATGGATAGATTCAAGAACAGCTTCTTCCTTGCTGTTGTTAGACTTGTGAAGGGACCTCTCAAATTTTAAATGTAATGTTGATCTCGCTTTCTGTGCACCTTTGTGTTGTAACATTGTATGCTGCACTCTGTTCTACTACTGTAATGCACTTTGATATGAGCTGCCTGTATTGCATGCACAACAAAATTTTTCACTGTATCTATGTGGCAATAATAAATCAAATCAGTTTAAGTATAGAAGTTGGGACATGTTGAGGTTGTACAGATTGGTGAGGCCACTTTTGGAGTACTGTGTACAGTTCTGGTTGCCCTGCCCTAGGAAGAATATTATTAAATTGAAGAGTTCTGAAAAGATTTTGCATGATGTTGCTGGAACTAGAGGGTTTGAGTTATAAGGAGATGCTGAATTGAACGATTTTCACTGGAGCATAGGAGCTTGAGAGATGACCCAGTAGAGGTTTATGAAATCATGAGGGGCATAGATAACGTGAATAGCAAAGGTCTTTTCCCTCTGATTGAGGAGTTCAAAACTCGGGGGCATATTTTCAAGGTGAGAGGAGAAAGCTTTAAAAGGGGCCTGAGGGGCAATTTTTTTCCACACAGAGGGTGGTGCATATGTGGAATGAACTGCCAGAGGAAGTGGTGGGTGCAGGTATAGTTACAACATTTAAAATCCATTTGGACAGGTACGTGAAAAGGAAAGGTTTAGAGGGAAATTAGCAAAATGCAGGCAAGTTGGACTAGATTTGTTTGGGAAACTTGGTTCAGCATGGAAGAGTTGGACTGAAGGGTCTGTTTCCATGCTGTATGACTCTGACTCACTGTCCCCGTTATCAGTTTTTCTCCTTACCTGCCTAATTGTCTTGCTCTCTCTCTCTCTCTTTAGACATGGTGTCCATCTACCCACTCACTCCTGTTTTTCTCCATCCCTCCCAATATAATCAGCATAAATATCACCTTTTCCTGGCTATCACCAGTTCTGAAGAAGGGTCACTCAACTTGAAGCAATAATTCTGTTTTCTCTCCAATTGTCTCTCCAGCAATTTCTGTTTTTGTTTCAGATTTCGTGAACCTTAGTTCTTTGCTTTATTATAGATGGGGAGTTACTGCTCCCATCTGTAAAAGAATCAAGGCATTTAGGCACAAATATGAAGTGATTTGCAAAATAAGCAAATATGATTTGAGATAAAAACAACTTATTCCTCCTGCATCATTACACTTATTTGATTCTGTGGTTTGACCACCCATCTTCCTCATCTGGGTAGTATGCATACAAAATTCCTTCTTCTTACCACTAAACACGGTCTTGATAACATGAGCTATTCCTCCCCCTTACTGAACAAGCCCACAACCAGGAAGGGACTATCCCTTCCACCATAATCCATACTCAACCCATTCCATTTGAACTCATAAAACAAACTGTCAGCATGGTGGCTCAGTGGTTAGTACTGCTGCCTCACAGCGCCTGGGACCCAGGTTCAATTCCCACCTCGGGCAACTGTCTCTGTGGAGTTTGCACATTCTTCCCGTGTCTGCGTGGGTTTCTTCCAGATGTTCCAGTTTCCTCCCACAGTCCAAAGATGTCAGGTTAGGTAAATTGGCCATGCTAAATTGCCCATAGTGTTAGGTGTAGGAGAGTGGGTCGAGGTGGGTTGCTCTTCGGAGGGTCAGTGTGGACTTGTTGGGCCGAAAGGCCTGTTTCCACACTGTAGGGAATCTAATCTAATCAACCTTTATTGAGTAACGTGTTATCCTGCACCAACAGTGCACATCTTTCAGACCGACCAACTCTCACCTAACTAAGCAGTAGGTTCAATATGCAATAGTTAATAACTCCCTCTTCCAACTTCTCTCTCACCCTTTAAGCTTCTTTCCACTCCTCTTTTATCCTCATCATCTGTAACTCAGCATCAGCTTCGCTCTCCTGTTTTCCCCCACCAAATTTCAAATTATTCATGGACCTGAAGTCTATACTTGTCCTCGATGTCACGTGAACATGATTAGTTATTAATAATGAATTGATTCCTAATTTTTGAACAGTGATCTATTTTACAGGGGTGATGGTTGGAAAACATTGGATCCAGCCATCACTACAGCACTGCAGTCTGCAGCAGAGGATGGGGAGTTCTGGGTGGAGGAGCATGAGTTTTTTCAGGATTTTGATGAGTTAACAGTGGGCTATCCAATAAATATGGAGGGACACGTCCTCAGTCTTTTAACAGGTAGGTTTAGATACTTAAATCTTAGACAAGTTTATAGATAATGCATATTTCAGCATTTTGCTTTGTGATTTATGTTAACCTTGGATTACTGGTCAGAACTTATACACTGCAGAATAATGACATGCATAGTATTCCATTTAAAGGGTGAAACCACTTTAAAGTGAAACTTTAAGTGGGTTCAGAGGTATTTCTGTAGTGAGTTGGACCAAAAGGCTGTAGTGGATAAAAACAATGAAGACTGCAGAACACTAAAGCAAAATACACTGAATCCTGAACTTTGAAATAAAACAAAATTCTGAAAATACTCAGCAGGTCTAACAACATCTGTGCAGAGACAGGATATATTTAATTTTTCAGGTCTGGTCTTTCATCAGAACAGGAAAACATTTGAAATATAATATGTTTTGAGCAAATGAAGGAGAGGGGACAAAGCCAATCATCTCAATTTAAAAATGAAATATCAGCAAACTTGGCATTATCCTCCTGAGCAGTGGTGGCAGAATTAAGCACTAGAAAATATATAGTCGTAAGTGATATTTTAAATCATACCAGGACAATCTTTAAATGCATTTAGAAAGTCTGGTTTCATGTTTTGCATCCAGGGAGAAATGACTGTACTGGAGGGAATGCTGGGAAAATATGTGGGCATCCACATGAGATTTCCCATGGAATATCAACGTAATCTAAGAAAATACAGCTAAACAAGCAAATTATGTTAAGCTGAAACTTTATTGCTGGAACAGCACAGCAGGTCAGGCAGCATCTAGGGAACAGAAGATTCGACGTTTCGGGCACATGCATGTGCCCGAAACGTCGAATCTTCTGTTCCCTAGATGCTGCCTGACCTGCTGTGCTGTTCCAGCAATAAAGTTTCAGCTTTGATCTCCAGCGTCTGCAGACCTCACTTTCTCCTCAAATTATGTTAAGACCTTGGAGAAGGTGCAGAGGATCCCCTGTAATTGCTACAGTGATACCCAGGCTGAAGTACTTCAGTTGCATGGACTGATCGGAGAAGCTCTGGTTATTGTCCTTACAGCACAGGATGATAAATGGAGATTTAATGGAGGTGTTGGAGGTTGTGGATTTGCTGCTAATGTTCAAAGCAGGATGGACTAAATAGGAGAAACAAATTACCACTAACAGGAGTATAGGTAACCAAAAAAAACAAAGTGAATGAAATGAGAATTTTCTTTTTGACACCATGATAAATTATGATGATTTGGAAACCACTACCTGAAAAGGTGATGGAAGAGAATTCAGTAATAACTTTTAAAGGGAATTGAATGGATACTTGAAAAGGATACATTTGCAGAGCTGTGGGCATAGATCAAGGAAGTGATCCAATTGTATGGCTGATTCAAAAGGTAGCACAGGTGTAATGAACTGAGTAGTCCTCTTCTCTGCTGTAATGTAGCATAGGGTAAAGCATGCTGAGCCGATGAAGCACTGACTCCATACTCAATTGACACTAATTACATAAATAAACAAAAAGTTATCTTAAGGAGCCAAATTCCCCACAGTGGTAGACCATTGCTTGTCAGATAGAAAAGAGCAAGAGCAACACATAAGTCAAAACAGTGGGGAGCCACCTGTCTGTCCTGTGACAGTAACAACTCTTTCTCCTCCTCCCCTTGCAACCGCAGGAGGTGCAACACTTGCGCCCACACCTCCCCCCTCACTTCTCTCCAAGGCCCCAAAGGAAACTTCCATATCCGCCACAGATTCACCTGCACCTCCACCCACATCATCTACTGCATCCGCTGCAGCCGGTGTGGCCTCCTCTATATTGGGGAGACAGGCCGCCTACTTGCGGAGCGATTCAGAGAGCACCTCTGGGCCACCCGGACGAACCAACCCAACCAACCTGTAGCACAGCATTTCAACTCCCCCTCCCACTCCACCGAGGATATGCAGAATGGACTCATCCACCGCCAAACCACAACAACCCGACGGTCGGAGGAGGAGCGTCTTATCTTCCGACTGGGAACCCTCCAACCGCAGGGGATGAACTTGGACTTCACCAGTTTCTTCATCCCCCCTCCCCCCACCTTGTCTCAGCCGGATCCCTCCAGCCCGGCACCGCCTTCCTGACCTGCAGTCTTCTTCTTGACCTCTCCGCCTCCATCCTACTCCGACCTATCACCCTCACCTTGACCTCTTTCCACCTATCACATTTCCAATGCCCCTCCTCCAAGTTCCACCTCCCTACCTTTTATCTTCTCCTGCTGAACACTCTCTGCTCATTCCTGAAGAAGGGCCTGTGCCCGAAACGTCGAATCTCCTGTTCCCTGGATGCTGCCTGACCTGCTGTGCTGTTCCAGCAATAAAGTTTCAACCTAGATACTACCATGCACTTTCTAAATGTTCATTGTTGTACTCAGCAACTGAGATCGCCAGTAGTGATGTCTGGTCAGCAGTGGTTGCTACTGAACAAACTACAGATCATTCTGCTCTAACATGGATTTCATTAATGTGAAGTTGCTATAACAAGATTGAAGAATTGGGGGACGCAGTTTTTATAGCATGAACTTTTAAAGCATGTATTGGTTATAACAAGATTCTAACTCCATTACTTTAAATGGTACTGCTATTACGCGATTTTCTTATAACATGGGGTTGCACAAGAACGGAATCACTGTGTTACAGCAGAACAGACTGTATGTATTGTGTCATGATGAACCTGACTGGTAAAATTATGAAAGGTTTCTCTTTATTTGTTATGTAATGTGCAGGTAATAATGTTAGTATTTAGAATTTTTGCATTTATCGTTTAGGTAAAAGTTTGCATCATACATTACAACTTTCAGGACAATGGGTCAAAGGTCTATCTGCAGGTGGTTGCCGCAACAACAGTAGTTTCTGTGCCAATCCTAAATTCTGGTTGAGAATTCTGGATCCAGGTGAAGTAGTTCTCACAATATTACAAAAAACACATGATTCCAGCAACAGAAATGACAAGGCTTGTTGGTCAGAGAAAGCTGCTATGCATTGTCAAAATATTGAAGAAGACCTCACCACTGATGTCCGCCAACAGAAACGCTATCGAGCAATAGGACTACATGTATGGAAGGTACAGTTAGCTCAAATCAAATGGCTTAGGCAGGAATTAAATATTTAGTGTGTGTTGAAGTATAATAACATCAAGTCTATTGATTTGTTTCTATGCGTCATTTTACTTGCAATTGGAGTGAAAAACACCTCTGTACTTGAGAAAATATCTAAGACCCTAAACTTGTAATCTTGTAAATTGGAAATACTTGCATGTAGAATTTAGGTTTATGAATAGAAGCATCTTCCATTACTTCCTGAAACTAGAAAAAAGTAAATCTGATCCAATTAGGAGATGACCTTTAGATATGTAGTATGATGTTGTTTTGGGCCTTGACTATTACCTCTTTTTAAAAAAGAGAATGGATAATTCAGTTTAGATTTTGCCTTTAAACCAATCAACCTTCTGTTTCCTGTATGAAATTTTAGGTAGAGAAGAAACGATTTAATTTGCAGAAAACTGTTGCCAAAACACCAACCATTTCAACAGAATGCCATACATATGACAGGGAAGTGAAACTGCACTGTGATCTAACACCTGGCTACTATCTTGTCATCCCCAGTACATTCATGAAAGACGAAAATGGACATTTTCTACTACGTGCTTTTTCAACATCTAAAATATCATTGAGGTAAGAACTGTTGTATTTGTTTTGAGGTGCCCATCACCACCACCCTACTTGTGATGTGAGTAGTTCACTTCCACCTGAGGAGTCTTAACGAGAAGAGGCTCATTTATAAGATGTCATTTATTGCATGATAGTAATCTGGTACAAGTTGCATGAGTAAAATCTACCTTATTACTAAGACTGTCTACCTAACAAGGTCCTAAGCTGTTCTACCTTATCTTCACCTGAGTTGGCATGGCATCATCAGATTAAGTGGAGCATGATGCAGTCTGAGTCCTTTCAGAATTATTACCTTCTGCAACAGCTTCACCTACCAAGCATTTTTTTCCCATGGTTAGCATTTTATGTATTCGTGTGTATAAGCATGTTTACCACTACTCCATCTACAAAGTTTCTAACTTCAAACATTCAGGCAATCTGGAGGTTTCACAGTTCTTTTAGATTGCATTTCTTTTGGGCCTTAGAAGATTGGTTGGTCTTTTGCTTGAGAACTGTTGACTTTGATTCTGTTATTGGCCCCGTGTGATCTGTAAAGTCTCCTTATAGTGGAGAACCTTTTGTCTCTTGCATGTCATTTACTCTGGATAGGTTTCTACTAAACCAGTTAGACAGTTATTACCTTCTTTGGGTGGACCCTTAATCTCCTGAATTTTATCACAGTGGATGTCTCCCATGCTAAATCAGATAGTTGCCCCTTGACACTCCAAGGGACCTTAATTTCATGAGTTTTGCACATTGGGAGCAAATAGTCCATGAAGCAAAGTTTTTTTTTTAAGTATCCTTGATTTCTGAGACAGACAATTTCTTTTTGATCCTGTCCAGAACCTATGGATGTTGTTCATCCCACCTCAGTGTTAGTTCCCCGTGAACTGTATATGGATCACATTTAATCTGTTTATCCAAATCTTTATTCTTGATTCTGTGAATGAAATCAGTGTTGAAGAATGTAACTTGTAATTAGGTTAAATGTTCACCATCAGTAGTTGCCTTACTAGTGAACCAATATTTCACACACTGAAATTCATATGTGGAATTAGGCAGCAAAAGACTTGAGATTTACAATGGTTTTATTTACAGTCTTCACTTTATCCCTTTCCCTTTTTGACCTTTTGCTGTCCAAAAGCCAACGACTACTTGGGAAGAATTGATCACTTAAATAAAAAGCTGGAAGAACATTAACTGTTCTTACTCACCACTGGAGCTCATCTGTTTGAAACTTAAAATGACCTACATTTGTCTCTAAGAAGCCAGTTATGCTCTCATCTTCAGTTATGTTACTTGAGGATTATTGCTTTACTCTCTCTGTCTGATGGACTTTAAATTTACTGAGTAGCAATGCTTGCTTATTTTCCTTTTGAAGCTTTAAATTGTGTAACGTAGCAATGGCATGTCTTAGTACTTACTGTTTACTAAGGGGTTTTTGCAGTCAAAAGGGAGCATTCCAATCTTCTGCAACCAAAATAGACATTTTCTGCTTTTTCACTAGCAAATAGAGATTTTCCTTTTTTTGGGCATATTGGACAATTTTCCACCTATCACAGCCTAATTAACAATGCCCACCCTTTTCCATGACTTGCCCAAATCAAACCTGGTTGCCTTGATAAATTCTTCCCGTCTGAACCACAGCTTAAATTACGGATCTTCTGCTCTTCAGTGGCACCAATAGTCTCTTACTGATTTCGTTTATTAGACTCTCTGCTTAAGCTTTTAAATTGCCCTTTTGTGATCTCAATTCTGGCTTTGCAATTTCTCCAGGGCTGTGACCTCCGTTTAAATTACTTCTGTTGCCCTGGATTTGCTTACTGTAGCTAAGTCTTGTGATAGGTACTAGTTATAGCAGCAACATTCACAGAGTTGAAAGTACTCCCTTTTTTTATCTTCTAGCTTTCTCAGTCCATTCTGCACCATTCAGTTAAAGTTGTCTCCTTGCCCATCAGGAATTTTTAACTTTACATATGAATCTCTGATGCCCGTTTTGTTCTAATCAGGACTGCTACAGATTGTCACTTCCCAGTGAAATCTGTAACTGCTAGGTGTGATGAGCTTTCAACTCAATCTTGCTTCTGCACTTCCTCCCATGTCTCAAGGAAAAGACTGTTTCTCCAGAAGTTTCAGTTCAGCTGCTAACCGACTATGAGTAGTTTCTTAAAGATGTACATGTTTAAATCTGCAAACATCCAGTACTTTTATTCATTCAAAAGGATAGGGGTTTCACTCACTGGATCAGCATTTATTGCCCATCCCAAGCTGCCCTTGAGTAGGTGATGGTGAGCTGCCTTCTTGACTGCTACAGTCCATAGCCTGTTGGGTGTACTGCTCCTGGGTCTACTAGAATTCTTACTGTTGCTCCCTTGTTGCATTAAGAAATGATGCTGACCATTCACCTGTTGCATTTATCTTGAGTTGGCAGCTGTTCGAGCACGTGATTTGAGTCGTGTACTGCTACCGAGTCATAACAATAAGAAGCTGTTAGTACCAAGCAATAAGCTACATCTTGTTTAAGAGGTGCAAGTTATATTAGTAATATAGATATTGGTACTAATATTTTTGGGAGCGCTAGGATAGAGGTCTTCACTCTAAGATCCTAAGCTGTTCTGCCTTATGCCCACTCAAGGCTGCATGACATCAGGTTAGATGGAGTTTAATGCAGTCTCTAGCATAACCCTTTCAGAACAATTGGCTTGGACAACATGAACAGAGAGAATCTGACTTGAAGTTGTGAAATAAATGAGGTCAAGAAATTGCTTTTGAGTAAATTTCAGAAACATAAATGCACAAAGATGAGGAATCTAATTCAGCACTAGAGATTTTTAGGGATTAATGCAGTTTTATTGGAATTAGTGTGCAAAATTTATCGAGCATTTTAATAGCTCCATTTAGTATAGTTAATGAGAAACAAGTGTGACCTTAGCTTTCACAAGTTTCAACAAACTGTTATGCTGCAGCACAGAATGGTTAAATGCTTCTATGAGCGACTATTTAGATAAGATCTCTTTAAATAAAATATTAAAATTAATACAGGATTTGTAATTACTCCAGTCACTTTCCTCGTTTAATGTTTTGCGCCAAGTATTATGAAACATTGCTCATGATGGATTCTACAAATATTAAATATTCTTATGCCCTCAGTGTCATGAAAGCAACTCATTCATTTACACAGTTGGAGGAAAATTCTGAAGGGGAATGGGAGATAATGCAGTTTACAGATTCATGGATCAATGGAAAAAGTGCAGGTGGAAGCAGGAACTTTCCCACATACAGTACTAATCCACATTTGCCATTCTCAATCCTCTCCGAAACTGGTATTGGCAATGTTCGGATCACTCTGTGCCAGGAAAGTGTTGATGGACAGTTCCTTCCAATAGGATTCCATGTTTATCAGGTAATCTGAAGTGTTTAGTGATGCTGAAAATCTCTGAATAAAAGACTTGGTCCTGAATTGGAGTACTTTTGGTTGACCTGGATTGAAAATGTTGAGTTTGAAATGTACCAAATCGTTCAACTCTAAGTGCTAACTGGTGAATTTTCTAACAGGAGCAATAATCTAAAGTCATAAACTAAAAACCAGCTGGTAAGACCAGAATTTACAATGGAAGTACAAAGGTCCAGTAACCCATAACAGCAATTTGCAGCATTATCACTTATTTCCAATTGAATTATGTACCACTGATCCCCATCACGGTGATGGTATCTTGATAGCTACGGAAGAATTCATCTCTGCTCTCTCTGTTCTAAGAAGCTGTACCTTACTGAATTCCTGACCTTAACTATTCATGGATATTTTACTTGTTTCACACAGGTACAGGGTAAAAATTTGAATCAGACATCCCCCCAACTTCTACAGCCTGTGGTGGCTTGTGTGCCTCATCGTTACATACAAGAAATGACTCAACTTTGCACTCTCCCAACAGGAAATTATGAGATCATTCCTTCTACATACCTGCCCAACAGTGAGGCACAATTTACAGTCACTGTAGAAACCAAAATAGACAGGTGGGGAAAGAGCTACTTATTAACTTTATTAGATACAAATTTTTTGATTTGATTTGCAGTGTCATTAACTGAACAGTTTTTGGTTTCTGACAAGTACAGACTGTGAGATGACAAAGTGTACCCAAGAGCCTTAAAGCCTTGTTTTAGATTGAAATACATATTTTAATAAATGTTACAAAAATACCATTAAAATGTAACAACACTACATAAATTTATGATTGGCAATTGCATTTCTTTGTATTTTCTTTAATTGTTGACAATTTGTTAATTATAATCAGTGCTGTTGATTGTCAGTGGGTTAACAAGATTCAAACATTGAATTTTGGGTTCTGCTAGACATCAGAGATAGTGCCATCTGTTTGAGGATATTTAATATTTCAGGAAGATAAGGAAAAACCATTGGGATAGTTCATTGCACTAGTAAAAATGATATTGGTTTGCAAGATGAAGATAAAGATACAGCATCAGTTTGGGTGGCAATAAGAAATACTAAGTAAAGAAGTCACTGGTAGGAGTTAATTATAGACAGACATTCTCCACTGCTCCCCATCCCCATTCCAAATCCCCATTGGTTATAGTCGTACAAAGTGTGAATCATCAAATAATATGGTTGTAGAAAGGTTCTGCAATAATGGTGCGTAATTTTAATCATTATATAGTTTGAACAAATCAAATTGGCAAAAATTGCCTTGAGGATGAATATATCGCATATATTTGGGAGAATTTTAGACCAATGAACTGGAATTAGGAAGGGAACAGGTTACTTTAATAAATTCAATTTCATTATTACAATATCTAATATCACAGTACAGGATCTTCCAGTATTCATAACATAATAGAATGTCACATCAGTTTCAGAATGAGGAACATAGGTCTGAAACTAGTTTTTTAAACTTAAATAAAGAGAATTGCAGTTTGCTAAAAGATAATCTTACCCCTTGCGGAAGATATTAAGGAAATAATTCATAATGTGGAACAAATACATATTTAATTGACTAAGGAAGGCTGAGAAAGATGTGCTGGTTGGGTTAATTTAAAATCAGTGCATATGTTATTGAATCTTTATTTGAATCATATCAGTTTATGAAAGAACAGTAAAGAACAGATGATTCCACATTAAATAATGTTTATTGTTCTATTTAGGAAGCCATTTCAGTCTCAGGAGAACTTAGGACAAACAATCAATGAGGTAATGATAAATCTTTTCTTAAGCCAAATATACATATTAGGGAAGGCGTAAAAGTGTGAAGGTTGCCGAACTACATTTTGGACTTGACCAGGCCAATATCTGACATAAATTTCTGCATTGGCAATCTGGGAAGTAAAATTGTGCTCTAACAAAGAACTTATTAAGGCTTAATGATGGTAAAAGAAAATTAGTAGAACATAGACCAGTGATTGTTTATTTAAACTTAACAGAAAGCACGTATTTCAATGTATGCTGGTCCACAGTGTCGCTGTTCAATGAAATCACATGTTAATTAAAAGTATTCAGTAGCATGAAGGTACTGCAGATGTTGGAGAGTCAGAATGGATAGAGAAATGAGCTAGAAAAAGCACAGCAGCAAAGAGGGGAGTCAATATTTCAGGTCAGAATCTTTCATCAGGATGAAAGGCTCCGACCTGAAATGTCCACTCCCCTTCTTCTCTGATGCTGTTTGACCTGTTGTGCTTTTTCCAGCTCCACTCTCTTTCCACCCTTCAGTATCATGAACCCACGTTATCATTAAATGCTATAGAGAAATAACTAAAGCCAGACTCCATAGTGTGCAGACTCCAAATATTGCAGATCCTTCATTAAAGGCTAGGTTTGTGCAATTCATTTATGTTACACAGTCAAGTCTTATTACTTTGATAAACTGTTGATCATAATTCTGTTGGGTTTTAAATTAATAACTTTTTCTTCACCAGTGTGACTTACCTCAAATTAAAACCACAAATATTGTTCAAAATTCATTTTCAACATGTAAAATTTAAAAAAAAGGTTAGAAAAACAAAATTCTCATCTATATTTTGACATAGGTAGTTGAAATGAAAACCAAGAGCTAGCTTTGATTTTGATGCCACTTTTCCCAAATTCCATGTGTTTGCCTGTGCTGGTAATAACACACTTCCACCTGAAGGGCTCACTGTAGCTCAAAATTTTAATTTAGTCAAAATCTTCACAACATAGTTTGAATTTTGTTCAAATGGAATATGTTGCATATGCTTCTTGCTTTAGTTGCAATTTTCTCACGAGATTAGACTTGAAGTTACTATCTAAGTTGCATGGTTTAAAATTGTTTTTGACCAGTTTCTGTTTCACAACCAGCATATAGTAACTTGCATTTGTACTGCACCTATGAGAGTAAAACATCTCAGACATTTCACGGGAGCAATTATCAAATAGAATTTGACACCAAGCCACATAAGTAGATATTTGCACTGGTGAACAATGATTTGATGAAGGGAATGATTTTGAGGATTGTGACCCATGACAGCAGGAAAGTGGACAGGTGAGTGTGTGAAGTGGACCTGGGGAGGAGCAGCAGAACTTTGGATAACCTAGAACTGGAAGAGGGTAAAAGGTGGCTTATGGGCAGTTGAATTTAGAAAAGGAGGTGAAGTTTTCCCACAGCAGATGAACTGAAAATAGTAGTACGGAACAACCTCAGTTATCCGAATGTCAATTATCCAAACAAGATCTCAAAAGGTACCATAAAAACGTTATCAGTTATCTGAACAAAATACTCCCCACCTGTCTCATTTGGATAATCAAGGTTGTTTTGAGATTTTATAGGGGTGAAGTAAAATACTGCAACGAGAGTCTATAGGACCAGAAGCTGAGCTTAGCATCTTACAAGTTACTATGGTTGCAAATAGTCTGACGCAGCCACAGGTGGCGGCCAAGGACAGAAATGGAATCAGTGGTTATAGAACCGAACTTGACAGGGGTAGAAGATAATGAATTTGGCTTTCCCAGTACTAAAGGGAATTTAATCTCAACCAATACTGGATGGAAAAAAGCAGAGACAGTTGGTAATGAGGTAGAACTGGCTGTCATCAGCATAGATGTGAACTCTGATATGTTTGAGTGGTGAGAAATAGAAGGGTACCAAGATAGATTCATGGAGCATTCCAGTGGTAACGGTGCAAAAGCTGTTTCTTGCGATTCTTTGGCTGTGTCAATGGATAGGAATAGAACCAAGAGAGTGTAGTTCCACCCTTCTGGTTAGTGGAATGATGGTATTAGGACAGAATGGTGTGGTCAACAATATCAAAAGTTTCAAAGAGGTTGAGATGGACAAGGAGCAATAATTTACCAATCTCCCGAATTGGGGGAAGGTGTCAAATGTTGAAGGACTGGAGAGGAGGCCTAAGATGGTACAGGAATTAAAAGGATTCAGGGTTTGTTTTGTTTCTGAAGAATAAATTGATAATAGAGAGGCAGACAATATCTACGGAGAGGGGGCAGTCAACAAAATATTAAACTTGCATACAGAGTGAGTTTCTCTGAAAGTGCTGTTCTTCTTGGACAGTTGCTCGAGATTGAGGTACTGGATTAGTGGTGCTGGAAGAGCACAGCGGTTCAGGCAGCATCCAAGGTGTAGCGAAATTGACGTTTCAGGCAAAAGCCCTTCATCAGGAATAAAGGCAGAGAGCCTGAAGCGTGGAGAGATAAACTAGAGGGGGGTGGGGGAGGGGATGAAGGTGATAGGTCAGGGAGGAGAGGGTGGAGTGGATAGGTGGAAAAGGAGATAGGCAGGTAGGACAAGTCCGGACAAGTCATGGGGACAGTGCTGAGCTGGAAGTTTGGAACTAGGGTGAGGTAGGGAAAGGGGAAATGAGGAAACTGTTGAAGTCCACATTGATGCCCTGGGGTTGAAGTGTTCCGAGGCGGAAGATGAGGCGTTCTTCCTCCAGGCGTCTGGGGGTGAGGGAGCGGCAGTGAAGGAGGCCCAGGACCGCCATGTCCTCGACAGAGTGGGAGGGGGAGTTGAAATGTTGGGCCACAGGGCGGTGTGGTTGATTGGTGCGGGTGTCCCAGAGATGTTTCCCTAAAGCGCTCTGCGAGGAGGCGCCCAGTCTCCCCAATGTAGAGGAGACTGCATCGGGAGCAACGGATACAATAAATGATATTAGTGGATGTGCAGGTAAAACTGATGGATGTGGAAGGCTCCTTTAGGGCCTTGGATAGAGGTGAGGGAGGAGGTGTGGGTGCAGGTTTTACAGTTCCTGCGGTGGCAGGGTAAGGTGCCAGGATGGGAGGGTTGGTTGTAGGGGGGCGTGGACCTGACCAGATAGTCACGAAGGGAACAGTCTTTGCGGAAGGCGGAAAGGGGTGGGGAGGGAAATATATCCCTGGTGGTGGGGTCTTTTTGGAGGTGGCGGAAATGTTGGCGGATGATTTGGTTTATGCGAAGGTTGGTAGGGTGGAAGGTGACCACCAGGGGCGTTCTGTCCTTGTTACGGTTGGAGGGGTGGGGTCTGAGGTGCGGGATGTGGAGGGCATCTTTAACCATGTGGGAAGGGAAATTGCGGTCTCTAAAGGAGGCCATCTGGTGTGTTCTGTGGTGGAACTGGTCCTCCTGGGAGCAGATACGGCAGAGGCGGAGGAATTGGGAATATGGAATGGCATTTTTGCAAGAGGTAGGGTGGGAAGAGGTGTAATCCAGGTAGTTGTGGGAATCGGTGGGTTTGTAAAAAATGTCAGTGTCAAGTCGGTTGTCGTTAATGGAGATGGAGAGGTCCAGGAAGGGGAGAGAGGTGTCAGAGATGGTCCAGGTAAATTTAAGGTCAGGGTGGAATGTGTTGATAAAGTTGATGAATTGCTCAACCTCCTCGCGGGAGCACGAGGTGGCACCAATGCAGTCATCAGTGTAGTGGAGGAAGAGGTGGGGAGTGGTGACCGTGTAATTACGGAAGATCAACTGTTCTACGTAGCCAACAAAGAGACAGGCATAGCTGGGCCCATACGTGTGCCCATGGCTACCCCTTTGGTCTGGAGGAAGTGGGAGGATTCGAAGGAGAACTTGTTAAAGGTGAGGCCAAACGGTGGAAGGGTACTGTTGGGGACGTCTGGAGAGGAAAAAACGGAGGGCTTGGAGGCCTTGGTCATGGCGGATGGAGGTGTAGAGGGATTGGATATCCATGGTGAAGATGAGGCATTGGGGGCCAGGGAAACGGAAGTCTTGGAGGAGGTGGAGGGCATGGGTGGTGTCTCGAATGTATGTGGGGAGTTCCTGGACTAGGGGGGATAGGACAGTGTCGAGGTAGGTAGAGATGAGTTCAGTGGGGCAGGAGTATGCTGAGACAATGGGTCAGCCAGGGTGATCAGGCTTGTGGATCTTGGGAAGGAGGTAGAACCGGGCAGTGCAGGGTTCCCGGACTATGAGGTTGGAAGCTGTGGGTGGGAGATCTCCTGAGGTGATGCGGTTCTGTATGGTCTGGGAGATGATGGTTTGGTGATGGGGGGGTGGGGTCATGGTCGAGGAGGAAGAGGTGTCCTCGAGTTGGCGTTTGGCTTCAGCGGTGTAGAGGTCAGTGCGCCAGACTACCACTGCGCACCCTTTATCCAATGGCTTAATGGTGAGATTGGGATTGGAGCAGAGGGGTTAGAGGGCTGCGCGTTGAGGGTGAGAGGTTGGAGTGGGGGAGGGGGGTAGATAGGTTGAGGCGGTTAATGTCCCGGCGGCAGTTGGAAATGAAGAGGTCGAGGGCAGGTAATAGGCCAGCGCGGGGTATCTAGGTGGATGTAGTGTGTTGGAGGTGGGCGAAGGGGCCCTCGGAAGGTGGGCGGGAATCCTGATTGTGAAAGTAAGCTCGGAGGCGGAGGCGACGGAAGAATTGTTCGACGTCACGGCGTGTATTAAATTCATTGATGCAGGGATGAAGTTGAGTCCTTTACCTCTGAGATTGAGGTACACCTGCTTCCACTCTTTCAGTGGATGCTGGGATGGCATATAAGTCTAATGCTTAGACGTGGTGCTTGAAGGATTGGGCATTGTTTGTGTATCTTCTCAAGTGCATAAGAGGCCCAGCCATGGAGGCTGGCTGCACAGGGGCCTTGATTTAACATGACCTGTTCAGTAAGGACCATTCTCAATGTGGCAGTTAGGAGTCTGCCATTTGACATAAGGGTTTGTCACAAGTTGTTTAACTTTGTTTTAAATGCAGTAGTGGACTCATACGTTTGTGTGCTCACATGAGCTTGAGATTGGAGTGGAAAAAAACCTACTTAATGTTGGATCAATTAATTTTAAAAAGTGGAATACTAGCTGCTCATCCTCCACAATAATTTTAATCGCATTGAAGAATTCTCACCAATAATGGTACTGATTTATAAAAAAATTATTCCTTCATGGGAAATGGGTATCACTAGCGAGGCTAGTATTTCTCGTCCATTCCTAGTTGCTCTTCACTGTTTAATTATTTCTGTGTGAAATAAAAATCCAGGTTTAGATAAGTGTGAAGTACCTTATTAGGGCAGGTCTTGGGGGGTGTGCTGAACTAAGGGACCTAGGAATGCAGGTTCATAGTTCCTTGAAAGTGGAGTTGTAGGTGGACAGGATAGTGAAAGAGGTGTTTGGTATGCTTGCCTTTATTGATCAGTGTATTGAATTATAGGAGTTGAGAGGTCATGTTGCGGCTGTACAGGACATTGGTTAGGTCACTTTTTTGGAATATTGGATGCAACTCTTACAGGAAAGATATTGTGAAACTTGAAAGGTTTTAGAAAAGATTTACAAGTATTTTGCCAGGATTTGGAAGATTTGAGCTATAGGGAGAGGCTGAATAAGCTGGAGCTGTTTTCCCTGTACCGTCAGAGGCTGAGGGGTTACTTTATAGAGGTTTATAAATTATGAGGGGCACAGATCGGGTAAATAGACAAAGTCTTTTCCCTGGAGTGGGGGAGTCCAAAACCAGAGGGCACAGGTGAAAGGGGAAAGACTAAAAGGGACCTACAGGGCAAAGAGGGTGGTAAATGTATGGAATGAGCTGCCAGAGGAAGTGGTGGAGACTGGTACAATTACAACATTTAAAAGGCATGAATAGGAAGGGTTTGGAGGGATATGTGCCAAATGGGATTAGATTTATTTAGGATATCTGGTCGGCAGGAATGAGTTGAATTGAAGGGTCTGTTTCCATGCTGTACATCTCTATGACCATGTAATTAAGTCTGAAGTTGAAATATCGAAAGTCAGCTGTGAAAAAATTTAATAATCTGTCCAATTGTAATTACGATTTAGTACACTATTTAAAAACTCAGACAAACTCATTCAACAAGGTGTAACTTTATTAATGGCTTTAACATGAGAATCATGCATGAAACGTTTAAGTTCACATCAAATAATTTATTTACTGCTGATTGAGTTTATAAACATTGCAGTGGTAAATTCTCAGATGGTGTGGGCTATCACTGACTACAGCTTCCAAATTTCTATGTTTAGCTGTACATGTATGAATGTCAGAAATTGCTGTCAGAATTACACAAATTAGTTCCTGATTAAAATCCATTCCATCACTCTCAAATAGTTGAAAACTTGTTATAAATCTGACTAGTAGAAGAGATACGATCAAGTAAAGCTGTTAATCTCTCAACACAACGACTATGATTCATTTTGGGTGGCAGAGGTGTAGCTAGGGGAGAAATATATTTAATTATGAACTGAGTTCAGCAGGAATATTTATTTCCTCAGGTAAAACTTTTTAAATCAAGGGAAGGAATTACGTTTGAAGGAAAATGAAGAGCTAACAGTACTTCTATAAAAATATTAGTTTTGTTCACATTATTAATATACATTTTTAAACATGATATGTTTTTGCACTTTTTTTAATCACTTGGATACTAACAAATTCAGGTTTGAAATGAAGTGGCACTGTATTTTATAGTTGGATTACTTTTACATTTGCAGGTGTCCAAAGATTAAAATTCATCATGTTATTGCTTGCATACCTGTTTAGTATCTCAAGTTATATTTTTAATACTATAGCACCATGTAATATTACTGAACAGGATTACAAATTATTAGTAGCAATAACTTTCTCTCTCCTTTCATTAAGGTCTCTTATACCTCAGTAATGCAAAGGTAAGAAACCAACACCAAATTCTTCACAAATGCCTGCTTGAAAACAGTCGGAAAATATAATCAGAAGAGAGTCAATCTGTAAACATTCACTCGACAATTTGCACATCACAAAGCCTGATCCTCGTGGCACTAATAAAATGTGACAGGGCTCGTCATTGTAAATAAGCAATTCTGCTTTAAGCTGACTGGCAATGTGCTTGATGTACAGGAGCAAAAACAAAAGCTGCCTCAGAACTGGACGTTACTTCAAAGAGTCAGCATCTCTGCACACAGTAACGGACAAAGAGCCGATCAATCTCCTGCTGCTTTGATGTTATTGAAGGCAAATGAGAATGACATTTAAATTCAGTTTGTACTTTCAATACACCATATTACACAGTTCACTGAATTGTAAAGGTCTGACTCTGTTCCACTTATGTTGCGACCTCCTGATGGCTGCATTTTTCATAATTTTAAAACAAAACTGGAACTTGGGTTACTGTTCACTGATGTCATTGTTTTTCTCCTAATTTGTCTGACGTCAGAATAATAGTGCAGAACATTAACCAAAGGGATGCAGTTTCTTTCAGTGCGTAAGCTGCTGCATGTTACTTTTTTTGCTTCAAGGCAATTGAGTTGTGATTAGTGATAGTAGCGTAGACTAGTAATCCAGAGCCCAGTCTAATATTCTTATGACATGGGTTCATATCCCTCCTTGGCAGATGGTGAAATTTGATTTCATATAATACAAAATGATTGTCAAAAATACATTTGATTCACTAATGTCCTTTAGTAAGGAAATGCTACAATCCTTACCAGGTCAGGCCTATGTGTGATTCCAGACCAATAACAATATGGTCGACTCTTAAACTGCTCTATGGGTAATTAGGGATGATAATAAATGCTGACCTAGTGAGTAACAATCACAGCCTATGTATAAAAGTGTTCACTCACTGTGATGCTTTTATTTTAGTATTGACCACATAGTAAGAATATTTGGGTTCTACAAAATATTGGACATGTAACTTCCTGCACATTAGATATACTTTTTCAGATTTAGTACTTGCAAACATTACCTAAACTATTTGTCCATTAAAACAATTTGCAGTATTATCAGCTTATACACATTTCATTCACTGGTAATGTTGCAGTGTTTCCCTACTCTGGCCAAACTGATTCCTGAGAAGGTAGGACTGAGTTTGTAGATTAGATTACTTAGTGTGGAAACAGGCCCTTCGGCCCAACAAATCCACACTGAACCGCTGAAGCACAACCCACCCAGACCCATTCCCCTACATTTATCCCTTCACCTAACACTACGGGCAATTTAGCATGACCAATTCACCTAACCTGCACATTTTTGGATTGTGGGAGAAAATCGGAGCACCCGGAGGAAACCCATGCAGAGACAGGGAGAATGTGCAAACTCCACACAGAGTCGCCTGAGGCAGGAATTGAACCCGGGTCTCTGGCGCTGAGAGGCAACAGTTCTAACCAATGTGCTGCCCCTAATTCTATTTTGTACTCGCTAGAATTTAGAAGAATAAGGCAGGGGGAGTCTTCGAAACATAAAATCCTGATGTGACTGGACAGGCTAGGTGCGGGAAGAACGTTGCTGATGTTGTTCCTGACCTCCAAAACTAGGGGAGTCACAGTCTAAGGTAAGGGGTAAGCCATTGATGATTGAGTTGTGGAAGAATTTCCTAATTCAGTTGTGAACTTGTGGAATTCTTTCCTACAAGCAGCATTTGGGGCCATTTCAGTAGATATATTCAAGAGGGAAATGGACGTTGCCATTGCAGGTAAAGGGATCAAGGGGTATGGAGAGCAAGTGGGAAAGGGATACTGAAATTATAATCATGGCTGATAGTGTATCAAATGTTGGTACATACTCCACCTATTTTCTATGTTTCTGTGATTTTAAATGCCTTCCCTAAGTTAGTGCTGTGGTATACTTTTAAATCAATGTATATACAATAGCATGGTGACCCTGTCAGCAAGATTTCTGTTAAAACTAGAAATTTGGGAATTTCAATTAGAAATTTCTTGTAAATAATAAGTGAACTTCTGAGTGCTGGTCTGAGCAGGTTACAATGCCCAACTATTAACAATTGGCTTAAATTTTACTCTTCAACATATTTCAGCTTGCAAGTTTTCATCTATTAAAGTGAATGTAAGGAAAATTGTGGGTCAGAGAGCACAGAAGTGAAAATGCCATATAGTGTGTTCTTCCCTGAATCACTAATATTGGTTCTATAAGATATTAGAAATATCATAATATAAAGTTCCCTAGATGTAGTACAGGTCAGGTATCTTTTATCTGAAAACCTTGGGACCAACTGTTTTTCAGACAAAGGATATTTTTATTTTTGAATATAAGGTTTAAATAGATTTGTACAGTTTTGATCACTTGTTCTAAATCAGCAAATAGGGTTAAAATAAAATCTCAATTTTTGGGATCTGTTGAATTCTGCTAATTGTGTTAGGAAATCTTTGACACCTTGCTTAATGAATCAGTTAAATAATGGTTATTACCTCCTGTGATTATAACCTACTGTATCTTTTGACAACCTTCCTCATTATCATATGTATAATCTTACTAATCATATCACCTATATTTTTGTCTAAATCATTTACATATGTTACAAAACAAAGGTCCCAGCACTGATCTTTGCAGAACACTGCTTGTTACAAACCTCCAGTCAGAAAAACACCCCTCCACAACTACCTTCTGCCTTCTATGACCAATAAATTGTGTGCATCTCACCCCCATTCCCATGTGACTTAACATTCTGGACCAGCCTACTTTGAGGGGCCTTGTCAAGTGCTTTATGAAGTCCATATGGACAACGTTCACTACCCTACCCTCAATCATCGTTGTCACCTCCTCAAAAAAACCTAATTACATTTGAGAGACAACTGAATCAAATTTGTGAATGAGGGCAGGTGACTGGAGGATTCTCGGAGATATCGACTCACTCATCACAACTGAAAAGGGGATCGCTGAGGACCTGGTATCAAAGAACAGTTTATAGCATTACGATGTGGCAAAATAAGGTCTTCTTTCAATCCAATGGTTACTAGAGGGCAATTAGTGGAGTGGTATGCTCTTCCTGTGAGATGTAAGAGATCAAGGAGAAGTTAAATGTCCCTGACATCTACATCTGTGGGAAGGGTGACTATCTGCAGTTCCTCACAGACCGCTTGGCCTCTCAACAGCCCTTTGAAATGGCCTAGCAAGCCACTTAGTTGGATCAATTGCTACAAAGTCCCAAAGAAATGAAACTAGACTTAGGCACTAGAAAAGACAACAAACAGACCCACAAACCCTGCAAATTCCTCCTCACTAATATGAGGGCTAGTGCCAAATTTGAGAAAGTTGTTTTACTGTTTAATCAAGCAACAGCCTGACAGTTATACTCTTAAAATTATATCTTACTAACAATGCCCCAAACATCACTAGACCTTAAAACGTCCTGTCCCACCAGGAGGACAGACCCAGCTGAGGTAGCAACACAGTGGTATCCATTGAGGAGTTGTCCTAGGAGTCGTCAATATAGGCTCCGGACCCCATGAAGTCAAATGGCTTCACATTAAACATGGGCAAGGAAACCTCAGTTCTCCCTCAGCTGATGAATTAGTATTCCTCCATTTTGAACAACGCTTGGAGGAAGTACCAAGAGTGGCAAGGGCACAAAATGTACTCTGGGTGAGGGATTTTAATGTCTACCACCAAGAGTGGCTCAGCAGCAGCATTACTGATTGAGTAAATTGGGTTCAAAAGGACATACTGCTAGACTGGGTCTGCAGCAGGTGATGAGCAAACCAATGAGAGGGAAAAAATATGCTTGACCTCATCCTTACCAATCTGCCCTTGCAGATGCATGTATCCATGACAGTGACCACTGCATAGTCCTTGAAGGTATGAAGTCTTGCCTTCACAGTGAGAATAGTCACCATGGTGATATATGACACGATCAAAATCTAGATTTTGAACAGATCTAGCAACTCACTGGGCACCAGGAGACATTACGGACAATCAACAGATGCTGATTTGTACTCCAGCACAATCTATAACCTAATCCTCCATTCAACCGTAATCTTCAAACCAGGGGATCAACCCTGGTTCAAAAAGAGTGCAGAATGGCATATTAAACAGGACTACTTGCATGCCAAGCAGCAAAAGCATCAAGTGAAAGGCGAGCTAAGTGATCCCACAACCAAAGGATCAGATCTAAGCTATGCCACATCCAGTTGTCAACAGAAGAGGAGATTCCACAAAGTTCCCTTTCCTAAATAATGGAAGAGCCCAACACAAGTGCAAACTCTAGGGGTTGAAGGATTCTCCACAACCTTCAGCAAGCAGTGCCAGTCTTCAGCCAGAACTTTGCCTCCTCCAGTGGTTCCCAGCATCACAGATACCAGTGTTCAGCTATTTAAATTCACTCCAAATGATGTCAACATATGGATGGAGAACCGGAAACTGCAAGAGATATGGACTCTGATAATACACTGACAATAATACTGAAGACTTGTGCTTCAAAAATCAGCAGTGCCCTAGCCAAGGTGCTCCAATACAGTTACAACATTGGCATCTACCTGACAATATAGAAAATTGCCCAGCTATGTCCTATACAAAGCAGGATAAGTCCACACAGCCAATTACTGGCCCATCAGGCTACTGATGGAAGTTGTCATTAATAGTACTGCTTAGCAACAGCCTGCTCACTGACACCTAGTTTGTATTCTATCAGAGCCACTCAGCTCCTGACAACATTACAGTCCTGAGGAGCAAATGACAAGCAAAGTTAATGACCTTCATGGCTTACAATTATCTTAGGGCAATAAGAGAACAGAACAATCTCACATTGTTAACACACATTCCAAGAATGAGATGAAAGGAACATTTGCAAATGTGTTTATTGCTAAAGATATATAATACAAGTGCTAAAAAAATGACAATTGGATTGTGGCTAGAAGTAGACAATAGGTGCAGGAGTAGGCCATTCTGCCCTTCGAGCCTGCACCACCATTATGATCATGTCTGATCATCCTCAATCAGTATCCTGTACCTGCCTTATCTCCATAACCCTTGATTCCACTATCCTTGAGAGCTCTATCCAACTCTTTCTTAAACAAATCCAGAGACTGGGCCTCTACTGCCTTCTGGGGCAGTGCATTCCACACACCCACCACTCTCTAGGTGAAGAAGTTTCTCCTCATCTCTGTCCTAAATGGCCTACCCCTTATTTTTAAATTGTGTCCTCTGGTTCGGGACTCCCCCATCAGCAGAAACATGTTTCAGGCCTCCAGATTGTCCAATCCTTTAATAATCTTATACATCTCAATCAGATCCCCTCTCAGTCTTCTAAACTCAAGGGTATACAAGCCCAGTCGCTCCAATTTTTCAACATAAGATAGTCCCGCCATTCCAGAACTTGACCTCATGAACCTACGCTGCACTCCCTCAATAGCCAGAATGTCTTTCCTCAAATTTGGAGACCAGAACTGCACACAATATTCCAGGTGCGGTCTCACCAGGGCCCTGTACAGCTGCAGAACCTCTTTGCTTCTATACTCAATCCCTCTTGTTGTTATTAGCTTTCTTCACTACCTGCTGTACCTGCATGCTTGCCTTCATTGACTGGTGCACAAGAACACCCAGATCTCTCTGTACTGCCCCTTTACCTAACTTGACGTCATTTAGGTAGTAATCTGCCTTCCTGTTCTTACCACCAAAGTGGATAACCATACATTTATCCACATTAAAACTGCATCTGCCATGCATCTGTTCACTCACCTAACCTGTCGAGGTCCACTGTAATCTCCTAACATCCTCCTCACATTTCACCCTGCCACCCAGCTTTGTATCATCAGCAAATTTGCTAATGTTACTATTAATACCATCTTCTATATCATTTATATATTGTAAAAAGCTGCGATCCCAGCACTGATCCCTGCGGTACCCCACTGGTCACCGCCTGCCATTCCGAAAGGGAGCCATTTATCACTACTGTTTCCTGTCAGCCAACCAATTTTCAATCCAAGTCAGTACTTTGCCCCCAATACCATGCACCCTAATTTTCTCACTAACCTCCTCTGTGGGACTTTATCAAAGGCTTTCTGAAAGTTCAGGTACACTACATCCACTGGATCTCCCTTGTCCATCTTCAGAGTTACATCCTCAAAAAATTCCAGAAGATTAGTCAAGCATGATTTCCCTTTCATAAATCCATGCTGACTCTGACCTATCCTGTTACTGCTATCCAGACGTCGTAATTTCATCCTTTATAATAGACTCCAGCATCTTTCCCACCACTGAGGTCAGACTAACCGGTCTATAATTTCCTGCTTTCTCTCTCGCTCCTTTCTTAAAACTTGGTACAACATTAGCCACCCTCCAATCCGCAGGAACTGATCCTGAATCTATCAAACTCTGGAAAATAATCACCAACGCATCCACGATTTCTAGAGCCACCTCCTTCAGTACCCTGGGATGTAGCTCAATCAGGCCCCGGGGACTTATCAACCTTCAGACCTAAGTCCTGGCAACACCAATTCCTGGCAAATACAAATTCCCTTCAGTTCAGGTCCTTCAGCCACTGTTACCTCTGGGAGATTGCTTGTGTCTTCCCCAGTGAACACAGATCTGAAGTACCAATTCAACCCTTCTGCCATTTCTTTGTTCCCCGTAATATATTTCCGTTTCTGTCTTCAAGGGCCCAATTTTAGTCTTAACCCAATTTTTGGCCAGTTTACCTTCGTATCTCATTTTTTTTCTCTGCGTATTTCCTTCTTAGTAATCCTCTGTTGTTCTTTAAAAGCTTCCCAGTCCTCAGTTTTCCCACTCATCTTTGCTACGTTATACTTTTTCTCTTTTGACTTTACGTTTCTTAACTTCTCTCATCAGCCACAGCCACCCCTGCCTCCTCATAGCATCTTTCTTCCTTTTTGGAATTAACTGATCCTGCATCTTCTGCATTATACCCAGAAATATCTGCCATTGTTCTTCCACTGTCATCCCTGCTAAGGTATTACACCATTGAACTTTGGCCAGCTCCTCCCTCATAGCTCCATGGTTCCCTTTATTCAACTGAAATATTGTCATTACCGATTGTACCCTCTCCCTTTCAAATTGCAGATTGAAGCTTATTGTAAAAACAAACATTATGATGAAATGCAAGAACTAAGACTATAAATGACCATTTTGTATCAGGGAGAGATCTTGCTGATGTTGCTATGTGTTTCTCTCCATTTGTGTAAAATACCTTGCCCCTCACCTCCTTTGAACTTCCCGCTCCCAACTTTAAATATATGCCCTCTAGTATTTGACATTTTATCTATGGTAAAACAAATTCTGACCACCAACTCAATCCATGCATTTCATAATTTTATAGTCTTCTAGCAAGTCTCCCCTCAGCCTTTGCTTCTCCAAAGAAAACAGTTTTTCCTAGCCTCTCCATAAAAATTATGCCCTCTAAGCTAGGCAGCATCCAGGTATATCTCTTCTGCAATCTCTCCAAAGCCTTCACATCTTTCCTATAATGTGGAAAGCAGAAATAAATGCAATATTCTCAGTGTAGCCTAACCAAAGTCTTGTAAAACTGCAGCATAACATCCTGACTCGTGTACTCAATTCCCTGACCAATATGAGCTGAAAAATGTGTTGCTGGAAAAGCGCAGGTCAGGCAGCATCCAAGGAGCAGTAGAATCGACGTTTCAGGCATAAGCCCTTCTTCAGGAATTCCCTGACCAAAATGCTTGTTAACAACATCTAATTGTTGAACCTCATTAGGCTCAAAGTCATTGTTTAAACCACAGCAATTTGGCACTGCAGAGTGGTAATATCAGTTTGGTGACACTGGATTGAACATTATTAAAGAATGTGAGAGTGCATTGAATTTACCACCCAGTAGATAAAGATGTCAGTGTTCAAAACAGGCAGCCAATGAGCTGATTTGAGGATCCAAACCAGAGAACAGGTCTACAAGTACAGTAAGTAGAAACAGTGTGTTATCACAATAGCATTCTGTTCCTTAGATATATAAAAGGGTATAATTGTAATTGATTAGGACAAAGTGAGGACTACAGATGCTGGAGATCAGAGTCAAGAGTGTGGTGCTCGAAAAGCACATCCAGCAGAAATTTACCTGTACTTCCACACATCATCTACCATATCCATTACACCAAACATGGTCTCCTCCACATCGGGGAAATGGGACGCCAACTTACAGATCATTTCAGAGAATATCTCTGGGACACCCGCACCAACCAACCCCACCGTCCCGTGGCCGAACGCTTTAACTCTCCTTCCCACTCCATCAAGAACATGCAGGTCTGGGCCGCCTCCATCGCTAAACCCTAACTATCTGACGCCTGGAGGAAGAACGCCTCATCTTCTGCCTTGGGACCCTGCAACACATGGGGTCAATGTGGAGTTCAACAGTTTCCTCAATCCTCTCCCTCCACCTTATTCCAGCCCCAAGCCTCCAACTTGGCACCACACTCTTGATCTGTTCATCTTCCTTCCCACCTATCACCCCCCCACCCCCACTTTCATCTACCTATCACATTCCCAGCTACCTTTCCCCCAGACCCACCCTCCTTCCATTTATCTCTCAGCTCCCTGGCCCACAAGCCTCATTCCTGATTAATATGATTCTCCTGCTCAACAGATGCTGGAAAAGCACAGCAGGTTAGGCAGCAGCACACTCTCGATAATGGTAATTGATCTCAGGAAAAATAGAAGTGAATTGACAGACAGCCATGGGGTAAAATGAGGCTGACCGTTTCCTATACAGAACTAATACAGTAAAATAGGAAGGACCAATTCTCAGAGGAAAAAAAAACACAATAAATATAACATGAGCCATGACAGACAAAAACTTAAGCTGGGGTTTTGAGTCATTCACTAAATTATTGGTGAATAAGAAATCCCAAGTCAAACGGCTGAAGAAGGTGGGGATTCATTATGTACTTGAGACAAGCAGGGAGTCATGGGACAAGCAGTCCCAGGATGAGGAAGAGAAGGCAGTTGTGACATTATATGCACACCATCTTAAAAGCTGAAAGTGAGGACATGCAGACATTAAAGGATCATGGAAGAAAATACTGGAATAACAACTCAAGTATCTAAGGAGGAAAGTTGCAAGCACTGAATGGCTGACATTTTCTCCAGGGAGACTGGAGAGATGAGTATTGGGACATTTAGCTTTTCTGATGTTTTACTACAGTCAAATGTTAAGATTCAATGTATCTAAGGAAATTCTGAAATTAAAAGGGTACTCAAGCTGGCGAAAGGTATGGCAATTGCCAGATTGAGAGGGAGAGATCAACTCCTCTCTCAGGATGACACTCCAGCTGTTTATATTGCTGACAAAGAAAAATAATTTCCTCTTTTCACTCCCACTGAGCCACAAGTCAATTTGAGACATAAGACAATATTTGAAGTTAAAACAACTGAAATTAGGAATTACATTGAAAACACCACAGTAATCATGAACACTTGAAATAAAAACAGTATGTACACATCATTTCAATAAGTTTTATGGCTCTGGCCTGTTTTGTGTGTCTACTTGTGAGTATCCAGCCAAGATTCATTAACCTTATATGATCTACTCCTGTATGTGTCTGTCTGTACAAAATCCAAATAATGAGGCTTGCTCACATTAAACATGCATTGGTGTGAATTGTAGTTTTAGAAAACAACAGCTCACAATTTTTAAACTCTGGAAGAGCAATTTTAAATAGCGTTTGAGAAAACATCCTAACATATGAAAAAGCAGCTACCAAAGAATTTGAAAATATCTAAGGTACATGCAGGTTTACCCTTTATTCAAAAAACAGATCCAGAGCACAAAGGAAGATTCGATGTTTTTCTGTCCCTAGTTGCCCTTGATAAGATGGTGGTGAGCTGCCTCTTGAAGTACTGGTCTATGTGTTGCACGTTGACCCACAATGTCCTTCTGGAGGGAATTGCAGTAAAAATAAAGGAATGGTGATAAGAACATAAGAAATTGGAGTAGGATGGCATCTGGCTCTTCAGGTCTGCTCCACCATTCAATAAGATCATGGCTGATCTTTTCATGGACTCAGCTCCACTTACCTGCATGCTCACAATAACCCTTGATTCCTACACCGATCAAAAATCTATCTTGACTTAAAAAACATACGAGGTATTCTCAACCGCTTCTCTGGGCAGAGAATTCCACAGATTCATTATCCTTTGGGCGAAGAGGTTCCTCTTCAACTCAGTCCTAAACCTACTTCCCGTTTGTTTTGAGGCTGTGTCCCCAGGTCTAGGTTCACCTGCCAATGGAAATAGCCTCCATGCTTCTATCTTACCTACTCCCTTCATAATTTTATGTTTCTGTAATAACCCCCTCATTCTTAGAAATTCCAATGAGTACAGTCCCAGTCTACTCAATTGCTCCTCATAAGCCAACTTTCTCAACTTCAAAATCAACCTAGTGCACCTCTTCTGCACTCCCTCCATTGTCAATACACAGGAACCTAGATTATCCAAGCAAGATGAGCGGGCACTATTTCATTCGGAAAATTAATTATTCAGTTAATTGATTTCCTCTGGAGCTCAGAGTTTTCTGTGACGTCTGGTCCCCAATCAGGAGACTAGGTAGTAGCACACAGTGCCCGAGCGTGCACGTGCCACCCCCCCCCGCCAAATCCGGCCCCACAGACACCCCCCCCCCCCCAAAAACTGTCCACTCCAGCCCCGCCCACCCCATCCAATACTGCCCCTGGCCTTTTGCGCAGCATCTTGTTGAATACCTTCTGGAAGTCCAGATATACTACATCAACTGGTTCCTTGTTGTCCACAGTGCTCGTAATGTCCTCAAAGCATTTCAGTACCTTCGGTGAACATGACCTGCCTTTCATAAACCTATGCTGCATCTGCCCAATGGGACAATTTATTTTCACGTCAGGACGATGAATGGCTCGCAGGAGAACTTGCAGACGGTGGTGTTCCCATGTATTTGCTACCCATGACCTAGATGGAAGTGGGTTTGGAATTTAAGGATCTTTGGTGAATCTCTGCATTGCACCTTGTGAATAGTACACTACTGCTAGTGAGCAACAGTGAAGTAAGTGGATGCTTGTGGATGTGGCACCAATTAATCAAGTTCCTTTAGTGTTGAAGTGGGAGATGGCACGGGGCAGGGTGACACTAAGCACACGGACACACAAGATGGCTGCTGAGCCACACAGGATGGCCGCCAGACCACAATATGGAGAGAGAGAGCAGAACAAATACAGACGCTGTCTGGGGCTACCAGAATGCAGGCGCAATGCGCTCATAACCTAGTTGATTAGTTTAAGGCAGGTGGGGGAGAGAATACACGAGTAGTGTACACTGCCCAAAGTGTCTGGGTCCAGCCAACACCTTTGATCGAAATGCTAACACCTTGATACGGACTTAATACAGAGTGGTAATAGCCAGGGCTGCAGTAATCGTCCTTCCCAGGAAGAGGAAGAGCGATTAGCAACCATTACTACAGCAATGGACTTCCGCAGACATTGAAACTGACAACGACCGTGCTGAAATTAACAAAGGCTGCACTGGAACTGACAATGACTGCACTGAAACTATTAATGATTCTGCAATGTTTACCATAAATAAGCCACATTATAAAGACAATAACCTCATTACTGACCTATTATTACAAAATGTATAAATGTATAAAAGTATCTTGACATGCGCTCCGGGTCGAGAGAAGAATCGCAGCTGACCACTGTGCTGTTGGTGTCTTTCTCTCCCCAGAGTTCTGGTATTTCCTTGTACAATAAGCTGTCATTGAACCCCGACTGACTCCGGGACTGGTGATTTTCCACCCACAACTGTGTTGTTGGAGCTGACCCCATCAGGCATGTGGGAGTATTCCATTCACACTCCTGATTTGTGTCTTGTAGGTGATGGATAGGTTCTGGGGAGTCAGGAGGTGTGCTACTCATGGCCTCTAACCTACCTTTGTAGCTACTGTATTTAAGTGGCAAGTCCAGTTGAGTTTCGGGTCAACAATAACCAAAGGATGTTAATAGTGGAGGATTCAGTGATGGTAACACTATTGGATGTCAAGGGGCAGCAGTTAAATTGTCTGACTGAAGATAGTCATTACCTGGGATTGTGTAGCACAAATGTTATTTGCCACTTGTTAGTCCAAACCTGGTTATTATCCAGATTTTATTGCATTTGAACATGGACCACTTCAATTTCTGAGTTGTGAATGTGCTGAACAATGTGCAATCAACTGCGAACATCCCCACTTTTGACATTATGATGGGCCAAGGACACTACCCTGAGAAAACTCCTGCAAAAATGTCCTAGAGTTGAGATGACTGACCAACCACAAATATCTTCATTTGTGCCAGGTATGACTCAAACCACCAGAGAGTTTACCCCCAGTACCCAGTGACTCCAGTTTTGCTAGGACACTTTGATGCCACCCTCAGTCAAACGCAGCCTGGATGTCAAGGGCTGTCACTCTCACCACACCCGTGTTTGAGCCAAGGCCATAATGAGATTAGGACCTGTATGGTCCTGGCAGAATTCAAACCTGGCATCACGGAGTAGCTGCTGCTTGATAGCATTGTTGATGTCATTCCTGATAGCACCTTCTGTCACTTTACTGATTATTGAAAGTACACTGATGGAGAGGAAATCAGTTTGATTGGATCACTCCTGTTTTGTGTGTATAGGACATACCTGGGCAATTTTCCACATGGTCAGGTGGATCCTCGTCTTGTAATTGTACTGAAAAAGCTTGGCTAGGGGAGCAGCAAGTCTGGAGCACAAGTCTTTAATACTATTGCTGCAATGTTGTCAGGCCTTTACAGCATCCAGTACCTCCAACCATTTCTTAATATCGCATGGAATGAATTGAACTGGCTGAAGACATCATCTGTGATGCTGGGGACAACTAAATGAGTACCAGAATTTGAAAATCACCAAACCTGGTCACAAGGAATACTGGATTAAATAACATTCATATGATTCAGTTTCTAAAACATTTAAACCAACGCAACCAGAAGTTTTAAGGGATTCTAAAAAATAAAGTTATATAGAATATATGGGTCCTATGATTATCAAACAACAAATTATTTTGAACAGAAGTATATTAAATATTGAGAGAATCTATTAGCCCAATAATACATTACAATTTGGAATGATTGAAATAAGAAACATGCAGCATAATTTTATAAATTACTTTTAAGTAGTTTGATTTTTCTGTAGTATTATATCATTAATTAGATTGTAAATTTTTTCCTGAATTGCAGCAGTGAGGTGTTAAATTTGTAAGAGTGAAGTTGCAGACTGTCTTTTACTTCAACAGGAATCAAAACAAGTTGCTGGATTTCTCTGCACAGATGCTGTCAAATCTGCTGAGCTCAGGAACTGGATGTGCACTGATTGTACAGATCTAGTGGGAAGATGGACAGATTGAAGCTACTATCCTAGACCACCAATAATGTAATTTCAGATTCCAAGGGAAGGGCATGTGATATGCTGGGACTTCCTCCCCAGTTTATTCTCACCTTGCCCAACTCCACATCTAAGAACACATGCCCTCCTACTCCCCCGTTCCAACACTTCCATCCTCCCCACCCACAAAAGCCAACTCCTCTCTAACTCCTTCATCTAGAATTCTCTCCCTAAGCACCCACTTCTTCTCCATCCCCTTCAGACTCTCCCACATGCTTCTTCTCACCATCTTCATCTGCTTTCTCCCCTTCCAACACAACCCTTTCTCCCCACTCTCTTTTCCCAGTCCCTTTCATCCTGTCCACCCTCCCTTCACCTCCTACCAAGCTTCCACCCATATATTCTCCCACACATATATTCTCCCACACACCCCTCCCCAACATTCAATTCCCCACTCACTATTCCACAATGCTCCTATCTTTATAGTACAAGTTCTAAGGGTCCCTGATTTTTATTTAATGTTCTTCACATTAGAGGAAGTAAACAGTGTAATTTTGAGGTAAGTCAAGGTAAGGCAACTCAGCCAGGTAGGAAGTCAGGGTCACCTCCAAGTGTGATGCATGTATATGTAGCTGCAGCTACTATAAATCTACATTTTGGATTTGCGGCTGTGGCTGGAATTCACTGTGGATTGAAATCTACGTGGATAGCATGGGCAGCAAGTGTGACTAACTGACAGAGTGAAAGCACCAGGCAGGCAATGTAAAAATCCACTAGTGACATCCTTCGTAAACAGAATTTGTTTAGGATACTGCTAGAGAAAATGGTTTCTCGGGAATACAGTGACAACTGTGTTTACAGGAAGTGCCTGAACAGTTGCAGGACATTCTTGTGGGGGAAAGAGTTGTGGTCAAGGTTAGTACCAATGACAAGTAAAAAATGAGATGGGCTTCTGCAAACAAAATGCAAAATACAGGGCGCTAAGAAGTAAAGAAGCAGTTCTTCCAAGGTCACCTATCCCATCCCGCATCTCCACTCCATAATCTCCCAGATTTACCATCAACGATTCCACATATTCCATTTCCCCAGATTCACTCCCCCTCACACAAACCCCACTCCTCTCCAGTTCCCTCTAACCTTCTTATCCCATACTGATCCCCCTAGCTTGTTCCCCTTACCATCGCTCCAGTTCACACTACGCATTTGTTACATTATACTTTGCTCAAAAACTGCATGAATCCATATAAGACTCTTGTTAACTCACTTTTTAAGATTAGAATCAGTCTAATTATGGCACAGACAGGGAACACAGGGGGCTAACACCTTCAACATCTTAACATATTGCCTGGCTAACACCAACTGTTACATTAACCTGAGAATGTAACTTTTTAAAAAGTAATTTACATATGAAAGTGAGACTTTCATGGTCATTCTAAAAGATGAGAGACTCAACAAACAATCAAGGTATTTTTCAATGTAAAATTTCAGTTACATCACCCTGTAAACTTTTGCTATAAAGTTGTGTCTTACAATAGTGTGCTCCACAACCACCTCATGAAGGAGCAGCGCTCCAAAAGCTAGTGCTTCCAATTGGACTATAACCTGGTGTTGTGTGATTTTTAACTTCATACGCTTCTCGGCCTTTTGGCTCGGAATATGTGTAGTTCCTGAGGACCAGAGGAAGAGATTCTGCTCGAGTGCTGTCGGTTCAACGCGGCGGACGTGTGCTGGCGGGGGAGAAACCGCGGGAATCGTGTTGCGAGCCGTCGGAGCTGCTGGAGACCATCGCTGGATCGTGATTGGACGTTGGAGGATCGTTTGGTTGTGCTGACCTGCTCTTGGTGGATCTTTATGCTGGCTTCGGCCTAACGCCAATTCAGGTACCAGCCAACCTCAGAGCTATGGCCTCAGCAGCCGCTCGCAGCCCTGGCCAGGGCATTCGCAACACAGTCAGGGTGACTGTGAAGAAGGTGGAGGAGCGCACACCGGTCGATCGGAGGGTGTTTGTGAAGAAGATTTTGCTGGAGTGCTGCGGGTTCGAAGCAGCGGACGTGTACTGCCTGCAGGATTTCCCTGCGGCAGGCTATTTCGATGTGACCTTCAGGAGCGTGAAGAATTGCGAGCAGCTCCTGAAGGTCTTCAAGGAGAAGGAAGGGGAACCTCTGTTCTCCATTTTGTCAGCGGTCCCGTTTTGTGTGCTTCCTGCGCAGAGGAGTCGGGTTGTAACAATCCAGATGTACAACCCTCACGTCCCAGCAGCAGATGTCCTGACCTTCTTGAGGAGATACGTCCAGGTCGAGGGAGAGAGTACCGATGTGGTCGATTCTTTCGGGATATGGACCAGCAAACGACAGGTCAGGGTAACCCTGAGGGTCGATGCCAGTGGGAACATCCTCCACCCACCCTCCAGCTTTGCCATCGGAGGAAGCAGAGGTTACCTGACATACGCAGGGCAGCCAAAAGTGTGCCGAACCTGCGGGAGGTCAGGCCACATGGCAGCGGATTGCAAGGTGACCGTCTGCCGAAATTGCAAGCAGGAAGGCCACCCGACCAAGGAATGTAAGGAGGCCAAGAACTGTAATCTGTGCGGAGAGGCGGGCCACATGTACAAGGCCTGCCCAAGACGAGGGGTCGCCACCTACGCACAGATGGCCAGAGGTGGCAACACGAGCCGTGGACTGCCCAAGACCAGCAATGTACCACAAAACAGCACGGGAACGGTGTCTGGAGGCAACCAGAAAGAAGGGTGGGCTGTAGCGGAGCAGACGGCAGAGAGCGGGGAGGTGCAGCAGCCGATCCAAGCTCCTGCAACACAGACGGAGGAAATGGAAGAGAAGGGACCAAAGGAAGCAGAGGATTGGATTACTGTGAAAAGCAGGAAGAGGAAACCTCCCAAAGCCACCCAGCGAGGGGGGATGCGACACCTACGCGACGAGGACACATGCAGCTCTTCCGACGGTGAGGACGGGCGCAAGGAGGGTCATCACCAGAGGAAGAGACAGAGCGCCGTGGAGAAAAAGGAGGGCAGCACCGCCCAAGCAGGAAAAGACAATCCCTCTGAGGGGACGGGTAAAGGCCTCCCCCCACCCAGTGAGAACCAAGAGGTACCCACCGGCCCACAGCTCCAGGTAACTGGGAGCAACGGTCCTGTGACAGCCCGGCTGTCAGATGGAGAACTGGACCATGCGGACCCTGGGCCCGACCCGAAGACACCAGAGCGGGGAAATGGCTCCAGCGTGGAGCCGGACAGCTACCTCAGCCCTAGGATGGTCCAGCAGTTTGCCGTCACCACGGGAATGCACACAGCTACCCCAGAGGGGCAAGACCAGCAGCAAATGGACACTGTTAACCTTGTAAACTGTTAAAATGGGGATAAGAGTAGCCAGCATTGATGTGCGTAGCATCAAATCGGCTACGCGATGTGTTTCTACGATGGCCTTCCTGGCCAACGTTAAAGCCGACGTCCTGTTCCTGCAGGAGTGTGGGATACCGCACCTCAGCAGCTACAGGAGATGGTCGAGCTTATGGGCCCATGGGGCGTCAGTTTGGTCGGGGGGCAACGATAGCCGCGCCTCCGGCCTGGGTATCCTGGAGAGGAGGCAACTTCACCATCTCCGAGGTTAAGGAGGTGGTGGGCGGGCGCCTCCTCATCGCCAACATCATGTACAGGAATGCTCCCCTGAGACTGATTAATGTATACGCCCCAGTGGGTAAGAGTGAACGGTTGGCCGTCCTGCAGCAGCTTCCACTGTATCACTCCGGTCATTCTGGCCGGAGACTTCAACTGTATCATTGATGCAGATGGACGATCCGGCGGGGGGGGGGCAGTAAACTGGACACCACGTCCAGAGCCCTGATGGACACGGTAAAAGATGCCAAGCTGCACGACGTCTTCAGCGCCCCTGCAGACGGAGCGCAGCGTAGATACACCTGGTCACGGGCAGACGGGTCTATCCGCTCAAGGATAGATTACCTGTTTGTGTCCCGAAAGCTCTCGGTCAGATCCACCGATGTCAAGCCGGTGTTCTTCTCCGACCACTGCCTCCTGCTGGCCGACTGTCACCTACAGCGGGCTGGTAAGGGAACGTGGAAGCTGAACACCAAGCTGTTGACCCCGGGAAACATCGAGGAGCTCAAGAGGGACTACGCAGGTTGGAGAACCGTGAAGCCCCTCTTTGAGTCCCCAGCGAACTGGTGGGAAACAGTAAAAGGGAACATCAAGAGGTTCTTCATCCTCAAAGGTGTTCAGGAGGCGAGAGAGAGGCGGGGAAAACTGTCCCAGCTCCAAGAAAGTATGCAGAACCAGCTCCTGCTGCAGACAATGGGGGTGGATGTCACGGAGGACCTCAAGGAGGTGAAGGGCCAGCAAGCCTCGCTCTTTGCTTCGGAGGCCTCCAAGATAATCTTTCAGTCCAAGGTCCACTCGGTGGAGCAGGACGAGACGTGCTCACGTTTCTTCTTCCAGAAGGTGCACAAAGAGAGCTCTGTGCTCAGCAGCCTGAAGGAAGATGGCTCGCTAACGTCATCTCAGGCTGACGTCATGAGGATCAGTAAATCCTTCTACGCCAGTCTGTATGACGCGCAGCCGACCGACAGCGCGGCCTCCCAGTCGTTCCTGTCCTCTATCACGGAGGTCTTAGACGACAGAACACGGGAGAGGCTGGACCAGCCGCTATCTCTGGACGAGCTGACCAAGGCCCTCGAGTCCTTCGAAAAAAATAAAACTCCCGGAAGCGACGGCTTACCGGTTGAGCTCTATTCCGCTCTATGGGACTTGATTGGCCAGGACCTGCTGGAGGTGTATGTCAGTATGCTTCGGGCAGGTACCATGAGTGAATCCATGAGGAAAGGCATCATCACCCTCGTCTACAAGCGGAAGGGGGAGAGGGAGGAACTCAAAAATTGGAGACCAATCTCACTGTTGAATGCAGATTACAAAATTCTGTCAAAGGTAATCGCCAACCGGGTCAGGTCTGCTCTAGGGTCGGTGATTCACCCTGACCAAACCTGTGCTGTGCCGGGCAGGAAGATCGCCGAGAGTCTCGCACTCCTCAGGGATACCATCGCCTACGTGCAGGACAGAGGGTTGGACACCTGCCTGATCAGCCTGGACCAGGAGAAAGCCTTTGACAGGATATCACACACGTATATGAGAGATGTTCTCTCCAAAATGGGCTTTGGGGAGGGAATCTGCAATTGGATCAGACTGCTCTACACCAACATTGTCAGTGCAGTCTCAATCAACGGGTGGGAATCAGATAGCTTCCCAGTCAGATCTGGAGTCAGGCAGGGCTGCCCCCTCTCTCCTGCCTTGTTTGTGTGCTGCATAGAGCCATTTGCCGAGTCCATCAGGAAGGATGCGAGCCTGAGAGGGGTGATTATTCCTGGCAGCGGGGGCCTGCAGGTTAAGGCCTCCCTGTACATGGATGACGTCGCTGTTTTCTGCTCGGATCCGCTGTCCGTGCGCAGACTCATGTGCATTTGTGACCAGTTCGAACGGGCCTCGGGGGCCAAGGTAAACCGAGGCAAGAGCGAGGCTATGCTCTTCGGGAACTGGGCCGACCAATCCTCGATCCCCTTCACCGTCAGGACCGACCACCTGAAGGTGCTGGTTCGGAGGGGCTGGGGCATGCGCCAAGTCTTGGGAGGAGCGTATCAGCAAAGTGAGGCAGAAACTGGGCAGATGGAAGCTACGGTTGCTCTCCATCGCAGGAAAAAACTTGGTCATCAGGTGTGAGGCACTGTCATTGCTATTATACGTGGCACAGGTCTGGCCTATTCCCAGAACCTGTGCCGCTGCAGTCACCCGGGCCATCTTCCAGTTTATATGGAGGTCAAAGATGGACCGGGTCCGAAGGGACTCACTGTATAAAGATCTGGGCAACGGGGGAAAAAATACACCCAATGCCACCCTCACCCTGATGGCCACCTTTGTGTGTGGCTGCATCAAGCTGTGCGTGGATCCCCGGTACGCAAACACCAAGTGTCACTACGTACTGAGGTTCTACCTGTCCCCGGTGTTGTGAAGGATAGGCCTGGCCTTGTTGCCGCGGAACGTTCCGAGTAGTTGGACCGTTCTGTATCATCTGTCCTTCGTGGAGAAATTTATGAAGAAAAACACCTTTGACCACAAGTCCATTAGGAAGTGGTCAGCACGTAGTGTCCTTGAGACCCTTCGGGAAAAGGAGAGGGCGGATCCTATCGAGCGGTTCCCTGAGCAGACTGTCAAAGCCATTTGGCAGAATGCCTCAAAGCCAGAACTTTCCAACAAACACCAATACATGGCTTGGCTGGTGGTGAGGAGGGCTCTGCCTGTGAGATCCTTTATACACGCCCGGACTCTCAGCCGCACCGCACGCTGCCCTCGAAGCGGCTGCGGGGAGGAAGAGACTGTCACACACCTCCTTCTGGAATGTGCCTATGCAGAGGAAGTCTGGAGAGGAATGCAGTGGTATTTGTCGAGGTTCGTCCCGAGCAGCGCTGTGACGCGGGACTCCGTGCTCTACGGTCTGTTCCCCGGGACGCACACTGAGACGAACATCAACTGTGCATGGAGGATCATCAACTCGGTGAAGGACGCTCTCTGGGTGGTCCGAAACCTGCTGATCTTCCAGCTGAAGGAGTTGACCCCGACTGAGTGTTGCAGACTGGCACATTCCATGGTCCAGGACTACGTGTTGAGGGACGCGCTGAAGCTTGGGGCAGCTGCCGCCAAGGCGCTGTGGGGAAAGACCACTGTGTAAAGTCTGCCTGCCTAACGAAGAACAGGGGGCCCATGCAGTCATTTGGGCTCTGCTGACGCCTCAGCTAATTATATGGGAATATGATCAAAAAATGTACAGACCTGTATAAAAATGATAAGTTTTGACCTCTGTATGTAAATGTTTACGTACGTATGGCATGACCAATTGTACAGACAATCAAATTATTTATGAATAAAGTATATTTTTTTAAAAAAAAGGTATCTCCAAATCGTTCGTTCTCCCTCCACTTTTGGTTGAATGCCACCATCTGCACACCTCTAACCTGGTCCTCCTCACCTTTCTTTCCTACCTGCCTCTCCCCAACCCATGTCGCGCTATCACCTAACCGTGCCGCTTCCAACGGACCAGCCGCTCGCGCACCGAGCTGATGAGGTGGAAGCCATCACGTGCCGCGTCCCCGGATGTCCCGGGCTCCGCCTCTCAGGTGAGCGCGCAGCTGCAGTTCGAGCGGCTGCTGAAGGGGAGTGTCCCCGAGTGAGAGAGCATTCTCTAGCTGGCCCGCCCGGTGTTAACACCATGAACAACAAGTTCGATGCGTGAGTCATTGGTTTCCCTTTCTCTATGTCCCACACAAACATTTCTTCTGAATCTTATCTCGGTATTAGTGGCCTGTCCCGGGACGTTTATTCATCTTTTTTTTTCCCCAAGACCTTTCAAATTGCCGCCTGCAGGGCCGCATTCGTGTTCGGGCTGTGGGACCTCCTGTGTGGCTCAGTGATTCCGATGTCTAACCGTAGCGAGGAGGCTCTTGTAAAACAACCAACCCTGAAATATCAGATGCTTCCATTAGTCTCTCCGTGCGAACTCATTTATACCGAAATCAATATATTAACATCTTCAACATTTTGAAATTAACATTGTTTTTCTCGTTTATGTTTTGTCAATAGGTTTGGCATAATTTGAAAGGACATTGTGTTTTTAAGGGTTAATGTTGCCGAAGATCTGAGTACCCTATAACTGCTTTAAAGCAAGACGCAATAACGTCCATAGCGGCTTTTTGGTTCTAGTACATAGATCGCTACATTTCATGAACAAATGCGGTGAATAATCCAAAAGGGTAATAGAATATTACCATTATGCTAATATCTAGTTGACTAGGAAACAAGGTGCTAGAAGCCATTTTTCAACCATACAACCATCTGGTATGAACTGCTGTGCTCTTCCAGCACCACTAATCCAAAATCTGGTTTGCAGCATCTGCAGTCATTGTTTTTACCTACCTGGTAATACATGCCGAGAAGCTTGAGTAGTTCCCTGTATTGGATTGGACATGGAACAAGTGAAACGTAGATTTACTGGAATTACATAAAATCAAAACGCTGCGGACGATGGAAATCTGAAACAAGCACCCCGAATGTTGGAGAAACTCGGCAGGTCTGGCAGCATCTGTGGAGAAAGAAACAATTAACGTCTCCAGTCGCATGACTACCTCAGAGTCCAAACATTGACTTCGGGCGGGATTAAACAAGTTACAGTTGTAGCTGCTGGAATTTAAAATATTGAATAGTCATTGAATTGAAGTTAACAGATATTAAAGGGAGTGCAGAGGGAAGTATTTTACTGAGAGACTGGAGTTAAGAATTAGACCTAGTCTAAAATTTTAAGCTAGGTCTTTCATGAATTATATTAGGGAACCCTTTGACATTTAAAAGATGGTAAAAGTTTGGAATAAATAACTATAAATAACAATTGAAGTTAGCTAAATTAAGTTTAAAACTGAGTTGATTGGTTTTTATTAAACATTCCAAATCACTAGAAGCAGGTTATTACATTGCTGTACATGGGAATTTGCTGTGTGGAAATTAGGTCACATTTCTTACATTACAAAAGTGACTACCCTTCAGAAGTACTTAATTTGCTGTAAAGCATTTTGAAATTGAGTGAATGGAGAAATGGCAGATGAAATTTACTGCAGAATAGTGCGAAGTGATTTGTTTTTATTGAAATCCTGCTGGAAGGCAGTATAAAATGAAGGGTGCAAGAGTAGGGAGACTTGAGTGTATACTATAAATGCATAAATCTGTCAAGGTTACGACAGGTTTAGAATATGGTTACTAAAATGTGCAGCACTCAAACCTTTGTCAATGAAGGCATAGAGTATAAAAGCAAATAAGTGTTTGAACTTGTATGAAACATTGATTGGATCTCAACTGATTTATTATGTCCAGGTCTGAACACCAGACTGTAGGGAGGAAGTGAAAGTATTAGAGTGCAGAAAAGATTCATGAGAATGAAATTCAGTTGCATACATTGAAAAAGTTGGGACTGAGAGGTTGAAATGAGATTCAAAGTTTGGGAGCAGATTTATAGCTTGGGTGCTCATTGTTGTGGTTCTGTTCGCCGAGCTGGGAATTTGTGTTGCAGACGTTTCGGCCCCTGTCTAGGTGACATCCTCAGTGCTTGGGAGCCTCCTGTGACCCGCTTCTGTGATGTTTCCTCCGACATTTATAGTGATTTGTACCTGCCGCTTCCGGTTGTCAGTTCCAGCTGTCCGCTGCAGTGGCCGGTATATTGGGTCCAGGTTGATGTGCTTATTGATTGGATGAGTGCCATGCCTCTAGGAATTCCCTGGCTATTCTCTGTTTGGCTTGTCCTATGATAGTAGTGTTGTTCCAATCGAACTCATGTCATCTGAGTTTGTGGCTACTAAGAACAGCTGGTCATGTCGTTTCGTGGCTAGTTGGTGTTCATGGATGCCGACCGTTAGCTGTCTTCCTGTTTGTCCTATGTAGTATTTTGTGCAGTCCTTGCATGGGATTTTGTACACTACATTGGGTTTTGCTCATGCTGGGTATCGGGTCCTTCGTCCTGGTGAGTTGTTGTCTGAGAGTGGCTGTTGGTTTGTGTGCTGTTATGAGTCCTAGTGGTCACAGTAGTCTGGCTGTCAGTTCAGAAATGTTTTCGATGTATGGTAGTGTGGCTAGTCCTTTGGGTTGTGGCATGTCCTCATTCCGTTGTCTTTCCCTTAGGCATCTGTTGATGAAATTGTGGGGGTTTCCGTTTTTGGCGAATACATTGTATAGGTGTTCTTCTTCCTCTTTTTGCAGTTCTGGTGTACTGCAGTGTGTTGTGGCCCTTTTGAACAGTGTCTTGATGCAACTTCTTTTGTGTGTGTTGGGGTGGTTGCTTTCGTAGTTTAGGACTTGGTCTGCGTGTGTGGCTTTCTTGTATACCTTTGTGGTGAAATCTCCGTTACGGTGTTCTCTGTACCATCACGTCTAGGAATGGGAGTTGGCTATCCTTTTCTTCCTCGCTCGTGAATCGGATTCCTGTGAGTGTGGCGTTGATGATCCGGTGTGTGTTCTCTATTTCTGTGTTTTTAATGATTACACAGGTATCATCTACATATCTGACCCAGAGTTTGAGTTGAATTTGTGGTAAGACTGTTTGTTCTAACCTTTGCATTACCGCTTCTGCTATGAGTCCAGAGATGGGTGAAACCATGGGTGTGCTGTTGATTTTGTTCATATTTGGTTGTTGAATGTGAAGTGTGTTGTGAGGCACAGGTCCAGTAATTTGAGTATAGGTTGATCGGTTCCCAGTCTTGTTGTCTGTTCTGTATGTCCAGCAGGTTGGCTATTGTTTTTCTGGCTAGGGTTTTGTCGATAGAGGTGAACAGGGAATTCCTAGAGGCATGGCATTCATCCACAGATTCAATCAATAAGCACATCGACCTGGACCCAATATACCGGCCACTGCAGCGGACAGCTGGAACTGACAACCGGAAGCGGCAGGTACAAATCACTGTAAATGCTGGAGGAAACATCACAGAAGCGCTTCACAGGAGGCTCCCAAGCACTGAGGATGTCACCTAGACAGGGGCCGAAACGTCTGCAACACAAATTCCCAGCTCGGCGAACAGAACCATAACAATGAAATGAGATTGTTGGAGGCAGACAGAATCATAATGAATCTGGACAGAGTAGATAGGCAAAGCTATTCCCATTGGTAAAAGGATTGAGAAACCATGCAAATTTAAAGCACTGGCTGCACAATGTTTTTCCTGTAAGGACTATTTAGGATCTGTAATGCATGCTTGAGATTATGGTGGAACTAGGACCAATCAAGGTGTTCAAGAGTGAATTTACTTTTACAGAGAATATGTTCCGATTCATAAAATGATAAAGAATGACCAGGCACAGATTTCAAATGATTTGCAAAATAAGTAAATGTGATGTGAGAAGAAACTTGCTTATTTAGCAAGGGATTTTTTCTGGAATGCACTGCATGCACTGAGTCAGGATCAACTGACACACTTGAGGACAGTAGGTGTTTATTTAAATGGAAATAACATGCAGAATTATGGTGTGGTGGCTGGCGAATGGCACCAAATCATGATGCTCACCTGAAGAGTCAGTACAGATCTAAAGGATCTGTGTCATATCAATTCTATGATTCTATAATCCAAACCGACGATCAGATCTCTTCTTAACCTTTGTTGCTTAATAAAGAGTCTTGCATTCTTTAGTTTTTCCTCACAGAAAAAAACTTGTCTTATACATCTATTACATAATCTTGACATCTTTCTTTAACTTTAGGGTGACCAAGCCATGATACCACATTTTGACTTAGCATAATTTTCTATAAGTATACTATTACGTCTTTGATTTTGTACACTAACTGATTCATAAAACCTAGGACCCATTTGCACTGGTACTGAAGACACTAGTAGGACAAGAAAAAAAGGTTTTGTGAAAAACTCTGAACAGTTAGGAGCTAAATTAAAAAACGGCATATCTAAGCTAATAATCTCTGGATTACTATCTGAGCCACAGACAATTTAGCATAAACCAAATAAAGTCAAGGAGTTAAGTGCATGGCTCAAAGATTGGTGAGGGTAGAATGGCTTTCAGTTCATGAAGGTGCTGGTAATGGGGAGAAGGGAACCGTTCTGATGGGATGGGCTTCACTTGAACTATGTTGGGACCCAGTGTCCTGGCAAATTGAATAGCAAGGGCTGCAGAGAGGGCTTTAAGCTAACTAAGGTTTGAGAGATGCAAAGTGTAGTTTTACAAAACAAAAGGATATGATGGAATAACAGGTCAGTTATTTGGATAGCAATATTCAGCGCAGGACAGGAAACTACAGAGTATACATTGTAAAGAAGCAGTAAATAAGGTCAGAAGGGGAAAACATTTTTTAAAAGAGCAACATTAATGACTCTTGATTGTGCGTAGTAATTGAAATAAATAGATTAATTGACCACACAAATACATGTTAATAGGTATGATATTCTAGGCATTATGGATATAGTTTTGCATGAAGCTAAACATTCAGCGATACATGATCTTTCAAAAGGACGGGCAGGAAGGAAAGGGTGGAGGATAGCATTGTTAATACAAGGGGATGGAATAAGTACGATAGTAAGAAATTATCTTGAATTGGAAGATGTAATACCCATATGAGTGGACATTAGAAAAGAAGACCCTTGTAGGAGTAGTCTATATGTTCCCTTAGAGCAGCAATGTAGTGGGACAGAGAATAAATCAGGAGATAAGGAGAGCATTTAACAAAGGCATTATGTTAATCATGGATGACTAGTCAGATTGGCAGATGAAGCAATGAGTCAGAATTCATAGAGTGTACAAAGGACAATTTCCTGGAACAACATGTTGTAGATCCAACAAGGGATGAGGATACTTTGAGTCTGGTAATGTGTAATAAGGCAGGTTTAATAAGTTGTCTCAGAGTAAGAGATTCCCTTGGGAACAGATACCATAACATGGTAGAATTTAGTCTTCTGTTTGAGAGGAAGGAACTTGGTTTGGAAACAATTATGCTAAAATTAAATAAGGATAATTATAAAGGGATGAGGACAGAGGTATCTGGAGTCGATTGGGAAAAGAGTTTCATGGCAAAGACAGTTGAGGAACAATGGGAGACATTTAAGAAATGGTTGACTCACAGCAAAGACAAATTCCAGTGAAGAGAAAGGATTCTAGGAAGTGGATAAGCGGGCCATAATTAACCAGGAAAATTAAGGATAGCATTAGATTGAAAGAAAAGAAAACATAAGATATAGCAAAGATTAGTGGTAAACCAGAAGATTGGGAAGGGAAAAAACAGGAAAAAATAAACTTTATGTAAACTTGCTAGTATTATCAAAACAGACAACAATAACTTCTTTAAATATATAAAAAGAAAAAGAGAAGCCAAAGAGAACATAGGCCCCTTAAAGCATGAGGCTGGCGAGGGGGGAAAAAAGGGAAATAAGTAAATTTGAATAAATGCTTTTCATCAGTCTTCGCAGTAGAAGACACTAAAAGCATTCCAAAATTACTAAATTCCTAACTTCCTAAAATTACTATAAAGTTACTAAATATTAGTATCAAAAAGCTTCACATGGTCAGGAAGGAGAGATCAAATCCAGAGTAAGACACAGCGTGATTGAGTGTATAATTTGGAGGCAACATGCGAATATAGTGCAGAAAGAAAGAGTTGTGTTTTTAACTTGTTTTTTTTGGATCATAGTTTGTAAGATTTTTTTTTAACAGGATAAATTGAAGCCCAGAATCGGGCACCCAGCACAAAAGCATAATATCGCAGGTAAATTATAAGTTAATTGGTTGGTGATAGCTACTCATTTGACTATTATTATAGGTTAGTTTCAAATTGAAGGTAAACAGGTGAAATATTTACAGGCTACAAAGTATGAATTAAAGGGCAAGTATGATTTTTCAAAAAATATTTAGGAACTAAGTAATTAAAATAGAGATGCTGGGCCAGATAATGTATTATAACTACATAATATAATAAAGCAGAGGCAGTATCGCTTCATGATAGGGAAATTATGCCTGACAAATTTACTAAAATTCTTTAAGGAAGTAACAAGCAGGAGAGCTTTAAGAAAAGTGATAGATTTGGATTTTCAGAAGGCATTTGATAAGATAACCACACATTAGGCTACTTAAAAAGAGAAAAACCCATAGTGTTGGAGCTACTACATCCTCATGAATAGAGGATTGGCTAACTAATAGAAGACTGAGTGGGGGTAAGAGGGGGCATTTTCAGGCGAGCAATCTGTAACTAATAGTGTGCCACATGGATCAGTTCTGTGTCTGCATTTATTAACAATATAATGACTTGGACGTAGAAATTGAGTATACATACAACAGTCAAGTACGGGATGACACACAAAGTAGGTGAGAAGGTACATAGTGAGAATGAGACAGAATCTGTAGAGGGATATAGACATAAGTTGGCTGATGGAATACAATCAATTATTTTTCCCAGTGTGGGGAAATGTGAGGTTATGCACTTTGGCAGAAAGAATAGAGGGAGTGTCTATTAATTTTATGGAGAAAAATTGCATGAATCTATGAAATAGAGTGATTTGGGAGTCTTCATCCATGAATCATAAAAAGCTCACACTGAAATTTTGCAGGTAATAGGGAAGGCAAATGGAATGTTGGCTGTAGAAATAAATGAGGAAAGTGAGGACTGCAGATGCTGGCGATCAGAGCTTCCTGAAGAAGGGCTCATGCCCGAAACATCGATTCTCCTGCCCCTTGGATGCTGCCTGACCTGCTTTTCAGCTCAGTGTTGAAATAAATGGAAAGGAATATAAAAGTGTAAAACTAAATGGAACTTTTCAAAACACTAATGAGACCATACTTAGAATACTATGAACAGTTTTGGGCCGCTTATCTGAAGAAAGATGTACTGACATTGGAAGCAGTCCAGAGAAGATTCTCTTCAATACGACTGAACTCCCAAAACTTCTGAATTTATTTAATTATATTAATTGCCTTACAATTTGCCATTTGAAAGTCAATGAATATATTCTAATCTTATAAGAATTTTGAGTCTGTATTGTATATTTAACTGACACTCATCTATCTACTTAAACAACACAGAATAGAATGGATATTTATTAAATTGGGAACCAATACGAGACCAAGACTCAGGAGTTTGCAGTAACAGCAGGACACGGTAAAGAAGCTACCTGATGAAGGAGCAACTGCCGGAAAGCTAGTACTTCCAAATAAACCTGTTGGATTATAATCTGGTGTTGTGTGATTTTTAACTTTGTCCACTCCAGTCCAACACCGGCACCTCCATATTGTGGGATAGTCATTCTAATCATAAATAGCATATTCCAAACTTGCCTTGACCATTGGGTATTATAAAATTATGGTTTGAACAGTAGAAGGAGCAGTTAACTTAGAACAGTCCCTGTGAAATTTTAATTGCAGTGGCTTTGGTTGCATTATTTATTGAAGAAAATATGTGGAATTGTTTTGTCAGGCAGACTGGTTAATGTTGCATTTGCTCTCGCTGCTTGCAGCATTATATGCCAGACAATTTTGTAAGCAAAAATAAGTATGCAACATATTGGTACAACTATTACTGATTTCGTAGAGTTGAAATAGATCGTTATGCTGTTGCTAAATAACACTCTTAACCCATACTAGACAATTGTATCAAACTGTTTCTTCATTTTGTAGTTTAAAAGATGATGACAGTGGTGATCAAGATCAAAATGAGGATACCCACACACAGAAAGAAAATGAGAAGGAAAAGACAGACAAGGAGAAGACCCCAAACAGTACCAAACGAAAGGTAAGAACATCGAGGCACACACTGAAACAGAATGAACAGCCACACAAAATGAAGACAGACCACTGGACCCGAAATGTTGACTTTGCTTTCTCCCCATAGATGCTACCAAACCTACTAAAATTCCACAGCAATTTCTATTTTTGTTTCAGATTTTCAGCATCCATTCTTTGTTTTTGTTTGTTTAGCCATACAAAATGTGTTGTTGAAGGAACAGCCAGCTCACAGTCAGACTCTGCTGAATAAAAGGACAAAATATTGACAGCTGATCTGTGGTGGGTTCATAGATAGTTTTACTTGCCTAATTACTGTGGAGTAATTCTTAAAGTTTGAATGGGATAACTGTTGGATGGTGAATTATGACCAACTAAATATGGTCTGTAATATGCTACAGAGCAGGAGGGAAGCAATTGGATCAAGAAGCTTGACACCACCTAGGACAAAGCAGCCCGCTTGATTGGCACCACATCCATAAGCATCCACTCCCTCCACCACTGACGTTCAGTAGTAGAAATGTATATTCGCCATAATGCATTGCAGCAATTCACCAAAGATCCTCAGATAGCACCTTCCTAACCTATGATCACTTCAATCTAGAAGGACAAGTGTAGCAGATACATTGGGATATCATCCTGACTTGGAAATGTATTGCCGTTCCTTCACTGTCACTGGGTCAAGCCCTCGAATTCCCTCAGTAAAGGATTTGTGGTTCTACCCACAGCAGGTGGACTGCAAAGGTTCAAAAAGGCAGTTCACCACCACCATCTCAAGGGCAACTAGGGGCATCCCACAAATAAATTTAAAAATTGAATCTTATTCTTGCATTGGGAGTACTGTTATAAAAAATAATTTCCATTCTTCTATTTATGTTCTAAATTAACTGTTGGAATGTTAGTTACAATACAGTGTTTAATTTAGAATATAAATATAAGGATGAAAAGCTGTGCAAATAAGAATGTGGTCATGACTAGTCTGATACTCATTTATTAGATCCTTTTTTCTCTCAAGTTTTAATAACAAAGTAGATGAATGTTTCCCTGTGCATTTATGCTACTACTATTGTGTTGATTTAAAAATAATTTCCATTTCAGTGACAGAAAAGGAACTTCACTTTTATATTCAGGCTTGTATAATGTTATTTTGGGAGTGTTATTAAAGATGTCCTTGATGTGAAGCATAATTACACGTAATGTGAAACCAGTTTAAAAAGTAATGAAGCAATCTGGTGAATTCAAAATTTCCAAAACTTACTTTGCTTGTTTTATTTTAAGTCTAGAATTGAAAAAAATAATACTTAACTGCCAGGCAGCTGAGCTCTGGGATTTGCTGACTACAAATTACACTCTAGCTACCAAAATGCAAACTGCCAAAATACAACTTGTAAAGACCATAACTGAAATGAAAAAATAGGCGTGTTTTAAAACCAAAAGAATATGAAGTTATTGCTGGACTTCTGAAAACAATTCCTGAAGCTCATTGTGTGTGGTGTTTGCATGGCTACTTTGTTCAAGCAGTGGGGGAAACTGTACACAGCATGAAACTGGGATTGGTGGAGAGACAGTGGAGATTGAGAAGGATATTGATGTGCAGAGTAAGATTTGGCTGATTAAAAAGTAACTGATTGGTTTGTGAAATTGTGACCTGATATGGATGCTAGAGATTGTCAGCCTGATGATAGCTCTCTGGTTCACAGACAACTGCACAGCTTATGGGTGTGAACAATACAGTGAGAAGCCTTTGGACTGCTGGAAGGACAGGTGCTGAGTGTGTGACTTTTTGCAGTAAAAATACCTGAAGCCTAAATAGAGTTTTAATTCCCACCAATTTACTGTACGTTATTGCATTTAAGCAGTATCTAAAAAAAGTTTGTAGTTAGTGTACCAGTTGTCTTGTATCTCTTGTGAAGAAGAGAAAAGAGATTAAAGAACAAAAAGTCCTGGCAAGCAAAAGGATCATTTCAGCAAACCCTGTGGATTGATGCTATTGAACAATGATTTCCAGTCTTATAATTGGAAGTGCAAGTTTTCAGAGTGCTGCTCCTTCATCAGGTAGCTAGTTTCCAAATAAACCTGTTGGACTATAGCCTGGTATTGTTATTTTTAACTCTGTCCACCCCAATCCAGCACCAGCACCATCACATCAGGATTTCGTCTTTTATTCACCTCCGCCCATGAAACCCAAGTTTGTTTTTGTTTGTCTGTGTCTGTCTGTATGTATGTGTAAGGGTTTTAAAGTTAGGGGGAGTGATGTTAGAGTTGTAACTAGTAGAGCAATATGTTGATTGTTCATAGCTGTTTATTTGTGATTAAAGTTCACTTATTGGTAATAAACTGTAGTTCTTATTAAGTACAGGAACCTAGTCAGTAGGTTCTCTCAACTTGATTCCAACAGGCATGTGAATTGTGGTCTTTGCATGCTTTGATTAGATTATTAATTTGTTTGGCAACCCCAGAGTATTGGGGCTTGAAAATCTCTGCACTTTCCGAAGGGCATCATAACAAAGTAAGTTAATTTAAAGTGTTAGAAGGTACCAACAGTGTATGAGTAAACAAGGAAGAAACCTTTTTTTAAATGATGTCATTTAAACAAAAGTATTCGTTAACAAATGTCAGAAAAAAGAAAGAACTACTAATCTACAATGTGATATAAACTCCACTCCTTTAAAACCCAAATAGACACACACTCATTCACAAATAAGACAGACAAAAAAACAAGCATAATATTTGGCAAATATTACGGGTGGAAAAAGTGGACAGGAGAAAGGATTTCTGTAGATCAAATGTCCAGATGACGATAGTGAGTTAAGTTGTCTCTCACAGTTCTTTTGATTTTATTAATGTTGACATGGTGTGTGGAGAGTGATGGATGTTCTTCATTTTGATAGTTGATCAGGTCGACCTTCGTTTTGTATGAGAAGTCTTTCTTTTGAATTACTTGGGGTTTTATTTTTGTCTTCTCCTCTCACAGAGAAGGGAGAGAAATGATTTTTGTTGCTGGCTTTGGATGTTTCTGGCTGCGCTGCCTTCAAGTTTTTAACAAATTGCAGCTCAAACAAGTTGAGGGCTGTCACCAGGCAATTTTTCCTGAACTCAAAGACTCCTGATACTGCTTTATCTCAATAATCTATCAAACCCATTGCTCCAGAAGCAACATAGTCTCGTATAGCTGCAAATGTACCACACAACTTAGATTTTTGATTCAAATTGCAAAACACTCTATTCATATTTCAGCTATATAGTAGTGTCCAACTTCCATTCAATTTATAGTCCAAAAGGAGAAAATATGCAGTCCCTTATATTGACTAGAAGTATGACCATCTAAGAAAAAGAGTGTGACTCTTTACCTCCATTTTGAAAACATTTGCTGCACTTTCATTTTAATATGTTATTCATTGCAGGCAGTGGTCCCTGGTCCAGGAGAACACCCACTACAGTACAACTATACATTCTGGTATTCCAGACGTACACCAGGGCGACCAACCAGCTCTCAGAGTTATGAACAGAATGTTAAACAGATTGGAACATTTGCATCTGTAAGCACTCTTTTTTTTTGCTATTTATGCTATTACAATAGGAAGTATTTTGCTGCCGAGTTTTCTTTACACTTATTTTGTTCACAAAAAAATTTAGGATAATTTGTTGGAAGAAAAATACATCATTAGAAAGATAAAAGCAGTTATAAATACTAAGTAAATAAAGAACTGGTGGAGGCTTAAAGCCAATTGCTTCATTGGATTTGCCAAATTCTTTCTAGGCAGTGTTGCCGAGAAAGTTAACATTTTTCTGTGATGGGAATGTATGCTGCACCTTTATTTCAATTTGTTTACGTGTTTCTCGCTCTGACATTTCTTAATATTTTCATTAATATAAATTTTAATTTCAGTGGACTAATTGTCTTTATTGAACATTTCTAAATAACTTGAATTGACATAGCACAATAAAAAGATAATGAATCTTTTGCCTTTGTAATTCTAGTTATCAGTTACTCATTCCTAATCTATTACTATTTTAAAACAACACCATCCATCGCTTAGATGGAAAGTTCCAAGTCAGTTTGGAAGAAACCAAGGAGATATTTTGCTCTTCTAATATGCTCTCAAAATAAAACCGAAAATGGTTGACACACTTAGGTTATGACATCATCTATGGAGATTAACAATTAATGGTTCAGGTCTGTAACCTTATCATAAGTTTTAAGCAAGGGGTGGATGAAACAAGCCTAAAAGGAAGGTCTGTGATCTGGCGAAAGTCAGGAATTCCTCAGCCATTCCCTTGCACTGTCAAAGGGAATGTTGATGGGTAAGAAAAGAAACAAAAGTTGTGCCTCTGACAGGTTTATTGCTTGACTGAAACAGATGAAACTAGCAAAGGAAAGCAATCAAAATGGAGCACCAAAATTGTCAGAAGTTTGTAGGCCTCATGTTCATTCTGGAAAGCTGGAAAGTGCTTAATTAAAAGATGAAGTGCTTTTCCTCAACCTTGTGTTGGGCCTTTCTTGAACAGTGCAATTGGCCAAACAAACAAATATTAGCAAGAGACAATTAAAATGACAGGCAAGCGGAAGTTCAGTCATGCTTGTTGAGTGAACTTTGGTGCTGCTGAAAGTAATTGCCCAATCTGCATTTAGTCTATCCAATGAAGAGAATTTTGAATAGCAAATGCAGAATGCAAGCTTCTAATAAGTTACATGAAGAACATGGAAGGAGAGTTTTGGATCTCTGAAATCTGGCAGATGGTATGTAGTGTGGGGAAAATGAACTGATCCACTATCACTGTCACAATTAAAATGTGTGTGATTATAGTGAATGCTAATTTGTCTTTAAAATGAACAAGGAATCATGCAAAAAGTCACATAACTGTACATGTAAATTTCAGCTTGTTTTGGGACCAGACAGTAGTTGTCTCAAGAAGAAATCACAGGGCTTTTTGAAATTTTGTGAAATGTTGAAGGGTAAATAGAAAGACCTCGAGAGTAGTTTTCCTGAAGGTATAAATAGCTCTTTCTATCTCACCACAACCTGACAATGAAAGTTAATAAAGAAAATGACTGGGGCAGATTTAAACAAAATAGTTAATGGGTCTGTACCTCCAGTCTAAGTCAACTGAACACCGAATATAGAAGCCTTATTTGGTAGTCTTGTGATGGGCTGTGAGAAGCTATCTTGGTTAGATCCTCCCAGGAAGTACTCTGAGCAGCACCATCAGAAAGAAGATGCTTAGGGAGCTGGAAGGAGGTAAACCAACAGGACTGCTATACTGAACCAGACAAAGTGCTACAACTAGCAGTGATGTAAAAGCAAAACACAGGAGTCTTCATTCCATCCCAGAACCTGTTCTGCTCAGTGTGAGCATCATCCAACTAACTGTTTGACTTTAGTCATCACCACATCCCATTTAAGACTGAAGTGAAGAGAATTTTTTTCCTCTGAGAATCTTTAGTCTTGGGAGTTCTCTTCAGAAGAGAGTAATGGAGGGTGTGACATTAAATATATGGCAAAGCTGGGTTAAATAGATTTTTGAGCATGAAGGAAGTCAATTGTCACGGAGGAGGAGTTTGACAGATGAGAAAATTAGTTGTATCTACAGTCTGCCATGTTTTTATCAAATAATGGTGAATTATTGAGAACTCAAATGACCTACTCCTGTACCTAATTCGTGTGAATTGTATCATGATTCTGTGGGGCAAGGGGAAGAAGTGACTCAAAAATGTGGTGAACATGATCAAGGACCCTATTAGCTGTAGTGGCAGGGGAATCCTTCTTTGGTTTGGGAAAAAAAAGAGACATTGAATCAGTAGAGATGCACTGGGGACAAAGGAACTGGGAAAATGAAACAGAATTCTTACAATGTGTAGAAAGTGAGAAAGTGTAGTCAAGATAGCTTTCGGACCAGTGGGCTTATAATAAATATTAGTTGCCAGAAATGAATTAAGAGAAGTTAAGGAAGGGAAGAGTAAAATATGAGACATAGCTCTCAAACCCTTTTGAGGTCCTACTTGTATTTCATATATTTTTGTCCTATCTGAATTTTCACTCTTATTTGACTATGAATTAAATTGGAGATTGTTTGAACAAATCCTTCCAGATGATGATGACAATGTTTTCAGTTATTACTGTAAGTTCAAAAGTAAAACTCTCAGTCTGACCTGAAGTGACAGCAAACAATTTGCTTGTTTCAGGATGCCTTGTCCAATGCCCTGTGAAAATGTGATTTAATTTGTGGGCTGGCTTTAATTGTGAAATGATTGACATCTTCCTTAGTGTTTGATCAAAAGGTAAAGAGGGATAGAAATAATTGATAAGTTGGTCTTGCTGTCCTTCTATTTGGCTTCGAAGTGGGATTGATATCAAAGAATACTGAGGAAGACCTTTAAAACATTTTTTTTAAACCAAAGTTGCAAATTGCAAACATACTGCATAGAATGGTGAAAAACTTTACTACTTTTATTGTCTTGGAAAAAGGCACAGTGCTTTTAAATATTGTAAACTCGTTAAATTTACTGATATTACTCAATTTTTCATCTGTTAACCTTCTGAGTAAACTTCAGTTATAACGTTCAACCTAAATGTGGGCTCAATATGGTGTTTTCCAATTAGCAGAGAGATCAATAATGTGTAGTGATAGCCTATGCTATTTTCATTGCTGATTACAGTACAGGTTTCATTCTATGCTTGCAATGTGTTATCCTGATTTATATACCTGCAGTTTGCTTTTCCAGAATGCATTACAAGTAAGATCATGTTGAGTTTATTAAGAGAAAGCTCTCGTCTGCAGTGAAAATTAATGCATTAAATATGAGGAGACTGTTGCATCTGCACTGAACATTTTGTTTATTCACTCATGAGACATAGGTGTTGCTGCTTTATTCACTCATGAGACATAGGTGTTGCTGGCTGGCTAGCATTTATTGCCCCTTCCATATTGTCCTAAGAAGGTAGTGGTGAACTGCCCTCTCGAATTACTACAGTCCATGTGCTTTTGGTAGACCCATAATGCCCTTTGGGAAGGAATTCTTCAAGTCTTGAGTGACCTTGTACTTTTGCTCTGCTCCACATTCCTGACAGCAGACTCCCAATTATCTAATATTGTAGGGATAAACTATCCCCAAGCCTCCCAATTAGATTCCAATCAGTAACTCACTCCCAGGTATCTGTTATATAACACCCAAACCCTCTATTACATTCTAGTCTGTAATTCACTCCCAGGCATATGTCATTCTATATTCAAAACACACCCAAAACCCTCGATTGGTGGATACCTGCTATTCTATATAGACAACTCTGTAAGTAACAGTTGAGTTCCAATCTGTAACACATTCCTGGGTACCTGTTATTCTATAGGTAAACAACCCCCAAACACCTGTAAACGGTTATAGTAAGGCCCAGAAACCAGTGTTAATTGATCCTATTTTATTGATAAATTTATAATTAAAATTGTTAACTTAGTACCATAGGATTTATATGTTACTTTTTTGTATGTTTGATCCATTTAATATTTGTCATTTTCTGCTATTTGCTGCTTTTATCCTTTTCATCACCTTCCAGGACTGTCTGGACAGTTGAGGTCTGTGTTGCTATGGTTCTCATTGTGGCAAACACCCAATTTGGCATTGCTTTTCCTGTTAAAGAAAATTGCCTGTGCTCATTCCATACTGGCATTTTTCAAACCATCAACTACCCAAAATAGACTTGTTATTACATCAAAAGTGCTCATATTTCATTGTTCATAAAGGAATGTTGACATTTTGCTGTTTGTACATAATTACTACTGCATATAATCCTCAAGTTATCTTACTGATATGATTACAAAGATAGTTTATAACCATCATACCTTGTTTATAAAGTTGCAAGTCAAACCAACGCGATGAATTCCAGTATGGACTTTTTCATTTGATATATTTTAACAAACCCATTCAGATATGTTATTACACACTTGGCGACATGGTGGCTCTGTGGTTAGCACTGTTGCCTCACAGTGCCAGGGACCCGGGTTTGACTCCACCATTGGATGAATGTCTGTGTGGAGTTTGCACTTTGTCCCCACGTCTGTGTGGGTTTCCGCTAGGTGCTCCGGTTTCCTTCCACAGTCCAAAGATGTGCAAGTTATGTGGATTGGCCGTGCTAAATTACCCATACAATTCAGGGATGTGTAGGTTAGGTGGGTTAGCCATGGAAATTGCAGGGTTACAGGGATAGTATAGGAGGATGGATCTGGGTGGGATGCTCTTCAGAAGGTTGATGTGGACTGCTTAGGCTGAATGTCCTGTTTCCACATTGTAGGGATTCAATAGATTATATGGACTTTTGGAACAGGCGGGATTTGAGTTCTTTGCCCTAGAGATAGGGGCATTACTACTACACCACAAGAACCCTTCCAACTCCTTCAATTGAGTAGAAATCTTCGAAATGACCACCTGGTCCACAGGTAGGAACACAATCTCTGTGATCCACAAGATCTGCCTTCAAGAGCAGGTGGAACTTCAGATTAATATCTCAGCTGAATGGCAGGAACTCCAACACTGTGTGTTTGGCTCTTCAATACGACATGAACTTGCAACTTGTTCAGAGATTTTACTACACAGCTCTCGAACAGGTCGGGTCTTGAATCTAGGCCTCCTGGCTCAAAGGTGGAAACATTCCTACTGTGCCACAAGGTCCTTGACTCTTTAATTCGATTCTTACTCTATTTATTGACAATATGTGTCATGATCATTGAATACCATTGACACAATTATGTCTGACTAACTGTCACTGTGGATTTCACAGCTGATCATTTGCATTTGATGGCCAGAAATGTGTTTATCTGACAAAAGATTAGTTTGCTACTATGTTGTATGGTTAAGCTCAGCCTCAAATTAAAAATTTCACAAACATATTTTACCATAATCTGCCTTATCAAGTTTATCTCTCCACAAATGCTACCAGACCTGCTGAGTTTCTCCATGACTTCCTGCTTTTATTACTAACAGATATTGTTAGTGCTGTATTATTGTAAGTATTCATGCTGAGAAGATCTTGCTTTACAGAAACATTGCAATCCTAGTAATGCAAAAACAAAATATAGCAAATAGAGTCATAGAGATATACAGCACAGAAACACACCCTTCGGTCCAACTCATCCTTGACGATCAGATTTGCTGAATTAATCTAGTCCCATTTGCCATCACTTGGCCCATATCCCTCTAAACCCTTCCTATTCATATACCCATCCAGATGCCTTTTAAATGTTGTAATTGTACCAGCTTCCACCACTTCCTCTGGCCGCTCATTCCATATACTCACCACCCTCTGTGTGAAAATGTTGCCCCTTAGGCCCCTTTTATATCTTTCCACCCTCACCCAAAACCTATGCCCTCTAGTTCTGGATTCGCCTACCCCAAGGAAAAGACTTTGTCTATTTATCCTATTCATGCCCCTCATTATTTTATAAGCCTCGATAAGGTCACCCCTCAGCTTCCGATGCTCCAGGGAAAACAGCCTCAGCTTATTCAGTCTCTCCCCTTTAGCTCAAATCCTCCAATCCTGGCAGAATCCTTGTAAATCTTTTCTGAACCCTTTCGAGTTTCACAACATCCTCCTGATAGGAAGGAGACCAGAATTGCACACAATTCCAAAATAGTCCTAACCAACGTCCTGTACAGCCGCAACATGACTTATCAACTCCTATTCTCAATACTCTGACCAATGAAAGCATACCCAAACCCCTTCTTCACTATCCTATCTACCTGTGACTCTACTTTCAAGGAACAATGAACCTGCACTCCGAAGTCTCTGTGTTCAGCAACACTCCCTAGGACCTTACCATTAAGTGTATAATCCTGCTATGATTTGCTCTTCCAAATTGCAGCACATCTCATTTCTCTAAATTAGACTTCATCTGCCACTCCTCAGCCCATTGACCGATCTGATCAAGATCCAAGTGTACTCTGAAGTACCCTCTTTCACTGTCCACTACACCTGCAATTTTGGTGTCATCGACAAACTTGCTAACTATACCTCCTATGTTTACATCCAAATCATTTATATAAATGACAAAAAGTAGTGGACCCAGCACCAATTCTTGTGACACTCCACTGGTCACAGGCCTCCAGTCTGAAAAGCAACCATCCACCACCACCCTCTGTCTTCTACATTTGAGCCAGTTCTGTATCCAAATGGCTCCCTGTATTCCATGAGATCTAACCTTGCTACCCGGTCTCCCATGGGAAACCTTGTCAAATGCCTTACTGAAGTCCATATAGGTCACGTCCACTGCTCTGCCCTCGTCAATCTTCTTTGTTACTTCTTCAAAAAACTCAATCAAGTTTGTGAGACATGATTTCCCACACACAAGCCATATTGATTATCCTTAACAAGCCCTTGCCTTTCCAAATACATGTAAATCCTACCCCTCAGGATTCCCTGCAATAACTTGCCCACCACCGATGTCAGGCTCACCGGTCTGTAGTTCCGTGGCTTTTCCTTACCACCTTTCTTAAATAGTGGTACCACATTAGCCAATCACCAGTCTTCTGGCACCTCACCTGTGACTCAGTTATACAAATATCTCGGCAAGGGGCCCAGCAATCACCTCCCTAGCTTCTCACAGAGTTCTAGGGTACACCTGATCAGGTGCTGAGGATTTATCCACTTTTATTCGTTTGTGTTAGAAATATAAAATTAAGAATGGTGGAAGTCAGCAAATTGGGCAACACATGTGGGAAGTGAACAGCGGATATAAAGTCAGTTCTGATCGAAAGTCATCAATCTTAAATTTTAATTCTTTTTTCTTCCCCATAGCCACCTTACTATTATGATGTGCAAGTGTTTCATCATCAATTTATCCAGAATCAAAATATGTTCTTATGAGCTACTAGTAACTACTTAAAGAAGTGCCTTCATTTCATTTTAAGACCATCATCAAATTTCCCAACACAAACTCAAAGTTGAGTTTAATAAATTCTAAAATTCTCAGTTAAGACCATAAGAATGGGAACTGGAGAAGGCTGTTTGGCCCTTTGAGCTTTACTGCCATTCAATAGAATCATGGCTGATCTGATATTCCTCACATTCACTTTCCTGTGTTTTCTATGCAACCATTGAATCTCCTACTAATTAAGAATATATCTATCTCATCTATACACAAAAACTCTGCCCTCTCAGCTCTCTGGCAAAAAGTACCAAAGACTTTCTACCCTCTAAAGATGTTCCTCCTTATCTCAGTCTTAAATTGGCCTTTTTTTTTCTTTGTGGCTGAGACAAATCTGGAATTGACAAGCAGTACTTTTAAACAGTTAGAGGATTCTAACTATTCATTGCAACAGTGTGAGAATTACATTTTTATTTTTATTTTCAGGTTGAACAGTTCTGGAGGTTTTATAGTCATTTAGTTCGACCTGGTGATCTCACAGGGCATAGTGATTTTCACCTGTTCAAGGATGGCATTAAGCCAATGTGGGAGGTGAGCAGCAATCTTGACATGTATGATTAAATTAATATCATTTGCTACATATTTATTCCTGTGACATTCACAAATGCAATCATGTTTTTTGATTATACTCATTTCGGAATGCATCTATAAAAAGAAGGTGCTCAGGATACCTGAGTCCCAGCTGCCAAAGCAAATCTTCTTTGCTCAGCTTAAGGAAGGCACACAAATGAGAGGAAGACAAAGGAAGCATTTCAAAGACTCCCTGAAAGCTTCCTTAAAGAAATGCAACATTGATGTCAACCCATGGGAGACCCTTCTTCAGAAGAAACCAACTTGGGAGAACCTCCTGTATGAGGGGACACAATTCTTTGAGAACACTCATTGGTAAGAGGCAGTATAGAACAGACACTAGAGAAAGGAATGTCAGCGATCTCCAGACCAAGGCCCAATTCCACCTCCCAGTAACGGCTGCCAAATGTATGGTAGGAAATGCAGCTCTAGATCAGGCTCATCAGCTGCACAAGGACCCACAGATTTCATGGCCAATGGCAGGGAATTGCCCAGGTGGACAGTATGATGATCTTGATCAGCTCCTTGGGAATCACTAATTCATTCCTTGTGGAGCTTGCCTAGCTGGAACTCATGACTGGAGCCCTTTCTAAAGCATATTCCAGAGGCTGCAGTGGTAGTGTCCCTACCTCTAAGCCTGGAGCCCCAGGTTCAACTCCCACCTGTTCCAAAGATATGTATTAACATCTTTGAGCAGCAAGATTAGAAAATATCTTGAAGCATTCGAAAGGGTTCCTGTGCTGCAATGGTGGTGGCAATAACGACATCACTGATTTGATTAGAAGAATTGGTGGGCAGCACGGTGGCACAGTGGTTAACACTGCTGCCTCACAGCACCAGAGATCTGGGTTCAATTCCCGCCTCTGGCAACTGTCTGTGTGGAGTTTGCACATTCTCCCCGTGTCTGCGTGGGTTTCCTCCGGGTCCTTCAGTTTCCTCCCACAGTCCAAAAATGTGCAGGTTAGGTGAATTGGCCATGCTAAATTGCCCTTAGTCTCAGGTCAAGGGGTAAATGTCGGGGAATGGGTCTGGGTGAGTTGCTCTTCGGAGGGTTGGTGTGGACTTGTTGGGCCGAAGGCCCTGTTTCCACACTGTAAGTAATCTAATCTAATCTAAAATAGGTTACATAAAAATTCTAAAACATACTCTGAGGGTGCACAGGTAGCATCCCGGGTTCAAGTCCAAACTGTTCTAGAGTTATAACAAATATAAACAGGTTGCTTAAAAAAATAAGAAGCAGACCCACAGGAGCTCTGGTGGTGTCCCTGGAACAGGTGGGACTTGAACCCAGGACACCCAGCTCAGAAACAAACATGTGTAATAACATTGCTGAATAGGTCGATTTGGAAACAAAAATAAAGTAGACCCTGTGGAAAAGAAATTAGCAGAACCACTGTGGCAGGAAAGAACTGAAATATATACTGAGTTAAAATGTAGTTAGTCGTTTAAATATCATTTGGAAAGATAACTCATTTCAAGATGTAAATAATTGCAACATTACTTTGTCTTTGTTTAGAACATGGTGTTAAAATGTAGAGGATTATTGAGTAAAGGTGCAATGATTTTCAAAAAAAAAAGTAGTCGCAAAGATGGGCCTGCAGAACTGTCTGTCCTGGGCTGGGAGTAGTGGCTGTATTGTGGTGTTCAACAATAAACAATGTTCCTTTCCAGTCAGGCTTCCTGAGTTATTAAACATAGCCATGCTCGTTACCGAGTAATTGCCGATGACGAATACACCTATTTATAAGAAATATCTTTGTCTATTTTAATTAATATGTCAGTTCATTTATTTTAAATAGGTTAGTAGCTTTTGCTAATGGTATTGAGTTGGAGCAATTTTAATCCGTATCATTCAGGTCAGATTACAAAAATAGTTTTCTAATTATGTACAAGCATGAAATCATCCAAAACTTGTTGTTTAAATGAAACCAAAGGCTGCTACAGTGAAAGGCAAGGCTGGTAGGTGTGGGGAATGTTGGATGACCAAAGCAGTTGAGGTTTTGGTTAAGAAAAAGAAGGAAGCATATGTCAGGTATAGACAGCAGAGATCAAGTGAATCCTTAGAGTATAAAGGCAGTAGGAATCTACTTAAGAGGGAAATCAAGAGAGCAAAACAGGGGCATGAGATAACTTTGGCAAATAGGGTTAAGGAGAATCCAAAGGAATTTTAAAAATAAGTTAAGGACAAAAGGGTAACTAGGGAGAGTATATGGCCCCTCAAAAATCAGCAAGGCAGCCTATGTGTGGAACCACAGGAGATGGGGGAGATACTAAACAAGTGTTCTGCATCAGTGTTTACTGTGGAGAAGGACTTAGAAGATATAGAATGTGAGGAAATAGATGGTGACATCTTGAAAAATGTCCATATTTCAGATGAAGAGGTGCTGGATGTCTTAAAAAGCAAAGAAGTGGATATATCCCTGGCAGCTGATCAGATGTACCCTAGAAATCTGTAGGAAGCTAAGGAAGTGATTGCTGTGCTCCTTGCTGAGATATTTTTATCATCGATAGTCATAGGTTAGGTGCCGGAAGACTGGAGGTTGACTAACATGATATCACTATTTAAGAAAGGTGGTAAGGAACAGCCAGGGAACTACAGATGGGTGAGCCTGATATCCAGTGGGCAAGTTGTTGGAGGGAATCCTGTAGGGCAGGATTTACATGTAATCAGAAAGGCAGGGACTGTTCAGGGAGAGGCAACATGGTTTTGTGCGTGGGGAATCATGTCTTATGAACTTGATTGAGTTTTTTTGAAGAAGTATGGACAAGTTGGACCAAAGATTAAAACAATGGCTGCAGATGCTGGAAACCAGAATCTGGAGTAAAGCGGCGCTGGAAAAGCACAGCAGTTCAGGCTGCATCCGAGGAGCAGTAAAATCGACGTTTCAGGCAAAAGCCCTTCATCAGGAATATCCTATGACTCTCTGACTCTAAGTAAAGAAGAGGATTGATGAAGGCAGAATGGTGGACATGATCTATATGGACTCCAGCAAGGCATTCAACAAGATTCCTCGTGGTCGACTATTTAGCAAGGTTAAATCTCATGGAATACAGGGAGAACTAGCCATTTGGATACAGAACTGGGTCTAAGGTAGAAGACAGAGGGTGGTGGTGGTGGAGGGTTGCTTTTCAGACTGGAGGCCTGTAACCAGTGGTATGCCACAAGGATCTGTGCTGGGTCCACCTCTTCATCATTTATATAAATGATTTGGATGTGAACATAAGAGGTATAATTAGCAAGTTTGCAGATGACACCAAACTTAGAGGTGTAGTGGACTGCGAAGAAGGTTACTTCACAGTACACTGGGTTCTTTTGATCAGTTGGGCCAATGGGCTGAGGAGTGGCAGATGGACTTTAATTTATGTGGGGTACTACAGTTTGGAAAAGCAAATCAGACCAGGACTTATACATTTAATGGTAAGGTCCTGAGGAGTGTTGCTGAACAAAGAGACCTTGGACTGCAGGTTCATAGTTCCTTGAAAGTGGTGTTGCAGGTAAATAAGATAGTGAAGAAGGCGTTTGGTATGTTTTCCTTTATTGGACATAGCATTGAGTATAGATATTGGAAAGTCATGTTACGGCTGTACAGGACTTTGCTTAGGCCACTTTTGCAATATTATGTGCAGTTCTGGTCACCATCCTATCGGAAGGATGTTGTGAAACTTGAAAGGGTTCCGAAAAGGTTTACGAGAATGTTCCCAGGGTTGGAGGATTTAAGCTATAGGGAGAGGCTAAATAGGCTGAGGACGTTTTCCCTGGAGCTGAGGGGTCAGAGGCTTACGGGTGACCTTTATAGAGATTTATAAAATCATGAGGGGCATGGATAGGATAAATAGATGAGGTTTTTTTCCCTAGAGTGGTGTCCAGAGCTAGAGAGCATAGGTTTACAGTGAGAGGAGAAAGATTTAAAAGGGTCAACTTTTTCACACACAGGGTAGTGTGTGTATGGAATGAGCTGCTAGAGGAAGTGGTGGAGGCTGGTACAATTGCAACATTTAAAAGACATATGGATGGGTATATGAATAGGGAAAGTCTAGAGAGATATGGACTAAGTGCTGGCAAATGGGGCTAGATTAATTTAGACTATTTGGTCGCATGGACGAGTTGAACCAAAGGGTCTGTTTCCGTGCTGTACGTCTTTATGACTGAATTTCAAGTCAGCCAAATTCTGTTCTTAGCCCTTAGTTTGGAGTTAAGCCTATGTATTTGTTTTACTTGTGAAAATTCATGACTTAGCTGCTTTGTTTTATTTCTAAAATCATTCTTTTCATTCCTACATAATGCCTAATTTCAATGGAACAAATACTGACCGTGAATAAAGACTGCCAACACTGTGAATGGACTGTAAAGACGGAGATTTCAAGCCCAGTTAAACAAATTATTTGTATTTGACTTAATGGACGGTGTTGTTTGAAGTAAATTATATATTTAATGATCATTGCCATATCTTGTTTTGTTTCATAGAATCATACAGTATAGAAGGAGGCATTTTGGCTAATTTGCCACTGGCAGCTACTCATATGCAGGGATCCCACTTCCCTGTGTTTTACCCATCATTAGCAAATATTTCCTTTTCAAATATTTAACCAATTCCCTTTCGATAGTGAAGAAATGGAAATGAGTACATTTGCTGATGAAAGGGATATAGAGCTTTATACTAAGCTATATTAGAACAGAATTCTAGGATTGTGCACCATCTAACATTCTCCATAAGTAACCATTGTGTTGGAGGAGGAGAACCAAGTCATGGCGACACGATCACTGTTCAGAATGGATGTTTTTGTGTCAAATCTGCAGTGAGGATTTTATGTTAAGGAGGGATATATCTCTGTGGTGATAGTAATAATGTGGCTTTGGCCAGTCCAGTTTTAATGCTGTGGGCACTGTGCTAAGTTCGGTAATATAACTGAGAAGAAACATTGCTATCCAAAAATTAGCTATCCAAACTAATCCCTATATCTGACGCTTGGTCTTTGAGAGGAAATTGAAGTTAGAAGTAAGGCGATAGTTCAGAGAGATTGAGTAATGAGTGAGGAAATTGTATCACCTGCTGCTTAATTGTTCAAATTATAAGAAATCACAAGGTAGCAGTTCACCCTTTTCACTTGTCCGTAACAGCAGATTTTGTACAAAAATAAAATGAATGGACGATCATTAAAAAAAACCTTTGATTTAAGGTATTTTTTATCTTTTCCAGGATGAAGCTAATAAGAATGGTGGAAAGTGGATAATCCGTTTGCGAAAAGGACTGGCATCACGTTGCTGGGAGAACTTGATTTTGGCAATGCTTGGTGAACAGTTCATGGTTGGTGAGGAGATATGTGGAGCTGTTGTTTCAGTTCGATTTCAGGTATGCCATTTAATTTATTTGCTGCTTGGAATTTTGTATGAACTGTAGCACAAGTTTAATCACAATGTTAATTGCTTAATTTTTTTAAAATTCCATACACCTACCATAATGCTTAAAAATGCTTCTGCTTCAAGAAATGTTTATGAGCCAGTTAGAGAATTAAAAATTGTATTTGGTAAATGTTGATAAGTAATATTCTATTGCAACAAACAGGATATCCTGACTGAGGATCAACGGTATTAAAATTATTTGTTTTAATTTTCAAAAATACACAAAGCATAAGATATCTTTATATACATAGTCACTGAAGCAGTTCAGTTTTGTACAGTAGCATATGAAGAAACAAGCATTGGAGTTTGAATCAAACAAGGCATTTCTTATTTGTACAAGACTACATTAACATATTTGAGGCACCTTAGGGGTCCCATAACTGAATGGACCTCCATTTATCTTTGGCAGAAAGACCTTAGATAATGGTCTTTCCCCACTGTGCCTTGGTGGCAGCTGCCCCAAGCTTTAGTGCATCCCTCAGCATGTAGTCTTGGACAGTAGAATATGCTCGTCTGCAACACTGAGTGAAGGTCAACTCCCTGCCCTGGAAGACCAGCAAGTTTCAGGCAGACCAAAGCGCATCTTTCACCAAGATGATGGTCCTCCAGGTGCAGTCAATCTTTGTCCCGGGGGACAGACGGTAGAGCAGAGTCCTGTGTCACGGAGTTGCTTGGGACGAACCTTGGCAAAAATCACTGCATCTTTCTTCAGACTTCCTTTGTAAAGAAGATGTGTGACAGTCTCTACCCCCCTCTCAGTTGCCTCCAAGGCAGCTTGCTGTGGCGCAGAGGGTCCAGGCTTACTTGAAGGATTTCTCGCCACCAGCCAAGCAATGCCTTGGTGGTTGTTGATAAGTTCTGGTGATGAGACAGTCTGCCAAATGACTTTGATAGTCTCCTCAAGAACGATCTAAAAGGATCCACCCTATCCTTTTCCCACAAGGTCTCAAGGATTCCAGATGCCAACCATTTCCTGATGGACTTATGATCAAAGATGTTTTTCTTCGCAAATCTCTCCTGAAGGACAGTTGATACAGAACTGTCCAAATCACACCAAATTTAAGTTACTAACTGTCAGTGAAGTGTTTTTTTGGTTAATCTTGTCAATCTGAATTGAGTTCCTTTTGATTGTTATGATGCAGGTTAGATATGGACGTATTAAGCAATTCACCCTCACTCCAAAAAGAAAGCTAATTCCACTGAAGTGTACTGACAAATTAAAATGTTGAACCCTGCTTAGCTAAGTAATGAAAAACAAGCTATTTTTAATTATAGTTCTTGAAGTCTGCTCTAAGAAGATCCAGAGTAAACATAACTTTATTTAAAATTTTAAGTATTTTCCTTGATTTAACCGTAAACTACGAGAAAATAAGAATCCTATTTACTCAGCAGTACATTCCAGAAGCTTACTGAGAATCCATTGCTATTGAAGTTCATTGTATCTTTAAGTATAAAGTGTAAGATCTCTAAAGAAAGTGAGCATCTATTTCTCTATCTCCAAACCATGCCCGAGAGCTAAAATATATTGAGAAGGAAAGTATCAAAAGTAAGCTAAAGATGTAAGAAAACCATCCAGAAAACTAGCATAAACTAGTATGGCCCCCAAAATGATTGAAACTCAAGAACAGTATTGATTAATGATTTTTGGATGGAAACAATGAGGCCAGATTTTCTGACTGTTAAACTTGGCTGCATTGAATTGCTTAGGTATAACATAAAGAAGAATATCAAACGGGATTGAATATGGGACAGAGGTGGAATCAAATATTAACATTGCAACCTGTCCTAATTTCCTTCCCTTCAATCGACAGAGAATGGGCAAGCTTCATTATTAACATGTGATCTACTTTGTGCAATATTTCTTTTCTGCAGTAGCCCAAGCATTCAATGTTGTGTAGGATACTAATGGGAAAATCTGCTCTGGACAATTATGCGGATTTTGTAACTTAAGCTGTTGCCATATCAGCACTACTTAGGTTGGGAAAAAAAGATAAACTCAACTGAGACCTGGAAAGGAGAGTATAAACACTTAAGATGGAGAGATATCCTTGGTAGAATTACTCAGATGTCAGCGTTAGGACCTTTGCCCCTCCTGATTTATTTTAATAACATAGAACTTTATAACTGGTCCACCATTTCAAAATCTGTGGACGATACAAAACTTAAAAGATTTATGAATGTGAGAAGGATAGTGTAAATTTCAGAAGAGCACATAGCTTAATGGAATGGGCAAGCAAGTGGCTGATGAAATATGAGTTTGAGTTAGATTTATTGTTGTCGTATGAACCGAGATACAATAACAAATCTAGTAGAACCTTTCAGGAAAGTGACCAAGCATCTGGATGAGGGTAGACAGTTGATGTAGTTTATACGGATTTCAGCAAGATATTTGACAAGGTTTCACTTGGGAAATTAATAAAAAAAAGGGAAAACTTCATTGGATCCAAGGTAACTTGGCAAATTGGGTCCGTAATTGGTTTAGTGGCAAGAGACAGAGTGAATGGTAGAAAGCTGTTTGTGTGACTCGAAACCGGTATGAATGCCACAGAGGTCCCTTATTGTTTGTGACATTTGTAAATGATGTGGATGAGAATATTGGTGGTGGGTTGGGGGGGGGGGGGAAGCGAGGGTGATAAGTAAGTTTGTGGATGACACAAAGATTGGCTGATGGTTGATAGAAAAGGAAGATGTGAAGGATATAACTGGATTGGTCAGATGGTGGGATCAGAGGCAGACAGAATTTAGCCCTGATAAACGTGAGGTAATGCACTTTAGAAGAAGGAACACGACAGGAGAGTACTCAATGAATGGTAGGACACTAGGAAGCCAAAGGAAAAGAAGAATCTTGGGTTGTTTGTCTATAGATCCCTGAAGGTGGCTGGACAGATTAATAGGGTAGTTAAGAATGTGTATAGGATGATTGCCTTTATCAGTCATCGCATAAGGGCAAGGGAGGTCCTCTTGGAGATTAACAGGACCTTGATTAGGGTGCAGCTGGAGTATTGTGTGAAGTTCTGTCACCACAATGTAGGAAGGATGTGATTGCATTGGAGGTGGTGCAAAGGAGATTCAACACAATATGTTGCCTGGGATGGAGTAATTCAGCTATGAAGGGTGGCTGAATAAGCTCAGGTGTTTTCCTTTGAGCAGCGAAAGTTGAGGGGGGAATCTGATAGAGATGTACAAATTATGAGGGGCATGGACAGGGTGAAAAGAAAACAGCTGTTGCCCTTAGTTAAAGGACCAGTACCATAGGGACATAATTTTAAGGTGAAAGGCAGGAGATTGAGAGGGTTTGAGGAAAAGCTTTTTCACCTAGAGGGTGGCGAGGAACTGGAATGAACTGTCTGGGAGGGTAGTTAAGATGGGAAACTTCTCAACCCTTTTTTTTTTAAAGAAAAAAGGCCTTGCAAGACCACTGAAAATGTCATAACATTTAAGACAATGGACCAAATGCAAGAAAGTGGGACTAGTGTAGGTAGAGGTATATTTTTGCCAGTAGAGTCTCAATGGGCAAAGAATATTGGTGCATCCTCAAATGGAGCATAAGTCCAGTTCTGCACACCATGATTAAGAAAGTTGTTAAGGTATTATAAAAAATGACTTGAGGGAAGAGGGAATTAATTTACATAAATGTGAGCAGCTGGGGTTGTTTTCCTTAGAGAAAAGGTTGAGGAGATTTGATAGAGATGTTCAAAATCAAGAAGGGCTTGGACAGAATAGGTAGGGAAAAATGGTTCCTATGGGTGAATTGATTATGAAAAGGAAAGCATAGATTAAAAGTAATTGGTGAAAGGAGCAATGAATGTGTGATAAAAATCATCTTGGTGCAGCAAATGGTTGCGACCTGGAATGCGTTGCTTGAGAGTACAGTAGAGGCATTTAGGAGGATTATCTAGAAAGGAAGAAAGTGCAGGGCTATAGGGAGAAGACCAGGATGTGGCAATGTGCTTCTTTTACAGAGCCAGTCTGGGGATGAAATGCTAGATAGTCTCTGTGCGGTGACTATTCCGTGATTATATAATCCATTGAACATGTGCTGAAATCATATGTTTTAGTTAATTTTTAAGTTCTTCTATACTTTACATTTGGTAGATGTTTAACTCAAATCCTTGCATTCCTTTCCCTTTTCAATAAGTTAATGCTCTTACCCATTTCCTTTAAGTCTGACAGTCTCCTTCCTCCTGCTGCCCAATTTGACATTAACACTTGTTAACTCCCTCACCATCTCCATCACCACTGACTTGCCAGGAATGATGTTAAAACCAGAGATTCGTTTCCAGTCTGTTGCTGTGAGATAGGTTGGATTAAGATTGAGGACCGAGGAGTTTGATCTGTATAGATTTTTCACAACAACTAGACCAAACTATTTTTGACTACTTTTTAGATTTGTCAATTAGGCAGTAGTGATGGATTGACTTGAGTTAAGTCAAGAAGTGCTAACAGTTTCAGGATCTACATTGTACATGCAAGAGGAGCAGTGAGGGGAAGGAGTTTAGATTTCTTAAAGTAGGTATTAGGCACTAGGTGGTTAGACATGAAAGACTTATGTGGAGAAATGGTAATGCAGGAATTTTTAATCTTTGGTACATAAGATAAATAATTTTGAATACATATTTACTTTTCTGGTGATCATTGATTGGTATTTGTTTAAAAAAAATTGGCAGGTGTTTTTATAACTAAAGGGGGTTACAACTGTTTTTGAATTTAATTGACAGGTAATTTATGGTTTTCTTTGTTTCTTTGCCTTAAGTTTAGTTATTGCTATTTGCACTTCAGTAAAACCTTTGATAAGGTTCCACACGGTAGGCTGTTGGAGAAAATGCAGAGGTATGGGATTGATGGTTATTTAGCAGTTTGGATTAGAAACTGGCTTTCTGAAAGAAGGCAGCGAGTGTTGGTTGGAAAATATTCAGCCTGGAGTCCAGTTACTAGTCGTGTGCCACAAGATCTGTTTTGGGACCACTGCTGTTTGTGATTTTTATAAATGACTTAGACATAGGCTTAGGTGGATGGATTAGTAAATTTACACATGACACTAAAGTCGGTGGAGTAGTGGACAGTTTAGAAGAATGTTTCAGGTTGCAGGGAGACTTGGATAAACTGCAGAATTGGGCTGAGAGGTGGCAAATGGAGTTCAATGCAGCTAAGTGTGAGGTGATGCACTTTGGGAAGAATAACAGGAAGGCAGAGTACTAGGTCAATGGAAAGATTGTTGGTAGTATGGATGTGCAGAGGGATCTTAGAGTCCATGTACATAGATCCCTGAAAGTTGCCACCCAGGTTGATAGTGCTGTTAAGAAGGCATACGGTGTGTTAGGTTTCATTGGTAGAGGGATTGAGTTCCAGAGCTGTAATGTCATGATGCAACTATACAAAACACAAGTGTGGCTGCACTTGGAATGTTGTGTACAGTTCTGGTCGCCATATTTCAGGAAGGATGAGGAAGCATTGGAAAAGCTGCAGAGGAGATTTACCAGGATGTTGTCTGGTCTGGAGGGAAGGTCATACGAGGAAAGGCTGAGAGACTTGGGTCTGTTCTCATTGGAAAGAAGAAGGCTAAGAGGGGATTTGATAGAGACATACAAGATGATCAGAGGATTAGATAGACTAGGCAGTAAAAATCCTTTTCCTAGGATGATGATGTCAGCTTGTACGAGGGGGCATAAGTACAAACTGAGGGGTGATAGATTTAAGACCGATGTCAGAGGCAGGTTCTTTACTCAGAGTGGTAAGGACATGGAATGCCCTGCTTGCCAATGTAGTTAACTCAGCCACATTTGGGAGATTGAAACAATCCTTGGATAAGCATATGGATAATGATGGGATAGTGTAGGGATAATAATTCACAGGTCGGCGCAACATTGAGGGCCAAAGGGCCTGTTCTGCACTATATTGTTCTATGTTCTACGTTCTATCCAACATTCAGTGTTAGGTGAGCAGGTATTTCCTTCAACTAAGTATCTGGAAGACCAAAGCCATTGCCTTTGGTGCCCACCTAATATTTCTCTGCAGTTATCAATGCTATCACTCCAAATAGCCATTGTCTGAGGCAGATCAAGACTATTCGATCCTGAGATGAGTTACCAATCCTGTAACCACTCCATCACTAGGCCCACCTACTTTCATTACCATAATATTATCCCTTCTCCCCATTGCTCCATTTCGTGTGCTACTGAAGACATCATCTATCCCTTATTACGTTTCGAGTCAACAATTGTAATGTTCACTGGCTGGTGTTTCACATTGTACCTTCTGTAAACTTTGACTCAAAATTCTGCTCCCCATTACTTAATTTTCACTAGGAAATTGCCTCTTAATTTGTTAGACTACATTGGCTCGCAGTTAATCAACCCCTCAATTTAAAAATTCTCATTCTTATTTTGAAATGTCTCTGTGGCCTAACCATTCCTTATTTGTGTAACCTTCTCATGTCTGAGAATCCTCAAAGATTTCTACTGTCCTCCAAATTCAAGTTTCTAGTACATCCCCAATTTTTTTTATTCTTCATGTTCAGCATCTTGACCCTAGGCTCTGAAAGAACTTCAGGAACAGTGGCAGAAAAGGATAGAGCTTCCGGAATGTGATTCAGCAGTAGAGAAATTTAGCAACAGTAACATCGCCGCAAAGTTATGAGTTTGATTTTTAAGCAGCTGCTGTAAAGGAATGTAATCTTGAAAAATGGAAATTTCTAAACTAGTAAATGGAAAGTAAGAATTTTTAGGCATAGGTGAGGGAGCTGATTCATGGTAAGGGTAAGGAATGTCTACTTTCTACTAATTTCCAGGTTAAAGTAAGCAGTACATTTTGGTGCAAACATCATATAGAGACAGTATAAATTAAAGGGTATGCAGGAACAGAGAGACCTTAGTGTATATGTGCATAATTCATTAAAGGTGGAAGGACAGGTGCAGACAGCAGTTAATAAAGCATACGTTTTCTAGGCTTCATTAATCAGGACAAGGGTTTTCTTACTGAACTTGTATAGGACACTGAACAAGCTGGAGTGGTGTGCACAGTTCTTGGTGTTAAACTTTAGGAGGTAAGTATGAGAGAGAGTGCAGAAGAAGTTGACGGGAATGGTTCCATTTATGAAGTTAGAGTGCTGAAGTTGGGACTGCTCTCCTTTAGAGAGAAGATTAAAAGGAGATCTGATAGAATAATTTAATGATTATTTAAAGAGAAGCAATGCTCTGATTTTTAAGAAAAAGGCAGGGTATTTGCACTAAGTCACAATGCACACGACCAGTGCAGACACAATAGGCTAAATAGCCTCCTTCTGTGAATTCTGTGCTCTAAAGCTGTCCACCTCTCTCTTTAAGCATGCTCCTTAAAACCTGTTTAATCAAGCTTTTAATCACTTGTATTGTCTCCTGTTTCTGAAGTTTTGTTTGATGAGGGCTTCTGCGATGACCCTTAGAATGTTTTACTGCATTAAAGGTCCTGCATAAATCCAAATTTCTTTTTGAAATGGTAACAGGACTGTTTTTGACTAATCTTTTAGCAGTGTGAGATCCTCTGGAACTGATTACACATATTGATTTTTATTTGTTGCTAGGAAGACATTATCTCCATATGGAATAAAACAGCCAGCGATCAAGCAACTACTGCTCGCATACGAGACACATTACGACGTGTCCTGAATTTACCACCTAATACTATCATGGAATACAAGACACACACTGACAGTATCAAGTGAGTGCGATGAGAAGCTAGCAGAATAGTTTCACCTAAAATGTTTATATTGGGTGGTGAACTAAAAGTTTTGAAATGCAAATCAGTATGAAGTGACTTACGAGGGAATGCAAGTGACAAATAAATAGTCAGTATCAAGCACTTGTAACAGTGGCACCAATACTGTGATAGTAAAATGGGAAGAGTTGACATTGATATTACTTTTTCCGCAGATTCAGTCAATACTACTTGAATCAATCTGAAATAATTTTTTTTGTTTTCTTTTAATTCAGTTCAAATTATTGGTTTGAAAGATGGATTATCGTTACTTTCAGGATGCAAAGGTTGCTATTCATTGAAGTTGCATGTAACATTTAAGCTAACTTGTGAACTAAGATTAGAAGGAAGGATCTTTAAGCTGCTGCTTGATATTGCATGAAGTGAATCGAATTAGGTGAAGACTGACCACTATCTATGATGCTGGGGACCTCATCCACATTGTACTTCTGGCCGAAGATGGTTGTAAATGCTTCTTTCACTAAGATCCATTCATGCTTTGAGTCTGTGGGTCAGGAAGTCGAGGATCCAGTTACAGAGGGCAGAGCAGTGACCTATTTCTCGGAGTTTGGAGGTTAGTTTGGTCGGGATTATAATGGAGCTGTAGTCAATAAGTAGAAACCTGGTGAAAGTATCCTTGTTGCCCAGATATTCCAGAGATGAATGTAAGGCTTGGGGAATGGTATCTACCATGGACCTCTTGCACCACCAGTAAGCATATTGCAAGGGATTGAGGCAGGCTGGAGGCTAGATTTGATGTGAGCCAAGACTATTACTGCTCTAAGCACTTCATAATTATGGAGGTCAAGAGCCACCAGGCAGTAGTCATTGAGGCTTGTTGCATATGTTTTCTTCGGTACAGAGATGATGGTGGTCTTCTTTAAGCAGGTGGAGACTTCAGATTGTAGCAAGATACAGTGCTTTTTAGTTGGAATGTTGCATTGTTTCATTTGAATATTAATGACCACTGAGCTCTGCATTAATCTCTCATATTATTGTTCAATAACTTTAAATGGCCTGTCAATTAATTAATTAGCTTAGAAAGGTTGCACTAATAAAGGAACATAGGTAGAATCATGTAGAGGAATATCAGGGTGTGTTCCATGGAGATATTGGTCTCCACTTCCAAATGTTAAAAATGGCCTCTCAACTTTTGTTGTTTTGGGGTGGGCAACCTGCCTTGTATTCTGTCAATTAGTTATATGAGTTCAGTCTGCCATTTTTGGTTCTAGAATAATCCCAAAGATTGCTACCCTGAAGGGTCTGCATCTTTATTTGGAATATATCTCTTTGGATTTTTTTTTTCCAGAAATTCAAATTTACCTCTGTCCTTTGATTCAAAATTGAATGCCACAACTTCCGAATCTGACCACATGTCCTCTGTCCTCCAATTTTTCTTACATTCTCCTCTAGATTATTCTGGAATCTCCAATCAAATTTGGCTATATGAATTAAGAAGGGAAAGTCAGCTAAGATTCTTGTTGATCATTGTCTAGACTCCTGTGTGGATGTGGTCAGATTGATCTCGGCTCAAATTATTATACTTCTCCCTGGAATCTAATAATTTGCCAATACTTGATGTCCAGACTTGAACTTGAACCACAATGCTTGTGTGTAATGATAGAGGCTAACCATTACTGTATGAGAGACTAATTGTTTGAAGAGGAGAGAGGAAAAACATTTTTGTTCATGATTAATTTGTAATTTTAGCCTGTGTTATGAACTTGTTGCCATGTTTTCCTCCGTTCTGATGGCTCCATTCCCCGCTGTGCTGTGCAAAGAGAACTGTTTTCTCTTCGACTGATTAAGTAAAGAAATCCCTGAGAATGAGTTCTATGGAACGAGATTCGGAGGTCTAGGCATCTTTAAGCAATGTGTAAATACCATTCCTCTGTCATTTCTTACCATTTCGAGAGAATTTGATCCTTTAGTGGCAGGAATATTTCTGTTGCCACTTCTCAAAATAATCTTTAATAAACCTGTTGGACTATAAGCTAGTGTTGTGACTTTTAACTTTGTTCACCACAGTCTAACACCAGCACCTCCACATCGTGAATATTAATCTACTTTATCAAAGCAGTACAGTTTAAAAAGAAACTTCTTATTTGTGAGCTTTAGAAGAAAAATGGAAAACTTGTACTTTGTTTAAGGCCATTTTAAGAATATTTAGCAATACGAGAATAGAACCATTAGGTTAACTGCTGCTAGGGAAAACAAATGTTTGGCAGGAGGCAGCACTGGAGAATGCAAGTAGTGAAATTAATATAATGGAATAGATTCACAAAGCTTGCTGACTAGCCATAGACTCATAGAGGTGTACATCAAGGAAACAGACTCTTGGTTCAATTCATACATGACAGATATCCTAATCCCAATATCTAGTCCCATTTGCAAGCACTTGGCCCATATCCCTCTAAACCCTTCCTATTCATGTACCCATCCAGATACTTTTTAAATTTTGTAATTGTACCAGCCTCCACCACTTCTTCTGGCAGCTCATTCCATACACACACCACCCTTTGTGTGAAAAAGTTGACCCTTAGGTACCTTTTAAATCTTTCCCCACTCACCCTAAACCTATGCTGTCTAGTTCTGGACTCCCCCAACTCAGGGAATAGACTTTGTCTAATCACCCTATCCATGCCCCTCATGATTTTATAAACTTCTATAAGGTCACCCTCAGCCTATGATACTCTAGGGAAAAATAGCCCAGCCTTTGCAGCCTCTCCAGGTCAAACCCTCCACCCCGGCAACATCCTTGTAAATCTTTTCTGAGCCCTTTCAAGTTTCACAACATCTTTCTGATAGGAAGGAGACCAGAATTGCATGCAATATTTCAAAAGTGGCCTAACCAATGTCCTGTACAGCCGCAACATGACCCCTCAACTCCTGTACTCAATACTCTCACCAATAAAGGAAAGCATACTAAATAAACACCTTCACTATCTTATCTACCAGCGACTCCACTTTCAAGGAACTATGAACTAGCACTCCAAGGTCTGTGTTCAGCAACACTCCCCAGGATCTTACCATTAAGTGTACAAGCCCTGCCCTGATTTGCCTTTCCAAAGTACAGCACCTTGCATTTATCTAAATTAAATTCCATCTGCCACTTCTCAGCCCACTGACCCATCTTTCAAGATCCCATTGTACTCCAAGTGTACTACTTCGCTGTCCACTGCACCTCCAAATTTGGTGTCATCTGCAAACTTATTAACTATTCCTCCTTTGTTCACACCCAAATTATTGATATAAGTAGTAAAGGCAAGGTACAACATTTTAAAGGTATTTGGATAGGAAAGGTTTGGAGGATTATGAACCGAATGCAACCAAATGGGGCTAGTTCAGTTCAGAATAACTGGTTGATATGAACCAGTTGGGCCAAAGGGCCTATTTCCATGCTGTATGACTCTATGATTCTAAGTTAATTGTATTGTTTCTTTTAGTGAAGTAAAATTAGTTGAAAAAATACTGATACATTCTGGAAACTATGGGCAAAACATTTTGTGAAGCAAATGCAATTCTAAACCAGTCTGAAAATTGAAACTGTTTTCTTTTTACATAGAGTAAAAACTTCACATATAACAAATGCCTTGATGTTTGTAACTGTTAGTAGTTTACACCTGCAACTGAAATTTCATACAGAAAATATGCTGTTGAATGTATAAAATAAAGAATTCTCTAATCTTCTTTGACAGAGACAATTCCAGCTTTCGAAATACGAAAATCACCTTATGAAAACTTCACTGCACTCCATTTGTTTAGTTGGAATCTATGTCCTGCTTCACTCTAGAGGAACACTACATTTTTTAAAACAAATTTGGAATGGGCTGATGTTCAATGTCAATGCCAATCAGGATATCTTTACTTCAGGAAAGAATTACTCTGCCATTGGTCATATTAGTTGTTCTGAACTAATCAGACTTTTATTTTTGTTTTTTAAGTCATTGATTCTGCTGTGCTCGTGTCTTCCATTTCAAAAATGTTCTGGATGCTTCTGTTTTGAAATATGTGAATATTGTGAATGTCTATGTTTCTGGATATTAAGTATTACACATGAAGAAAATGGCTGGAATTTAATGACCTCCCTTGTGGTGTATTTTGGGGGTAGGGCATTTAATCAGGTGGCTGGGTAGTGAGTGGGGACCCTGTTGCCTTCCTGCCTCCTCCCAGATTAAGTCCATGATGAGAAGGCAATGCCCAATTAAAGATCCCATCACCACTGTTGGTATTAACCCAGGAGCAGATGGAGTGCTAGCCATGTATTCAAAGATTGTCCATGCCAATATTGAGGGATCATGCATGAAGAAGGGAGTAGTACGAGAAGAACTAATACTAAAGCCCTGGATGGATGCTGTATCTTTAGCAACCACTGCCTTTAGTGCTAGAGTGCAATATAGTTACTGGTCTCTGATCAGCTTGCAGAGAACAGAACTTTCATCCCTAGGGTATCTTGTTATGGTAAAGACCTATTAGGATTCAGTAAAGAGCCTGAGTCGCACCTAATTCATACAACCTTCTTTGAAAAAGGCTCCATTGAGCGCTCTCTGGCTGTCTAGCTGGCAGGCAAGACTCCTTTCACCTCTAAAAATCACCCAATGAATCTGCTTGCTGGCTGTGTATATAAATTATTGGTTTCACCTGACTTGATGCATTTTCATTTCATTCTCTGATCTTTCTAATTTATTTTCTCTACTTTTTTTAAAACATTTATCCTCTTTGTTCTTTTGCTTTTATGGAGTATTGCTATATCTGGTAAACAGTCTTTTATTTGAAGATGTAAATGTTTGAATTGGAAGTAAAACATTATTTGTTTGTTTGGTGCTATTTTGAAATAAAGAGCACTTCATGACTGAAAGCATTTCATGTGTATTCAATTTGGCCTTTGCCTTTGGTTTACTATAGCACAGATATTTAGAATGAATAAGTTACAAATTGAATATTTAAGATGATAATCACATTGGCCTATATAAAGGGATTGCTGGAAAAGCGCAGCAGGTCAGGCAGCATCTAAGGAGCAGGAGAGTCGACGTTTCGGGCATGAGCCCTTCAGGATTCCTGAAGAAGGGCTCATGCCCGAAACGTCGACTCTCCTGCTCCTTGGATGCTGCCTGACCTGCTGCGCTTTTCCAGCAACACATTTTCAGCTCTGATCTCCAGCATCTGCAGTCCTCATTTTCTCCTCCTATATAAAGGGATGTATGTTTTAAAATTTAGAAGGGCCCAGTGAAATTTGGAGAAACAGAAACCTAAGAGAGATTCAAGTATCATTTAAGAATTTATGTAGTGATCCCAATGTTAGATCATACCAAATGTTGTCAAATAATTCACTTTTGTTATAACTCATGACTGGCTAGCTGAATTGTCCTAACCACCAATTCATTTGTGATTATTATGTGTCACTATGTGATCAGAGATGCAAACTGATTTGTTAATCAAGGTAAAGAGAAAATAGGATAAAAGATAACATATTAGAGGATCGTCAACAGGACATTTACGGAGGTATTTCATAACACTCATAAAAGGTATATTCCACTGAGATAGGAAAAACTCCAGAAAAAGGATGCAGCATCTGCTGTTAACTAAAGAAGTTAAGGATGATATGAAGTTAAATGGAAATATATACAGAATATTTCTGAAAAGGTTTGGGAAATTGGTGATTAACATTGGAAATTGAAGTCTAAGACAAAACTAGCAAGAACTATAACAATAGAGAAAAACTTCTGCAACTATATAAAAAGCAAGAGAGTGTGGGCGGCACGGTGGCACTGTGGTTAGCATTGATGCCTCGTAGCACCAGAGACCCGGGTTCAATTCCCGCCTCAGGCGACTGTGTGGAGTTTCACATTCTCCCCGTGTCTGCGTGGGTTTCCTCCAGGTGCTCCGGTTTCCTCCCACAGTCCAAAAATGTGCAGGTTAGGTGAATTGCTATGCTAAATTGCCCGTAGTGTTAGGTGAAGGGGTAAATGTAGGGGAATGGGTCTGGGTGGGTTGCGCTTTGGCAGGTCGGTGTGGACTTGTTGGGCCGAAGGGTCTGTTTCCATACAGTAAGTAATCTAATCTAATCTAAAAGTGAGCTTTGGTGCTGTAGAGGATGAGCTTAGAATTTAACAATGGAAAACAATTAAATAGCAAGGATACTTGAACAAGTATTTGTAATCTATCTTCATAGTAAGAAACAAAAAGCATTCCAAGAATAGTAGAAAAGCAGGAAGCAAAAGAGAGGGAGGAAATTTTAAAAAACATTACTCTCACTAGAGAAGTGGTGTGAGGAAACTAATGGCATAAACGCTACTAAGGGCATAAAGGCTACTAAGGTCCCTGGACCAGGTGTCCTGCAAGGTAGATCTAGAAGTGCCTGCTGAAATAGAAGATTACAACCATAGAATCCATTAACGTTCACTACATTATGGAAAACCCCCAGCAAGTTGGAGAACCACAAATGTAACACCAAATATTCAAGAAAGCAAAGAGATAAAATGCAAGGTACTGTACGCCAATTTGCCTAATATAGATCATTAGGAAAATGATAGAATCCACTCTTCAGGAGGTATTACCAATAAAATTGGGTGGAATCACCATGGTTTTGTGAAAGAAGCTGTGCTTGACCAGTTTTAGTTATTTGAGGATATAACAAGCAGGGTGAATAACGGGTAACCAGTAGATATATTGTGTTTAGATCTCCAAAGATATTTGATAAGTCCCATAAAAGCTTATTACACAAATTGAGAGTTCGCAGTTTTGGAGACTATCTATTTTCTTAGATAGAAGATATAATTTATAGCAAACTTGCTACTGACAACGTCCCAGAGGTCATCCATATCTGTAATGCAAGGATGAATGTAAATGAGTATTCAAGTTGACTGGGATTGGAGTCAATGCATGGGAAATGCTCACTGCTGACCAAAGTGCCTTGATACAAGCTGTTAGGAAGTGTGTGGGAAAAACAGGACAAATCAAGTGACATGATCACAGAAAGAAAGAACCCATTGGAAAATAAAAATGTTAGCCAGCCCTCCTGTAGGAAGGCTGTTGTGAAATTTGAAAAGATTCAGAAAAGATTCACAAGGATATCAGTTAAGGGAGAGGCTGAATAGGCTGGAGCTGTTTTCCCTGGAGTGTCAGAGGCTGAGGGGTGACCTTAAAGAGGTTTATAAAATCACGAGCGGCATGAATAGGGTAAATAGACAAGGTCTTTTCCCTGGGTTGGGGGAGTCGAGAACTAGACAGCATAGGTTTAGGGTGAGAGGGGAAGATTTAAAAGGGACTTAAGGGGCAACTATTTCACGCAGAGGATGGTGCGTATATAGAAATGAGCTGCCCGAGGAAGTGATGGAAGCTGATACAATTACAAGGATAGGAAGGGTTTAGAGGGTTATGGGCCAAGTACTGGTAAATGGGGACTACATTAGTTTAGGATATCTGGTAGTTGAAACTTTATTGCTGGAACAGCACAGCAGGTCAGGCAGCATCCAGGGAACAGGAGATTCGACGTTTCGGGCACAGGCCCTTCTTCAGGAATGAGAAGAAGGGCCTGTGCCCGAAACGTCGAATCTCCTGTTCCCTGGATGCTGCCTGACCTGCTGTGCTGTTCCAGCAATAAAGTTTCAACTTTGATCTCCAGCATCTGCAGACCTCACTTTCTCCTAGGATATCTGGTAGGCATAGATAAGTTGGACCAAAGGGTTTGTTTCCATACTGTACATCTCTATGACTCTGACCAATTGTAACAGCTCCGGATAGGAGGCTACTCAAAGAAACTGTTCAACTAACTGAAAGGATTTGCAAACTAATAGGAAACAGAGCTTGGATAACTTGCTTTGAATATGGTTTAAAATAAACTTAGATTTTCTTTCTTAGCACCTTATCAATGTTGGATTCTACCTTTGTTAATCTGTGTATTTACCTACAAACTGTGTTTTTCCACAGTATCAAGCCACTTACCTTGAATGTGTAATTGCCACTTTCCTAGCTAAAAATGTATTACCTCAGAAATTTTGAAATTGAATTCCATCTGCACCTTATATTTGGAAATCAATTTCATAAGTGAACAGATGAGACTTGCTTTGTTTTACTTTTACATCACCAGATAGTGCCTGTTGGTTGCCTAATTCAGTGCAGCAGTCCTGGAATCCTTCCTCTGTCACCCTGTTGAGGAGCAGTGTCTAAATTCTTCTAGATAGCTGTGGCCCTGGGTTTGGAAGGTGCTGTTCATTGAGCTTTTTTGAGTTCCAATTGTGCATCTTGTAGGTGGCACACATTGCTGCTACTGAGTGCTGATAGTGGAGGGAGTGACTGTGGATATAGTCCAAATCAAAGATATTACAAAGTTGTGGATGATGTCAAGCTACTGGAGTGTTATTGGAAATTGTGCTTATCCAGGCGAGTGGAGAATATTCCATCACACTTCTGACATGTACTTTGTTGATGTTGTACAGGCTTTGTGGAGTCAGCAGTTGAGTTATTTGATTCAGAATTCTTAGTCTGTCACCTGATCTTTTAGCCACAGCATTCATATGGCTAATCCAGTTCAGTTTCTGGTCAATAGCAACCCTCAGGATATTGATATTAGGATATTCAGCAATGGTAATGCCATTGAATGTCAAGGGACGATTGTTAGGTTGTATCTTGTTACAGATGGTGTTATGGACTAGGCCAGACCACTCAAAACCTTCCAAAGCATGCAGCCTAGACATAATTTTGCAATTTGTTTTGGTAAGTGTGCAGTGAAAATTACCTGGAGTAAGTTAGCTAGGTTGACTACCCGGTTTTAAAACAGACAAAACTTTATTTCCAAAATTACACAATGAAACACAAAGAACAGGATAAAGAACCCATACAGAATTCAGTCTATCCAAGCTAGACTAAATTATGCTGTTCTAAATATACACAACAGTCCCAATAAGCAAACCCCTTACCACAGTAAAAATTAGACAAAAGCTTACAGGTTGAAGGTAGAAGGCAGAAGGAGAGTGAGTTTAGCAGTCTTTCTTCACACAGTCCACTGCTGAACTCCCTAACTAGTTCTGGACTGAACTGCTCATCTAGAGAGCTGGCCATGCCCCCTTGACTTACACAGGTTACTTCTAAAAATATAAAAACTTTGGCCTAAAGACTCACCTGTTTACGTATAAGTAAAAAGGGTTTTCAATATCCTTTTATCTCTGTACCAATCCCAGCTATTTCAGAGGTAAAAACAATGACTGCAGATGCTGGAAACCAGATTCTGGATTAGTGGTGCTGGAAGAGCACAGCAATTCAGGCAGCATCCGAGGACAGGCAAAATCCACCCAGCTATTTCAGAGCCTGGAGTGTTTTATGACCCATAATAAACAAACCAAGGACACAGTATCCTTGAGGAAAGGAACAACTTTTAGAAAAAAGGACCAGCTTTGTGACACCTCCCCCATTTTTAAAAACAAATCATCAATATCCAAACCTGGTTTCACTTTTTAAACCCTTCAAAAACAAACTGGTGTGTAGTCTAAAACACACATATAAACAATACTAACTATACACGTGCAAACGTGCACAATCATATGAATTCAGGCCGTGGCACACCCATCACCAAACACCTCTATATCTCATTCAAGTCTTGATAACGCATCGGCAATCATGTTTTCGTGACTTGCCACGTGTACAGTTGTCAAATTGAATGGCTACAACAACAAACTTCATCTAAATAGTCTGGCATTGTTGTTCTTAAATTTTTCCAGAAATGTCAATGGGTTATGATCAGTGTATGCGATTGTCTCCGATGCATTGCTGGTAATATAAGCACTGAAATGTTGTAATGCCAACACCAAACTCAAAGTCCCTTTCTCCACTGTTGAATATTTCTGTTGAAGAATGTTCAACTTTCTGGAAAAACACCCGATGGGTCTTTCTATCCCCCTGTCATCCTCCTACAGGAGCATCGTACCGACACCCACATCACTGGCATTGATACCCATCTTGAAAGGCTTTGTATAATCAGGTGTGGCTAATACTGGGGCAGTGGTTAACACGGTTTTTATGTTGTCAAATGCCTTTTGACTCTACTGTCCACTGAAACGTCTTGCCCTTTTTAAAAAATTTGGTGAGTGGAGCAGCCACACTGCTAAAATTCGGCACAAACTTTCGGTAAAATCCACTCAATCCAAGGAAACGTACTACTGCTGTTTTCGTCACAGTTTGGGGAATTTCCCCATTTTGTTTTCGCATTCAGCGGGGCCATTTGTCCCTGTCCAATAACATGGCCCAGGAAGGTGACTTGGGCTTTGGCAAATTCACTTATAGCTAGGTTTACCATCAAGCCTGCCTTCCAAAATCGATCTAACAAGTCTGATAAATGCTGTAAATGTTCCTTCCGTGAGTGACTAAAGATCACCAGGTCATCAATGTAAACGACTCAGTTGGATAATCTGACAATGACCTTATTAGTTAGTCTCTGAAATGTGGCCGGAGCGATGTTAATACCAAATAGCATGACTTTGAACGTATATAGTCCATTTGGCATTGCGAAAGCTGAAATCGCCTTTTCTCTTTCTGACAGAGGTACTTGTCAGTAGCCTCTGAGCAAGTCCAACTTAGAAATGTAGGTTGCTTGTCCCACTTCTCTGACACAGTCCTCCAACTGCAGAATTGGATATGCATCAGTCTTTGTAACATCGTTGACTTTGTGATAGTCCCATCTGGCTTTAACACCGTGACTATGGGTGAGCTCCACTCACTGTAACTCACTTCGGTTGTACCATCTTGAAGCATGCGCTCTATCTCCTTCTGAACTTGTGCCAACTTTAGAGGGTTATGCCTATAAGGATGTTGCTTAATCAGAACAGCAGCTCTTATATCTACATCATGTGCAATTAGGTTAGTACTTTCTAGTTTATTTCCGCATATCTCCCCATGTGATAGTAATAACTCTTTCAGGTCATTTTGATTTCCTTGTGGAAGGTGCTTAATGATTTATCTCAATTTTTGACTTCCTCATTGTCCAATTTGATCTGAGGAATGTCCAATTCAGAATCCTCTGAATTTGGTTCTTCCCTCTGTGCTGTAATCATTAACAACCTCTCTTTCCCTCCCTGTCAAAATACTTCTTGAGCATATTCACATGATACACAGAGATTTTTTCCTGTCTGTAGTCCTTATCAAGTGGTTCACCTCACTCAATTTCTTCTCAATTTGATAAGGTCCACTAAACCTTGCTTTTAAACGTTCACCTATTACTGGAAGTAACACCAATACCTTGTCCCCACTTGCAAAATTGTGCATTTATGAGTTCTTGTCTGCTTGTTTTTTCATTGTATGCTATGATACTTTTAAATGCTGTCCAGCCAACTCTCCAGCTCTATTTAAATTGTTCTCTAAAATTTGACACATAGTCCAAATGGGTGGTCTCTGAATTCTGACTTATTAATTTCTCCTTAATCAATTTTTAATGGTCTTCTTAATTCATGCCCAAAAATTAATTCAAATGGACTGAATTTGGTTGATTCATTTAGTGCATCTCTGATTGCAAGAAATACAAATGTAACTCCCTTATCCCAATCATCTGGCTAGTCCTTACCATAAGCCCTCAACATGGTCTTTAATGCTTGATGGCATCTTTCTAGCACTCCCTGCAATTTTGGATGGTATGCAGTAGATTTGAATTGTTTTATCCCATCAAATCTACAACTATTCCCTTGAATAGTTTGTATGTGAAGTTTAATCCTTGATCTGACTGGATCTCTGTTGGTAGTCTGTATCTAGTAAAAATGTGAGTAATTCTTATACAATTCTTTTAGCTGTAATATTGTGTAATGGTACTGCCTCTGGAAATCTAGTTGATACATCCATTATTGTTAATAAGTACTTATTCCCACTTTTTGTTTGAGGAAGGGGACCTACACAATCAATCAAGATTCTAGTGAAAAGTTCCTCAATGCTGGAATAGGTATTAAAGGTGCAGGTTTTATTACTGCCTGTGGTTTTCCAATTAGCTGATATGTATGACACGTCTGGCAAAATTCAATTACATCCTTGTGTAGTCCAGGCCAGTAAAAAATGTCTTTGTATTTTAGCCTGTGTTTTCCTCACCCCTAAATGACCTCCAAGTGGCAGCACATGTGCCACTTGCAGCACCTCCTTTCTATACCCTACTGGCAAAGCAATTTAATGAATCTCTGCCCATTTCTCATCTGCTTGAATATGCGATGGTCTCCATTTCCTCATCAAGACATCATTTTTTAAGTAATATCACACAGGAATGCATTCACTCTCCTCTATATATGCCTTTTGATACAACGGTTTTAATTTCTCATCTTTCTGCTGTAAATTAACTTAGCAGAGCTAAAGATACTTGCATGTTTACCTATTTACTCCTGCTCTGTTCCACTTATCTGATCAAAAAGGTCCCTGATAAAGCTATTTCAGCTTCCTTACTTGTGGCTTTTGAACTCTTCTGCTTCAGCTTGTGCCTCTGTGATCTTGTGACCACACAATCTAGGAAGATCCCTGGATAAACACCCTGTATTTCTTCAGTTGCGTGAGTCTCCACTGACTTTTCAATTAGAGTAGACAGCATGCCTACCAGTGAATCAGCTATATTATTTGCAAGGACAAGTTGTATTCCTGGAGCTGAGAGTTTGTCCAGTACTCCTACCACAAATTCTCCACTCTTCTCTTGACACTCTAGCCTCGCTTTGCATAAGTGAGCACTTTTTGTCTCACCATGAATTCCTGTTACCAGTACGTTTTCTGACAACAGTCCTTCAGGATTACATATCTCCTCATCCTTCAGCATCACGGGCTGAGAGGATCATGTCCCGTAATATTGTAACCTCTTTACCAGCTACTCCTGGCCTATGTGAATAAACTTTACCCTTGCATGTATATTTTTTAAGCAGATCTGGCACTTCCTCCTTAACCAATCTCTGATCATCTTGTATACTCTGAGGCAGTTGCCTATCTTCCCTTGTGCTTTTTGTTACCAGTCCAACAAAACTCCCAGGCTTGTCTGGTTTTCCTACATCTGACTTTCTCCTAGCCCACCAACACTGTGATTTTGTGTGGCCCACTTTACTACAATGAAAATACCAGAGCTTTTTAAGTTCTTTGTCCCCCTCAAGGGTTTCTCTCTTACCCTGTGGTAAGTTATCCTTATGATCTACACTGAGATCGATCTTTCCATTTCTATGTGAGGATTTCTGTTTGCCCCAGTTTCTAACCCTCATGGACTGAAATTGATTCTGGAAGCCAAACTGCGTTTTATGAACCAGCTTGTAATCATCAACCACTTCAGCTGCCAACCTTGCCGTTTTAACTCTCTGCTCTTCCACATGAGTTTGTGCTGCTTCAGGCAGTGAATTTTTGAATTCCTCCAAAATAATTACCTCTCTAAGGGTATTGTAGGTTTGCTCAATTTTTAAAGCTCTTATCCATCTATCGAAATTACTCTGTTTGATCCTTTCAAACTCAATATAGGTTTGACCAGGGTCCCTTGATCTATAGGCTTCTAGTACAAGCTCATACACACTTAAAATGGCATTTTCTTCCTCCTCATACTCCCCAGATACCTCCTCTGAGAGTGATGCAAACACCTCATTAGCCCAACCCACAAGTTTTGTTTGGATCAACAAAACCCACATTGCCTTTGGCCACTGCAGTTGTTTAGCCACCTTTTCAAATGAAATGAAAGAAGGCTTCCACATCCTTCTCATCAAATTTAGGCAATGCTTAAACATACTTAAACAGTTTCTCACTAGGCTTCTGACTACCAGGGGCTTGCTCATCCTCACTGTCTTCCTCATTAAGCCTTTATCTCCAGCCTTTTAGGCTGACTTCCCTTTTTAAGTGTCAGTTTTTGAAGTTCAAACATTCTTTCTGTTTTCTCTTCTGCTGCCCTCTCCTTTTCTCTCTCTTCTACTGCTCTCTCTTTTTACTTCTCTTCTGCTTTTAATTATAATTCAAATTGTTTCAATCCTCCTGCCCTTTCCTTATTTGTTGTCTCTCAATCTAGCTGCTTTATTTGCAATTGAATTCTTGCCATCTGTATAGATCCTGATGGTTTCTCCAGCAAGTTTAAATGCTGAGCTACTGCTGTAATTATCTCTCCTTTCCACACAGAAGGAGGCAGTTCCAACTCCAGCTTGTCTGCTAATTCCTGCAGCTTGGTCTTATTCACCTTTTGCAAAACTTCCAAGTCACCACATTCACTTGCAGAAAACTTTTGGTGACTGTAAGAACCATTACTATCCCAAGCTTTGTCTACCCAACCAAACCAACACTCGAAATAAAGACACTAGCACCTACCACTCACTGTTTAAAATCCCACAAAGAGCCCCCAGTCTGTTATGGATTAGGCCAGACCACTCAAAACATTCTTAAGCAGACAGCCCAGACCATAACTTCGCAATTTGTTTCGGTAAGTGTACATGAAAATTAGTAAGTTAGCTAGGTTCACTACCAGGTTTTAAAACAGACAAAAGTTTATTCACAAAATTACACAATGAAACACAAAGAACAGAATGAAGAACCCCTACAGAACTCAGTCTATCCAAACTAGACTTAAGTATGGTGTTCCAAATATACACAACAGTCCCAATAAACAAACCCCTTACCACAGTAAAAATGGAACAAATGTTTACAGGTCGAAGTTAGAGGGCAGAAGGAGAGAGAGTTTAGCAGCCTCTCTTCACACAGTCCACTGCTGAACTCCCTAATTCATTCTGGACCGAACTGCTCAGCTAGAGAGCTGGCCATGCCCCCTTGACTTATATAGGTTACTTTTAAAAATATAAAACTTTGATCTAAAGCCTCATCTGTTTACACACAAACAAAAAGGCCTCTCATTATTCTTTTATCTCTGTACCAATCCCAGCTGTTTCGGACCCCCGGAGTGTTTTATGACATGTCTTAAACAAACCAAGGACACAGTATCCTTGAGGAAAGGAACAGCTTTTTAAAAAAAGGACCAGCTTTGTGACAATGGTCATTGGCTGGTACTTGTATGGTGTGAATGTTACTTGCCACTTATCAACTCAAATCTGGATGTTGTCCAGGCCTTCATGAATTTGAACAAGGACTGCTGAAGATACTGATCTGTGGAGGGACAAATGGTGCTCAATATTATGAAATCATCAGTAAATATCACCACTTCTGATATTCTGATGACCTGGAGCTGAGATGATTTATCCCCAACAACTACAATCCTGTATCTTTACAACTGATATGAATGCAGACAGCAGATAGTCAACATACCCACTCCTCCTCCACCACTACCAGCCCCCGCGCCCCCAAAGGTAAATTTAGCCTCAATGTCAAGCCCAGTCAATCTTACCTTCCTCTGGAAGTCAACTTTTTTGTTCATTTTTTAATCAAGTCTGCAATAAGGTGGTGCTGCCAGAACCTAAATTTAGCAAAGTGAGCAAATGCTGTTCGATAGTTATTGCTGTTGCTAAGCGAGTGCTGCTTGTTAGCACAGTTAATGACCTCTTGCAATGTTTTACTGATGATCAAGAGTAGATTAATGAAGTGGTAATTGGCTGAGTTGGATTTTTTCTGTTTCTCGTAGACAGGACATACCTGGGACATTGTCCACATTGTTGAAAAGATGCCAATGTTGTAGTTGCATTGGGCATGATTTGGAACTGCTGATGTTGTACTAGGATGTACAAAGTTAAAAATCACACAACTACATTATAGTCCAACAGCCTTATTTGAAAGCACTAGCATTCAGAGCGCTGCTCCTTCATCAGGAGGTTGTTTAAGTTTAAGTTTGATTCGGGAGACACCAAGATCTGGAGAACAAGTCTTGATTATTATTGTGGAATGTTGTCAGGGCCCACAGTCTTTGTAGTATCCAGTGTCTCCTGCCATTTCTTGATACCACGTGGAGCGAATGGATTTGGCTGAAGACAGGCATGTGTAATACTAAGGACCTCTGGAGGATACTGAAATGGATTGTCCACTCAGCACATCTGGCTGAAGATTGTTGCAAATGTTTTAGCCCTTTTTTTCCACTGATATGCTGGGATCACCCATTATTAAGGATGGGGCATTCTCCTCTATTGAGTAGTTTAATTGTCCATCACTATTCATGACTGGATGTCTACTTAGATGGCTGTCATTGTCAAGTTATGGTGAGATAGGAAGAGCTATTCACATGTCCATTGAAACTATTGTTGAGGAGTTTCTGTTTAACTTTAAAAGGTTTAATTGAATTTCAAAAAGTGTCTTGTGATTTTTTTCCTGAGATAAATACAGTCTAGTCCCAATATCAATTGAACCTGCAAGTGTAGTCATGTGACTGCTGGGATCCAATTTTCTAGGTTTCTTTGTCCATTTGAAAAACTGATTGGCTTTCTTCACATTATATGTTACACACTTGTGACACTTTATTCAAATTATTGTTGTTCACATTGAGCAAAAGTGGCCTCAGGATAGAGAATTTAAATATAATTCCGAGATTCCCTGCAATTCCATGTGCTATTTCTCTCCAAAACCTTGCAAAATCTTTGTATTTTTTATATCTTCCTTTAACTTAGCTGATTTATCTGAACTGGCCCTTTCAGACATAAATTATTTTTATTCCTTTATGGAATGTGACAGTTGCTCATAAGGCCAGCAATTATTGCTCACTCCTGACTGCCCTGGAGTAGGTGGAAGTGAGCTGACGTCTTGAATTGCTGTAGTCCTTGAGGTGTGGATACACCAGAATTTGTTTTGGAATGAAGATCCAGGAATTTCACCCAGGAATGATGATATAATTGAAATCAGAATGGTGGGTGGCTTGGAGAAGAACTTGCTGGTGGCAGTGTTCCTGGTTGCTTGTGTTCCTATGTATTGGCTGTTCATGCCATTCCAGGTGATAAGAGGTCACAGGCGAAGAAGTTGGTCAAAGGAGCCTTTGATCCTTTGATTGCACCTTGTATATGATACACAGCTGCCACTGCAGTGATGGAGAGAAGAGTCCCAATTGTATTCATAGGTTGGACATATAGAGGTGAAAGAAGTCCTGGGTGTGGGTTGCAGGCTGTACTAGGAGTCAGGCCAGACATGCTGTAGATTGCATAGAAAGCCTGCCTCAAGGTTTCAGCACTCTAGTCAATGTTTAAAAAATAAAGATGAAGGCATAAAACATCCCTCACCCTAACACATACTTCCATTGCCCACTGAAGCCCCAAACCCAATCTCCCTATCCTCCTCATTTTCCTGTGTCACCCTTTGCCCATTTACCCATCCCCATGGCCCTTTGTAACACCTGTACCACCCTATACCCATCTACCAACCCTCATATTGCATCACCCCCCTCCCACCCAACTCCATGTCTCCAATTATCCTCATGGCACCTTTAAAGCCACAATTTCAAATTGTACCTCCTACTCACAGCAAATCGTACTCTTACTTCCATCTCTTTGCTAACCTATGTGGCGTTCACGATGAGAAAACCACGCTGAAAGTTCTACTGATAATGTCACTATTGGGACAAAAGTCACTCTAATCAAAACAACAAAAATATTCGATACACTGAAATTCCTTAAATTGATCCATTGTAAAAGCAAGTATTTCACGAAGAGCTTAATCCATTAAAGGTTAGTTCCTTATATAAACAAATATTTCCAGTCAACAAGCAGTCGGAGCTGTCCATCAAAATCCTTACTTGATTGGTGCCTCATTGTAAACATGTTAGTTTGGGAAATTAGTAATGCAGCATAACTGTTATGTCTTATTTGAACAAGTATTCTAAACTGCCATCACATTTTTTAAACGTGCTATTATTGGACAGTTCCTTGACAACTACAGCAGTCTCAATGAGTTTAAGCACTTTTTATTCAAAATACCTTCCCTTCACTGGAAGTATCCCAGTTTTGGATCCAAAGTAGTACCTTAGCTCTCTACAGGGGAGACATTTAAAATATTCTCCAGCCCTCACGTCTCGGACTCCCAATATATCCCTCAACCCCACATACGCTACTTATGCCCCATAAATACCAACCCATGCAATCTAATGCCCTCTATCCATCCTTCTGAGTCCACCATATGTCCCCTACCCATCTCCATGCCCCCAGTCCACAATGCTAACTTAATGCCTACTTCCACCCATCATTCTTTTCTTCACTTGTGCTGACTCATTGAGTATGCAAAAATTACCATGCACAAAAAAATCTAGATCGATTATTACTTAAATCTAGACACTCAGCATTCCAAAATCTGACTTTAGTGATGCAGCTGGTAAATTAAATGACTGGGTGGCTCTAGGAATGAGGCATGGATAAACAATGGCAAATCCTCAATCACACCCCCAGTGGAAATTAGAAATACCAAGTTTGGGAGCAGGACTTGGGATTCCTGATTTCTTCTAGCATTTTTGCCATACAGACATTATCTACCTTGGAGAAAATTGAGCTTGAATGTTTAAGGTGCTGGATTGAGTGCCAATCAAGCAGACTGCTCTGTCCTGGAGTTCCTTGAGTGTTCCTGGATCCGCATTCATCCAGGAAAGTGAGAAGTACTCTGCCATACTTCTGACTTGTATCTTGCCAGAGATAGACAGACTTTAGGGAGTCAGGAGGTGAGTTATTCATTGCACAATTCCCATCTCAGACTTACTCTTGTAGCTGCAGTATTGATATGGCTGGTGCAGTTAGCTTTCTCGCAAACTAACAAAGTGTTGATAGTGGGGAATTCAGCAATGGCAATGCAATTATATGTCAAAAAGCAATAGTTAGATTCTCTCTTGTTGGAGATGGTCATTCCCTGGCTCAATGTATTTTCTTTGAACAACAATAATATGCTTTATAATTGATGTTTCATATACAGGTAGTTAAGGCATCTCTTGATCAAAGAAATACAAAAATGTTTACAATTGTTTCAAGCCAAACAGGTATATTTACATGAACTGAAGTGTAATTTATTTTCAATATTTTGCACTTCAACATTTAAACTTTTTTTTATCAAACAACCTTGCTTTTGATGGGGATGAAAGGAATCTTGAAGTTCAGCTCATTTCAAAGAACATGTAGTTCTGTAAAGAAAATACAAACATAGGATGGTAAAACTAACTAAAATTTTAACACTGAAATAAAGTTTGATCATAATTGCAACTTACAAGTAAGAAGGCAGCAGCCAGCAAAAGCACTTTTGCGTTTGGATTCATGTTGACTGGAACTATATTGAAAAACATGTAAGTAAATGCACCAGGATCAGTTTTCAATCAAATATCTTAACAAGAGCATAAAACATAACATACAGATCAAATGAGTCTTTTTGTTTTACCTGAACCTCCCTTACTTATCTAACTGTCAAAATAATCTTTTATTCCTTTTTTTGTCATTTATGTATTTAACTTAGTTCCAATGAAGAGTCACTGGACTTGAAGCAGATGTTGCCAGACCTGCCGAGTTTCACTAGCAATCTCTGTTTTTGATTCAGATCTCCAGCACGGGCAGTTCTTTGTTTTATTTATTTAAGTATTTAGCTTCCCTTAAGTGTATCTGTACTATCCACTTCAACAACTTGTGGAAACAAAATCCACATTCTCAATGAATAAAAGCAAAGCATTGTGAATGCTGGAGATCTGAAATAAAATGCAACGTGAAGAAACTCAACAGGTCTGGCAATGTCTGCGGAAAGAGAAGTAGAGTTTTGAATAGAATACGACTCCTCTAAAAATAAGAGTTTCTCTCTCCAGAGATGCTGCCAAACCTGCTGAGTCTCTCCAGCTTTTTGTTTTTATTCCATATCATCGTCACTCTGAGTGCAGATGCTACTTCTGAATTCACAATTTTATTTCTTAATCGGTAAATATTGATCGCCTCCAAAAAACCTTTCAGCATTGTAAAGATCTCTAAGTTTCCATCAGCCTTGTCTTTTGATTAAGTAACTCAGCCTATTCATCATTTCCGGCTATGAATATGCTGACAGTTGTGCTGGCATTCTTGGAATTTTATTATTTTGATGCCTCTACATTATTTTTATGAAATAATGGCCAGATCTGCACACAGTATTCTGAATGTAATCCAAGGTTTAGTACAATTTTTGCCTAACTTCCTACTTTTCCATTCTATATCTATAGAAACTATGTTTGATTTATTTTTAATGTCCTTCTTAAACCACATCCTTACTCAGTGGTTTTTATGTTTGTGCTCCCAGATCAACTGCTTTATCCTAGTTTGTTCCTTGTTTTCCTTGCAATAACCCCTACAAGCTCCATGGAGAATTATTAATTAATCTCCATGTGAAACTTGATGACTATGAGTTCCCTTGGAAACAGGCAATGGCCTGCCCAGCTAGAAAGCATCACTTGAGCCCTTTATAAAGCATCCCATGTATGGGGGAAAAAAAGCATCCTTGAAAGGTCAGTTAGAAATTATCAATAAAGCATTCAGCAATTGATAGTTAAAAACAGAAAAGAAAAAATGTCACAGGGATTTGGTGCTGGGAAAGTCATTTAGTTGCCTGTGATAACATCTTCAGAAATAGAAAGAAACAAAAAGCATCCCAATGCACCTGCAGAACTGTCTGTCCCAGGGTAGAAGTAGACTATGTACTCCTTGAGTAGTGGCTCTATTTTGGTGTTCAACAACAAACAATGTTCCTTTCCAGTCCTTTCAGGACTTCCTGAAATATTATGCACTTCCTTATTTTCTTCCCAAATATAATCAACTTATCTGCATTGAAACTATTTTTTCAGTATTTCAGTTCTGCAAATTTCTTAATCTCAACATTTATTTATGTGTCATTTTACAGGTCAACATTGAAAATTCCATGGTGGAAAGGGATTGTAAATTGGTATGGTATAATGGATGCAGGTATTTCCAAATCGTTAAGTCATATAGGATATGAGGACACCATTCATCTGATTTTGCCTGCAACTCTGAAGGAGCTGTCCAAGTAGTTTTATTTTGTGTTCATTCCCCATAATCTGTAATTTATCTATTTATACAATTCTCTCTTGCATGTTCCTATTATATCTGTTTCTGCTACCAACTCAAGCAGTGCATTCCAGTACATCAAACACAATTGTATATAAAAATGATAGAAATTTTCCTCTCCTGTTTATCTGCAATAATTTCAAATCTACCTCTCCTGTAGCTATAAGCCTGCCCACTACTGAAAACTGGTTTTCCTTATTTATTTCATCCAAACCTTTCAAAATTCTACTAAAACATCCTTTAAACTTTACTGCTCTAAAGAGATAATCCTAGCTTCTTTAATCTCTTCAAAAAGTTGCAGTTCTTCATCCCTGGTAACATTCTAGTAAATCTGCTCATCCATACATACCTGTGCTCAGTTCACTATGGGAGTATGAAAGTACTCAACATACCCGAACATTCAATATAAAACAGCTCTCCTTATGTTTGTTTAGGAAATATTCATTCTGTAAGGTATTGCCATTTTGTGAAATATAAATCAGCAGTATATAAATATTATCTCAGTACACTGATCAATGTTGTGAAGCAATCAAGGTCTTTCACACCAGGATATGAAATTATACTTTTACTATGCTTGCTTGTTTTGCCTTTAGCAGATATAACTTACTGAACACAGAAGATTTCTTCTATATCAATCACAATATCTTTCGAATTTACTGGAATGACATGATTTGGTATGTTAGGCATTAAAGTTCCAGCAGGAAAGTTTGCATGCCAGAAAACAAACAAGAAAATAAAGTACCCACTGGTCACTATTTTCTACCTAATCAAATAGATAGATGGGAAATTGTATGTTTTGGAGTCTGCTTGTTTCAATATATGTTCCTTAAAAGGGAACTTCTGCATTGGGAACACTAAAGAAGTAAGTTGATCTTTGTATAAGGAGTTAGCAAGCTTTATATTGGAATTATAACTGAAAACGAAGGGTCATCAATTTGAAAGGTTGGGTTGAATTTTGTAAGGGTCTGATTGATGTGAGCTATGGTGAGATTTATGCCAGGATTGGGCAGAATCATCAGCAAAGCCTATTTTGACAGCGGGAGCATTTTGGCAAGTGAGTTTCTCACTAAACAGCTGCGAGCTACCAAATAAGGGGTTTTATAACTTCTCAAAATTTACTAATGCCACGACATAACTCATCTATATTCAGCTTCCTATCATACCACAATCACTGAACAAGCTACATGTTAAGAACCTACAACATGGAAGCCAGAGCAGGATTCTGATGACTTTAGTTTGCTACTGGCTACAGAGAGCCTCTCTGTTGCTCAGCACCAAATACCATCTCAGGGCATGACTCACAGCCACCAGCCACATCCCTTGTCCACTAACATTGGCATTCAACATTTGCCAACCTCTCCTGACTGTCATGGCATCTCTTGGATCCCATTGCAGGCTGCTCAGGAAGGACAGACTTACTTTGAAGGATGTATCAGCAACTAGCTTTGAAAGGCTGCTCCAAGGACAGCTCGTGCATGGACAGGCACTTACATCTCAGGGCTGCTCACCTGCTCTCAATGCAAGCTCACTAGTACCAACCACCATTCCTGCCTTGCTTTGCCTTGTTGTGCCAACCAGCACAGTCACACAACCAGGCACAAATAGTCCTGTGAGTCTATAGTGGCTAATCGGGGGCTATGATTGGGGAGATGTCTCATCAGGGCCTGTCTGATTAGGTCATAGAGATCTACAGCACAGGAAAAAAAATCCCCTCTGCCCATTGCATCCATGCTAGTTAAAGCAACCACCTCAAGTGAATGGGCCGTGGTCAGTCTGTTAGGTCTGTCTATAGAAACTAAGAGGAAAAGAGGTTTGTTGGGGAGTAGCAATGTTTCATGCGATGGGGTGCAGATGTGTACATCTCTTTAGCAGACTGGTGGTGCTGGTATCTGGCTCTCCATTACGGCTGCTAATCTGTCCATGGAGGCAGCCAGATGATTATATGACTCACTGCACTCCTGCAGCTTCTGGGCAATGAAGGGTGGGACTAGATTGGGTTAGGATATCTGGTCAGCGTGGATGAGTTGGACCGAAGGGTCTGTTTCTGTGCTGTACATCTCTATGACTCTATGACTCTAAGACACACTTACCTGTCTGCTGCTCCTGTGCCTCCCTGTGCATTGTGCCAAAGCTCCCGATTGCTGACACCACAGAATGCTGTCCTGCCTGGAACTGAGCAGGTGTTTGGTCTCTGATCAAGAACTAGTGCACTGAAGCATTTCTTCCTCAACCAACTATGGAGTGTCACAATGAGGTCCTCACCTGATTGTGCCCTCAAATTTTCTAACACTAACGTTTCCACAACAATATCAATATCTGAGCTGGTGGAAAGTGGAAGGGACAACCTTGCTGATGCTTCCCCTGAGGCCTCCATTCTCCCTTCTCTGGAGGTCAAGGATATGGCTTATGGGGGAATCATCCATTTCTCTGCAGAGGTGGGGGAGGGGGGGCATCCCAGTAGGAGCTGAAGCCTAAAGAGAGACAGAACTGCCACTGACAATTATTACAGTTGGTGTGCAATGAGACAGTAGGATTAATGTGGGGCTTGCAGTGGAATGAAGAGTAATATTATTTCTTCAACCTGTTCAGAGATGTTATTACATATTTCCACACTGTCGGGAATCTAATCTAATCTAATCTAATCTCGAGAGCCACCTCCATGCTTACTCAGTTGGAGGAACATGGATGCCTCAGCATCTCCACAGGAGCTTTCCTGGTCTTTTCCTGCAAGAGCCAGAATTCATAGGGGATGAAGAGTCAAATGTTAGGCACCCTTCCACCCATCTGGTCCCTTTCTGTCTTAATGTGAGCTGTCTTCCCCTGGAATGAGAACAAGGAAGTGCTGGAGAGAGGTGAAAATGGCAGGTGTAGGCGGTTAAAATGTAGTGTGGTGTTCTGGACGAGAGAGTAGGCAGTGCAGAGGCCTTTGGAGGTAATGGTGTAAAAGGTTGGAGGGGAACAAGAGCCAGTGAGAGAGGATATTGTGGGCAATATTGAGAGTGATACAGTGTGATCCTTGGTGGGAGGTAGGTTAATAGCAGAGATAAGAGTGAGTGTGAGGTAGCAGAGAGGCATGTGGTACTTATCCTGGCAACTCACATCACTGCTGGCCATTCCTCTACACTGTGGAGGTGGCAATGACCTACATGCCAACCTCAGACCAGGCTGCCAGAGTTGGGTGACATGATGTCTTCTGTTATTCCTCCAGGAAGAGGATGCCCCTGATTTGCTCCACTCCCTTCACTGGGGCCTCCAGAATACGTCAGAGAATCATGGCACAATCTTCACTGTCTCCAATATGTTCAGGTGATGTCCTTGACTGAGTAGTTTCGGAATGCCAGTCCTTGTCTGGGTGCACAGCAACCTTTTAAATATGGTGCAGGTGCCAAATCTTTCAGCAGATACTTAGTGAATGGTGAGCTGCTCCAGGAATTATGTGCCGTAAATTGGGGATAGAATCAGACATGGAGATGATATTGAGGTGGGATAGGTAGTTAATAAGACACGTTTGAGAAGTTACTGTGAGAAATCTCTCTAGATTCACAGTGAAAATGCCTTCAAAAAACTAAACACAACTTGCACAGCCAAAAAAAAAATACATTACCCCAATAAAACTGTTCTCTATCTCCAGATACTGCCATACTTGAGTATTACCAGCATTTGCTGATTTAATTTCAGATTTCCAGCAACTGCAATATTTTGCTTTTGTATTAAGGTTTGATTTGAATCCTTTCGCTCAAAAGCACTAACACAAAAACACAATATTCCTTACCTAAAATATGAATGTCATTATTTTTTAATTATTAAGGGCCGTATTGCCCATCAAGTGTTCAACTACCTATGGAAGCACCATCATTCTGATTGTAATGGAATTTGTGCAATATCTTTTGCATCATTGCCTTAGTGTTGATTTTGCACTTGATTATAATCAAAGTATTGCCACTAAAGAAAACGTTGATGCAATTTCATTGCATTCTTGTATAAACACAAGGCAAAACATCAGATCAGGTGTCATGTGATAAAAATTGGAGTTTTTAAATCAATAAATGTTTAAACTTCTGTTAACTATTCCTTATTAAATGTTCTTACAGTCTACTCCAAAGTATTCATGGTCCATATTGTATTCTGAATTGTATCCTTGCCACCGTTTCCAGATTGATCCCAAATGGTTCCCAATCTTGGATGTAATCTGTAATGTTATGGACATGTTATTTACAGATGGGAATGGTAAGACTATAATTGATACCAAAGTGTCTGTTATATTGTCATAAAATTGCAACACATCTTCACATTGTTTAGCAGTATCTTGTGAACCAATACGAACCGTGACCATTTTAAAATTTGATAGTTATAAGTAATTTTAACTGCTAACAAACAAATAAATCTATTAGAAATGAAACTTTCTTATAAATGAGTGACAAAATTCCCCCCAAATTGGAGAAAACATGAAGGAAATAAACTCTGCTGCTATTTTAAATGTCTCAAACTCCAACAATTTATTATTTTTGGATTGATGATCTGAGATGGACTAATCATATTTCTGTCTTTCTTTACAGTTTAATATCTAGTTCAGCATGAGACTTCTAGACACTCATTTGATGGAGATGTTCATGGGAAGAAGGGCTCATGCCCGAAACGTCGATTCTCGTGCTCCTTGGATGCTGCCTGACCTGCTGCGCTTTTCCAGCAACACATTTTCAGCCATGGTGATTCAATGGCAATTATAATTCATGTCACTCATCAGCCCAAATCTGAATGTTGTCCACCCATGATGCAAGCAGACAATGTTAACTGCAAATGGATCTGAATACTGTAATCATCAGCAAGCATCCCTACTTTTGGTCTTATGAGACTTAGTCTGTAATAGGGAAGGTATGAGTATATTCAGAAAAATACCTTTGGCTGACTCGGTATCATTCTAATTATGTTGAGTGTTAGTACCTTAAATTCCTGGTCTGAATAACAACGGCAAGGACAACAGGAGCCATGAATTTTCATAATCCCATGTCCATTCTTATCACAGATTTCCAACAATGGTGTGAACATGCTCCATCTGAAGCCAGGGACACAAAGGAACACATTCACTTTAGGGCTCAGTACTTGTTCAGCATTCTGTAGACTAATATAACCTGGATGGATGCAAAGTCAAACTGTTTCAACAGTTGTTTATCTTTTCACCTTCCTCCAAATGCTACAGTTTATAAATAGGTATCCTTCTACAATAGATCTAAATTCCTGCATGATGAATTAATTGCTAACTCATTTTACACAGACTCCTTAATGTTGCTGCAGAGAAGTATTTTCATCCTGATTTGCTTGTGTTCGTGCATGCACGATAGGAAAACTATACAATTTCTGCAGCACTTAGTCATATCCTCATAAAATGTGATACCATTTAGCTATTAACTGTATTAAACTATCCCTGTTCTGCAGAAGTCATATCAGACAAGAAATGTCAACTCTGCTTCTGTCTGCACAGATGTTGCCAGACTAGCTGAGATTTTCCAGAATTGTCTATTTTTATTTCACTTATCTAGTATCCACAGTATTATGCTTTTCATGCTGTAAGCCAATTAATTTTATAGTAAAAATGCAGATTAGAAAGTTCTGACTTAATTATGTTTTGTATGATGAGGTGGATGCAGTAAATCAATAGGGGAAATTGATTTGATAAACTGTTTCTCTGTTTTGTGTAATAACAGCAATAATTTGTGTTTCTATAGCACCTTTAACAATGTAAAACCATTCAGGAGTATTATTAAATAGAATTTTTTGTCAGAAATATAAAGAGGCAGAGTAATTTAAAATAGGACTTTCAGAACTTAGGGTTGCGGGAGCTGGAGACATGGTTGCCACCTGTGAAGAGATTAAATTTGGGAAACTCTCAAGGCCAGAATCGGAAGATATTTCGGAGGATTGTAGGTTTGAAGGAGATACAGAGCTGCTGGAGAGCAAGACCATGGAGGGATTTGAAAGTATGGATGAGGAATTTAAAGGTGAGGCCATTGCTTAACAAGAAGTCAAAGAAGATCAGTAAGTAAAAAGGTGATGAGTGAACAGGACATAGTGCAAATTAGGATATGGTAAATAGTGTCTTGGATGAACTCAGGTTTACAAAGCGTAGCAAGTTGGAGGCCTCTTGGGAGTGCAGTGGAACACTCAAATCTAAAGCTAACAAAAGCACAACTGAGGGTTTCAGCACCAGATGATTAAGACAGGGGTAGATTTCATCAGAGTTATGAAGTGGAACTATGTTGTCTTTGTGATAGCATAAACATATCTTTGAAAGTTTGCCTCGGGATCAAATATTGTGAAACTGTCTGGTTCAACCTCACAAGGACAGAGATGGTGCTGGTGGCTAAGGAATGGAGTTTGCAACAGGGAGAGAAGCCAATAGCTTAATATTTCACTCCAGGGAAATGATAAAAGCATTTGAACCCATGATGCTGCAACTTAATTGAACTAAACAATTAGACATACAATTAGAAATATAATAATGCGTGCAATTCTGGGCTCCCTCCTATCAGAAGGATGTTATGAATCTTGAAAGGGTTCAGAAAAGTTTACAAGGATGTTACTGGGGTTGGAGGATTTGGGCTATGGGGAGAGGCTGAATAGGCTGGGGCTGTTTTCCCTGGAGCATTGGAGGCTGAAGTGTGACCTTATAGAGATTTATAAAATCATGAAGGGCATGGATAGGATAAATAGACAAGATCTTTTCCCTGTGATGGGGGAGTCCAGAACTAGAGGGCATAGGGTTAGGGCGAGAGGGGAAAGATATAAAAGGGACCTAAGGGGCAATGTTTTTATGCAGACCGTGGTGCGTATATGGAGTGAGCTGCCAGAGGAAGTGATGGTGGCTGGTGCAATTGCAGCATTTAAAAAGCATCTGGATGGGTATATGAATAGGAAAGGTTTAGAGGGATATGAGCCAAGTGCTGGCAAATGGGACTAGATTAGGTTTGGATATCTGTTCGGCATGGATGAGTTTGACCGAAGGGTCTGCTTCCATACTGTGCATCTCTATGATTCTATAATTGTCCTTGTAGTGGTTAAGATAAATAAGAGCAAAGCCTGATAAGACTTACCTCTGCTTAATTGCACCAATTTGTTCTTTCTGTGCATTGAACACATTTATCTCCATTAGGCAGCATCCACAACAGCAGGCATCTACCCGGAAAGGTCTGGCAAAGTGCAGTACCTCCTCTGATTGTAGGTTATAGATCTTTATGCAACAGGACCGAGCTGCACCACACAAGTTCAAACACAGGCAAGTAGTATCTGAAGAAGATATAGAACTGATGAAAGTTCATTAAGGGGTATAATGTTCTTTCAAATATTCAGTTAACATTGTTTTCCAGGTTTCAAATGAAAAATTTCTTATGACTCTATTTCCTACTGGAGCTGCTTTCCCTGGGTTCAGTGTTAACTCTTCAGGATTCTTAGCATGTAGTATGCATAAACTATAGCGCTTCAGTTTCCCATTGTGTTTTGGAGTGTACAACTTTCAATCCCAAAGGAACTAAAACTCACCTTTAAGAATAACCTGAAGCCAAAAGTATATCCCCAGAAAAGTTCCCAGCACAAGGAACTATTGTAATGCTATAAACAAAAGGTCTCAAATCTCGTTGACATTCTACCCTAAATTCCCTTAAATATTTGCACAATTTTCAATGTGTATTCTGTCAGATTTATTTCAATTTCCTCTTCATTCATACAACTCATTTTCATTTCTACACAGTAATTTTTTTGTCAATTCTATTGTTGTTTCACCCAAAACATTACCTTCTGATGCTATGTACAGTTGTTCACCTTTTTGAGAGGTGATAATGTATGTTCTGCCAGGGTCACAGGTAAGACCTGAAATGGAAATGGAGCAATGATAGATTATCAGCAAATGCTCCAGACTAAATATCATCACAACTTCTACATTATAATTAAGTAAAAAAATTATCAAACATAGTAAATGAAGGTTAGTCAACTTCATTTTGTATTTATTCCCAATATGCATTTTGTGGTGGTGATCTTGTCTCATAAACTTGATTGAGTTTTCTGAGGAAGTGACAAAGATCATGGATGAAGGTAGGGTAGTAGATGTTGTATACATAGACTTTACTAAAGTATTTGTCAAGGCCCCTTATGGTAAGCCGGTCCAGAAGATTAAGTCTTATGGAATCCATTGTGTACCTTGTATCTGTAGATGAAGCTTCTGTGGTGCCATGGCCTTGTTTCTGGAGAAACCAGTACCCTCACCAGTTTCCAAAATGTTGTACTAATCAGCAAGCAGGAGAAACTGAGGAGATTCCTGTATAACCTGCCTGGTTCTCCTATTCTGGGTAGCAGTCACCCTTTCCCTCTCTGCTGGCATGCTCCTAACCTGTGGTGACCACATTCTTGGATGTGCTATCCATGCAATCCTCTGCCTCGCGGATTCATGTTCGAGACTCCAGCCACTGCTCATGTTCCAAGACCAGGTGTTTAAGCCAGTGACACTGTACAGATGTGTTTGTCTATGGAAAATAGTATGTCCATGACCTCACACATGCCATGGAATGTACATTCCCCTTGACCCAGCTGACCCGTCATCTTGTAACGCTAAAACTACTTGTTACCCTAAGTATAAATATAAACATATGATTAAAATCTTACTAGTAACAACTTTATTTTGCCTATGTTAATTTAATTTTCCTTTGGTTTCCCTTATTATTTTATTTAACTTTGGCTTGATTTAACTTTACTTTCCATTTGATAGTTTTCCTTACTGAAATCTATGTAGATACTCCTTCTTGAAAAATTATCTTTTTTCTAGTATTAAGCTATTTAAACTCACTCCCTAAAAGTAGTTTCTCACCAACTAATGCACCTCAGGTTTTCCTATGATATGGCTCTTGGATTTTTAGCCTAGTTGCTGAGTAGCCCTGAGTGGATAGGTCTACCAAGATCCAGTTGTCTCTGCTCCCAGAGAGAAGATACTGAGCCTCACACTATCTTTATCCGCTGCCAGGTACAGGTTTATCCTGCAGGTCTGGGCTGTCTCCTCTGCCAGAATGTTCCTAGCCTTGTTATCCCATTGTCATCCAATCCCTTGTTCAAAAAAATCTGCCTTCGAACACTGCTAAATAAAAGATTAAAATTTTTGCTTTGCTTCTTAATCCATGCTTTCTCTAATTTTTCTTAACTCTTCTACCACACCTTGATTTGTTTTCTTTCTTTTGTGCACATTACATTAAAGCTGCTTGGTAGGTATAAACTGTTCACAATCTTGAAGACTATTATATAGAAAACTGAATGCAATTTGCAATTGAGCTTTAGATTACTTTACTTTAGATTACTTACAGTGTGGAAACAGGCCCTTTGGCCCAACAAGTCCACACCGACCCGCTGAAGCGCAACCCACCCAGACCCATTCCCCTACATTTACCCCTTTACCTAACACTACGGGCCATTTAGCATGGCCAATTCACCTAACCTGCACATTTTTGGATTGTGGGAGGAAACCGGAGCACCCAGAGCTATCTGATATTTCTCAATGGTCTAAAACTATTTAAACACTGTACGTTACTAATGCTATAAATGCATGCTGCACAAAGTAACTGATTTAAGAAAATTCTATACGCGCCTTGGTATTCAGCCTTTGCTGTGATACAAAGCTGATAGAGTTTGAAGAGTGGCTGTAATCCAAGAAATTCCTGCATGGTCCCACATCCTTTTACATCCTTCGGGAGTGAAGACGTGTGAAAACACTCTTCTGTTTTGGAATCATTAAATTGCATCTGAAAGGAACACTCTTCATTTGTGTTCTCAAAATTTCCATCAGCAATTTTCTCATCCAATACTCTTGATTTTTCTGAATTAATCCTGCTCGAGTCAAAGTGTTGCCATGTAGCACCTGAAAGTACAGTATTATCCGATAGTTCATCAGTTTGTTCATTTTTCTTTCTTTCTAGTCTACCTAAAAGATTTTCAATGTGTTTTTCCCTTTCTAAAAATCCAAAAGGGGCAGGTTGTGTGGTTACTGCAGCCATTTCTGCCTGCTTCTTCACATTTGTTTAAAAAAAACCTCTCAAACTTGCTATCAGATTACCAGAGTTACCATCACAACAGACTGGATTTTCATTGTTTTTGTAATAAAAGACTCACTCAAGCAAAAAGGCGAACTCTTCCTCAGGAGGGCAACAGCAATGTTAACAAAGCCCTTCAGAAAAGAAAGACAACATTGAATATATTAGAATAAATTGTGGGACAGAGAAAAGATTCCCAAGAAGTTCTGTTCAATTTCACAAGTCTGTGAGGTAAAGTAAGCTTGCACATTTAGTTATAGGACAATTAAGAATAAACACTGACAACAAAATTCTATGAAATTCTAAATGACAGAATATATCAGCTGTATTCTGTGCTTACCTTTAGTATTCATAAAGTTGGTCATCACTTTAGGACTGCACTGTCACAGCATTCATGCGCAATTTCCCTCAGCTCAAATATGTACTGGGGCCGCCCAGACAGGTAGATGGTTTGTGACACAGTGAATCACAAATAGGCAAAATCAGGTGGTAGAATCAGGACCAGCAGCGCAGAGACCCTACTACAGGTAAAGGACTTTCCAAGCTCTATTCAGCCAGATACCAATGCTGACGCTCAGGAGTTGTTGGCACAGAGGGCAATTCTGGAGCAGCAGGAGCAAATGCGATAGTCTATCAGCATTTTCAGTTACTCGTGCAGAATTAATGAGAAATTTCATGGCAGAATTGCCTTTATGTCTCGAGCCTTTCGCCTGGTATCTGTGTTCATGGAAAAATTGGCATTGCATATGGAGTGTCACTCTCAGTGTTCAACTGACTGCATGCTCAGAATGTACCTAGACTACACCTCCTCCCACCCTGCCCCCTGTAAAAACGCCATCCCATATTCCCAATTCCTTCGTCTCCGCTGCATCTGCTCCCAGGAGGACCAGTTCCAAAACCGTAAAACCCAGATGGCCTCCTTCTTCAAGGACCACAATTTCCCACCAGACGTAGTCGACGATGCCCTCCACCGCATCTCTTCCACTTCCCGCTCCTCCGCCCTTGAGCCCCGCCCCTCCAACCGCCACCAGGACAGAACCCCACTGGTCCTCACCTACCACCCCACCAACCTCCATGTATGACGTATCATCCGCCGTCATTTCCGCCACCTCCAAACGGACCCCACCACCAGTGATATATTTCCCTCCCCTCCCCTATCAGTGTTCTGAAAAGACCACTCCCTCCGTGACTCCCTCGTCAGGTCCACACCCCCCCACCAACCCAACCTCCACTCCCGGCACCTTCCCCTGCAACCGCAAGAAATGCAAACCTTGTGCCCACACCTCCCCCCTTACTTCCCTCCAAGGCCCCAAGGGACACTTCCATATCCGCCACAAATTCACCTGCACCTCCACACACATCATCTATTGCATCCGCTGCACCCGATGTGGCCTCCTCTATATTGGGGAGAAGGCCGTCTACTTGCGGAACGTTTCAGAGAACACCTCTGGGACACCCAACCAACCAACCCAACCACCCCATAGCCCAACACTTTAACTCCCCCTCCTACTCCTCCATCGCCAGACCATGGCAACACGACGGTTGGAGGAAGAGCGCCTCAACTTCTGCCTAGGAACCCTCCAACCACAAGGGATGAACTCAGATTTCTCCAGTTTCCTCATTTCCCCTCCCCCCCACCTTGTCTCAGTCAAATCCCTCAAACTCAGCACCGCCTTCCTAACTTGCTATCATCTTCCTGACCTCTCCGCCCCTACCCCACTCCGGCCTATCACCCTCACCTTGAGCTCCCTCCACCTATCGCATTTCCAAAGCCCCTCCCCCAAGTCCCTCCTCCCTACCTTTTATCTTAGCCTGCTGGACACACTTTCCTCATTCCTGAAGAAGGGCTTATGCCCGAAACGTCGATTCTCCTGTTCCTTGGATGCTGCCTGACCTGCTGCGCTTTTCCAGCAACACATTTTCTGCTCAGAATGTCACTTTCAACAGGATTGCCCTGGCATTTACTGCTTCATTGTTATTGCGACAATGTGCTCCCCAATGCTTGGCTGCAGGGTGATGCAGGGGGTCTGTTAGAAGGATGATGAAGAAAAGAAACGCAGAACTAGAATTAGGGGTCCTGTTCAAAATGATTCCAATCTATGCCATTGCCCAGCACCCAGCTCCACTTCAGTCAAATCCCCACATATTGTCTCCTGTCTGGGAAACTGAGTCTGCTCTTGCATGAGTGTAGGTAGAACAGCAGGACCCTCTCAGGTTGACCAAAAGCATGTGAGCAGTCAGTGCAGGTGGCCAATGCTTGCTTCTAGCAGAGATTGTACCATGTGTTGGAGAAGTAGAAAAGTGTAGGCAATGGATTTGAAGTTGCACAAGGGTGTTAGCTCTGTTACAATAATCTTCATGTTCGTGCACTGTCACATTTATGTCACCACTACATTGTCCTGTCGTGCCCATCTTTGCCTGTTATCTGCCAATTCACCTTCTATCTTGTGAAAAATGATATGACAAGAGTTAATGTCAAATAATAGGTGTCTCTGAAATGGAGGGATTGTTGTTTATAGGATGACCCTTGTCCTGGAAGACCACTGGGTTTGGAATTTGTGACCCATGTGGCAAACACTGCTTCAGTTTAGTTAAGTGCCTAACCACAATGCTACTGGTGACCTCACCACATCACGTTCCTCCTCCTATACATCCCACCCTTGCTGCTGCACTAATTTTGTAGGGTATGTAAAAGCAGTATCATTTTGGCAATCCTGTCTGCTACATAAAGATAGATACCTGTCCAGAAACCTGAATCACATTGTCATCATGAGGACTACTTGATGTATAAGAATGTGAAATAACATTGATAACAATCCTAGTCAGAAAACATTTCTTCATCTTTCCTGAACATCATTATTTGGATGCACACAAATGTCACAAACAACATCTTTGGAAGGTAGCCCTTGTCTCCAGCAAGTTAATCACTAACTCAGATCCCCTATCAAGGAGGCTGGACAGCTGCAGGATGGATCCATTGTGGCAATTCCCTGGGAATCTAGTCCATATGTGCATGATAACCTTTTAGCATTTGCCAACTAGCTGAACTTTGATAGTGTGAAAATGTTTCTGGTTTATAAAGATTCTCAGGAAAGAAATCAAGGGCTGTGATGAATTTGTCTGCCCTGCTTATCTGATGGGGGCTGCGGATCACATTCACATTCAGGCTGAAGGTGGAAATTGGTCAGTTCATGGTAATTTCAAATTTTAAAATCTGCTATCCAGTCTCAAACCTACTCACCCCATCCATTTAAAACTCCCCATAGATTCACCAAGCATCCAGTAGAAATATTAACATGGGACATATAAATGAAAAATACAATAGGTGGAATGCAAGAATTTAAAAAAGCACTTTAGATCAAGAGGTAAAGAAAGGATCCTCCAGTCGGTTGAGTTGTTCTAAGGTTTATCTAGCCGCTCCTGGGACAAAAATGAAAAATCAAGTAATTCAGGCCAGAACCAGTCCTCTCAGACTGTACTAATTGAATAAACAACCTGCACAGAACACATTTTACATTGAAAAAGAAGGCAGAAAACAATTAATTTTATTTAAACAACACTAAAATGACCCTGAATGTCAAGGGAAAATGAGTTTTTAACAAACTACTGAGAACTAGACAATTTTATATCAACAGAATTTAAAATCAGGAAAGATTCTGGCTATGCTAAAATATGAGGTTCCCTTGATTTCATGATGAGCAGCATTATACCTGGCCTCTTCAAAGACATTGTTTGTACTAAACATTGGAGAAGCTGAACTGAAAGGACAACTAATCAACAGTGAAGGAAGTCTGTACTTTGGATATTTCAACCAATTTACGTATTAAAAGCATTTTACCCATGTCCTCTTTTTGGTTAGGTGGACAAAAGGATCCAGAATTTGATTTGCAGTTCAACTTGATTTTATTAACAAAATATTCCTTATTAAGGATTTCCCAAATTCCCCAATATTTACTCTCTATCTACCTATGTATCCATCTGAAGGACATGACCTGTAACGATTTATGTGTTTGAATTGGGCCACTAGAATCTCATTCCTTTCTTACATCGGACCAGTTCTTTTTCACAAAGGTGGGTCTCGCAAGGTCTTCTCTCACTCTCTCTTTCTCTCACTCTCTCTCTCTCTCCTCTCTCTCTCCGCACGGACTCCGGACTATGTTCAGACCAACAAAATTTGGACCCAACCAGGACAACCAGTACCTACAACAAATCTGAAGCCTCCAGCATCAGACCTCCCTCCGGATCCTCCGCTCCACACTTGCAGTCATGCGCCGCTACCTACATTCCCTGCAATTAGCCCTACCCCAGCTCAGGACAACACTCTCACAGACTTGCAAAGGACCTCTCCTGTTCTTCATCCACAGAAGAATCCATATACTAAACAAACAGTTCTTCCGAGCCATATCGGAAATTAAAGACAGTAAGTACCAAAAATTTTCATGTATTTACCCCCACACTCTGGGTTCCTCAACTGTTCCAGAATCTTCCATCAGCCTCCGAAATCACTCGGGCGCCATTAACCATGCGGCCGCTGCAGCGCCCGCGGCAGTAACTGCCGCCGCGAACCATGAAGTCACTTCCGCACCCACCGACCTTGCAGCCTTCGCAATCGCCGCCCAGACAACCGCCTCCACGATTGCCAGTAAGACCATCGCTGACAGATTCGCGGCTTCCGCGGTGTCCACCACTATCGGGAACAATGCCGTCGCCACAGCCACTTCCGCCCCTTGGGTTGCCATCACCGCAGCCACTTCCACCCCCAGTGACATCACTCACCTGCACAAGGACCACTCCGCATGCGTCTCCGCACCCATGCCGATTTCCGTCACCACGCCTAACCTCGCCCCCACGCCGATCTCCGTTCGCACGCCTAACCCTGCCCCCACGCTGATCTCCGTCCCCACGCCGAACCCCACCCCGCCCCAATTCCCGCCCCCATGCCTAACCCCACCCCCACTCCCATCTCCAGCCCCACACCAGGTCCTAGCTCCTAGCTCTGCCGTGTTTTCACCATCCCTCCAGAACTACCCATCTCTGAGGATGAAAGATCAGTCCTCAGCAGAGACCTCACCTTCATTCCCTTATGCTCGCGGATTAATGAGTTCAACACGTGGTGAGACATTGAACAATTCTTCCGCTGCCTTCGCCTCCGCGCCTACTTCTTCAACCAGGATTCTTGCCCACCCTCTAACGACCCCTTCTCCCACCTCCAACACACCCCATCCACCTGAACACCCCGTGCTGGCCTCTTACCCGCCCTCGATCTCTTCATAGCCAACTGCCGCCGCGACATTAACTGCCTCAACCTCTCCACCCCTCTCACCCACTCCAACCTCTCACCCTCGGAACGTGCAGCCCTCCACTCCCTCCATTACAACCCCAACCTCACTATCAAACCGACAGACAAGGGAGGCGCGGTAGTAGTTTGGCGCACCGACCTTTACACCACTGAGGGTAAACGCCAGCTCGCGGACACCTCCTCCTACTGCCCCCTTGACCATGACTCCACCTCTCACCACCAAACCATCATCTCCCAGACCATCCATCACCTCATCACCTCAGGGGATCTCCCATCCACCGCCTCCAACCTCATAGAACAACCCCCACCGCCCGTTTCTACCTCTTGCCCAAAATCTACAAACTGACTGCCCCGGCCGACCAATTGTCTCAGCCTGCTCCTGCCCCACCAAATTCATCTCTGCATACCTCGACACGGTCCTGTCCCCCTTAGTCCAAGAACTCCCAACCTATGTCCTGGACATCACCCACGCCCTCCACCTCCTCCATGATTTTCGCTTCCCCGGTCCCCAACGCCTTATCTTCACCATGGACATCCAGTCCCTGTACACCTCCATCCCACATCACAAAGGACTCAAAGCCCTCTGCTTCTTCCTTTCCCGCCATACCAACCAGTACCCTTCCACTGACACCCTCCTTCGACTGACTGAACTGGTCCTCACTCTGAACAATTTCTCTTTCCAATCCTCCCATTTCCTCCAAACCAAAGGAGTAGCCATGTGCACCTGAATGGGCCCCTGAGGAAGGGCTTTTGCCCGAAACGTCGATTTTGCCTGTCCTTGGATGCTGCCTGAATTGCTGTGCTCTTCCAGCACCACTGATCCAGAATCTGGTTTCCAGCATCTGCAGTCATTGTTTTTACCTGGGCCCCAGCTATGCCTGCCTCTTCAGATATGTGGAACAGTCCATCTTCCGCAGCTACACTGGCACCACCCCCCACCTTTTCCTCCGCTACATCGATGACTGTATTGGCGCTGCCTCGTGCTCCCACGAGGAGGTTGAACAGTTCATCCACTTTACCAACACCTTCCACCTCAACCTCAAATTTACCTGGACCATTTCAGAATCCTCCCTCCCCTTCCTAGACCTCTCCATTTCCATCTCGGGCAACCGAATCAACACGGACATTTATTATAAACCGACTGACTCCCACAGCTACCTAGACTACACCTCCTCCTACCCTGCCCCCTGTAAAAACGCCATCCCATATTCCAAATTCTTTCGTCTCCGCCACATCTGCTCCCAGGAGGACCAGTTCCAATACCGAACAACCCAGATGGCCTCCTTCTTCAAAGACCGCAATTTCCCCCAAGATGTGATCGACGATGCTCTCCACCGCATCTCCTCCACTTCCCGTTCCTCTGCCCTTGAGCCCCGCCCCTCCAATCGCCACCAGGACAGAACCCCACTGGTCCTCACCTACCACCCCACCAACCTCCAGATACATCGTATCATCCTTCATCATTTCCACCACCTCCAAACGGACCCCACCACCAGGGATATATTTGCCTCCCCTCCCCTATTAGCGTTCCGAAAAGACCACTCCCTCCATGACTCCCTTGTCAGGTCCATACCCCCCCACCAACCCAACCTCCACTCCCGGCATCTTCCCGTGCAACCGCAAGAAATGCAAAACTTGCGCCCACACCTCCCCCCCCCTTACTTCCCTCCAAGGCCCCAAGGGAACCTTCCATATCCGCCACAATTCACCTGCACCTCCACACACATTATTTACTGCATCCGTTGCACCCGATGTGGCCTCCTCTATATTGGGGAGAACTTGCGGAACGTTTCAGAGAACACCTCTGGGACACCCGGACCAACCAACCCAACCACCCCGTGGCTCAACACTTCAACTCCCCCTCCCACTCCACCAAGGACATGCAGGTCCTTGGACTCCTCCATCGCCAGACCATAGCAACACGACGGCTGGAGGAAGAGCACCTCATCTTCCGCCTAGGAACCCTCCAACCACAAAGAATGAACTCAGATTTCTCCAGTGTCCTCTTTTCCCCTCCCCCACCTTGTCTCAGTCCCAATCCTCGAACTCAGCACCATCTTCCTAACCTGCAATCTTCTTCCAGACCTCTCCGTCCCCACCCCCACTCTGGCCTATCACCCTCACCTTAACCTCCTTCCACCTATCACATTTCCAACGCCCTTCCCCCAAGTCCCTCCTCCCTACCTTTTATCTTAGCCTGCTTGGCACACTTTCCTCATTCCTGAAGAAGGACTCATGCCCGAAATGTCGATTCTCCTGCTCCTTGGATGCTGCCTGACCTGCTGCGCTTTTCCAGCAACACATTTTCAGCTCTGATCTCCAGCATCTGCAGTCCTCACTTTCTCCTAGAAGACACCAGAACACCTGAACAATACTTTTCCAATGCACAACTCTCGGGCTGGTTGTAACTGATTCACCTTGAACCCTCGTAACCTTTTTGATCTTGGTTTCCACTGTTCTCTGTAGCTGATAGCTACTGGCTGCTATTTAACTTAGTCTGGCCAATTTTCTCTTAGGCCCGATTTCTCCAACTGTGGGTCAATTTAAAATGTCCAATTTTGGGCCTGTGATTGTTTGATCACCAGTATTTGAGATACAGCGGCTTTTGGGCGATTTGTTTTAAAAAGGGCATTGCACTAGTGTCAGGATCCTGGTGGGAATAATACACTCGAAATCTGTCCACTCTCACCCTAAACCTATGCCCTCTAGTTTGGGCTCCCTCACCCCAGGGAAAAGATCTTGTCTATTTATCCTATCCATGCCCCTCATGATTTTATAAACCTCTATAAAGGTCACCCCTCAGCCTCCGATGCTCCAGAGAAAACAGCCCCAGCCTATTCAACCTCTCCTTATAGCTCAAATTCTCCAACCCTGGCAAAATCCTTATAAATCTTTTCTGAACCCTTTCAAGTTTCACAACATCTTTCTGATAGGAAGGAGACCAGAATTGCACGCAATATTCCAACAGTGGCCAAACCAATTTCCTGTACAGCCGCAACATGACCTCTCAATTCCTGTACTCAATAAAGGAAAGCATACCAAACGCCTTCTTCACTATCCTACCTACCTGCAACTCCACTGTCAAGGAGCTATGAACCTGCATTCCAAGGTCTCTTTGTTCAGCAGCACTCCCTAGGACCTTACCATTAAGTGTATAAGTCCTGCTAAGATTTACTTTCCCAAAATGCAGCACCTCACATTTATCTAAATTAAACTCCATCTGCCACTTCTCAGCCCATTGGCCCATCTGATCAATATCCTGTTGTAGTCTGAGGTAACCTTCTTCACTGTCCACTATACCTCCAATTTTGGTGTCATCTGCAAACTTACTAACTATACCTCTTATGCTCGCATCCAAATCATTTATATAAATGATGAAAAGTAGTGGACCCAGCACCGATCCTTGTGGCACTCCACTTGTCACAGGCCTCCAGTCTGAAAAACAACCTTCCACCACCACCCTCTGTCTTCTACCTTTGAGCCAATTCTGGATCCAAATAGGTAAGGTATTTAGGAATATTATGAGTAGGAAATTTATTGACAAATAGGCACAAAGTCTATGGATCCAAGCTGGAACTACAAAGAGGATAAGAGGTGACTTCTCTCACTTTTTCTTTGGTTTTGGCAAAGGTATTACATTCTTAACTGTGGCAATCATCAATTTGGTAGTCAATCAGTTAAACTTAAGTCTTGGCTTGAATTAGAAGTTTTCCTTCTTTTTGCAAAGTTTTTGATGGTTGTTCCTTTTCCAATTTAAAAGAAAGACAGAAAGGATTAGCTTTCTATGCCTTTTTTGAAGTCTGTCCCAGGCTATTGAGTGAGGCAAAGGAGGAAATAATGGGCGTTTGCAAAAAATGTTCAATTCCTCTCTGGCCGCAGGAGAGGTGCTGGATGATTGAAGGACAGCCAGCGTGAGCAAGGGATAAGCTAGGAAACTACAAGCCAGTAAGTCTAACCTCCGTGGTGGGGAAACCTTTGGAAAGCAACTTGAGGGACAGAATTAACCTGGACTTGGACAGGCAGAGATTAATGGAGAATATTGAGCATGATTTTAAATTTTTCAAAGAGGTAACCAGATGTATGGATGAAGGCAATGTATTTGATATAGCCTACTTGGACTTCAGCAAGGTTTTTGAAAAGGTCCCACAATAAGTTCGTGGATGATAAGAAAATTAGTGAGGTGGTAGATAGTGAGGAGGGAAACCTTAGATTACAGGAGGATATAAACAATCTAGCAAAGGTGGGAAGGCTTCTGATTGGCATAGGTGCCCCGGGGAGAAGAACCCTTGCCTCTGTATCCCATGTTCATTGGCCTACAGCCCATGGCTGCCAAGCTATACATTGAGTGCAGGCCTTCCCAGCTCTATTAAATTGGAGCAGTATTGGCTAAGGTTCTTAATTGAGATTTAATTGCCTACTTCAGGGCCTCATTAAGAAGGTATTACACCCAATGCCTCCCTTGTTACCTGTAAAATCATGGCCTGGGTGAACAGGTCATGATTTTTGGGTATGTTGCCAAAAACATGGCATCCCAACTTATGAGTTCATCCACTTTTTCTCTTATTGGCAGGTTGTTATTATTTCAGGGAAGGTAGTACAAAGAAGAGATACTGTGTTGATTCTGGGAATAAGGATTTAAATTATGGAGAACTAATTTGGTTCCATTAGAAAAAAAGGATTGTTAAAGAATAATATGAATATCAAATTAATGCCTTAATGTATCGATATTATCTGGATTCACTTAACAGTGTCTGCTTGTAATATTCCATCACTTTCACAATAACTTCTAACATTTTTCCATGACCAATCCATGATTCTCCCAAAAATATCCCAATACAAAATTAAATACCTAACCACAGTCAGAGGAATATTTAAAATCTTTAACTAAGCCTTAAAAATAAATAATGGAATTCCAAAGTTGATTTTCAGTGAAATGTTACAGTATATCTTACAAGAATGCAACTAATCACAACTACACAACTACTTCCAGGTAATCATACACATCCCTCACAAGAGAATGAGTGCATCATAGTCTAGATTCTGGAAAGTATAAGCTCCTTATGATGATGATGATGATGCGAGGCAGCGTAAATCTTATTGTGTACTGGACATACTGAAGAAAATGCATCAAAGAAGTGAAGAATCTTAAACTCACAACAATAGTTTGCTCTTCCCTCACCCAAACAACTGAACTGAACTGAACGAACAGAACAACTAAGTAGAAATTTCAAGATTTTTAATATCTCAAAGTTATGTTGCTGTTTGAAGAAGAAAAGCTCAGTTCTCTGAAAATAAACTATTCTATTTTTCAAATACTAGGTTTCTCATAATCTCACTGTATTTAACAGAATATTTGTTTCTTTTATTTAAGAGTTATATTCTCCTCCTTCATCTGCATGTGGTAATCTTGGCAAAACACCTGGTCCCACATCCATTCTAACCAGATGCTAGGAGGTGCAAAGATGAACTACCCAGATGTTTCTTTTCTCACTATTTCCCCTCAAACAGGATATTTATGATTGGGATCTTCATCATTGGAATACACATTATGCTGCACCTTATCATAGTGTAATTGAATATATCTCAGCTAATTGTGTAATACATTCTGAACAGCAGAGAAAGAGATATTGACCCTGTCAAGGTATTTTGAATAATCTCACATCTGTAGCTATTCAGTAAATTCATTTGTGTTTTAATATGCTTTATTTTCAAATTCAGTTAAACTATCAAGAACATGCATGTTTACCTAATAATGGATAAGCAGGTATACTTCTACTATTAACATAACCATGCAAAGTACTATTTGGAATCACAATGAAGATGAATGCTGAAAAACACAGCACAGAAAAATGCACCCATTTGGGTTCAGGAGGACAGTTTCAGTCCTACTTGTGGAAAACATGTAAATGCAATTAATCAGAAAACTTTCCAATACTATCTGCTCCAGATCCTGCATTTCAGTTTTAACTTACTCTTCTGAGCAGATGTCAAGACACCTGCCTGGGACTAATAAAAAGTAGGCTACTTTTTAAAGAATTTTATTCTGTAAGTGCCAGAATGTACAACTGGTTGAATCAAATTATAACATTGTTCTTAACATATATTTGAAATAAAAGGTAACACGATTAAGCAAGGAATAATGCATAATTTAATATTATGTGTAATACAACTGAAGCAAACATTTATACAATGCAAAATAGAAATTATTAATGCATAATTATACAAGAAGTTTTCAAAACTAATGATAATACTGTGTACAGATTATGAAATAGCCCAGTATCAGCTATTTGATTCACTTCGAGGGATTGAAATTTGTGGGATACGGTGTTTACTTTGGCTGGAGTGAATGTCATAAAAATACTTCTCACATCTTGTACATACGTGAATTTGTTCATATTGATAAATGTATTGCATGTTATACACATGGTCACGTACACTGCAACTGTTGACATATCTGGGGATAATAATTGTGGAATAATGTCAAACCAGCAACTTTAAATACTGTGCACTCCAGGACATTTTAAAAACATAAGCAGACATTTTCATTTTAAATGTTCTGAGAAAGCAATGCTCACAGCTATATTCTTATGTCTGGAATAAGATACCTTGTACATGCAAACCTCAATTTCTGCCTTTTGGAAATTATTTGCAGCCCAATGCATAACTATGGAACTGCAGCTGTACATTACAATAGATTATTATTATAGCCAAAGATTCAGCAACATCAATATTATAAGCTGGTCAGAAAATAAACAGCTGATTTCAACGTTTTCCATCATTTTCATCATTCTCATTTATTATATCACAAACAGATTAAAACTAACTTTAATAGATATTCATATATATATTTAATAACTAGTTAACTAAAAAAAAGTCTAACAAGGATGGCTCTTCTAATCAGGACCCAGCAGAACCTTCCAGAAGCTTCCCAGAAGTCAATGTCAGCCAGACAATGAAGTCCATGTACTTCTTGATGAAATGGGAATGCTAGCAGTTTCCTTATAACCTGCTACAGTGATAATTTTATCCATGAAAAAAAATCCCTGCACAATAGAATTGGAAGTTGCACCTACTCTGTAACAGAATGTAAAAGGACTTAACACTTAACCTCTGAGATGGGCCATAGAGACTTGGTTATCTGTAATGCAAGCTTTTGTCTGAATAGTAACTATTTACTCCCCATTTCCCAGGCAGATTGGTCAGATAACTTCCATCAGCTGAACCCAACTGCTTTTTAATCTTACAATTTTGAAATAGCAATCAATTAAGGTGTTAGTGCTACTCCATACAACATCTACTGACAATATCAAAGCCCTCAACTCTGAGTTACATAGCGAAAAAAAATCTCTCCTATAAAACGTCTGCAACTTGTGGTGTCTCTCTGCAAGCAATCAACTTTCTTTCATCTAAACAATGGAGAACAAGTTATGTTTTCATAATGTTTCTGAAAAGCTAGACTTTTTTAAAGAAAAGAAACTGCCTAAAAGTCCTGACCAACAGCAAGCCAATCAACCACAAAGGAATTCCAGACTGCTAACTCCAGCTTTGATTTTTTGGATTCTATCTCAAAAGCAAGGTCATTGCTAAATTGATATGCCTCTATTTTATATTGAATTTATTGCTAATCGAATGAATGTATTCATCCTCTTCAATTCAATATCTCCCATTATATGACTCAAAGCATATATTGTGAATTATTATAAACCTCCCCACCACCTTACCTGCCCTATGTGTAAGAGTTACATTGTACTTTGTTCAAAAACTGCATGCATTCATGTAGAACTCTGAGCTCAAAAACTGCATGAATTTATGTAAAACTCCGTTATCTCACTTTTTAGATTAGAATCAATCTAAACATCATGGCATAGACAGAGAACACAGGGGGCCAACACCTTCAACATATTGTCTAGCTATCACCATTGTTAACAGCTAACCCGAGAATGCAAATCTTTTAAAAAAGGTTTTGTGATTTACACATGAAAGAAGTGAAACTATCACTGTATTCTAACAAATGAAAGGCTTAACAGACAATCAATTTTTCAATATATAATTTCAGTTACATCACACTGTAAATTTTTGCTATAAATTCTGTGTGTTAGGATTGAGCCCTCCACTATCACCTGATGAAGGAGCATCGCTCTGAAAGCTAGTGTGCTTCCAATTAAACCTGTTGGACTATACCTGGTGTTGTGTGATTTTTAACTTCATACACTCCAGTCCAACACCAGCATCTCCAAATTATGTGTAAGAGTGTGTGATATAAACCGGGTTGATTTTACATTAGAATTGCTGCAGTCCTTACAAAGTCAGAATCTACAAATAGCAGGAGTCAGGGAAATATACTACAACTGTATGAAAAAGGGGGAAAAATCACAATCTGCTTACAGACAGGTGGTGAGAGTAGGGAGAGAAATTTACTTTTAAAACTCACCGTCTGTCTGTGAGAACATCAATGTATGTCTGTATGCATTATGGTATGCACACACAATTGCATTTTATACATTTATTTCATGTTTATATATATAGATTTGTATGCTATGTTTTCCAACTTTGTATACATTACCATGGCTTGTATGTGTATAATGGGGATGGGAAGAGTGAGTGGATAATGACCAATGGGGGTAAATGGAGTAGTATCTTCTGTGATATCCTGTAGTTCATGGACACTTGAAAGCTACAAACATCGTGGGCGATCTGCTGAATATTCAAAGGGATCACCTTCAAATGGTAATGGGGGAGGGTGATTAAGGTTTCCCATCAAAAATATGGTAAATGTTGCACAAACCATGATTGGAGTTATGATGAACATACAAAGCCTGTCTAATGTGTGGGCCACACGATTCCAGTTGTCAACTTCCTGAAACACAAAAGCAAAATGTTTCAAGTCTAGAGCATTTTTTGAAGTTTCTCTGTGTACTAATGTATCATTCTGTGTGAGTGAATCAAATGATCACATTATTCTCAAAGCATACTTCAGTTAAAATATGTTAAAAGCTAAAATATCCAAGCAATAAATTACATTTTAAATGATGTGTTATTGTCATTTCCATAAATGAAACATAATGAAAGCAAACATTCTCACAGTGCCACCAACATGTATATAATTTTATGAAATAATAATGTCAAGGAATTTCAAATCTAAATTTGATTCACTATTTTCATGTAATTGTCCATTGTGAATAAACTTTGAACTGATTGAATTTCCTAAAAATCTACTTCATTAATCAACAGCAAGTTCTGTTCCTATATATTGTGTATGCTCCTAATGCCACCATTAAAGAAACCTACCATGATCCTTCTGTATGTGCACAGTTGCACCGTGATGTCATTCCATTAGTGTAAAAGTTCTTACGCACTTTTAGAAAGTTGAAAACCGCAAGTAGTATTTTATTTTATCTTAAGTCCATGATGTCTGGTTACAGGTGAGATCAGAGCTGAAAATGTGTTGCTGGAAAAGCGCAGCAGGTCAGGCAGCATCCAGGGAACAGGAGAATCGACGTTTCGGGCATAAGCCCTTCTTCAGGAATGAGGAAAGTTTGTCCAGCAGGCTAAGATAAAAGGTAGGGAGGAGGGACTTGGGGGAGGGGCGTCGGATGCCAAAGGTAGCCCTAGACCAATGTAACATCATTATTAATAGTGGCTAAAGCACAATGTACGCTGACCATCAGAAGTCGCTACTCCAAGATTCTTAAATTGGGATTAAATTTAAAATAATTACTTTGTTGCAGCTGGCTATTGCTTGACCTATTCATAGTTTTGCAAAACACAGATAAAATCAACTTTAATATTAACTTTTTTTTCCAAGGATCTTATCAGGTATGATCAGTTATTCACGTTGACTGGATTCCTTTTAACTGTGGAACAAATAATAGTTATTTCTAGATCAAATGTAGAATTAGATGATTTGTTTGACAAATATCACTTTGCTGTTGGATGTGAATTTAGAAGTAATATTCTGATTTTTTGCATAAACTATTGTTGACATTGGCCGCACATGCTTTTAACATGGAAAGCATTCCAAGGGGCCCTATAGAGACTGATCAAACAAAAATTGACATCTACCCATAAAAAGAAAGGCACCATATGTCTTAAAGTCATTTACAGCTAATTAATTAGTTCTGAAATTGTCAGTGTCATAAATATTGAACTATCATCAGTGTTACAACATGAAGACAGCAAAATTAAATCAGCTTCCCTATATCTGTATTTGCAACACTGTAAAATTAAAACTTTGAATGACCCTTAAACTTTCCCCCAATGATTACAAACAATTTTTTAAATAACTAGTACTAGACTTTGTGAATAACTGTTCGCAAGACAAAGCTTTTTACTGTGCCTCGGTACACGTGACAATAAATTTAATTCAATTCATTTCAATTGAACAAAATAATTGACAATTTATGAATAATACTGCAACTTTAGCAGAGTAAAGTTAAACAACAAAATAATCTAATTAATGTCTATGATTTAAACCCAATCTTCTTTGATTCTAGATCCCATTCACACAAAGACGGACGTATAAACAAACACAATTAAGAGATTCATCAAAAGAAAAATTAAATAAGATTTAACAGGCCAGTTAAGCAGACTCCACAATCCATAACATCACATGGAATTGCATCTCGCTTGGTTTATGAAGATGCCAATGCATGCAACAATCTTCCAGTGGGCTCCAAGGAATATTCACTTAATAATTAAAACTGCGATTCAATTCATCAAACATTCAGTAAATTAACAATGGGAGAACAACCAGGGAGCAATCAAACTTCCATCCTGCAACATACACAGGTGCAATATTTTTGATTTAAACACAGCTCAAAAGTGAGTTCAAACTTTTTTTTCTTTCTGTTTGTTCCTCATTCTGTTTATTAGACTGATTGGCACTATAACTCCCTATGAGGCCCCAGCTAATATTCAGACAGCTGATATCTGTTTGAACATAATGCTTGTCTGGAACCAAATGTCTTGAGTACTTGAACAAAAAGCAACCTGCAATTAATTTATAGGCTTGACCTAATGAACATATAATCATTTGTTCTCTTTTTATTAAAATAAGCTGCTGTTCACAGTCCTAAGGTCACCTTTAGCTCTCAGTTTGAAGTTCACAGTTCCAAATCAAAACAACTAAAAATTAAAATCAAAAAATGAAGAATTCAATGTCACTTTAGTATTGTAGGAAATAGGCTAACAAAACTATATGCAATAAATTCCCACAAATAGCAAGATGCTATTAACTATATTAATTAGCTCTATATTGCATTTCTCGTGCAATATATGACATTCAATTTGCCTTCCTAATCACATGCTGTACCAACAATCAAACGTTTTTGTGATTTATGTATGAGAAGACCAAGATCCTCTATACTCAGAGTTTGGCAATCTTTTCACACTTAAATAATATGATTTTTTAAAATTCTTTTTGCCAAGGTGGACAAGTTCACATTTTACTGTATTCTGTCAGTGAACTTTTTTCTAGGCCTCTTGACAGTATTTCAATCCTCTTCACAACTTACTTACCTGCCTATCTTTGTCATCCAGAAATTTAACAGCCGTACATTTGGTCGCTTCATACAAGTCACTGATGTGGAATATAAATAGTTGGATCCATAGCATTAACCCCTCCACTAATTATATCTCACTAATTTGAAAATAATTCATTTATACCTACTCTTTGACTTCTGTTAACCAACTAATCATCTATATTTATTAGTATGCTACTCCCTGCAATATAAGCTCATAGTTTGCACAGTAATTTTTGTTTTGGCAAATTTTCAAGTGGAAATTGAAGTACACTACATACATAAGTTCCTCTTTATCCACATTTCACTTTCACACAGAACTCCATCAAATTTCTCAAACATGATTTTCCTCTCATATAATCACATCGTGTTTGCCTGTTTGTTTCAAGATTTTCAAAGTGTCCTATTAATAATCTTTCTAACAATAAATAATAAATTCCCTACAACAGACATTAGGCTAACTGGCCTGCAATTCTCTGCTTTCTGTCTCTTCAGATTCTACAATGGAGCAGTTGCACTCAGTATTTTCCAACCTGATGGAACATTTTCCGAATCTAAGGAAGCTTATGATATTAAAATGGAAAAAGGTGTGAATGTATCACTTTGTTTCAAGTTAAAGAGAAAGTAAGAAGGATAGTTCTCTGCTGTTTAGGGTCATAGAGATAAGATGAATGAGGAGATTAAAAGCCTTGAGAATAATCAAGAGCTTTATTGTGACAATTTGAAGACATTTAAGCCTTCAAACAATTTAAAAGTGCAGCAGCTTTTCTTTTTAAATTTAAAAAAAAGGAAAAAATCTGCATACGAATTAAAAATTCAGGAACAAAAGGCTGAACAATAGCTCAGGAGAAATCCAAATTTGAGAATAACATCACGGAGATGAAGCCTTTCAGCTCAGTAGGATGAATGAAGAGGTGAAAGAATAAGAAGGAATACAAGGTAAACTACCAGCATTACAAGGCAATCAGTTTTTGGAAAGATCTGGACAAAAGTGCATACTAGGCAAATCAGACTTTCTACAGGCAGATACCAAAACATTGGCTTGAGATAAAACAATGCTAGATGAAGTTGCAGACTTGCAGAACAGGTGGAGATTTACAGCACAAGCAAGGAGCTGCAAAACATCTCTGAGATTGACAGGCAGGGAGGGATCTCATGGAAACTATAGAACTCTATCAGGATTGGACGGGTAATACAGGAAGGGAGTTTCTGATAAGCAAGGAGTCCAGAACCAGGGATCATAGTCTAAGGATGTAGTGTAGGCCATTTAGGACTGAAATGAGGAGAAATTTCTTCACCCAGAGAGTGATGAGCCTGTGGAATTCTCTGCCACAGAAAGTGGTGGAGGCCAAAACATTGAGAGAGTTAGATATAGTTCTTAGAGCTAAAGGAATCAATGATTATGTTAGAAAGCGGAGTTGGATGAGCAGCTATGATCATACTGAATGGTGGAGCAGGCTCAAAAGGCTGAAAGGACTACTTTCTACTCCTAATAGTTCCGAAATATATGCCAGTAGTGATGCTCTAGTGAAAGGACTCAAGTGGGGCATTGGTGAAACCAAAAAACAACTGAAGCAACAAATGGAAGAGGTGAGGATTCCAAGGAAAAAAAAACTTGACAAACAGGAACAATAGAAATTATTATAGGTAACTATTGAAATGAATGTCACCGCTAGGCAAAGGCGTCATTGCTCGATCTGGACATGTCAGTAAACTACCTACACACGATTGAGACTTATAGCTCACTTATTGTAAATAGTTACACTTTCTTTTGTAAAGCAAGGAGATGTTGAATATATTTCCTTGCCTTTCAAAGATTTTATGTCTAAGGACTCCAGGTGCTGTGCTACTCCCCCTACCAGCCAGTTTGACTGAGAGTGCATCAGGACTGAAACTATAAGGATCATTTTATAACTTGTAATTTAGAGAAGGTTGATGGCACCCCCAAAATGTTCTCAGTACATATGCAAAATGTGCATGCACAGTACCCCTGCCAGTACTGACCTCACTAATATTTATTGTGAATATTTGGGTGCCACCATATTATTTTACTGGCAGAGTGTTTCACAAAGTGTACATGTGCAGAACATTCCACATATGCAAATATGAACCTTTCAGGGATGTCAGAAGATACAGTCTGTATTTTATTATTTTAAATCAACTTGCCATGGAATAAACTAATCGCTGATTCTTAAGCCAATATTATTAATATGGCAAACACAATCCCCGAAACATTGCTCTGTGCAATTTAATCCATTGTTATGGTTTTTCCTGTAGATCATTACAATAAACTTTTATTATTCGCTGGGTATCACTTTTTCTTCAGTGAGTAGATATTGGTCCCACAACAAATAATGATTCAAATAAATAACAAAAGATTATCAAAGTCAAATGTTAATTCTGTTCCTTTTTCCATAGATATTGCCCGAACTTCAGAACTTTTCTACCGTTTTCTGTTCACATTTCAGATTTCAGGAATGTGTTTTTTTTGCTGTGATAATTGAGTTTGGTGTATATTGTAGCTAATCCTTTCTCTTTCAAAGTCATCTTCAAACTTCAGAAACAAAAACAGAAATTGCTGGAAAAGCTCAGCAGTTCTGGCAGCATGTGTGGAGAGAAATCAGAGTTAATATTTCAAGTTGAGTGACCTTTACACCTTTTTCGTTATGTATCCCCACTCTCTCTCTCCATTTATTCACTGTTTCCCATCATCCTGTAATGCCTTTGAAATCAATTCCCATCTGTGAGAATATTATTAAAATTTCACTTCTAAGTGCAAGAGAGATCAATTGAAGAAAGGTTTGATTACTGCATGACTTTCTAGTTCATCAGACCTTACCTCATCATAGTCATTCTTTTCCTTAATGTGTTTCACAATGAAGTTCGCCCCATCGATGCCTGACTTGAGCTCGGCATACAGCTGGTCTGGAATATTTTCATTATCATTATGACTGCTTTTTAGACCTGGTTTAAAAATGAATTTTTTTGTTGTTGGAAAGGATTTCTAAATAAAATTCCTTTCTCTTAGTTAGGCTAATTCATACACAAAACACGTAAGAAAATCAAATCCAGCCTCTCCCATTTACCCTGATAATTAAGTTGAAGAAAGGGAGTTTAAATTTAAGAGAACTTTTCTGACATTAGTCAAATTCATTTTAAAATATTTTCATAAATTACAACCTTATTTTAATTTGAAAGCTGGATCTTATAACTAAGAACATTATGCTTCATTCTTATCAGCTCATAATCTTTCTACAATTCTGCAAGTAAACAAAATAACTGGCAATTTTTTTATCAAAGTTGTAAAGCAGTTAATTCAGAATCAAAATCCATGTTTTGAAATTGAAATTCAAAGGATTCAAATTGACAATGCAAATTAGTTTTTGATGTTTTGATTATATATTCTATGCCAATTTTTGTTTTCTCTGTTCAAGGCAGAAACTCAACCAAGGAAATCTCTGATGTCTGAAAGTATCAAAGAGCTAAACTTTACAGAATCATGTAAACCGTTGATGGTTTATTTAATTAGAATGGGATGGAATCTGACTCATTTATCCATGTAATTTCAATACTGGGGATGCTCACTAATTGCTGGAGTGGCCCGTGTCTTCAAGCCATGTCGTTCAGATTGTTTCTCGAACATAAGTTCACTCCTGGATTTGATAGTGAAATATTCTTGTGCTTTGATAATGTATCCAAGGGAGCTGCTGCGTCGCTGCAACACACCGTTTTCCCATGGAGGCGAGACACTGTCATTGGGTTGGGACATGAGCAGGATCCGTGGGAGTTTTTCCAAAAACAGCTAGGAAATCAAAGTAGAATTATACAGATAACTGTTTTTAACTGAAATCACTTGATTGAAATGATAAACATGTTATCACATGCAACGTAAGGTGCAAATTTATTTAACCTGTATATTACATTTACTGATCTCTGACTAATTTTAATGTTCACCAAGGTATACTGACAATGCATATTGATGCTTTAGTGTACTTTGCTTTCCAGTTGAAAGGTACCAGTTTTACATCAGAATTTTCCATCCTGCAAATTCCAAAGGCTGGACTGCCTGGGTTAGAAGGAAGTTAAAGATAAATATTTCCGCACAGAAAAGACAGGAGAGAAAATCAATTGAGCATTATGCCACTGCAGCATGCTTTGAGTGACTGGTTCAAGAGAAATCCTACCATAAGCCTGGAAATAGACACACTGACAATCTCTTTGTTGGGAAATGAAGCATAAAAGCAAAATAAAAATGATTTCAACTTGAAACTTTCGACCAAGGCTTTCCTTGATGAACAACTGAGACTATACAATGAGCAATGACTTCTACAGGACAAAATATTCCAAGTTTAGTTCCCAATTTATGTTTGATCTGAGCAGAAAAAGGCAGTTGACCTCATTCATATTGAGTTTAAGTGGGGAAAATGTGGTCCTTCAATCTCACCCAATTGTGAGCCAGGAGCTCCATTGGAAAGTATACATGTATAGTTGATAGGTGAAAACAGGACTGGATATGCCCTGTAGAAGCCTGCCCTCTCTGTTGCCTGTGAAACTGAAAAATGGCCATTTGTTTGGCAGCGCAAAGGCCATTGGAGCCCTCGGAGCTAATACCAAGGAGAGATCTATTGTTTTGAGGAGAGGACAATCAATGGAGTAATAAAAACTAAACTCTTCCTTTTGGTGTTATATGCCTCAGAAGGTTCAAAACAGATTCCAGTGAAATCAGTTAGTACGACAGATGCAATTCAAGGCTTGGTGGTACTGAAGACCTCAGTGTAGTTTCTCAGCATTATATTTTCTGCTTCTTTCCGCCAGTGGGTCACCAAGATATTTTCATTCTGTACTGGGCCAAACAGAATTATTGAATCCACCTGAGTCCATCTAATCCTGATTGCTTTCTCCTGTGCCACTTTAATGTCAGATTGAGGAATTCTGACCTGTACATTTCTACTTTACAAAATAGTTTCGGATAGACATTGTTTTAATAGTCTGTTGATGTCAGAGTTTTTAGTGTTTCATTTTAATTCATTTTTTCAAACTGAAGCAAGGAGTCATAGAAATGTACAGCACGGAAACAGACCCTACGGTCCAACTTGTCCATGCTGACCAGATATCCCACCCCAATCTAGTCCCACCTGCCAGCATCCAGCCCATATTCCTCCAAACCCTTCCTATTCATATACTCATCCAGTTGCCTTTTAAATGCTGTAATTGTACCAACCTCCACCACTTCCTCTGGCAGCACATTCCGTACATGCACCACCCTCTGCGTGAAAACGTTGCCCCTTAAATTTCATTTATATCTTTCCCCTCTCACCCTAAACCTATGCCCTCTAGTTCAGGACTCCCTCATCCCAGGGAAAAGACCTTGTCTATTTATCCTATCCATGCCCCTCATGATTTTATAAACCTCTATAAGGTCACCCCTCAGCCTCTGATACTCCAGAGAAAACAGCCCCAGCCGATTCAACCTCTCCTTATAGCTCAAATCCTCCAACTCTGGCAAAATCCTTACAAATCTTTTCTGAACCCTTTCAAGTTTCACAACATCTTTCTGATCGGAAGGAAATCAGAATTGCACACAATATTCCAACAGTGGCCTAACCAATGTCCTGTACAGCCACAACATGACATCCCAACTCCTGTATTCAATACTCTGACCAATAAAGGAAAGCATACCAAACGCCTTCTTCACTATCCTAACTACCTGGGACTCCACTTTCAAGGAGCTATGAACCTGCACTCCAAGGTCTCTTTGTTCAGCAACACTCCCTAGGACCTTACCATTAAGTGTATAAGTCCTGCTAAGATTTGCTTTCCCAAAATGCAGCACCTCGCATTTATCTGAATTAAACTCCATCTGCCACTTCTCAGCCCATTGGCCCATCTGGTCCAGATCCTGTTGTAATCTGAGGTAACCCTCTTCGCTGTCCACTACACCTCCAATTTTGGTGTCATCTGCAAACTTACTAACTATACGGCACGGTGGCACAGTGGTTAGCACTGCTGCCTCACAGCGCCAGAGACCCGGGTTCAATTCCCGCCTCAGGCGACTGACTGTGTGGAGTTTGCACATTCTCCCCGTGTCTGCGTGGGTTTCCTCTGGGTGCTCCGGTTTCCTCCCACATTCCAAAAATGTGCAGGTTAGGTGAATTGGCCAGGCTAAATTGAGGAGAAAGTGAGGTCTGCAGGTGCTGGAGATCAGAGATGGAAATGTGTTGCTGGAAAAGCGCAGCAGGTCAGGCAGCATCTAGGAACAGGAGAATTGACGTTTTGGGCATTAGCCCTTCTTCAGGAATGAGGAAAGTTGGTCCAGCAGGCTAAGATAAAAGATAGGGAGGAGGGACTTGGGGGAGGGGCGTCGGAAATGTGATAGGTGGAAAGAGGTCAAGGTGAGAGTGATAGGTCAGACTGGGGTGGGGGCGGAGAGGTCGGGAAGAAGATTGCAGGTTAGGAAGGTGGTGCTGAAGTTGATGGATTTGACTGAGACAGGCTGGGGGGAGGGGAAATGAGGAAACTGGTGAAATCCGAGTTCATCCCTTGTGGTTGGAGGGTTCCTAGCCGGAAGATGAGGCGTTCTTCCTCCTCGTTTCGCTGTGGTCTGACGATGGAGGAGTCCAAAGACCTGCATATCCTTGGTGGAGTGGGAGGGGGAATTGAAATGTTGAGCTACAGAGTGGTTGGGTTGGTTGGTCCGGGTGTCCCAGAGGTGTTCTCTGAAACGTTCCGCAAGTAGGCGGCCTGTCTCCCCAATATAGAGGAGGCCACATCGGGTGCAAAGGATGCAATAGATGATATGTGTGGAGGTACAGGTGAATCTGTGGCAGATATGGAAGTTTCCTTTGGGGCCTTGGAGGGAGGTGAGGGGGGAGGTGTGGGCGCAAGTCTTGCACCTCCTGCGGTTGCAGGGGAAGGTGCCGGGAGTGGAGGTTGGGTTGGTGGGGGGTGTGGATCTGACGAGGGAGTCACGGAGGGAGTGGTCTTTACGGAATGCTGATAGGGGAGGGGAGGGAAATATATCTTTGGTGGTGGGGTCCGTTTGGAGGTGGCGGAAATGGCGGCGGATGATGCGCTGTACATGGAGGTTAGTGGGGTGGTAGGTGAGGACCAGTGGGGTTCTGTCCTGGTGGCGGTTGGAGGGGCGGGGTTCAAGGGCGGAGGATCGGGAAGTGGAAGAGATGCGGTGGAGGGCATCGTCGACTTCGTCGGGGGGGAAATTGCGGTCCTTGAAGAAGGAGGCCATCTGGGATGTGCGTTTTTGGAACTGGTCCTCCTGGGAGCAGATGCGGCGGAGTCGAAGGAATTGGGAGAATGGGATGGTGTTTTTACAGGGGGCAGGATGGGAGGAGGTGTAGTCCAGGTAGCTGTGGGAGTCGGTTGGTTTGTAGTAGATGTCCGTGTTGATTCGGTCGCCTGAGATAGAAATAGAAAGGTCGAGGAAGGGGAGGGAGGAATCTGAGACTGTCCAGGTGAATTTGAGGTTGAGGTGGAAGGTGTTGGTGAAGTGGATGAACTGTTCAACCTCTTCGTGGGAGCACGAGGCGGCGCCGATACAGTCATCGATGTAGCGGAGGAAAAGGTGGGGGGTGGGGCCAGTGTAGTTGCGGAAGATGGATTGTTCCACATATCCTACGAAGAGGCAGGCATAGCTGGGGCCCATGTGGCTGCCCATGGCTACTCCTTTCGTTTGGAGGAAGTGGGAGGATTGGAAAGAGAAGTTGTTCAGGGTGAGGACCAGTTCAGTCAGTCGAAGGAGGGTGTCTGTGGAAGGGTACTGGTCGGTACGGCGGGAGAGAAAGAAGCGGAGGGCTTTGAGTCCTTCATGATGGGGGATGGAGGTGTACAGGGGCTGGATGTCCATGGAGAAAATAAGGCATTGGGGACCGGGGAAGCGAAAATCATGGAGCAGGTGGAGGGCATGGGTGGTGTCCCGAACGTAGGTGGGGAGTTCTTGGACTAAGGGGGCCAGGACGGTGTCAAGGTATGCGGAGATGAGTTCGGTGGGGCAGGAGCAGGCGGAGACAATGGGTCGGCCGGGGCAGTCAGGTTTGTGGATTTTGGGCAGGAGGTAGAAGCGGGAGGTGCGGGGTTGTGGGACTATGAGGTTGGAGGCGGTGGATGGGAGATCCCCCGAGGTGATGAGGTTATGGACGGTCTGGGAGATGATGGTTTGGTGGTGGGGGGTGGGGTCATGGTCAAAGGGGCAGTAGGAGGAGGTATCTGCGAGCTGGCGTTTGGCCTCAGCGGTGTAGAGGTCGGTGCGCCAAACTACTACCGCGCCTCCCTTGTCTGCTGGTTTGATAGTGAGGTTGGGGTTGCAACGGAGTGAGTGGAGGGCTGCGCGTTCCGAGGGTGAGAGGTTGGAGTGGGTGAGAGGGGTGGGGGAGTTCAGTGGCGGTTAATATCGCGGCGGCAGTTGGCTATGCAGAGGTCGAGGGCAGGTAGGAGGCCAGCACGGGGTGTCCAGGTGGATGGGGTGTGTTGGAGGCGGGAGAAGGGGTCGTCAGAGGGTGGGCGGGAGTCTTGGTTAAAGAAGTAGGCGCGGAGGCGAAGGCGGCGGAAGAATTGTTCGATGTCATGCCGCGTGTTGAATTCATCAATCCGGGAGCGTAGGGGAATGAAGGTGAGGCCTCTGCTGAGGACTGATCTTTCATCCTCAGAGAGGGGTAGGTCTGGAGGGATGGTGAAAACACGGCAGGGCTGGGAGCTAGGACCTGGTGTGGGGCTGGAGCTGAGTGTGGGGGCGGGGTTAGGTCTGGGGGCGGGGTCGGGCGTGGTGATGGCGATAGGCTAAATTGACCGTAGAGTTAGGTAAGGGGTAAATGTAGGGGTATGGGTGGGTTGCGCTTCGGCGGGTCGGTGTGGACTTGTTGGGCTGAAGGGCCTGTTTCCACACTGTAACGTAATCTAATCTAATCTATACCTCTTATGCTCGCATCCAAATCATTTATGGAAATGACAAAATCAGCGCCCAGCACTGATCCTTGTGGCACTCCACTGGTCACAGGCCTCCAGTCTGAAAAACAACCCTTCACCACTACCCTCTGTCTTCCACCTTTGAGCCAGTTCTGTATCCAAATCCCTGTATTCCATGAGATCTAACCTTGCTAATCAGTCTCCCATGGGGAACCTTGTCGAACGCCTTACTGAAGTCCATATCTACTGCTCACATCTACTGCTCTGCCCTCATCAATCTTTTTTGTTACTTCTTCAAAAGACTCAATCAAGTTTGTGAGACATGATTTCCCACGCACAAAGCCATGTTGACTATCCCTAATCAGTCCTTGCCTTTCTAAATACATGTACATCCTGTCCCTCGGGATTCTCTCCGACAACTTACCCACCACCGACATCAGGCTCACTGGTTCCAGGTAGTTAGGATAGTGAAGAAGGTGTTTGGTATGCTTTCCTTTATTCGTCAGAGTATTGAGTACAGGAGTCGGGATGTCATGTTGTACAGGACATTGGTTAGGCCACTGTTGGAATACTGTGTGCAATTCAGATTTCCTTCCTCTCAGAAAGTACAGACAATTCCCTGGCTTGTACTTTGACACCTTTCTTAAACAATGGCACCACATTAGCCAACCCTCAGTCTTCCGGCACCTCACCTGTGACTATCGATGATGCAAACTTCTCAGCAAGAGGCCCAGCAATCACTTCTCTAGCTTACCACAGAGTTCTGGGGTACACCTGATCAGGTCCTGGGGATTTATCCACTTTTACGCATTTCAAGACATCCTCCTCTGTAATCTGGACATTTTTTTCAAGCCATCACCATCTATTTCCATATATTCTCTATCTTCCATGTCCTTTTCCACAGTAAATACTGATGCAAAATGCTCGTTTAGTATCTTCCCATTTCCTGCAGCTCCATACAAAGGCTACCTAGCTGACCTTTGAGGGGCCCTATTCTCTCCCTAGTTACCCTTTTGTCCTTAATGTATTTGTAAAACCCACTGTATTCTCCTTAACTCTGTTTGCCAAAGCTATCTCACGTCGTCTTTTTGCCCTCCTGATTTCCCCCTTAAGTATACTCCTATTGTCTTTATACTCTTCTAAGGATTCACTTGATCTACCCTGTCTATACCCGACATATGCTTCCTTCTTTTTCTCAACCATACCCTCAATTTCCTTAGTCATCCAGCATTCCCTATACCTACCAGCCTTCCCTTTCACCCTGACAGGAATATATTTTCTCTGGACTCTCGTCTCATTTCTGAAGGCTTCCCATTTTCCAGCCGTCCCTTTACCTGCGAGCATCTGCCCCCGATCAGCTTTCGAAAGTTCTTGTCTTATACTGTCAAAATTGGCCTTTCTCCAATTTAGAACTTCAACTTTTAGATCTGGTCTATCCTTTTCCATCACTTTTAAAAAATCTAATAGAATTATGGTCGCTGGCCCCAAAGTGGTCCCCCACTGACACCTCACTCACCTGCCCTGCCTTATTTTCCAAGAATAGGTCAAGTTTTGCACCTTCTCTAGTAGGTACATCCTCATACTGAATCAGAAAATTGTCTTGTACACACTTAACAGATTCCTCTCCATCTAAACCCTTATCACAATGGCAGTCCCAGTCTATGTTTGGAAAGTTAAAATCCGTTACCATAACCACTCTATTATTCTTACAGATAACTGAGAACTTCTTACAAATTTGTTTCTCAATTTCCCTCTGACTATTAGGGGGTCTATAATACAATCCCAATAAGGTGACCATCCCTTTTTTATTTCTCAGTTCCACTCAAATAACTTCCCTGGATGTATTTCTGGGAATGCCCTCCCTCAGTACAGCTGTAATGCTATCTTTCCTGTAGCATTTGTATCCTGGAACATTAAGCCGCCAGTCCTGTCCAACCTCGAGCCATGTTTCTGTAATTGCTATGATATCCCAGTCCCATGTTTCTAACCATGCCCTGAGTTCATCTGCCTTCCCTGTTAGGCTCCTTGCCTTGAAATAAATGCAGTTTAATTTATCAGTCCCACCTTGTTTTCTGCTTTGTCCCTGCCTGCCTTGACTTTTTGACTTGCTTCTGTTCTCAACTGTATCAGTCTCAGATTGATCTCTTTCCTCACTATCCCCCTGCGTCCCACCTCCCCACCTTATTAGTTTAAATCCTCCCGGGCAGCTCTAGCAAATCTCTCTGCCAGTATATATTACCCTTCCAATTTCGGTGCAATCCGTCCTTCTTGTACAGGTCACTTCTACCCCAAAGGAGATTGCAATGATCCAAAAATGTGACTCTTTCTCCCATACATCAGTTCCTCAGCCCATACATTCATCTGCTCTATCCTCCTATTCCTGCTCTCACTAGCTCGTAGCACCGGGACCAATCCAGATATTACTACTTTCGAGGACCTCCTTTTTAAATTCCTGCCGAACTCTTTGTAATCTCCTTTCAGAATCTCAACCTTTTCCCTTCCGATATTGTTGGTTCCAATGTGTACAATGACCTCCTGCTGGCCCCTCTCCCTCTAGTGAACATTCTGCACCCTCTCTGAGTCATCCTTGATCCTGGCACCAGGGAAGCAACACACCATTCTGGCTTTTTGTTGCTGGCCACAGAAATCTCTGTCTGTACCTCGGACTAGAGAGTCCCCTAACACAATCAACCTCTTGGAACCCGACTTCCCCTCATTGCATTAGATCCAGTATCAATATCAGAAACTTGGCTATTCGTACTACATTCCCCTGAGAATCCATCACCCCCTACATTTTCCAAAACAGCATACTTGTTTGAAATGGGGATAGCCACAGAAGACACCTGCACTACCTGCCTACCTCTCTTACCTTTCCTGGAGTTAGCCCATCTATGTGACTGCATCTGTGACTTTTCCCCTTTCCTATAACTGTCATCCATCACATCCCTTTCCTCTTGTAAATTCCTCAATGCTTCCAACTTCAGTAACACATAAATTCTCCCTAAACTCCCACATCCGACAAGAAGAGCATATCATTCTACTAAAGGCCATTTTTGCTTCTTTCAGCCT